>NC_047141.1:2391661-3046661 GCF_009829125.3 Periophthalmus magnuspinnatus
AAACTGCCTTTGACTGCTTCTATCTGCGATCTTGTCCTTTCGGTCAAGACTAAATTATTACAAGATATAGTAAAAGAAAAATTCAAATCTGTCACTGGACAAAAAGTTGTTGGAGTGAAGACGTTTGGCTGCTCATCTAAGCCTATTCTTCAGTTCTGGTCAGATTGCTGGTGAACACTGCCTTATATCTATCAGATGGTAGGAGCTAACTACACTGAAACTGACACACCTGTTTGTTTACAGTTTCTGTTTGTTAGCTAGGTCTAATGAGTGTGATTATGCTAAATATGACACAGTTCATTCAGGCCCCTCGTGGGTGCTCTCACACCTATTATGTACTGGCTATTAGCATACTGGCTATTAGCCCTATTTTCCTTGTTTAGATTGCCTAGGGACAACAGATGGAAATTAGTATTTTTTGCTATAATCTGGCATATTTACACTGTGTTTACAGATGTTCATTAAGATGTGCTGTCCCTATCAAATAAATAAAAAAAAAAAAAGATTTAGTTCTGAGGATGGAGTTATAAATATGTGATGGATGATGTCTAAGGCTCCATTCCTTTTCAAAAATGGATTGTCTTTCCTAACAAAAATGGCCTCTTTGACTTCTTTCTCAGACCATTATATTTACTTTGGCTAAGATCTGTACCTCTGACTAAAACATTAAAAACAGGAGCAGGTGTGTGTATAAAAGTTCATTATCAGATTATTAAATTGCGATTGTGTCACCAACATAACCAGTTTTGCTTTTCCTTGGAGTGTGTTCCATTTTTGTGAAGCAAAATGGCTAAAAGCCTCTTTCTCGTCTCAGTTTTGATACAGCTAGTTCTTAGCCATATGTTGTCATGTCCACACAAACTGTTTATTTCTATGGAAATAGCTGTTCCTTTGGTTATAATATTCCACAGTATGACATAAATGCATGCACCTTCCTGGAGAATGCCAAAGTATGGTTTTAACAGGTGATGTGCCGCCTCCAGAAAGTTACATCTGGAGGCTGTGTATTTGTTCTCATCTTGAGATTGATAAATGTATAACAATATTTCTAACAAACCTCAACTAAGAATATTACAGAAACATTTGGCACATTTCTGATTGAAAAATTCTGATTACTGTTTCACTTCACAGACTCCACGGATTAAAGAGGAGCCAGAGGAGCAGAGCATCAAACAGGAGGAAGACACGCTCCCAGCACAGGTGAGCTTTATCCAAATGATTGTCTAGGATGAAGTTAAGTGAAACTGACCACATAAGGTTGGAGGGCAGTTTCTGTTTCAGTATTTAATTTAATATATTTATTAGGACCATAGGACCGATAATGGCAATTATGACATAACATGATAATTCAGATAATGAACATTTTCACTGAGCCCAAAATACACAAATTCAGCCTCTCTCACACTTCTCTCTCCTGGTTCTCTTCATATCTCTCTGATCGCACAAATTTACTTGCCGACACCTGGTCTACATGTTTCTAAATCACACTGTGATGACATCAGTGCCTCACCATGAACCTCACTGCACGTCACTGCCTCTTTTGTTTCCCTCACAAATCCCTCCAGAAACTGCAGCTTCCTCAAATGTTCGGATCATCACCAGGAGACCACCATTCACCAAATCACCTCCATCCTCCAACAACTTCACTGGCTTCACATAAAACAAAGAATCAGCTTCAAAATTCTCCTCAGCTCATTCAAAGCTCTTCAGAACCTCGCTCTCCAATGCCTCCCCCATCTCCTCCACATTACCACTCCCTCTCTCCTCTTCTCTCTTCTGCTCTCTGTTCCCTCTCCTCCTTCTCTCTTTTTCTCCTCCTCTGTCTCTACTCCTCCTCCTCTCCTTCTCTCCTCTCTTCAGCTCTCTCTTCCCTCTTTCCTCCTCCATCTCTCCACCTCTTTCTCCGCTCCTCCTCCTTTCTTCAGCTCTCTGTTCCCTCTCCTCCTCCATCTCTTCCGCCTCTCAATCTGTTCTGTACAGTTTCCTTGGGTGTTTTTAAAGGCACTTATAAATAAAATGTATTATTTATTCTTATTATTTTTATTATTAGTGTCATTATCATTATTATTAGGCCTGAGCCTGGGACAGTGTCCCGGCGAGGTACTAATTAAAACCACCTCCGGAGTCCGAAAAGTGGCAAAAATCACATTGTAAACACCACCCGACATGCCAGTGACTGGCGCCCCCTCAAGCCTAGATTTTTTTATGGGGTCAACTGGAGCCTGACCCAGAAAAAAATCAGACACTTGCATCAAAAAATAGAACAAAAATAATATTATGGTCCCACCCTAAACCATACAGGAAGTCGGCCATATTGGGTCAAACTTGCGAATGACAAAAGCGCACACCCTCAAATCTCCTCGCACAGTTTTCATCACAAACACTTCAAATTTGGCCAAACCACACAAAACCCATGTGTGATTAAAGATTATCAATTACATTTTGAATATGACTTTGGGTGTGGTATTTCTTTCACACATTTTTTGTTTGGAAAAAGCCAATAGAACATTTCTGCATTTATTTTTCAAGCTGAACGCAATGATAAACGCATCAAGGGGCAATATAACAAAATGGCTCTCTAGCGCCCTCTTCAAATTTCATTTTCAAAAATGTGTATAAGACAATCAATTTGTCATGGACTTGTGAAAAAATTCACCGGGGTCTTATTTGTGATGGGGCACAATGTGAGAAAGTCACATGACTCTAGCTTTTATGGTTCAGGAGAAAAATAATGGGTAGAGAAAAAAAATTATTCCATTATTTTATGGCCAGATTGAGGCCATTTTTGACCTCCTGAATCTTCACGAAAATTTCAATTTCATTTGACCCATAATTTTAAAGACTGGTTTGTTTTTATTTATTTTATTTATTTTTTTCATTTGCAAAGAAATGTATGTTGGAAAATGACTCAATAGCACCATCTCAAAAATTTTAAACCATTACAGCAATGAGAGACCTTTTTCATCATAGACAAATGATACTTGGTACAACCATAGTTCATGTAAATATAACAAAAAATATATATATATATGACCCAGCCCTAAACCCTACAGAAAGTCAGCCATTGTGAGCAGAACCCAATTTTTGTCACATTTTACCTCTGACATTAGAATTTTTTTACACTGCACATTTTCTTTCAGAGAGCTTGAAATATTGCTTAGATTTTTGATGAATTCTAAAATGTGGGTGTGGCTAATTTGCAAATCAGTGGGAATTTTGAAAAGCATAAAAACATGCGTATTTCTCACAGGTGAATGTTGAATTGAGTTGGATACAATGAAACTTTTGGGCGCGTTGATGACCTGAACGCAGCAATCTATTATATAAAACTGCTCTACAGCGCAGAGTCAACAAAATTTGTTTGTTAAAGACCAATAAAATTTGGCATGGTCCTTCATCTTGCCTTACTGAACAAAAATGCCACTGAGGACTTGCCTCTATTTTGAACTGTGTGACCATGGTAACATCCAACATTACTCTGTAGAAATGCATGGGTTTTGGTTAACTGGGATGAAAAAAATGTGTTTACCATAAAACATTGAAATTTGGTTCACATACTCCACACATCATGCTAAACAAAAAAGCCAATGAAGACATGCCTTTATTTCCAATCCTGCAGGCGTGACAATGTCAGATATAATCTCATTGGAATAAATGGAGTAGTATTAGATAGATGCTGATTTTGGGGGGAGGGGCGATGTAAGCGGGGGCGAGAGGCACAAACTTCATGGTGGCATGTACTCCAGTTGCAAAGGATGGCAAAGGCCTTTATTGCCGCATGCGGTCTTAATTATTATTTTTCCCAGGAGATTAAAAATATTACTATTAATTTCTGTATTTGTTCCCCACCCCAGCTCCCAGTGGGCGTCCCAGAGTCCAGTGCTGTCTGTGTGAAGACAGAAGAGTCCTCACTTCTTCAACATGGACAAACTGAGCACAGAGAGGAAACACAGGGAGAGGACCTCAGCACAGAGCCACATTTACACTCAGAGACTGAGGGACAGACGGAGCACTCCTCTGACACTGACAATGATGAAGACTGGAGAGCTCCAATCAACTGTTCACCTGCACAGATGGAGACAGAGGTTGATGGAGACCACTGCAACCAAGTCCAGATCAGAGCCAGAAGCATCGCTGCACCAAACTCAGGTCTATCCCCCAAATACAAGTCTGCACCAGAGACTAGTGCCACTGTGAACTATGGAGACATGTCAGGAAGAGCCCACAGACCTGACAAGAAATATCAGTGCTCTGTGTGTAAGAAGAGGTTTGGGTTTAAGCAGTCATTACAAAGACACATTCAAGTTCACACAGGAGAGAGACCATTCAGCTGTTTACTTTGTTTGAAAACATTTACTACAAAGGTCAGTCTAGATAAACATGTGAAGATACACTCTGGTGAACGACCTTACAGTTGTTCAACATGTGGGAAAACATTTTCCCAAAAACATAGCCTAGATTACCACATAAAGACACACACCGGCGATAAACCATTCAGTTGTTCAACATGTAAGAAGACATTTTTTGTTAAGAGTTCTCTTGTTCGACATCTGAGAACACATACAGGGGAGAGACCTTACAGCTGTTCATCATGTGAGAAAACATTTACCATGAAGAGCCATCTTGATACACATTTAAAAATACACACAGGAGAGAGACCTTATAGCTGTTCAACATGCAGGAAAGCATTTACCCAAAAATCCAGTCTAGATTACCATGAAAAGAAACACACAGGAGAGAAACCATTCAGCTGCTCAAAGTGTGAGAAAACATTTTGTATTAAGAGTTCTCTTGTTCAACATTTGACAACACACACCACAGAGAGACCTTACAGCTGTTCAACATGTGAGAAGAAATTTGCCACAAAGAGTAATCTACATAAACATAAAAAAATACACACAGCAGAGAAAGGTTACAGCTGTTCATGTTGTGAGAAAACATTTTCTCATAAATCCAATCTACATAAACATCTATGGATACACATGAGTGAACGACCTTTCAGCTGTTCAACATGTGAGAAGACATTTGCCACGAAGTGTAATCTAGAAAAACACAACATTATACACACTGGTGAGAGACCTCACAGCTGTTCCATTTGTAATAAAGGGTTTAAACTTAAACAGCATTTGAAGAAACACATGGGAACTCACAGAAAAACAGAAAGTGACTGAAGGCTAATAGGTTGTGTTCATGACATGTTTTGAAGAGAATTTTGTGTTGGAGTCTGCTGCTTCATTTTGAATGAAAATCTTGTCACAGTAAAAATAGTTTTATTTTTATTAAAGTCAAATTTGAGCACCAATGATGATCTAATGACTTTATTTTTTTAATGATGGAAGAAGCACAGATACACATGTGATAAAATCCTGTCTCTATCATCCTGTCTCCAGCTCCAAAGTTCAAATTGGTCTGTTCCACCTTGTGAAGTCATTTAGTGGTAGTTTTGAGATCAGCTATTTTTAAACTCATTTGAAATGCTTTTTCCTACAATACCCTAGAAAAAATGTAAATTGAGAGATTGCCACAGAAATTCTGAGTGAGGAGCAGCCAGTTTGATACACTCTCCTGAAATAACACATTTAGTCAGTTTCCATTTAGTTATACATTATCAATAATGATAAATGATAGTCATCTATGGGAAGACACTGATCATGTTAATTATTTCTCACAATTGTCAACAATGGACAAGGTGAGAAACAGATCTCAATATTCAGCACTTTAACTTTATTAATCTTAGTAATTGTTAATTTTTCAGATGATCACTTGCATCACTACATCTCATAGGAAAAATTTCCCATTTTCATGAGCCACTGACAAACAAAACATAAACCATGTTTGTGAGACACACAGGTTTCTTTTCCAATCATAAAAAATAACTCCTCTTCCCATTTGTTGGGAAAGTAATACATTTTCTTTCTTTTTTCTGCCATGGAGGTAAAAAACTGCATTCAGTGCACATCTTTGCAGTGTTCTCTAGCTTACTATTCATGAGCACTGGTTTTGTCAGGCACACAATAACTTGAACTAGAGTAGGTCAGAGTTCACCTTAACTTAACTAAACTTCATGTATAATTAACATATTTTTGAGATATTGTCATTTTTCAGTCTATATAAATGCAAGTGTGATTAAAAGAGAATGGCAACAGAATAAAATTAAATTTAGATGCAGCTCACATTAATGAGTTGTGCTATTTTTAGAACCGGCTTGCGGCCGACTGATGTAGTCCATGAGGGTGACCTGGTGCCTACAGGCACCGTGTTGGTGACCCCTGGTCTACCATATCTCCTGGTGCACAGAGAAATGATGTTTTGTTTAAACGAGGATAAAACAATAGCTGTATAGCTCCTAAATTTGGTAAATCTGAGGCTGAAATTATTCAAATGATTGTAGTGAAGTTTTAAAACACAGTGGAGCACTTCCTGTATTACCACTAAATGACATCACAAGATGGAACAGTGACTTCTGTTTGAGAGAAGAACTCCACCCAAATCTGCAGAGTTTGTGTGTTACACACAAAGCACAGCTCCATGTCTGTTTGTGATGAGGAAACTGCATTAGAACAGATCAGAAAATAGCCTAATATGAGCCCTTTAAAATAACTGTGATTTCAATAAAGGCCTAAAAAGCAGTAGCCTGCAGCTGTCGTCACAGCCACGCACTTTATCACAAATGGATTTCTGCAATGGAACAGAAAGGACTATTGGCTAATCAAGCCTTACATTAAAGAGGGGCTGTTACTCTTCTATGGGGTATTAACTGTAACATATAACATATTTACATCACCATGTTAGCTTTATTGATTTGAAATGTTATATTTGCTGTTCACTAGATTACTCAAACATACATGGATGACAAATAAAACTTGTTCAGACATATTTTTGATGAGGTCATCCTGGTAATCGTGGCTGCGGTTGGGGTGACAGGATATGGTTCCAGGTCCATTCGTTTTTGTAAAGTTTTGTCAGAGCGTGTGGTTCTGGCTGGACAGAGACACAGTGGAAAGTCAAGGGTGATAAATGCAGTGCACACGGCTGCAGACACACAAGGTGCGTCCCAGCGCTGGAGAAGAGAAAGGTCATGTCGGTTTGTCACATTCAAATCTAGCTCTGAGTCGAGTTCACTCAGCCTCGAGTTTGGATGTGGAGGACCACAGCCCACCGCACTGACACGGTCATTTCAGTGCTCCCTCCCATCACGTTTTTATCATCACGTCATTTCAACATAGTAACGTGTGATTTCATAATATCACTGTTCTGTCCTCACTATGGTGTCACTACCAGGGCTGGACAGATAGGGAACAAAAAAGAGAGTCCACATCACCATAAACAAAAGACTTGTCTTTACTGATGTTTTTCTCCACACTTGCCTCTTTGTAAAATTGTAAACCAGAACACACAGAAATGTGCATTAACAAACTGTACAGGGGATGTACATGTAACTACAGGGAAATACAACAGTTGTACATAAACTTGTACCTTGTTACATAGATATTCATGAATTATTACTGTGGCCTTATTAAATGTACTTCTGGACATGTTTTACAACAAAAAAAAATATTGTGCCATCAAATAAAAGTCTGCACACGTTACCTAGCTTAAAATAGGACGGAGATAATAACAGGAGCTAGCAGTAGCTAATGTTTTAAATGCATCAAAATATTTGTTCAAATTTGACCCCAAGTATGATGAAAAAAAAAAAAAAAAGAAAAACATTAAAACATAAAACAAAGTTGAACTTTCAATGCTGAAAACGGGGATGTGTTTTGTCTGTGACTGTGAACCGACCATGTTTAAAAATGTCCATATGCAGCAGAAAACAAAACCAAAAGCCTCCACTAGAGGGCGCGACTTTAACATACACAAAGATTTTCAGAGTGAACATTAAATGTGTTACAGTAAAATCACGTTAAAATGAGATATTGATGATTTTATTTATGTACAGGTTTGACAGTTCTACGCCGCTCTACCTAACGAATACACCTAGTCACGTGTGTGCACGAGCTCAGTGAGTATTTTAAGAGTGTAACAGCCTGACCAGTGGGGGCAGCAGTGCACTAACCGTGTCTACTCTGCTGCACAAAAAGCAGGAAGCAGACAGAGCCCCGTGTGCGGTTAGCTCGGAGCTAAAGCTAAAAACACTTTGTTAAAATGTCCAAAGGCCAAACGCTGAGAGCTTTGGTGAATGAGCGGCTGACTGCGGCTGCTGAAGAGATCTTTGCGCTGTTTGAAAGAACGATAGCGGAGTATGAGGAGGAACTGTGTCGCTCCAAAGAGGAGAACCAGAGGAACCAGGACACTCCACAGACTCCACGGATTAAAGAGGAGCCAGAGGAGCAGAGCGTCAAACAGGAGGAAGACACGCTCCCAGCACAGGTGAGCTTTATCCACAGTGTTGGAAGTCACTAAATACACGGACTGAAAATACGTAGGTCTTTTCAGAATACTCATTTTGAGTAACTGTCCGGGAGGGGGGTAGGGGCCACGGATGTTCGTTTGTGGTGTAAGCGTCAAAGAGCAACATGAATCTGAAATGGAAAGTCTCAAGGCTTTATTTCATGGATCTAGCTTTCACAAAGGTCCAATTTGACCTATTTTCAGATCATGAGGTGTGTGTTTACAGTTTTTATAGCCTCTGTGAATGTGTGTGTGTCTCTGTGTTTACAGTTTTTATAGTGTGTGTGTTTTTCTGTTACTGTTATTCATTAACATTAAGGTAACTAAATTTAGCATTAGTACATTTAAATACAGGTTTAATAGTAAACCACACTGTTAAGTGTGGATACTTCAGCAGCAGCTTCTCTGCTGGCCTAAACATGCTCAGAAAAGTTGATGTATTTTATTTTCATAAATATGTAAACACAAATATTATCTGGGGCCGGATTGCGGGGGCAGCAGTCTAAGCAGGGACTCCTGCTTTATGTCAAATTATATCCACTTTGTTGAGTGGCTTCCAGTGTTGTTCATTGTGGTAGAGTTTTTATCCAATTATATTTCAGCTGCTTGTGTTGTCAGGCAAATTTAATTTTCCTGAGGCCTTCAGAATAAACAGAGCAGGCCCCGCCCACTGTAAGACACAGACACAGTCTGTTTCAATACACAATGAGATCTTGATTTTTTCAGGGTCAGCTAGAAAGTCTTAGGCTGAATTGGACATGTGCATGTCCTGTGATTGGATAATAAGCCCTGCTAGAGCTGGAAAGGCGGCCGTTTGCAGAATGTCAAACTAAACCTGGAGATCCAACAGCTCTTGCTGTATTTTTAACCCATAATGGCCGAAGGAAGAGAAGAGATTGATCTGGTTACAGATATATTTTCCACGCCATTTTCAAGACGGGCCTTTCACAAAAAGCTGGATATTATGAGAAGAGGTCAGCCAACCCCTGCACTAGCTAACCTGTCCCAGCAAGGAAAAGGATTTGTCTGTCATTTCCGAATGGGCGACTATGAACAGTAACCCGTGGCTCACAGCTTCTGAGAAACGCTGCACATTGTACTGTTGTTGTACAGCTGGGCACTTAAAGCTACAGTGCATTTAAAAAACATTTGGAGACACTGGAGTGGACCTGCAGCTCAGCGGCACACAAGGAGATGGAGCTCCACAATGAAAAAGTGAGTTTATAATGTTAATAATGTGGCACATTGAAGTCACCTCAGTTAAAACTGCATTAAGTTTGTTCGTTCAGCTGTGCCACATTTTCAGTTATTTGCTGTTATATAGCCTAATGTCAAAAAAGGCAAATGATCTGTTTACTTCCTTTTCAAAGAATAGTTTGTTTTGTTTTTGTCTGGTTGGTGCCTTTATATGAAACGGTGACATTGTGCAGTTTATTGGACAGACTTGTTTAAGCTCACTTACTGTAATTTTGGTGGTATTTTTGTTTAGCATTTTTTAAATCACATTTTTGTTTTAAATTTTTGACAGTGTCTGTGAATGCAATGCATGCTTATTGATTTTAAATGCTTCTGAAATTAAGTGTTGCTTGACTAGCCTGTATTGAGGTGATGTTATAATGTGTAAGTGGGACGTCACTGAAGGGCCAAGGGTCAAATGCACGGGCCGCCACTGGGATACTTTGTACTGTTAATCAACATGAGTGACCTCTGGAAAACAGATGCCTTGATATGTTGATTCAAAGGGAAAAAAATGGCTAAATAAAAACCCCAGGATCGTGCAGAGCAGGTTAATACAAAATTACTGCTAAATACTGTATTATTTAGCAGGGCTGCTCCAGGAGGAAAACCAACATGGAATCTGCCTCATTTTTATTTACACTATTCATCCAAATGGAACATCTACTGTAGGCAGTTTATACGTCTGACCACGCACTCCATCCTACCGCTGCCACTCGGCTCCTCCCACACAGGGGAGAGATTACTGCGAGACAGTGACAGAAGAACAGCATCAGACAGATGCTGTATCAGAATGAAGACACAGAGGCTGCTTAAGTAGGTGCTATTAAACATATGATTTATTTACTGAAGTGTGTGGCTTGATCAGTGACAGAGCTGCTTCTTGCTGTGTGCACAGCTGTAGACTATGGGCACATACCTCAGTCTGTGTAAAGACTCGACTTATCTGTCTGCTATAGCTCCAAGTTGAGCTCACTCAGCCACATCCTTGGATGTGGAAGACCACAAGAAGCTAATAGCGCTGATACGGCCAATTGAGTGCTTCCTTGGGGGCTCATCTTACCATCGTTGATGTGGCGATTTACGCATGAGCAGTAGTCCTACTCCTAGTGACACTACTGCTACTACTTCTACTATTAGGTGTCTGTGTAATCCCTCAGTCGTCCAGGTATGATCCACAGTACAAGAAAAATATAAATTCTGCAAATTGACTTAAAGATGTTTGGCTGCTCATCCAAGCCGCTTCTTTAAGTCTGCTTATATTACTGGTGCACACTGCATTATATCTGTCTGAAGGGAGAAGCTTCTTTGTTTAGATTTATGTCTGAGGATGGAGTTATAAATAGGGGATAGATGATGTCTCAGGCCCCCCATTCCTGTTTCAAGGTAGGACTGTCCTTCCTAACAAACATTGCTTTTTTTTTAACTCTCCTTTCAAGAAGAAGCTGGTGACATGCTCTGTCTCTATTGTCAATTTGTAGCTGTGGTTGTAAGGTCTGCAGTGCATGTCGTGGCGGCAACCCCCAAACCCAATGGTGGACACTGGAAGTAATGGATGCCTTCAGGTTGAAGGAGTCCTATTGAGCCTTGTTGGCTTGTGGGACTCCTTAAGGCAACTGATGAACACCGGCGTGCCAGGTGTGTCATGGCTCATGCGATCACAGTGGCAAAAACTCTGAGAGGAGTTTGGGGAGGCCATAGAGAAGGACTATTGGTCAGCCTCAAAAAAATTCTGGCAAACTGTCCATCGCCTCAGTAATGCTTTACCAACACTGTTTACAGTGCGGGGGAGCAGCTGACCTCGACTGGGGATGTTGTCAGACAGTGGATACTTTGAGGATCTCCTCAATCCTACCTTCCGAGTAGGAAGCAGAGTCATCCATCACCCTGGCAGAAGGTGGACAGCAGGAGCTGTGTTCGCATTAAGTCAGACCTATTACCAGTGCTCCACCACGGCTGCCCTTTGTCCGGTTCGGGAACCACAGGACCTCGTCCCTGCGGATTGCAGATGATCTTGTCCTTGAGCCATGTGTTGTAGTGTACGGATAACTCCAAGCTTGTTCTGCAGTGGATAATGTGAATCAAACAGCAGTTATTGCTCAGTGTGTGTGGGCTTCCTTAAGACTTCTACTTGGAGTCCTGGGTCTTCTCCTATAGTTACTGCACAATCTGAGAAGGCCAATTTGATCTCCGTAACCTCTTCCCGTGTGAACTTGATGTTTGGATCTTCAGCATTAATATGTACAGTAAAAGTTTCCAAATTTTGAATTTTAATTTCAGTCCAGTTACGTATTGATACCAATGTGTGGGTGGAATGCCTGGAAAGCATTCTGTTCAAATTGTTCCATATAGAGTTGAAACCATAAGTTTACATATACTATATAAAAAATACACATATGCTTTTTTTCCTCACTGTCTGACATTAAATCAGACTAAACTTTTCCTGTTTTAGGTCAATTGGGATTACAAATAATTCTATATGCTGAATGCCAGAATGAGAGAAGGATTTTTAAGACAATGTTTCATTACTTTCTTCAAAGTCAGAAGTTTACATACAGTAAGTTTACTATGATGTTAAACAATTTGGGAAAAGCCAGATGATGATGTCATGTCTTCTGGATGCTTTTGGTTGGTTTATCGACAACATTTGAGTTAGAGACACACCTGTGGATGTATCTGAAAGCACATCTGAAACACACTGCTTCTTTGTGTAACGTCATGGGAAAGTCAAAAGAAATTGGCTAAGATAACAGGAAGAGAATTTGTAGACTTACACAAGTCTCGTTCATCTTTGGATGCAGTTTCCAAATGCCTGAAGGTGCCATGTTCATCTGTTCAAACAATTATATGCAAGTATAAACACCATGAGAATGTGTTTATACTTTGTGAGAAGCTTGTGGAAGGATATCCAACATGTGACCCAAGTCATACAGTTTAAAGGCAATGGTACTAAATACTAATGAAATGTATGTAAACTTCTGACTTTGAAGAAAGTAATGAAAAATTGTCAAAAATGATCTCATTATTCTGACATTTAACAAATAGAAATAATTTTGGTAATTCTAATTGACCTAAAACATGAAAAGTTTAGTCGGATTTCATGTCAGACAGTGAGGGAAAAAAGCATAGATGTATTTTTATAAAGTATATGTAAACTTCTGATTTCAACCGTATAAGTTAAAGTTTAAGTTAAAGTTTGCTTGTAGAATTTTCCTCTGAACTGGAAAGATGTAATATTTAAACAAATTTCCAGCAGTTAGCACATTTGGTGAGGTGACAGTTTAGTTCTCTTTTAGCTTCTACAGGTACCATTAACTTAAAATAGTACTTTGTTCCTCGCACTGATAAGTCTAATAACACATTTTTTTTTTCAATTTTTTTTTTCAATTCAATTTATTTTTCACAATGGTCAAAGTTTAGTAAGGCACATACATACGCCCACATAGCAACATACACACACGTATCAACATACTCATCTACAATTCTGCGTTTATATGCTACATATGGAAGTGTATATCGCTCACCTATTCCCAGTTGACCCTGTGAGAAACATGGAAACCCCCAAGAAGCTGTAAAGCTTATGTAATGGGGTCCATCACCCTGTGCGAAACACCCACGATGGCTTGGCAAGTATTCACCCCCCCCCCCCCCCCCCCCCACACACACACACACACATACATACATATATATACAATATACACCCATATATTGTATATATCTATATACATACACATACATGTATGCACACAATATATATACACAACCTATACATCATATATATGACCTATATAACATATACAATATCTATATATGACACATGCATAGCATACATATATACATGCAGCTGCACACATATATAAATATATGTATAATACACACATATCCACATATGTTTACATACATACACCCGTTATGAGCAGAGAGAAGATCCAATGCACGCAGAACTTGAGCCGCACTAAGTAAGTCAGGCACTATAGCTTCCCAGTAGTTTGCATTTCAGATTTTTTTTAAATATATGTAATGAGGGAGACTGTTTAAGACTGTTTAATGTCAATGCTTAATTCATTCCATATTTGTGGACCTCTATAGCAGACACTAAAGCTGCTACATTTTAATTTCCTAAATTTTCCTTTTAAAATACATTTTTTCCTTGTGTTGTGCTGATGAGAGGATGATTGCAGTGGGATAAGGTCACACAATCGACTGTTTAGTTTGTGAACCACACTGTACATTGTACAAGCATTGTGATATATGTTACTTTCACATAGCTTTAGAAGACCGTATCTGTGGAAGAGTGGATTTGTTGGGGAGTTTGACAAGGACCAGGTGGCTTTTTTTTGTAATATCTGGAGTTTAGCAGTGTAAGTGGGATAGGTGTTGCACCATATCACATTGCAATAATTCAGGTGCGTCTCAAACAAGGATCTATACAGTGTCAGCAGTGCTTCTGATGGAAGTACATGTCTTATTTTAAACAGTAGGCCAACAATTTTGGATAATTTTTTAACCAGCTCATCAATGTGTTTTTTGAAATTTAAAGATTTATCAATATACACTCCTAAGAATTTAGTGGAATCAACTTGTTGGATAACTTGGCCATCTATTTTTATGCATAGGTCCTCATCACAGGATTTATGTCTGTTTGGCAGGAAGACAATAAAGAAGGTTTTGTTAATATTTAAAGACAGTTTGTTGCATTTGAACCAAGTATTTACCTTTACGAAATGTTCATTTAGAAGTTTCCCTAACTGATCCAGGTTTTTATGTGATATAAACAGATTCGTGTCATTAGCAAATAGTACTTTGTGAATGTTGTTGGAACAAAAGTCAAAATCATTTATATAAATAATAAATAAGTGTGGCCCCATAATGGATCCTTGTGGGACTCCTGTCTCAATGATCTTTGTGTCTGAATTTTGTTCCTCAACATGCACATATTGCTCTCTTCCACAGATATAAGTTCTAAACCACTGGAGTGCTACTCCTCTGACACCATAGTGCATCAATTTACCAAGAAGAGTTTCATGATCTATAGTATCAAATGCCTTTGAAAGATCTAGAAACATCCCAATACCATACTCTCCTTTTTCAAAAGCATCATTAATTTGCTCAACAAGATCTAAAATAGCCATACATGTGGTGCTGTTTTTCCTAAAGCCATATTGTGAGGGTACTAATATGTTATACTTTTCCAAATATTCTACAAGTCTGGAGTATACTACTCATTCTAATACTTTAGAGAGAGTTGGCAGGATGGATATAGGTCTGTAATTTTGAGTGTCATTTTTATCCCCAGACTTGTATATGGGTATTATTTTTGCCATCTTGGTTAATTTTGGCACAATGCCTTGTGCTAATGAAAGATTGATAGTGTAGGCAAGAGGCTCAGCAATTTCATTTACTATGGCTTTAATGATTATGCTACAGATGTTATCAGCACCAGTAGTATGAGAAGACTTTAGCTTGTTTATGATGTGGATCACTTCTACTTTACAGGTAGGTTTGAAAAACCTACCTGTAAACCTTGAAGAGTGAGTTTGAAGAGTGAGTGAGTTTGAATAGGAGCCCTGAAGATAATGCTCATAGTGGGCACCCCCTAGTTGACATATATTTTTAGAAAGTTGTTTACCAACAGAGGCAAAGTAATTATTAAAGATATTAGATAAGTTAGTATTTCCATTTAGTTCATTTTGCACCACCGTGTCTGGAAGGACTGAAGGTTTTTGTGTGCAGCCGAGGATCTCATTTAACACCTTCCATTATTGAATTTGACAGTAAAATACATTTGTTTGCTTGTTCTTCTTATTTTTGTCAATTTATTTTTGTTGTCAATTTATTTTACATTTAAACATTTAAAGATGCCTTTCTGGGCACTCACAGACACCGTTCAAACACTAGATATTGTATCGTCTGCACAGCAATGGAAAAGGTTAATGTATTTTCTTAATATATGGCCAATGGAAAGCAAATAAACAATAAATTATAGGGGGCCGAAGACAGAGCCTTGTGGAACACCAGAGGAGACAGGGGAAGGTCACCTTTTTTGGCTCCGGATCCAATTTTTTGATGTTTATAATTGCAGATACCGGTACCATACCAATTTCATCCAGTTTAAGTATTCCACTGTGAATTTAGCCCCATCTGAATAAAATTATTACCAGATATAGTAAAAGAAAATTCAAATCTGTCACTGGACTAAAAGTTGTTGGAGTGAAGATGTTTGGCTGCTCATCCAAGCCAATTCTTGAGTTCTGGTCAGATTGCTGGTGAACACTGCCTTATATCTATCAGGTGGTAGGAGCTAACTACACTAAAACTGACACACCTGTTTGTTTACAGTTTCTGTTTGTTAGCTAGGTCTAATGAGTGTGATTATGCTAAATATGACACAGTTCATTCAAGCCCCTCATGGGTGCTCTCACACCTATTAGCTACTGGCTATTAGCATACTGGCTAGCCCTATTTTCCTTGTTTAGGTTTAGGTCTGAGGATGGAGTTATAAATGGGGGATAGATGATGTCTAAGGCTCCATTCCTGTTAAAAATGGATTGTCTTTCCTAACAAAAATTTGACTTCTCTCTCAGACCATTTCCTTTGACTAAGATCTGTACATCCAACTAAAATATTTAAAACAGGTGCCGGTGTCTATAAAAAGTTTATTACCAGATTGTGTAATTGCGATTGTGTCACCAACGTAACCAGTTTTGCTTTTCCTTGGAGTGTGTTCCATTTTTGTGAAGCAAAACAGCAAAAATCCTCTTTCCCGTCTCAGTTTTGATACAATTGGTTTTTAACTATATGCTGTCATGTCCATACAAACTACTTATTTCTATGGAAATATTGTTCTTTTGGTTCTAATGTACTAAAGTATTTCCATGGAAACATGCGGGTGACGTGCCGCCTCCAGAAAGAACATCTGGCGGCTGTGCATTTGTTCTCATCTTGAGGTTGATAAATGTTTAACAATATTTCTAACAAACCTCAACCAAGGAAATGACAAACATTTAGTATATTTCTGATTGAAATCAATAAATATTCTGATTACTGTCAAAATATGAATATTAATATTTGTGTGTTTGTTCCCCACCCCAGCTCCCAGTGGGCATCCCAGAGTTCAGTGTTGTCTGTGTGAAGACAGAAGAGTCCTCACTGCTTCAACATAGACAAACTGAGCACAGAGAGGAAACACAGGGAGAGGACATCAGCACAGAGCCACATTTACACTCCGAGACTGAGGGACACATGGAGCACTCCTCTGACACTGACAATGATGAAAACTGGAGAGCTCCATTCAGCTGTTCAGCTGCACAGATGGAGACAGAGGCTGATGGAGACCACTGCAAACAAGTCCAGAAAGGCCAAACGTTGAGAGCTTTGGTGAATGAGCGTCTGACTGCAGCTGCTGAAGAGATCTTTGCGCTGTTTGAAAGAACGACAGCAGAGTATGAGGAGGAACTGTATCGCTCCAAAGAGGAGAACCAGAGGAACCAGGACACTCCACAGACTCCATGGATTAAAGAGGAGCAGAGCGTCAAACAGGAGGAAGACACGCTCCCAGCACAGGTGAGCTTTATCCAAATGATTGTCTAGGATGAAGTTAGGTGAAACGGACCACATAAGGTTGGAGGACATAGCTTCTGTTCCAATATTTAATTTCTTATATTTATCAGGACCATGAACAATTAAATGAAGCATGAAACAGACACTTGCACCATAATATCGGCCATCCATAGTACCAGCCGATAATGGCAATTATGACATAACACGATAATTCAGATAATAATGGACATTTTCACTGATAATTAGAAGCCGAAAATACACGAATTCAGATACTTTTCCCCTGAGGTTTTCTCCCTCAGAGCGCTCTCTCTGAGCCCCGGCTAAGCCTCCTGCTTCTGAAGCAAAGGCACAGCAGACGGTGTGTCTGGGTTCATGACTAGCCTTCATGCTAGCAGGTGCAACCAGCGTAATAAAGTTGCCATTAGTTTGTAGTTGATATCTTTCTCCTTCTTCAGAATAATGGCGTTGCTACATCACTGGAGTGTAGTCTAGGTGATGGGTTGATGCGGCGAGTCCCATAACAAAAGTTCATCTTAGTCAACTCTGGTGTCTTAATGCTGGAGATGCGCCACACTGACACCTGAAAAGGTGCCTAAGCAGAAAGATTTTTTTTTTTCCTTCTCTCTAACATAACTAAACCACTCCTCTGACTTCTATCACTTGCTCATGTCTTTCTTTTTATCCAAGATCACAACCATTCATCAATGATTCTCTGGCCTTTTCTCCATCCTCATCCTCCTTGATTTAACAGCAGCCTTTGATACCATCTCAAACACCACTCTCATTCACAGACTCCAGTTTATCAGCCTCTCTCACACTTCTCTCTCCTGGTTCTCTTCATAGCTCCCTGATCGCAGTCAGTTCATTCAACTTAAACCTCACAGATCTCACTTCTTCCTGTCTCCGCTAGTGTGCTCTGTCCTCGGGCCCCTTCTCTTCTTTCTAATATTCTGTAAACTCAACATTAACTTTCGCTGTTACGCAGATGACACCCAGCTCTACCTCTCCACTAAACCTTCATCACTTCCACCTCCCTCACCCTTTGTCCACTTGAAAACAACTCCTGGTTCTCCTCAAACTTCTTCAAACTGAACAGCTCCAAACCCAAAGTTCTCCTTGGAGGCCCCTCCACTCTTGCTAAATCTAACAGTTTGTCCATTTCTATCAGTAACTCCTGTCCTTCCTTCCCCTCAGGTCAAGAGTCTGTGTGTCATCGTCCACAGTCCCCTTTAATAATCTCACTCGCTCTGCTGACTTTCACCTCATCTCTGCCCTTCTCTCACTCCTCACACTGGTCCTGTTTTTGTCCACAGTTTTATTACCTCCTGGATTGACTATTTTAATTTATTTCATTTAATTAATTTATGTATTTGGTTGGGACAATGCATGTTAATGAACAAACATGATTCAACATGAACATAAACACAGCAGATTATTGTCAAAGGCAAATTTCCATCCACTGTACCAAGGGCTGGGGTCACGAAAGGGTCAATATAAAAATTGCACACTACACACATTGCACAGTTCCCATAGTTGCACATTCCAGGTATTGCACATTCCACTCACTGCAGTTTGACCCATTGAAGACACTTACATTCTATACCTATCCCCTTCATATTTGCCCAAACATGCAAATATGTCTCTATAGAAAAGTTAAAATCACAAAACTCTCTCCTCTTTGGTCTCCCTCACAAATCCCTCTAGAAACTGCAGCTCCTTCAAAATTGTGCAGTTCGGATCATCACCGGGAGACCACCATTCAAAAAATCACCTCCATCCTCCAACAACTTCACTGGCTTCACATAATACAAAAAATCAGCTTCAAACTTCTCCTCAGCTCATCCAAAGCTCTTCAGAACCTCCATTCATCCATTTTCTTCCGCTTATCCGGGGCCGGGTCGCGGGGGCAGCAGTCCAGACTCCCAGACTTCCCTCACCCCGGACACGTCCTCCAGCTCCTCCGGTGGGACCCCAAGGCGTTCCCAGGCAAGCTGAGAGACATAGTCCCTCCAGCGTGTCCTTGGTCTTCCCCGGGGCCTCCTCCCGGTGGGACATGCCCAGAACACCTCCCTAGGGCATCCTGAGCAGATGCCCGAGCCACCTTAACTGGTTCCTCTCAACGTGTAGGAGCAGCGGCTCTACTCCGAGCTCCTCCCGTGTGACCGAGCTCCTCACCCTATCCCTAAGGGTGCGCCCGGCCACTCTGCGGAGTAAGCCCATTTCAGCCGCTTGTATCCGCGACCTTGTCCTTTCGGTCATTACCCAGAGCTCATGACCATAAGTGAGGGTAGGAACATAGATTGACCGGTAAATCGAGAGCTTCGCCTTTGGGCTCAGCTCCTTCTTCACCACAACGGACCGATACAGCGACCGCATCACTGCAGACGCTGCACCGATCCGCCTGTCAATCTCCCCTGCTCCATCCTTCCCTCACTCGTGAACAAGACCCCGAGATACTTGAACTCCTCCACTTGGGGCAGAGACTCACCACCCACCCGGAGAGAGCAAACCATCTTTTTCCGGTCAATAACCATGGCCTCTGATTTGGAGGAGCTGATTCTCATCTCAGCCGCTTCACACTCGGCTGACTTACTGCCGGCAATGCGAATACAGCTCCTGCTCCGGTCATACAGGGACGGGACAGCCCTTAGCAAAAAGCCCCGGACCCCATACTCCCAGAGCACCCCCCAAAGGACACCACGAGGGACACGGTAGAATGCCTTCTCCAGATCCACAAAACACATGTGAACTGGTTGGGCATACTCCCATGAGCCCTCGAGGACCTGATGGAGAGTATAGAGCTGGTCCAGTGTTCCACGACGAGGACGAAAACCACACTGCTCCTCCTGAATCCGAGGTTCGACTATCGGTCGGATTCTCCTCTCCAGTACCCTGGAGTAGACCTTACTGGGAAGGCTGAGGAGTGTGATTCCCCTGTAATTGGAACACACCCTCGGGTCCCCCTTATTATATAGAGGGACCACCACCCGGTCTGCCATTCCACAGGTACTGTCCCCGACCGCCACGCGATGTTGCAGAGACGTGTCAGCCAAGACAGCCCCACAACATCCAGAGACTTGAGGTGCTCAGGACGGATCTCGTCCACCCCCGGAGCCTTGCCACCGAGGAGCTTGCCAACCACCTCAGTGACTTCAGCCAGGGTGATGGACAAGTCCGCCTCTGGGTCCCCAGTTTCTGCTTCCTCCTCGGAAGACGTGACAGTAGGATTGAGGAGATCCTCAAAGTATTCCTTCCACCGCCCAACAACATCCCCAGTCGAGGTCAGCAGCTCTTCACCCGCACTGTAAACAGTGTTGGTAAAGCACTGCTTCCCCCTCCTGAGGCATCGGACGGTTTGCCAGAATCTCTTTGAGGCCGTCCGAAAGTCCTCCTCCATGGCCTCCCCGAACTCCTCCCAACCCCGAGTTTTTGCCTCTGCGACTGCCCGAGCCGCAGCACGCTTGGCCTGCCGGTACTCATCAGCTGCCTCAGGACTCCCACGAGCCAACAAGGCTCGATAGGACTCCTTCTTCAGCTTGACGGCATCCCTTACTTCCGGTGTCCACCACCGGGTTCAGGGATTGCCACCGCGACAAGCACCGCAGACCTTACGACCACAGCTACGAGCAGCCGCATGGACAATAGAGGTTGTGAACATGGCCCACTCAGAGTCCATGTCCCCAACCTCCCCCGGGATCAGGGAGAAGCTCTCCCTGAGGTGTGAGTTGAAGACCCCTCTGACAGAGGGCTCAGCCAGACGTTCCCAGCAGACCCTCACGATGCGCTTGGGCCTGCCAGGTCTGTCCAGCTTCCTCCTCCGCCAGCGGATCCAACTCACCACCAGGTGGTGATCAGTTGACAGCTCAGCTCCTCTCTTCACCCGAGTGTCCAAGACACGTGGCCGGAGGTCAGATGACACGACAACAAAGTTGATCACCGACCTCTGACCTAGAGTGGCCGGGTCCAAGCTGTGCGTGAAGGTGAGGCCGACTATATCTAGCCGGTAGCGCTCAGCCTCCCGCACAAGCTCAGGCTCTTCCCCCCCAGCGAGGTGACATTCCATTTCCCCAGAGCTAGTCTGGAGACCTAGTCTGGAGATCCGGTTGTCGAGGTCCCCGCCTTCGATCTCTCTGCACCCGCCCCTCATGTCTCCTCCCGCAGGTGGTGGGTCCACAGGAGGCCGGCCCCACGTCGTTCCTTCAGACTGGGCCCAGCCGGGCCCCGTGGGGAAATTCTAAATTGTGGGTGCAGCTAATTCGCAAATCACCTGTGAGAAATACGCATGTTTTTACACTTTTATACAAAGTTCCCACTGATGTTGAATTGAGTCAGACACAATGAAATGTATCTGACCCCCTCCCTGAACCGCCACCTTAATGTGGTGGAGGGTTTTGAGTGCCCGAATGATCCTGGGAACTATGTTGTCGGGGGCTTCATGCCCCTGGTAGGGTCACCCATGGCAAACAGGTCCAGGGGGACGGGTCAGACGAAGAGCGGTTCAGAAGCCCCTTATGACGAGTGTAAAAACAAGGCCGTTTACGTCGCCCGGACCGGCATTACCGGGGCCTCACCCTGGAGCCAGGCCTGGGGTGGGTGCTCGACAGCGAGCGTCTGGTGGACGGGCCTTTCCCCACGGGGCCCGGCCGGGCTCAGCCCGAAGGAGTGACGTGGGGCCATCCTCATGTGGACCCACCACCCGCAAGAGGATGTGTAAGGGGCCGGTGCTTGAAGATCTGGGCGACAGTCGAAGGTGGGGGCCTCGACGACCGGATCTCTGGACATGGAGACTGGCTCTGGGGACATGGAATGTCTCCTCGCTGGGGGGGAAGGAGCCGGAGCTTGTGTGGGAGGTTGAGCGTTACCGACTAGATATAGTCGGCCTCGCCTCCGCGCACAGTTTGGGCTCTGGAACCCAACTTCTTGAGAGGGGCTGGACTCTCCATTTCTCTGGCGTTGCCCGCGGGGAGAGGCAGCGAGCTGGTGTGGGCTTGCTCATTGCCCCACAGCTCAGCCGCTTCATGTTCACTCCGGTGAACGAGAGGGTCGCATCCCTGCGCCTTCGGGTCGGGGACAGGTCTCTCACTGTTGTGTCGGCCTACGGGCCAAACAGCAGTGCGGAGTACCCGGCCTTCTTGGAGTCCCTGGGAGGGGTACTAGACAGTGCACCAACCGGGGACCCTGTTGTTCTCCTGGGGGACTTCAACGCCCATATGGGTAACGACAGTGACACCTGGAGGGGCGTGATTGGGAAGAGCGGATTCCCTGATCTGAACCCGAGTGGTGTTTTGTTATTGGACTTCTGTGCTAATCACAGTTTGTCCATAACAAACACCATGTTCGAGCACAAGGGTGTCCATTGGTGCACGTGGCACCAGGACACTCTAGGTCGGAGGTCGATGATCGACTTTGTTGTTGTGTCATCTGATCTCTGACCGCGCGTCTTGGACACTCGGGTGAAGAGAGGGGCTGAGCTGTCAACCGATCACCACTTGGTGGTGAGTTAGATCCGCTGGCGAAGGAGGAAGCCGGACAGACCTGGCAGACCCAAGCGTATTGTAAGGGTCTGTTGGGAATGCCTGGCAGAGCCCCCTGTCAGGGGGATCTTCAACTCACACATCCGGGAGAACTTCTCCCTGATCCCGGGGGAGGCTGGAGACATGGACTCCGAGTGGGCCATGTTCTCCACCTCTATTGTCGATGCGGCTGCTCGTAGTTGTGGTCGTAAGGTCTGTGGTGCTTGTCGTGGCGGCAAACACTGAACCCGGTGGTGGACACCGGAAGTAAGGGATGCCGTCAAGCTGAAGGAGGAGTCCTATCGAGCCTTGTTGGCTCGTGGGACTCCTGAGGCAGCCGATGAGTACCGGCGGGCCAAGCGTGCTGCGGCTCGTGCAGTTGCAGAGGCAAAAACTCGGAGTTGGGAGGAGTTCAGGGAGGCCATGGAGGAGGACTATCGGACGGCCTCAAAGAAATTCTGGCAAACCGTCAGACGCCTCAGGAGGGGGAAGCAGTGCTTCACCAACACTGTTTACAGTGCGGATGGAGAGCTGCTGACCTCGACTGGGGATGTTGTCGGGCGGTGGAAGGAATACTTTGAGGATCTCCTCAATCCCCCCGTCATGTCTTCCGAGGAGGAAGCAGAGACTGGGGACCCGGAGGCGGACTCGTCCATCACCCTGGCTGAAGTCACCAAGGTGGTTATCAAGCTCCTCGGTGGCAAGGCTCCGGGGGTGGACGAGATCCATCCCGAGTACCTCAAGTCTCTGGATGTTGTGGGACTGTCTTGGCTGACACGTCTCTGCAACATCGCGTGGCGGTCGGGGACAGTACCACTGGAGCGGCAGACCGGGGTGGTGGTCCCTCTGTATAAGATGGGGGACTGGAGGGTGTGTTCCAATTACAGGGGAATCACACTCCTTGGCCTTCCCGATAAGGTCTCCTCCAGGGTACTGGAGAGGAGAATCCGACCGATAGTCGAGTCGAACCTCGGATTCAAGAGGAGCAGTGTGGTTTTCGTCCCGGTCGTGGAACACTGGACCAGCTTTATACTCTCCATCGGGTCCTCAAGGGTTCATGGGAGTTTGCCCAACCAGTCCACATGTGTTTTGTGGATTTGGAGAAGGCGTGTCCCTCATGGTGTCCTTTGGGGGGTGCTCCGGGAGTATGGGGTCCGGGGCCCTTTGCTAAGGGCTGTCCCGTCCCTGTATGACCGGAGCAGGAGCTGTGTTCGCATTTCCGGCAGTAAGTCAGACCTGTTCCCGGTGCATGTTGGACTCCGCCAGGGCTGCCCTTTGTCACTGGTTCTGTTCATTATATTTATGGACAGAATTTCTAGGCGCAGCCAGGGGCCGGAGGGGGTCTGGTTCGGGAACCACAGGATTTATCTCTGCTGTTTGCGGATGATGTCCTGATGGCTTCATCGAGCCAGGACCTGCAGCAGGCACTGGGGCGGTTTGCAGCCGAGTGTGAAGCGGCTGGGATGAGAATCAGCTCCTCTAAATCCGAGGCCATGGTTCTCGACCGGAAAAAGGTGGTTTGCTCTCTCCGGGTGGGTGGTGAGTCTCTGCCCCAAGTGGAGGAGTTCAAGTATCTCGGGGTCTTGTTCACGAGTGAGGGAAGGATGGAGCGTGAGATTGACAGGCGGATCGGTGCAGCGTCTGCAGTGATGCGGTCGTTGTATCGGTCCGTTGTGGTAAAGAAGGAGCTGAGCCCAAAGGCGAAGCTCTCGATTTACCGGTCAGTCTACGTTCCTACCCTGACCTATGGTCATGAACTCTGGGTAATGACCGAAAGGACAAGATCGTGGATACAAGCGGCTGAAATGGGTTTCCTCCGCAGAGTGGCTGGGCGCACCCTTAGGAATAGGGTGAGGAGCTCGGTCACACGGGAGGAGCTCGGAGTAGAGCCGCTGCTCCTACACGTTGAGAGGAGCCAGCTGAGGTGGATCGTGCATCTGCTCATGATGCCTCCTGGACGCCTGGATGTTCTGGGCATTTCCCACCGGGAGGAGGCCCCGGGGAAGACCCAGGACATACTGGAGGGACTATGTCTCTCGGCTGGGCTGGGAACGCTTTGGGATCCCACCGGAGGAGCTGGAGGACGTGTCTGGGGTGAGGGAAGTTTGGGAGTCCCTGCTTAGACTGCTGCCACCGCGACCCGGCCCCGGATAAGCGGAAGAAAATGGATGGATGGATGGACAATGAAATGTTTGGGCGCGTTGATGACCTCAACGCAACAATCTACAAGATATAAAACTACTATATAGAAACTGCTCTACAGCGCCACCTTGAAAATTTGAATGGGTCCACAAATTTTTGTTTGTCAAAGATCAATGTAATTTGGCATGGTCCTTCATCTTGCCTTACTGAACAAAAAAGCCAATGAGGACTTACCTCTGTTTCCAATCTTGCAGGTGTGACAATATCAGATATAATCTCATTGGAATGAATGGAGTAGTATTAGGTAGATGCTGATTTTGGGGGGAGGGGCGGTGTAAGCGGGGACAAGAGGTGGTGAGGGCCTTTATTGCTGCGTGTTGCTTTAATTATTATTGTTCTCTGGAGAGTAATAATATTGCTATTAATTTGTGTGTGTTCTTCACAGCAGCTCCCCGTGGGTGTCCCAGAGTTCAGTGTTGTCTGTGTGAAGACAGAAGAGTCCTCACTTCTTCAACATAGACAATCTGAGCACAGAGAGGAAACACGGGGGGAGGACATCAGCACAGAGCCACATTTACACTCAGAGACTGAGGGACACATGGAGCACTCCTCTGACACTGACGATGATGAAGACTGGAGAGCTCCATTCAGCTGTTCAGCTGCACAGATGGAGACAGGGGCTGATGGAGACCACTGCAACCAAGTCCAGATGAGAGCAAGAAGCACCGCTGCATCAAACTCTGGTGCAGACTTGTATTTGGGGAATAGACCTGAGACCAGTGCCACTGTAAATTATGGAGATACGTCAGAAACAGCCCAAGAAGCTGAGGGCAAGAAATTTGAATGCCCCATGTGTCAAAAGAGGTTTGGTACTATGCAGAAATTAGAAACACACATTCGAGTTCACACAGGAGAGAGACCATTCAGCTGTGTACTTTGCTTGAAAACATTTACTACAAAGGGCAGTCTAGATAAACATGTAAAGATACACTCTGGTGAACGACCTTACAGCTGTTCAACATGTGATAAAACATTTACCCAAAAGCATGGCCTAGATTACCACGTAAAGACACACACCGGAGATAAACCGTTCAGTTGTTCAATATGTAAAAAGACATTTTTTGTTAAGAGTTCTCTTGTTCGACACCTGAGAACACACACAGGTGATAGACCTTACAGCTGTTCAACATGTGAGAAAACGTTTACCATGAAAAGTCATCTTGACACACATATAAAAATACATACAGGAGAGAAACCTTACAGCTGTTCAACATGCGAGAAAACATTTACCCAAAAATCCAGTCTAGATTACCATGAAAAGAAACACTCAGGGGAGAAACCATTCAGCTGCTCAATATGTGAAAAAACATTCTGTGATAAGAGTGCGCTTGTTCAACATCTGAGAACACACACAGGTGAGAGACCTTACAGCTGTTCAACATGTGAGAAAACATTTGTCACAAAGAGTAATCTAGAGAAACACGAGAGAACACACACTGGTGAGAGACCTTACAGTTGTTCCATTTGTAATAAAGGGTTTAAACTTAAACAGCATTTGAAGAAACACATGAGAACTCACAAAACAGAAAGTGACTGAAGGCTAATTGGTTGTGTTCATGAGATGTTTTAAAGAGAATGTATTGGAGTCTGCTGCTTCATTTTGAATGAAAATCCTGTCATGATAAAAATAGTTTTGTTTTTTATAAAAGTCAAATTTGAGGACCAATGATGAGCTAATGACTTATTTGATGATGGAAGGAGCACAGAGACACGTGATAAAATCCTGTCCAAATAAACATTACAACATGAAACAAAGTTGACCTTTCAAGGCTGAAAATAGGGATGTATTTAGTCTGTAACTGTGAGCCGATCATGCTTAGAATGACTACATGCAGTAGAAAACAAAACCTAAACCAAAGGTGTCCACAAGAGGGCAGCAATCGACTGTACTTTGACACATTTAATGTTCACTCTGAAAATATTTGTGTATGTTACAATCATGTTAAAATGAGATACTGATGATTTTATTTCAGTACAGATTTAACAGTTTTACGCCGTCGTACATACATACTCCTTGAAACTCCACCTTAATGTGGTGAAAGGGTTTGAGTACCTGAATGATCCTGGGAGGTGTGTTGTCGGGGGCTTCATGCCCCTGGTAGGGTCACCCATGGCAAACAGGTCCTGGGGGACGGGTCAGACCAAGAGCGGTTCAAAAGACCTTCATGACAAGTCGAAGAGTAATTCCAGTTACATCACCTGGACCGGTGTTACCGGGGCCCCACCCGGGAGCCATGCATGAGGGGGGTGCTTGGCACAGCCCGAAGGAGCGGGGCCGTGAGCCCACCACCTGTGGGAGGATCTGTGAGGGCCCAGTGCAGAGAGATTTGTGCGCCAGTCAAAGGCAGGAACCTCGACAACCGGATTTCCGGACATGAAGAATGGCTCTGGGGACATGTCACCACACTTGGGGAAGGGGGGTAACTGAGTTTGTGTGGGAGGTTTAGCGTTACCGACTAGATATAGTCGGCTTCACCTCCATGCACGCTCCATTTTGCTGGTGTTGCCCGTGGGGAGCAGTGGCAAGCTGGTGTGGGGTTATTGCCCCACAGCTCAGCCGCCACGTGTTGGACTTCACCCTGGTGAACGAGAGGATCGAGTGCCTGCATTGGGGACAGGTCTCTCACTGTCATATTGGCCTATGGGTCAAACGGTAGTGTAGAGTACCCGGCCTTCTTGGAGTACCTGGGAGGGGTACCAGACATTACGCCGACTGGGGACTACTGGAGGACTTCACTGCCCACATGGGCAAGGGGGGTGATTGGGAGGAAGCAGAGACTGGGGACCCAGAAGCAGACTCATCCATCTCACTCGCTCCGGGATGGGATCTGCTCTGAGTAACATAAGTCTCCGGATGTTCTGGGCATGTCTTGGCTGACACTTCTTTGCAACATCGTGTGGTGGTTGGGGACGGTGCCTGAGGAATGGCAGACTGGGGTGGTGGTCCCTCTGTTTAAAAAGAGCACTGGAGGATGTGCTCCATTTACAGGGGAATGGAGCACAGTCTTCCTGGTGAGGTCTACTCCAGGGAACTGGAGAGGAGAATCTGACCGATAGTCGAACCTTGGATTCAGTAGGAACAGGTCTCCATCGGGTGGAGGTTCATGGGACTTTGTCCAACAAGTCCTGATGTACTTTGTGGATATTTGTGGGGTGGATTTCAATTTTTTTTTTTTTTTTTAAAAGGAAGTTTTTGAAGCATGTTTGGGCTCAAACATGCTTCCATGCTTGGAAACAATTTCTCCAGCTTTAGAAAAAAATCATTCACAAGGAACTGATAAGGCAGGAGTACACAAATATTTTTGTAACAGTTTGAATAAGTATGGGTAGGTCTTTTTTTGAGAATTTCAATATTTCAGTGGGTTTTCAGTTCTGGGAATGTTTGCTGCTGACAGGTATCTTTGAACTTCTATTATAAGATAAGATAAGATAAGATATGCCTTTATTAGTCCCACAGTGGGGAAATTCCAGTATTGCACCGCACAGATAAAGAACAGAAGGAAAATGGTACATGCAATAAAACAAGATAATAGATAAATAGCTTTAAATAATAAAAAAAAGACTTAAAAATAAACTAAAAATAGACTCTAATATAACATAACAGTCATTGTACATTATAGCTTCAGCCATAAAACTTGTGTTTCTTCTGTTCTCCACCTCCATGTCTAGTTGTTGCCACAGGTTGTGTACAAAACATGACATGATTTGCATAAAATCTAATTCCTAAATATCAACAAATACATTTTGAATAAATAAATGCATATCTGAACTAGAAGATGCTGGCAAATGAGATTAGGGGCCAGGCTTCACTGCTTCATTTATCTTGTTCACATTTAAAAAAACAAGCGCTTTGTATTGTGGGTCCAACAAGGTTGCCAGAGAGAGATGGCCAGAAGATTCATAACTGTTTAAGGTTTCCATGACTCTTTTGTCCAGTTCCTGACAGTTTTTTTCCAACCGATGTTTGCAAAGATGGGCATTTTCATCATTGGTATTGTTTTGCTTCCACTCACTCGCTTCTCCTCTGAAAGCGCCACCGTAGCAGAATTAAAAGGGGCAAGCACAACCTGGACTTCTGCAATGATGTCATGCTCCTCATCAGTAAGTGCAGGCATTGATGTTTTTAAGGATGCCAGACTCATCCAAACAGGCTCTTTTAGGCTTGCTACTCTTGACAGCATTTGATAAGTGCTGTTCCAGCGTGTGGGAGCTTCATTTATTAGCTTCAAAAGTGGTCTTTCCATTTGCTGTTGCACTTGACACAGCTTTTCCTTGGTGACAGTGCTGGAATGAAAATAGGTGACAATTTTTGTGGTTTTATTTCGGATATCAGTTAGGTCTGACACTTGATCGCAAGATTATTTAACTATCAAATTTAAAGTGTGTGTGATGCAAGGACCATGCCCGATTTTTAATAGTCTCACTGTTGCTATCACATTTGCACCAGCATCAGTCAAAAAGCTTGCAACCTGGCCCAGCTGTCAATCAGATGTTGTGTGACCTAAAAAAAATACATAAATAAATAACAAGTCCTTACATGACACCAACACATACTGTACTGAACATTTTAAATAAACCTACCTCAGCAATTTTTTCTGCTGTGTGGCTCTGGGGAAAGTATTTAACTCCCAGTACAGTGGTGCACATTTTATTTTCACTATCAACAAAGTGGCCAGTCACAGCCGAGTCGGCCTCCATGTTTATTGAAGTCCACATATCGGCTGTAAGGCTGACTGCATTGGTTGGTGTAATTTTTCTTTTATGTTCAGGGTTTTTGCTTCATATCTTTTAGATACCATTTCCTTTAGAGCCTGTAAAAGAGAGAAAAAAATTATCTTTAAACAATAACATTAACAGTTTGAATTATTATTATTAAGTGTAATTTCTGACATATACAGTACCTTCCTGGTTGGTATTGCGTATGATGGATCAAGGGTCTGCAGCATCTTCCTGAATCCCTCGTCCTCAACGATACTTAAAAGTTGGCAATCTTTTATTATAATATTTACAATGCATCGATTTAGGGCCTCTTTTCTAGAAGCTTGAAGTGAAAAGGAAAGGTGTTTGATTTAGATTACTATTAGCCTCCATAATAATTACTGACTGATTACAAAACACTAATCCACCAGTGTCCATTCCTGGTGTATTTTGTTCTTTCATGGCGAGCTCTATAATGCCGTAGCATTGATGTGTTCCGGGTTGCATAGGACATCTCTGTTGAGCATTGACGACATTTCACCTGTGGGTCATAAAAATATATATAAAAGACTGTCTGCCATGGAAAAGGGAATGGAATACAAATTACCTTATCAGGTGTTATGAGATCAAAATGATCCCACACGGAAGAAAACTTTCTCTTTCTTGGAGGGTCCATAGTGACGAACAGCGTCGTAGCAACAAGTGGTTCGATCTGTGCTGGACTTCCTGATGTAGAACTGGCGCCTCAATGACACGTGACACAATGTGATACAATACGACACAGTCAGTGTCGGTCACGTGACTTTTCTTAAAGTGATACGCTCAGTCACACAGCTCGGCTGAGCCATTGCTTTCAGCGCCTGATGCGTGTATTGATGCTTCGGCTCGTTTAGACCATCACTAGTGTCCGGTCCCCTTTGCTATGGCCTGTCCGGTCCCTGTATGACCAGAGCAGTGGCTGTGTTTACATTGCCGGCAGTAAGTCAGACCTGTTCCCGGTGCATGTTGGACTCCGCCAGGGCTGCTCTTTGTCACCGGTTCTGTTTATTGTACTTATGGACAGAATTTCTAAGTGCAGCCAAGGGCTGAAGGGGTCCGGTTTGGGAACCACAGGATCTCGTCTCTGTTCGGCTCCTCTAAATCCGAGTCCATGGTTCTCGACCGGAAAAGGGTGGCTTGCCCTCTCCAGGTGGGTCATGAGTCTTTGCCTCAAGTGGAGGAGTTCAAGTATCTCGGGGTCTTGTTCACAAGTGAGGGACGGATGGAGCGTGAGATTGACAGGCGGATCAGTACAGCATCTGCAGTGATGCAGTCACTGTAATGGACTGTTGTGGTAAAGAAGGAACTGAGTTGAAAGGCAAAGCTCTCAATCTCTATGTTCCTACCCTCGCCTATGGTCATAAGCTTTGAGTAATGACTGGAAGGACAAGATAGGGGATACAAGTGGCTGAAATACGCTTCCTCTGCATGGTGGGTGGGTGATCCCTAAGCGATAGGGTGAGGAACTCAATCACGCAGGAGCAGCCTGGAGTAGAGCTGCTGCTCCTCCACATTGAGAACAGCCAGCTGAGGTGGCTCGGGCATCTGTTCAGGATGCCTCCTGGATGCCTCCCTAGGGAGGTGGTCCAGGCATGTCCCACTAGGAGGCCCTGGGATGACCCAGGGCACTATGTCAGGAGACTATGTCACTTGGCTGGCCTGGGAAAGCCCTGGGGTCCCACTAGAGGGGCTGGAGGACGTGTCTGGGGTGAGGGAAGTCTAGGAGTCCCTGCTTAGACTGCTGCCCCCACAACCCAGCCCCGGATAAGAGGAAGAAAATGGATGGATGGGATGGATGGTAATAATTTTATTCAGGTTAGGCTACAATCACCATGGAATACTTAATCAGGATGAGATTGGTATGGTATTGGTATCTGCAATTATATAAATATAAAAAACAAAAACAAAAAAATCAGATTAGGAAATTTAAAAAAGCTGACCTTCCCCTGTCTCTTCTGGTGTTCCACAAAGCTCTGTCCTTGGCCTACCATAATTTATTTATTTGCTATACTGGCTATGTTAAAGTCAATTACTGCCCTCTAGTGGAGGCTTTTGGGTTTTGTTTTCTGCATCATGTGGACAATTTAAACATGGTTGGTTCACAGTCACAGACAAAATACATTCCTGTTTTCAGCCTTGAAAGTTAAACTTTGTTTCATGTTGTAATGTTGTTGTTTTGTTTTTGTTTGTTTTTTTGTTTTTGTTTGTTTGCATAATACTTGTACCAAAATATTTGTTCAAATTTGACCATATTTACAACACCACCTGTTATTAGCTCGGTCCTATTTTAAACTAGGTAATGTGTGCAGACTTTTATTTGATGGCACAATATATTTTTTTGTTGTAAAACATGTCCAGAAGTACATTTAATAAGGCCACAGTAATAATTCATGAATATCTATGTAACAAGGTACAAGTTTATGTACAACTGTTGTATTTCTCTGTAGTTACATGTACATCTCCTGTACAGTTTGTTAATGCACATTTCTGTGTGTTTTGTTTGTTCTGTTTTACAATTTTACAAAGAGACAAGTGTGGAGAAAAACATCAGTAAAGACAAGTCTTCTGTTTATGGTGGTGTGGACTCTCTTTTTTGTTCCCTATCTGTCCAGCCCTGGTAGTGACGCCATAGTGAGGACAGAACAGTGATATTATGAAATCGCACGTTACGATGTTGAAATGACGTGATGATAAAAACGTGATGGGACGGAGCACTGAAATGACCGTGTCAGTGCGGTGGGCTGTGGTCCTCCACATCCAAACTCGAGGCTGAGTGAACTCGACTCGGAGCTAGATTTGAATGTGCCAAACCGACATGACCTTTCTCTTCTCCAGTGTTGGGATGCACCTTGTGTGTCTGCAGCCATGTGCACTGCATTTATTACCCTTGACTTTCCACTGTATCTCTGTCCAGCCAGAACCACACGCTCTGACAAAACTTTACAAAAACAAGTCATCAGTGTGAAATCACAATTATTTTAAAGGGCTCATATTAGGCTATTTTCTGATCTGTTCTAATGTAGTTTCCTCATCACAAACAGACATAGAGCTGTGCTTTGAACACACAAACTCTGCAGACTTAGGTGGAGCTTGTGGGTGCTTTCTCTCGAAAGAAGCCGAGTCCAGAAATAAGGTTCCACAGGTTTATTGAAGTGTTGAGTATGAACAGAAATTACTTTAGCTTACAGATCAGGTGTCCCATTCGTTAGACCCAATTGAGAGAACCCAGACCAGTTCAGTGAGAAACAAGTGGCTCTGAATCTAAAGATGCCCAACAAAGCCCTGAAACCCCAGTAAAAGCCCCAACAAAAGCCCCAGAATCGGGTGTGGCTGTCACTTTTATTAGATCTACTCCAATGGAGGTTCCACCCCTTCCCCGGACCGTCCACCCACCTGACGCATTTTGGTACAACTCTAACACCGGACCTGACTCTGACCATAGAAGGGAGTGAGACGGGATCTGAGCTCAATCTGGCATCTGGTTCCTCTCACAAGGGTCATCTTGACATTCACTTTCAAAACATTTCACAACATCCTTTGCACAGAGTACATCTTCTGGGAAGCAGGATGAAGTTAGCTTCCAGGAATTATCAAAACACCCACAAGTTCTTCTCTCAAACAGAAATCATTGGTCCAGCTTGTGATGTCATTTAGTGGTAATACAGGAAGTGCTCCACTGTGTTTTAAACTTCACTAGAATCATTTGAATAATTTCAGCCTCAGATTTACCAAATTTAGGAGCTATACAGCTATTGTTTTAGCCTCATTTAAACATCATTTCTCTGTGCACCAGGAGATATGGTAGACCAGGGGTCACCAACACGGTGCCTGTAGGCACTAGGTCACCCTCATGGACTACACCAGTCGGCCGCAAGCCGGTTCTAAAAATAGCACAACTCATTAGTGAGCTGCATCTAAATTTAATTTTATTCTGTTGCCATTCTCTTTTAATCACACTTGCATTTATATAGATTTAAAAATGACAATATCTTAAAAATATGTTAATTATACATGAAGTTTAGTTAAGTTAAGGTGAACTCTGACCTACTCTAGTTCAAGTTATTGTGTGCCTGACAAAACCAGTGCTCATGGATGGTAAGCTAGAGAACGCTGCAAAGATGTGCACTGAATGCAGTTTTTTACCTCCATGGCAGAAAAAAGAAAGAAAATGTATTACTTTTCCAATGAATGGGAAGAGGAGTTATTTTTTTACAATTGGAAAAGAAACCTGCATGTGTCTCATTTGCAGGGAAACTGTGACGACAGCAAAACAGCATGGTGTGGGGGTACACTTCAATACCTGTCACAAAAGCTCCAAGCTAACTACCCACCTGGAAGAAGACTACGAGCAGAACAAGCCCTTGAGCTAAAGGGAGTTTTGGATAAGCATGACATGTACCACTTGTAAGCTGATCTTTCTTTAACATTATATAATTGATAACCTTTTGAAACATGTTGCAACATAGTTTATGTTTTGTTTGTCAGTGGCTTGTGAAAATGGGAAATTTTTCCTGTGAGATGTAGTGATGTAAGTGATCATCTGAAAATTTAACAATTACTAAGATTAATAAAGTTAAAGTGCTGAATATTGAGATCTGTTTCTCACCTTGTCCATTGTCGACAATTGTGAGAAATCATTAACGTGATCAGTGTCTTCACATAGATGATTATCATTTATCATTATTGATAATGTATAACTAAATGGAAACTGACTAAATGTGTTATTTCAGGAGAGTGTATCAAACTGGTAGCCCCTCACTCAGTGCCCACAAAGTTGCTCTCAGTTTCAAAAAGGCTGGTGACCCTTGTTATAGAATTTGTGTGGAAATCTCTCAATTTACATTTTTTTCTAGGGTATTGTAGGATAAAGCATTTCAAATGAGTTTAAAAATAGCTGATCTCAAAACTACCACTAAATGACTTCACAAGGTGGAACAGACCAATTTGAACTTTGGAGCTGGAGACAGGATGATAGAGACAGGATTTTATCACATGTGTATCTGTGCTTTTTCCATCATTAAATAAATAAAGTCATTAGATCATCATTGGTGCTCAAATTTGACTTTAATAAAAATACAACTATTTTTACTGTGACAAGATTTTCATTCAAAATGAAGCAGCAGACTCCAACACAGAATTCTCTTCAAAATATCTCATGAACACAACTTATTACCCTTCAGTCACTTTCTGTTTTTTTGTGTGTTCTCCTCTGTCTCTTCAAATACTGTTTGACTTTAAACCCTTTATTACAAATGGAACAGCTGTAAGGTCTCTCACCAGTGTGTATTCTACACTTGTAATGTGCTTTACAGGCTTGTCAAAGCGCTACACTACAGTCATTCATTCATTTCCACACTTGGTGATGGTAAGCTACTATTGTAGCCACAGCTGCCCTGGGGCAGACTGATGGAAGCGAGGCTGCCAATCTGCTATCATTTGCACACACACCACTTTCAATGTTGGTGAAGTGTCTTGCCTAAGGACACAACGACAGAACTTGATCCGGTCCCCCTCGTTGGGGGACCAACACTCTAACCACTGAGCCACTGTCGCCCCACACTATTCTCTCGTGTGTTTCTAGATTACACTTTGTGACAAATGTCTTCTCACATGTTGAACAGCTGAAAGGTCGTTTAGCGGTGCGGATCATTACATGTTCACGTAGATTGGCATTATGAGAAAATGTTTTCTGACAGCTTGAACAGCTGTAAGGTTTTCTCTAGATGACCCTTTATGTCTTCCCATTTTTGGCTTTTGCTCCATTCGAGCAGCAGAAGGCTCCAGCTTAATTACTTCTCTGTAGGATAAAAGCCATTCTTTCACAGTCAGAGGTTGAACTGACTTCCAACTCCAATTTTCCTTGGGCAAGACCCTTCAAGCTACTGCCTACGTCATACAATGATGTGCACAAATGAAACTTACGAGATGCCGGCTCAGATGTCGCTTGGCTGAACAAGGTCTATGTTGGGTTTTGGGGAACCAGAGCACCTTGATGAGAAATGGGCTACTGGAACAAGACGGAAATGGGTGAGATGCAAGAACAAGGCTCTGTTGGAATGCTACTACTCCAGTGACCCGACTCAGAGGGGTGAACAGGATGTGGGAAAAATGGTCCAAGCTTATGGCTAAGCAACTAGCAGCTCAGTGCTCCAACATCCGCAAACGGCAACTGCTATCACAACTTGACATTGACGAGGTACAACACAACACACAACGCAATCTTCAGACCATTATACAAAATTTTGCAATGCGTAATGCATCCATCCTTGCTGCCTCTCATGCCCAGGTTAATATGAAGTAAATTCTTTATAATTGCAATAAGAATACCTCTATTTTTTTAAAGTTGCAAGATGCAGTTGATACATTAAATCATTTGTTCTGAAATCTGTGTGCATCTGCTTCTAAATAGTGAATATTTTTCCTATGCAAAAGATCTATAATGCTTTGGCTCTTTTGAGGGGAATTCAAGCCATGGGCATTTAGAGAGAGTACATTCATTCTATCCATCTAAACTATAGTCTTTGGTGCCGCAACCTTTGTGCAGAAGAAAGAAGAACAAACCTGGACCCCCATACTTCCCAACCAATGAAAAAAAAAAACAACAAAACCCATTCCAAAGAAGAAGATGAAAAAAAGTATCCATCCCCCATCAAACCCACCCAGATAGTTATACCAGCTTCATAAACTGAGCTTAGTCCCCTCTCATGTGTAAGTGTAACATTCAAGTTTGTCACTGTTGAATGTTTTTCATGTCTTTAAGTTTGGATTTTATTGAAAAGCACTTTGTGAGTGTTCTAAAGGGCTTTTTTTTTTTTTCAAATAAAGACAGATTGAAACAAAATGTAATACCTGTGCCAATAGAAATGAAGAGTGAAGGCGTTTGGCTGCTCATCCAAGCTGCTTCTTCAGTTCTGGTCAGATTACTGCTGGACACTGCCTTATATCTGTCTGAAGGGAGGAAGTAACTACACTGAAACTGAAAAAAGCTTTTGTTTACAGTTGTGCAAATGTACTATAGACAATAATCTATTTTCAAAGCTTGGTGAGTTCTGAAATACAAAAAAGGTTTATTCTTTGTTACAACAGATACGGACAGGCCAAACCTGTTCTGGCCGCAGACTAGTAGCCTTCCGCCGTCCCAAGTCTCTCTGAGTCTCTCCCCTAGAGCATCTCTTCCCCTGATCCCCAGTCTCCCCTGAGCATCTGAGCTCTGAGTAGAGTGACTCTTGTTTCACACCCTTGAGATAATGAATGATACCTGAGGAAAGATAAGACAACAAAGGCTTTCATGGAAGATGGGACAGAGCCTTCACACATGTTGATGTCTGGTCTGGGTCTCGTCACTTACACAAAGACATATGATGACATATTTTCTTTACAACATGAATATACTTAAATTTCCATCAAATTTACAGTTTCTGTTTGTAGGCTAGGTCTATTGTTTTCTTTGTTTTTCTTTGGGTCTGAGGGTGGAGTTATAAATCCGGGATGGAGGATGTCTGAGGTCCCCATTCCTGTTCAAGGAAGGATTGTCTTTCTTAATAAAAACTGCCTTCAGAGGCAGTGTCCAGCAGTAATCTGACTAGAACTGAAGAATAAGCAGCCAAACGTCTTCACTCCTACAATGTTGGTCCAGTTGACAGATTTTATATTTTTCTTTTGCTACACAATAGAAATATGTCTAATATCAAAGCCTGTCTATTTTTTTGTATATTAAATAAAACTTCAGCATTTTTCTAAAAAAAAAACTTTATTAAAAATGGAATAAACAAAAATAATAATTGCTCAATATTTTTTATATCAAAGGTCCCATGAATCTATTGAAAGAACACAGTAGGAGAGGTCCTCCTCTGGACTGCTGGTGAGAGCAGACGGCTGCAGCCGAGGGGACAAGAAGAAAAAGGGTTAGACACAAGCTCGAGAATAGAGCTCAGATCACACTGAGTCCCAGGGGAGGGACAGATTTCCCCCATCCATTTTTCCCATAGACTTTTAGAAAAAAATATAATATTAAGAGTTAAAATATATTGAGGAGGCTAACCAGCTACGTGCTAACCGGCTACCTGCTAATGAATATCCAAGTCAAGGAAAATGTATTTGTGTAACACAATTGGTACACAAAGTAATTCAAAGTGCTTTACAGAATAAGAAAGACATTAAAATCACAACACAACAAATCAAAACATAAATAATCACAAATATTCATCATAAAATTAACATTAAAAGAGAAGAGGCAGAATAAAAACCTTTCAGTCGTATACACAGATAAACAGAACTGTTTGGATCCTGGATTTAAACATTGTCAAAGTAGAGGCCTGTCTCACATCTTCAGGAAGAATGTTCCAGGTTTTAGCTGCAAAAAACTGAAACACTTTATTCCCCAGTTTGAGGACTTCAGGGACCAGCCTTCTGCTGCTCCCAGTGTCAAGACTAGAGTGTGAGATGGTTCATGTGGCTCCAACTTGTGGGAGATGTTCTTTGGTGCTGGTCCATGGAGAGACTTGTTCACACAGAGCTGCTTTAAAGTCTATTCTCTGAGCCACAGGAGCCAGAGACCTGAGCCACAGGACACATGTGTGAAGTACTTCCTGGTTCTACTCAAGACCTGAGCAGCAGTGTTCTGGATGTACTGTTCTGTCTTAAGGTTCGTTTGGAGAGGCCAGTGAGCAGGACGTTACAGTAGTCTAACCTACTGGAGACAAATGCAGGATAAGTCTCTCTAAGTCTGGCTTTGACAGAAGACAGAGACTGGAGGTGACTGCTGACACTTTCTCTATGTTTCTCTGGCCAAAGATGATGACTTGAGTCTTGTCTGAGTTTAGCTGGAGAAAGTTGTTTTTCCTCCACACACTGATCTGTTGGATGCAGTGAGTGAATCCACTGGTCCATATTCACCTGCTGCAGTGACACATAGATCTGAGAGTTGCTGCATAGTTGTGGTAGGACACATTATTGCTGTGCATTAACTGGCCTAATGGCAGCATGTAGAGAGTGAACAACAGGGGTCCAAGGATTGACCCCTGGAGCACCCCACAGGTCAGGGACATTTTATCTGAGACACATTTTCCGATTTCAACAAAGAACTTCGTTTTCTACATAGGACTTGAACCAGTTTAGTGCCGTACTGTATTTTTTTTAACTGTATTTTAGACATCACATCCTGGATGGCAGAAAACTTCCTCCAGCTTAACCAGGACAAACCTGAGGTTTTAATCACTGGCCCTGAGGCCCAGAGAGAGAAACTTTTACCCAAATTACAGTCACAGTCTTTTAATCCATCATCACAAGTAAGAAACCTGGGTGTTATTTTTGACTCTGAGCTGACTTTTATTCCACACATTAAAAACATCACAAAATTTTTTTTACCATTTGAAAAACATAGCCAGAGTCCGTCCCATTCTCTCTCGGGCCAACACAGAGACGCTGATGCATGCTTTTATCACCAGTCGTATAGACTACTGCAATGCCCTGCTCTCTGGTCTTCCCAAAAAGGCGATTTCAGGTCTACAATTATTACAAAATTCAGCAGTGCGTGTCCTGACTAAGACCAGGGGGCGGGACCACATTACACCGGTTTTAGAATCCCTGCATTGGCTCCCTATGTGTTTCAGGATTGGCTTTAAAGTTCTTTTACTGTTTTTTAAATGTCCTAATGGTCTTGGGCCTTCTTATCTTACAGAACTGCTTTTATCCTATGAACCCTCGTGGCCCCTGCGCTCCTCCGGCAGCAGGCTTTTATCACTTTAGTTTACTTCTCTATTTATTTAGGCTTATTTAGGCTGGCTAGTGTGTTTATGTTGATATCCATGTTTTACTTATGTTTCATTTACTTGTTTAGTTTTGACTTATTTTTTACTTACTACTTACTTTTTTGTTACTTTTAATAATTTTAGTTTTGCCAGTGGGTGAACCGGGGATTGAACCAAACCTTCTTGCTGTGAGGCATGAGTGTTGCGACTCAGCCACCGTGCTGCCTACACACAAAAACAAAACAACAGGAAAAATCAGACAAAAGAAAAATCGGCCAGGCGAGGAGGAGGGAGGGGGGCAGAGGAGGGCCAGGCGAGGGGGAGGAAGACCAGGCGAGGAGGAGGAGAGCTGGGCGAGGAGGAGAGGGAGGCGGGTGGAGGAGGGCCAGGCGGGGAGGAGTTGTTTATTTGGAGAACGTTAATAAGCTGTTGGTGATTTTTCAACAAAATTTCAGTCTTTGTTGTTACCATGACTATGCCCAACATTTTATATCCTTTTATTGCACATGGGTTTTGTGAAATGTTTTCGATGAAAACTGTTGCCCAAAGATTATGATGAGTGATTTGGTCAATCTCGGGTTTGATTGCTAGTGGCCACTGCCTTATATCTGTCTGAAGGGAGGGGCTAACCACACTGAAACTGTAAACATCTATTGTCTCCAGTTTCTGCTTCTAACTTCTTTAACTCCTCTCTTAAACCATTTCTTTTCTCTGGCTAAGATCTGAACTTCTCTATCTTAAAAGGAGTGGTTAGTGGCTTTGAGATGGAGCTGCACGGTGTTACGATGTACCGGTGTTGGTACATCCTCTTATGGAGTAGCTGTTTAGTTTCACCAGCGTGAGAGTTCCTCTGGACCCCAGTCCATCATACATCTCCATCTCAAAGCCACTAACCACTCCTCTGATGATAGTTCAGATCTTAGCCAGAGAAAAGAAACGGCTTGAGAGGAGAGTTAAAGAAGCTATTTTTGTCAGGAAAGAGAATTCTTCCTTAAACAGGAATGGGGGCCTGAGACATAATTTCTCCCCCATTTACAACTCTATCCTCAGACCCAGAACAATGAGAACAATAGCAGGGTTGTTAAGGGCTGAATAGGCTAGTTTCATCTGAAAAAACAAATGGCTGTTTACAATTTCTGTGTGGTTAGCCCCTCGCTTCAGATAGATATTCAGATTCAGATATAAAGCAGTGGCCACCAGCAATAAAGGTTAAAAAGTTTTGTCCAGTTGACAGATTTAAACTTCATATTTTGCAATGGATCAGACCTGGACGACTGAGGGATTACACAGACTTGTCTAGGATGACATTTTCTGGGCCTGGTTCCCATTAGTGCAATGTAAATCTATTTTTGAGGTGGCGCTACTGAGCTGTCATTCATTATTTTTCTTACTTGTCTATAAATTATTGTTTACTGATTGATTTTAGCAATTTTCCTCAAAACTGTACAGATACAATAGGGCTCTCGCACGAGCGCGAGGGGGACGAGTCAGTGACTCACCCTCTTCATTAGGGCCCAAGCACGAATGTGCAGACTCCAAAACAGACTTCTCTTCATCTCATGAACACAACCAATTAGCCTTCAGTCACTTTCTGTTCTGTGAGTTCTCATGTGTCTCTTCAAATTAGAGCTTTGTGAAAACCCTTTATCACAAATGGAAAAGCTGTAAGGTCTCTCACCAGTGTGCGTTCTCTCGTGTTTACGTAGATAAGACTTTGTGACAAATGTCTTCTCACATGTTGAACAGGTGTAAGGTCTCTCACTAGTGTGTGTTCTCTCATGTTTACATAGACTAGACTTTGTGGCAAATGTCTTCTCACATGTTAAACAGCTGTAAAGTCTCTCACCAGTGTGTATCTTTAAATGTTCAAGTAGATTGGTCCTTTGAGAAAATGTCTTCTCACATGTTGAGCAGCTGTAAGGTCTCTCTCCAGTGTGCGTTCTCTCATGTTTACATAGACTAGATTGTGCAGCAAATGTCTTCTCACATGTTGGACAGCTGTAAGGTCTCTCACCAGTGTGTGTTCTCTCATGTTCACATAGATTAAACTTTGTTGCAAATGTCTTCTCACATGTTGAACAGGTGTAAGGGCGCTCACCGGAGTGTACCTTTACATGTTCACGTAGATTGGCCTTGTGAGAAAATGTCTTCTCACATGTCGAACACCTGTAAGGTCGTTCACCGGTGTGTACCTTTACATGTGCATGTAGATGGGACTTTTGAGAAAATGTCTTCCCACATGTTGAACAGCTAAATGGTTTATCTCCTGAGTGTACTCTCATATGTGTATTTAGATTACACTTTAGGGTAAATGTTTTCTCACATATTGAGCAGCTGAATGGTCTCTCTCCTGTGTGTACTCTCATATGTGTGTCTAGTCTACACTTTTGAGTAAATGTTTTCTCACATGTTGAACAGCTGTAAGATCGTTCATCAGTGTTTGCCTTTACATGTTTATCACAAGTTGCAGTTGTAGTAAATGTTTTCACACAAATTACACAGCTGAATGGTTTATCTCCTGTGTGAACTCCTTTGTGTCTTTGTAAAACCCGCTTATTTCCAAACCTCTTCTTACACACAGAGCATTGGTGTTTCTTTTTGTCAGCTCCTTGGGCTATTACATTGTTCACACCAGCCCTGACTCTGATCTGGACTTGGTTACAGTGGTCTCCATCAGCCTCTGTCGCCATCTGTGCAGCTGAACAGCTGAATGGAGCTCTCCAGTCTTCATCATTGTCAGTGTCAGAGGAGTGCTCCGTCTGTCCCTCAGTCTCTGAGTGTAAATGTGGCTCTGTGCTGATGTCCTCTCCCTGTGTTTCCTCTCTGTGCTCAGTTTGTCTATGTTGAAGCAGTGAGGACTCTTCTGTTTTCACACAGACAGCACTGGACTCTGGGACGCCCACTGGGAGCTGGAAACAAACACACAAATGTTAATATTCATATTTTACTTTTCTGAAAACAACAACAACAACAATAATAATAATAATAATAATAATAATAATAATAATAATAATAATAATAATAATAATAATAATAATAATAATAATAATAATAATAATAATAATAATAATAATAATAATAATAATAATAATATCCATCTCATCCACTTATCCGGGGCAGTGTCGTGGGGGCAGCAGTCTAAGCAGACACTTAAGACTTCCCTCACTCCAAACACTTCCTCCAGCTCCTAAGGTGGGACTCCACAGCCAGCCGAGAGACATGGGTCCTCTAGCCCTTGGAAAAGCATCCAGGTGGTGTCTGGAACAGATGTCCAAGCCTCAGCTGGCTCCTCTCAACGTGGAGGAGCAGCAGCTCTACTCCGAGCTCCTTCCATGTAACTGAGCTCTTCACCATATCTCTAAGGTAGCACCCAGCCACCCTAGGGAGAAAACTCATTTTGACAGCTTTCGGTCATTACCCAAAACTCATGACCATAGGTGAGGGTGGGAACATAGACTGACACCAGCTCACTGCCTCTTCTTGAGGGCAATGCCAGAGAAACGGAGAGTCCAGCTCCTCTGAAGGAGTTTTTCTTCCAGAGCCCAAGTTATGACAGCTCACTTTTAGCTTCATCTTTGTAGTGATTAGATGTTAGTTAGAAGTACAGATGGTCATTTAACCAAACATGAGCTGGTTTAAGTTTGTGTGAAATGGAGGATCCAAATGGAGCAGAGACAGCAGCTAGAGTGGACCTCATCTGTTTATGAAGCCACAGTATAAGTGAAACAACAGGACTATAAGACGAGCGTGAAGGAACATAGCACTGTTCTGTGTTTAAATGGACGTTTGTGACACATGATGCTATATATTAAGAGCACCTGTCAGATCCATAGACTGCATGTGTCACTTGTTATATATATATATATATATATATATATATATATATATATATATATATTGTTGGAATGCTGTGACCCGAGTCAGAGGGGTGAACAGGATGTGGGGAAAAATGGATACTTTGAAACCCACAGTCCAACCTTACGGCTAAGTAACTACTAGCTCAGTGTTCCAACATCCGCAAGCGGCAACTGCTATCACAACTTGACATTGACAAGGTACAAAACAAAATATGCTACGGCAGCACGGAGAGAAGTAAGCGAACTGTCAGAGGCCCACAGACGTGTCGTATCTCAGATGTATGTCCTCTTCTCTCTGCCTCAGACCTGGGGCTATGTGTGAAAATGTTCATTATCTGAATTATCGTGTGATTGTCATTATCGGCAGATACTTATCGGTGACTGATATTATGATGCATCCCTCACTGTTTCAGTCTGTTGGTACAACAACAGTCTATTTCATGCTTCATCTAATTATACATGGTACTGATGAATAAATATATGAAATGTAATATTGAAACAGAAGCTGTGGCCTCCAAACTTATGTGGTTGTTTCATCTAACTTCATCCTAGACAATCATGTGGATAAAGCTCACCTGTGCTGGGAGCGTGTCTTCCTCCTGTTTGATGCTCTGCTCCTCTGGCTCCTCTTTAATCCGTGGAGTCTGTGGAGTGTCCTGGTTCCTCTGGTTCTCCTCTTTGGAGTGACACATTTCCTCCTCATACTTCGCTATCGTTCTTTCAAACAGCGCAAAGATCTCTTCAGCAGCCGCAGTCAGCCGCTCATTCACCAAATCTCTCAGCGTTTGGCCTTTCTGGACTTGGTTGCAGTGGTCTCCATCAGCCTCTGTCTCCATCTGTGCAGCTGAACAGCTGAATGGAGCTCTCCAGTCTTCATCATTGTCAGTGTCAGAGGAGTGCTCCATGTATCCCTCAGTCTCTGAGTGTAAATGTGGCTCTGTGCTGTTGTCCTCTCCCTGTGTTTCCTCTCTGTGCTCAGTTTGTCTATGATGAAGCAGTGAGGACTCTTCTGTCTTCACACAGACAGCACTGGACTCTAGGACGCCCACTGGGAGCTGGGGTGAGGAACAAACACACAAATATTAATATTCATATTTTGACTCAAAACAACAATCAGAATATTTCTTGATTTCAATCAGAAATGTGCTAAATGTTTGTCATTTTCTTGGTTGAGGTTTGTTAGAAATATTGTTATACATTTATCAATCTCCAGATGAAGTATCGCCCTGACCAGAGGACATCAAGTCACCAACAGTACAGTACAGATTTGTCAGTTCTATGCAGCCGTACATTTCGCCTCCACTGACTCCGGCTCTAATTCACTTTCTATTGAAAAGTCATCGCCCCCTCTCTCTGTAACTGCTGCTGTCAGGCTCATCAGTAATCTGCTCTACATGAGCATGGTGTTTTAGTTTTGCCCTTCAATGAAGATATGAACATTATGTGACATGTAAATAACAGCAACAGAAAACACTGTAGTGAGCAGAAGATCCTCCTTCACACACACACGCACACACACACACACACACACACACACACACTATATAAAAACTGTAAAGACATACCGCTGCTCACTGGCGCATGTCGCTAGTTTTAAGCTCAAACAGTTCATGATTTGAAAATAGGTCAAAATCACCAAAAAATTCAAGTTTTGTGAAAGCTGTAGGCGACCTGTCAGTCCCTGTCAGCTGAACATGAGCAGTTTGTGGTGACATTGCGCTCTATGAGAAAAATCCTTTCTGTGCAGGAGGGACTTTTTTTGCTGTCCAGCCAATGAGTGGCCACTAGTCCAACTGGAGACAGCTCTGAGCAGCAAAAACCCGATCCATCTTTAACCACTTGGTGTGTCCGCCAAGGACGTCGCCTTTACGTTACAACTTTACAGCAATATACGTATATTTCTGTAACACCCACACAAAGAATCTACACATCAAATGAAAGCTACGGCATTCATCTTTCTGAATATGTAAACCATTTACACCTCTAATCACCACAGGGCTGACAGGGAAGACGTTTTTACAGAGAAGTCAGAAATGTGGATTTGGACTTCACTTAACTTTGAGCGCTTTGGTTCTGTCAAACATCAACATATTCACACAAAGTTGGTCTCATTCGTTCCGTAAAGGTCCAGAGAATATAATCCAGTCAAGAAATTATGTCCACAAAAGAAGTTAGATCCTCCATGTCCAATCTGCTGCAGGAAAGTGAAATCTGTTCCATCACTTCTTTGCATTTCTTTTGTCGATTTCAAGCATAATAAACTTCTGACAGCGCCAACTTTGACCCTCAGCGCCAAACAAACTTGTTAGCTTGTGATTGACACCAAAGTTGGCCAATAAGGTGGGGGCTGTGGGTTACTGGAGCCGCGGACAGTGAATGAGAGCTACAGATGACTGAAAAAGTACACCCCACTCTCCCCCTTGTAGAATCAAGCTGTTACATTACACACGTTTAGTGATGTTTTCCCCTTAAAGTCCATGAACAGTGGAACACGCTGATGCGTGACATGCAGTGGTTTACTGTAAACAGACGGTGTTTGTTGCGCGCGTAAAAGGAGGAGACTGGATACAAAGATTTGCGAGTAAAATTACGCGCACATAATTGCGTCATTTTATGCTGCAGTTTTGCATTTTAAACATGACGAAATGGACAAAACAAAGGAAGTACGCGACCGAGGACACTGTGGATGTTTGTACAAGTTAAACTAGAGGCATCTCGGACCCGGAGCGGTTTGTGGAACCGAGTGAAGATCTTATGGTGGACTCAGGAGTATAGGACCTTATGTTTTGATGGACTGGATGCTGTTCCTGATCGGTAAGCGTGGTTTATTCTGCTATTGACTTAATTGTGGGTCAAATGTGTATCATGTGTAATCATTAGTATTAACTAATGCCAATCTGGGCCCCCCGACCACCACCAATCATCATGCACACACCACTTGGGTGAAGTGTCTTGAGCCACTTTTGCAGAATGACTGTCTCACTGTACAAACATGTACAGTGTGTTCTTAGTTTCCAGTGTGTGTCTGTTTACATTTTGAAGTGTGTGTGTGTTTGTTCACTGTTTGCAGTGTGTGGTTTGTAAATATATATTTATTTTGACCCATAGCACTTGTTTTGACTATATTTTATATACAAATATACATTTTATATTGTGTTTTGATATGATATATAAATGTACAGTCATAGAGCAGCTGGGTGTGCAGATACAGATTCCTCTCAGTGTGAGTTTTCATTAGAGCCTCATTGATGGATAGGTTTGGAGAGGCCTGGACTTACTCATGATAAAATGATTGTAAAACTCTCATTTTTATAGGTATTAACCTCAAATTTGAAATGTAAGTGGTCAACAATCTTGTTGGTTGAGATATAGTGTATTTTTGGCCCCAGCTCCCTACTGCAACTCTCTACACCTTCATTTTTACAAAAAAAATTTAGGCGAGGATGAGAAAATGTTTTTTTTTAATGTGTGTTCCAAAGTGTATAAATGCTCAGCAGACAAACTTACAGTGATTCTGACACCTGTGGGTAAAACTATAGAGTGTTACCTTTACAAAGACCCCAAACTTGTGTATTTACTACTGAGGGTTCAATAATGGTGATTATTTTAATTTGGAGAGGTCAGAACAAAGGCAATTTCACCAAAATGACCCGGAATGCTAAGGGGTTTTAAACAGCCTCGTTGCTACAGCTCGCCCTCTGCCAAACCAACGGTGCGGGCGTGAAGGGCCGAGTGCCTTCACCAACCTCGCTCTCCATTGGCTTTTTGGTTGCTATGATACTTGTGGATATTTGTGACCTTAAAACCCTCAAACACAAGTTTCCTTTATGTTCCATGAGCTCTATTTGTTATTCAAATTATAGACAGAAAATAAATGGACACCAGTCGTTCCCAAAGTGTGACGAGCCGTGGCCCCTACCCCCCTCCCGGACAGTTACTCAAAATGAGTATTCTGAAAAGACCTACGTATTTTCAGTCCGTGTATTTAGTGACTTCCAACACTGTGGATAAAGCTCACCTGTGCTGGGAGCGTGTCTTCCTCCTGTTTGACGCTCTGCTCCTCTGGCTCCTCTTTAATCCGTGGAGTCTGTGAAGTGTCCTGGTTCCTCTGGTTCTCCTCTTTGGAGCGACACAGTTCCTCCTCATACTCCGCTATCGTTCTTTCAAACAGCGCAAAGATCTCTTCAGCAGCCGCAGTCAGCCGCTCATTCACCAAAGCTCTCAGCGTTTGGCCTTTGGACATTTTAACAAAGTGTTTTTAGCTTTAGCTCCGAGCTAACCGCACACGGGGCTCTTCTTCTTCTAATTATTTCCGGCAGGCTGTACGCAACCAGAGCGTAATGCTGCCACCTCCAGGTTGGATCAGTTCACACTAGTTGTAATTAAATTTTATGGTAGAGCCCGGTGGAGAGCAGGAAACTTATTATTGCCTTATCGATTAAGTACGAGATTTTCGATTCAGAAAAAAATAGTGGCTATTGAAAATGTTTTTAGTCCTAACTCTGTCAATTTAATGAACAGGCTTCTTCTTTCTCTTGCATGAACCTGGCAAAATAAAAGCACATGTTTGACCGTCTCTGGCTGCCCACAACTACACACTCCACTAGGATGTTTCTTAATAACTTTAAGGCACTCTGCAAGCCCACAATGCCCCAGCCTGAGTCTTGTTATAATTACTTGGTCTTTGCGGTTACCCATTAGTGAGAGCCTTTTGTTCTTTATGGAGGGTTGACAGCTAAAATAGTGTCTACCCCTTGGGTCACTTTCCCACTCACGCTGCCACATGCGATCCCCAATGCTTTTGAATATGCTAATGCACTCTTGCTTACCCAAAGGAACATTAACATCTATTGCTTCCCTACTAAGAGCTTCTTTGGCTAACTTATCTGCCATCTCGTTGCCAAGAATGCCACAGTGCCCAGGTACCCATATTAAGCTTACATCCATCCCTTCTGACTGTATCTGTTGTAGAGAAGACAGTACCTCTAACACCAGGTCTGGACGGGCTCCTTTCATGAGTTCTTTTGTTATGGCTTGAAGTGCTGCTGCTGAATCTGAATATATGTTAACAGCCCCAGGTTTGTTCACACGGGGCTCTGTCTGCTTCCTGCTTTTTGTGCAGCAGAGTAGACACGGTTAGTGCACTGCTGCCCCCACTGGTCATTCTGTTACACTCCGAAAATGGTCATGGATCACATGACCTTTCTCTTCTCTAGTGTTACCAGGCAGATTAAACAATAATAATTACACATTCCACTCATTGCACATTCCTTTCATAATGTCTGGGGGATTAAAGATTCAGACTAAAGTAGGGTAAAAAGTTGAACAGAGTTTATTTACAAACACAGAAATGTAAATGTTGATTGACGGAGCAGAGAGTCGAGAGCAGGGCCGTAGGTAGTGGGGTCAGAGGCTGGGGTGTTCATACTGAGTGTGGAGAGCTGGGTCGGAGGTGGAGGTGCAGGGTACTACCCTGAGGGTAGCTCCAAGGAGCAGGACCGGATACACGGACGATCTGGTGACATGTGTTGGATTCTCGGTCCCTTTGTGCTCCACTGGTGCAGGCTTCATTGCTCATGGGCTGCAGGTGTGTAGTGGGTGGTGCCAGAGTCTCCACCCAGCTCCCAGCACAGACACAGAAGGGAAAGGGGAAGATGGCGCAAAAACACAGGGACAGACTGGGATCTTTACAGTTCCACACATTACACATTACACATTATTTCAGTCACAGTCATTCAAAACACTTATATTTTATATCCACCCCCTTCATATTTGCCCAAACATGCAAATATGTCTCTGCAGAAAAGTTAAAGTCACATTGCCACTATAGATGATGCATGTTTGGTTTGACCATAAACAGTTTTTCATCTGAGCTTTAAAAGAACTGTACATGGGACATTGTCTCAGGGTTAGAGAGTATTCCACAGGTCACACCTTGGACAGATAATACATTCTGACCAAAGGTGGTTTGTCCGAGGGGGGTCATAGGTCACCTCTGGTGGTGGCTCATGTGGTGGGTCTGTGGGGGGGTCACAGGTATTATTGCACTCCTTTATCGGTGGTGGTATGAGGGAGTGTAGGACTTTATCAAGGCAAGCTCTTTTAAGGTTGACCATGTTGTTAAAGTTCAATAGTTTTTCAGAATGTGGCCCTGGTGGTGGTAAATGGGTTTTTTATCAAGTATTTTTAGGGAAGGCAAGGCAAGTTTATTTGTATAGCACAGTTTGTACACAAGGTAATTCAAAGTGCTTTACAGAATAAGAAAGACATTAAAATCAAACAAATCAAAACATGGTGCCCAGAGTCAGGACGCCAGTCCCTGAAATCATCAAAGTGCGAGATGGTTCATATGGCACTAACATTAAAGTCTATTCTTTGAGCTACAGGAAGCCAGTGCAGAGATCTGAGCACAGGACACATGTGTGAAGTACTTCCTGGTTCTAGTCAGGACCCGAGCAGCAGTGTTCTGGATGTACTGTTCTGTCTTAAGGCTCGTTTGGAGAGGCCAGTGAGCAGGACGTTACAGTAGTCTAACCTACTGGAGACAAATGCAGGATAAGTCTCTCTAAGTCTGGCTTTGACAGTTTACCTTTGATTTTTGCAATGATTTGTAGATGGTAAAAAGCTGCAGATGTTATTGATTTGATGTGGCTGTTAAAGTTCAAGTCTGAGTCCATTATTCCCTCTAGATTTCTAGCCTGATTCAAAGGTTTTAGAGAGAGAGACTGGAGGTGACTGCTGACACTTTCTCTATGTTTCTGTGGCCAGAGATGATGACATGAGTCTTGTCTGAGTTTAGCTTGTTTTGCATCCACACACTGATCTGTTGGATGCAGTGGCAGAGTGAATCCACTGGTCCATATTCACCTACTTAAGTGTTGTGGGCCAGATAAGAGACCAAGTAGTTAAATAACAGTCTATGTGGGGGATGATCTTAGAGTAGAAATAAGTTTTAGCAGTACTCGGGATTAAGTTATTCTGAATGTGATGAAAATTCCGATTAATGAATTGAATCACCTAAGACACTTTTTACTGTGAGGTCATCAGCTGCTGCTGAAGGTTTTTGGCTTGAGTGTAGATGATTGCATCATCCGCATATATCTGTGAGAATACATTTGGACAAGCATTGGGACAGATATAATGTAAACCATTGAAGAGCACCTCATTTAAAAAGTGGTGTTACTGCTGCTACTTTTCAACCAGTTGGGACAACCGATGTTGAGGAGGTGGATGATTGGTTGTACAAGAGGATCGTTAAATTCTTTTGTATTTAGACCAATTGCATCAAGTGCTTTTGAGTTTTTTAAGCCTGAAATTACTTTGGCAACTTCATGGTCTGAAATATCAGTGATACTGAACAGAGCCTGGTCAGGGTCAGTGATATTATCAGCACAAGCAGGTGGAGTGAAGTGTTGGGTGATCTCCTTTACAGATGTTTAAATGAGTAGCTAAGGAAATAGTTTCTTTAATAATGGAGTTATTTATGTGCAGCTCCATTGTCTTGTTATTTTTGTTTGATTGAAGCAGTTTGTTTAGGTTTCTATTTTGTTTTTTGAATCCCTTATGATTTTTGTAGGTTGCTCAATGAGTGTCCACAGTACCCTTAAATTACATAGGGTTGAGAGTAGAGAACTCCCCGTCCAGAACAGGTTTGCTCCCCTGAGCTGGACCCGGGACACTTTAGTCATAGGGAGCTCCATAGTCAGGGACGTGGAACTGCCTGCAGCTTCCACGCGGTGTTATCCTGGAGCCAGACTGGGTGACATCGAGGGGAATCTCAGGCTTTTAAAGAAAAGTAAGAATAGGTACCGCCGGATCGTTATACACGCGGGGGGTAACGATACTCGGCGCGGGCAGTCAGAGGTGGTTAAGTTACAGATAGCTGCAGTCTGTCAATTGGCTAAGTCGATGTCGGAGTCCGTGTACTTCTCTGGCCCCCTCCCAACCTACACCAATTGTGAAATGTACAGCCGCTTTTCAGCAGTCAACCAGTGGTTGACCAATTGGTGCCCGCAGAATGGTGTCGTCTTCATAGATAATTGGAGGGCATTTGAGGGGAAGCCTAGGCTTATACGTAGAGACGGCATCCATCCCACGCAGGCTGGCTCTGCCCTGTTAGCTCAGAATATGATTGCTAGTCTAGATTGACCAGGTAAGACTAGCACGCAGAATAGCTCAGGGAAGCACAGTGATAGTGACGTTAGGGAGCAGTTTAGACCAGTGAAGCACAGCTCAGTCAGAGGGAACAGCTCCAAACAGACAGATACTGTGTGTGCCCCACGTACAAAAAGCACAAAAAAAAACCCACCTCTAAACTCTGACAAGGGTCAGATCTCATAACTTTAAAAAAATAAACAAATGTGCCGCAAATAAACAAAATGACAAGTGTGTAAAATGTGGACTGCTAAACATCAGGTCTCTTTCCTCCAAATCTCTTTTAATAAATGAACTAATTGGCGACCTTAATATTGATCTGTTAGCCCTAACTGAAACATGGCTTCGGGAAAATGACTATGTTAGACTAAATGAATCTACACCATCAAGTCACATGAACTTTCAGAGTGCCCGGAGCACAGGTCGAGGTGGTGGTGTGGCCGTCATCTCTCATTCCAGTCTAATTCTCAGCCCCAAACCCAACTATACATACCTCTACTTTGAAAGCCTCGCACTCTCCATTATGTGCCCCAATTGGAAAAACCAAAAAGCTGTTATATTTATAATAATTTATCGACCTCCTGGTCCATATGCCGACTTCCTGACAGAGTTTTCTGATTTCATTTCAAGTTTAGTCTTGAATTGGAAAAGGATTGTTATAGTTGGAGATTTCAACATACATGTTGATAACGGCAGTGATTGCCTCAGTAATGCTTTTGGCGCACTCCTGGATGGGATCGGTTTCACCCAGAGTGTGAATAAGCCGACTCACTGTCACAATCACACTCTAGATCTCATTCTAACCTATGGTATTGAGATTAATGATCTAATTGTCCTTTCTCAAAACCCTATACTCTCTGACCATTTCTTAATTACCTTTCAATTTATTCTAAAAGACTATCCAGCCCCACAGAAAAAAACTATAATGAAAAGAACATTATCAGATAAATCGGTTACAGAGTTTAAAGAAATTATTGAGCCATTACTGAAAGATGTCATGTGACAATGAAAATAATTTTAATCCAATTGTCACTGATCAATTGGTTGACAGAACAATGCTCACCTTAAAATCTGCTCTCGATGTTGTAGCTCCGCTAAAACAGAAAAGCATTAAACCAAGACCTCCGGCTCCATGGTACACGTTACAGCTCAGGACACTCAAACAACATGTAAGACGCACAGAGAAGCTTTGGCGGCGCTCGCGCTCTGAGCAGTCTCTGAAGGCATGGAAGCTCTGCCTGCTCACTTATAAGGCCACTCTGCGGAAAGCCCGAACTAGATACTATTCAAATCTAATAGAAGTAAACAAAAATAACTCCAGATTTCTGTTCAGCACTGTAGCCAGGCTGACAAACTCCCACACTGCTAATGAGTCTCTTATCCCCTCGAACATTAGTTGTGATGACTTTCTTCACTTCTTCGATTACAAAATTACAACCATTAGAGACAAAATCAACAAAGCTACTCCTAAAATCAGCTCTGAGCTAATCCAGTCTGTAATGCCAATATCCCACATGGATCCTCTAATAATATTAGATAAATTTACTCCTGTTGATGAGGTGGAGATTACCTCAGCCATCATGTCATCCAAACCATCAACCTGTTTGCTCGACCCTATTCCAATCAGACTCCTCAAAGAAGCCCTCCCCCAATAATAGATTCTATCCATAACATAATAAATATGTCGTTAGAAAATGGCTACGTTCCTCAGTCCTTTAAGTATGCTGTGATTAAACCCCTTTTGAAAAAACCTAATCTAAATCCTGATGATCTAGTCAACTATAGACCTATCTCTAATCTTCCCTTCCTCTCAAAAATTCTAGAACGAGTGGTGGTGAAACAGCTCTGCCGCCACCTGCAGGACAATAATATATTTGAAAAATTTCAATCTGGATTCAGAGCTCACCACAGCACAGAGACTGCACTGCTTAAAGTAACAAATGACTTACTACTAGCTGCTGATAACGGGCTGGCTTCAGTCCTGGTCCTACTGGACCTCAGTGCAGCGTTTGACACCATTGATCACAATATTCTACTGCAGAGGTTAGAATGTGACATTGGAATCAGAGGGACCGCCCTCAAATGGTTTAAATCCTATCTATCAGATAGGTACCAGTTTGTTAACCAGAGCACCTCTTCCTGTTCTAAAGTAGCCTGTGGTGTTCCACAAGGATCTGTGCTTGGTCCAATCCTATTTATTCTGTATATGTTGCCATTGGGTAACATTATCAGAAAACATGGCATTAATTTTCACTGCTATGCTGATGACACTCAGCTGTACTTATCAATGAAACCAAATCAGACTGATCAAATAGATAAACTCAGTGCCTGTGTGAAGGACATTAAAACCTGGATGACCTTGAATTACCTGCTCTTAAATCCTGAAAAAACAGATGTCATTGTCGTTGGTCCCAAAGCTCAAAGAGATTCTCTGTCGGACCAGATAATCTCACTCGACAATGTGTGTATTGCTTCTAGACCTACTGTAAAAATTCTTGGAGTCCTATTTGATCAAAATCTCTCATTCACAGCCCATATAAACATAGCTTGTAAAACTGCATACTTTCACCTGCGAAATATAACTCAAATTAGAAATATTTTACCTAAAAACAATGCTGAAAAACTCCTCCATGCATTTGTTACTTCCAGACTTGATTACTGTAATTCTCTGCTCGCCGCCTGCCCCAAAAGTACTATAAGAAGCCTCCAGTTAGTCCAAAATGCAGCGGCCAGAGTCCTAACAGGAACTAAAAGAAGAGACTACATCAGTCCTGTACTAAAATATCTGCACTGGCTTCCTGTCGAGCTTAGAATCAAATTGAAAGTCCTGCTCCTGACATACAAAACCCTAAACGGTATGGCCCCATCCTATCTGCAAGATGCTATTGTCCTGTACCAGCCAAACAGAGCACTCCGCTCTCAGAATGCAGGACTATTAGTGGTTCCTAGAGTGTCCAAAAGTACAGTGGGAGGGAGAGCATTCAGTTACCAAGCTCCTGTGCTATGGAATCAACTCCCTGCTGATGTTAAACAGGCCCCCACAGTCTCTGTATTTAAGACCAGGCTTAAAACCTTCCTCTTCGGTATAGACCAGGTTACTTAGTAAGGGAGTTAGGGAGTGACATTAAAACCCGGGATAAGACAGGCTGCAGTAGGAGATAACTAGCTGGGGGAAGTATGGCAACCTGAGCACTATCCTCTACTTTGTCCTATTTTCTCTTCAGCAATGCTATTCACATGCTGTCCCCTGTCCCACTCCCCCTGTGGAGTGTAACTCTTTCAGATGCCCTGATGACAGCTGGACCCTCTCCTCCTCCCCGCCTGGCCCTCCTCCTCGCCTGGCTCTCATCCTCCTTGCCCGGCTCTCCTCCTACTCGCCTGGTCTTCCTCCTCCTCGCCTGGTCTTCCTCCTCCTCGCCTGGCCGATTTTTCTTGTTTTGTCTGATTTTTCCTGTTGTTTTGTTTTTGTGTGTTGGCAGCACGGTGGCTGAGTGGCAACACTCATGCCTCACAGCAAGAGGGTTTGGTTCGATCCCCGGGTCGCCCTGGCCTTTGTGTGTGGAGTTTTTCATGTTTCTCCCCGTGTCTGTATGGGTTTCCTCTGGGTACTCCGGTTTCCCCCATCAACCAAAACATGAACGCCCTTCAAGACAACTGTTGGTTCGATTTTGGGCGTTACAAAAATAAATGAATTGAATTGAATTGATAAGCATGACATGTACCAATTGTAAGCTGATTTTTCTTTAACATTATATAATTGATAACCTTTTGAAACATGGTGCAACATAGTTTATGTTTTGTTTGTCAGTGGCTTGTGAAAATGGGAATTTTTTCCTGTGAGATGTAGTGATGTAAGTGATCATCTGAAAATTTAACAATTACTAAGATTAATAAAGTTAAAGTGCTGAATATTGAGATCTGTTTCTCACCTTGTCCATTGTTGACAATTGTGAGAAATCATTAACGTGATCAGTGTCTTCACATAGATAATTATCATTTATCATTATTGATAATGTAACTAAATGGAAACTGACTAAATGTGTTATTTCAAAAGAGTGTATCAAACTGGTAGCCCCTCACTCAGTGCCCACGAAGTTGCTCTCAGTTTCAAAAAGGCTGGTGACCCTTGTTATAGAATTTCTGTGGGAGAGATTCCCACAGAAATTCAATTTACATTTTTTCTAGGGTATTGTAGGATAAAGCATTTCAAATGAGTTTAAAAATAGCTGATCTCAAAACTACCACTAAATGACTTCACAAGGTGGAACAGACCAATTTGAACTTTGGAGCTGGAGACAGGATGATAGAGACAGGATTTTATCACATGTGTATCTGTGCTTTTTCCATCATTAAATAAATAAAGTCATTAGATCATCATTGGTGCTCAAATTTGACTTTAATAAAAATAAAACTATTTTTACTGTGACAAGATTTTCATTCAAAATGAAGCAGCAGACTCCAACACAGAATTCTCTTCAAAACATCTCATGAACACAACCAATTAGCCTTCAGTCACTTTCAGTTCTGTGAGTTCTCATGTGTCTCTTCAAATTAGAGCTTTGTGAAAACCCTTTATCACAAATGGAACAGGTGTAAGGTCTCTCACCAGTGTGCGTTCTCTCGTGTTTACATAGATGAGACTTTGTGACAAATGTCTTCTCACATGTTGAACAGGTGTAAGGTCTCTCACCAGTGTGTGTTCTCTCATGTTTACATAGACTAGACTTTGTGGCAAATGTCTTCTCACATGTTAAACAGCTGTAAAGTCTCTCACCAGTGTGTATCTTTAAATGTTCAAGTAGATTGGTCTTTTGAGAAAATGTCTTCTCACAAGTTGAGCAGCTGTAAGGTCTCTCACCAGTGTGCGTTCTCTCATGTTTACATAGACTAGATTTTGCAGCAAATGTCTTCTCACATGTTCGACAGCTGTAAGGTCTCTCACCAGTGTGTGTTCTCTCATGTTTACATAGATTAAACTTTGTTGCAAATGTCTTCTCACATGTTGAGCAGGTGTAAGGGCGCTCACCGGAGTGTACCTTTACATGTTCACGTAGATTGGCCTTGTGAGAAAATGTCTTCCCACATGTTGAACAGCTAAATGGTTTATCTCCTGAGTGTACTCTCATATGTGCATTTAGATTACACTTTAGGGTAAATGTTTTCTCACATGTTGAGCAGCTGAATGGTCTCTCTCCTGTGTGTACTCTCATGTGTGCATCTAGTCTACACTTTTGAGTAAATGTTTTCTCACATGTTGAACAGCTGTAAGATGGTTCATCAGTGTGTGCCTTTACATGTTTATCACAAGTTGCCTTTGTAGTAAATGTTTTCACACAAATTACACAGCTGAATGGTTTATCTCCTGTGTGAACTCCTTTGTGTCTTTGTAAAACCCACTTATTTCCAAACCTCTTCTTACACACAGAGTATTGGTGTTTCTTTTTGTCAGCTCCTTGGGCTATTACATTGTTCACACCAGCCCTGACTCTGATCTGGACTTGGTTGCAGTGGTCTCCATCAGCCTCTGTCGCCATCTGTGCAGCTGAACAGCTGAATGGAGCTCTCCAGTCTTCATCATTGTCAGTGTCAGAGGAGTGCTCTGTCTGTCCCTCAGTCTCTGAGTGTAAATGTGGCTCTGTGCTGATGTCCTCTCCCTGTGTTTCCTCTCTGTGCTCAGTTAGTCTATGTTGAAGCAGTGAGGACTCTTCTGTTTTCACACAGACAGCACTGGACTCTGGGACGCCCACTGGGAGCTGGAAACAAACACACAAATGTTAATATTCATATTTTACTTTTCTGAAAACAATAATAATAATAATAATAATAATAATAATATCCATCTCATCCACTTATCCGGGGCAGTGTCGTGGGGGCAGCAGTCTAAGCAGACACTTAAGACTTCCCTCACTCCAAACACTTCCTCCAGCTCCTAAGGTGGGACTCCAAGGCCAGCCGAGAGACATGGGTCCTCTAGCCCTTGGAAAAGCATCCAGGTGGTGTCTGGAACAGATGTCCAAGCCTCAGCTGGCTCCTCTCAACGTGGAGGAGCAGCAGCTCTACTCCGAGCTCCTTTCATGTAACTGAGCTCTTCACCATATCTCTAAGGTAGCACCCAGCCACCCTAGGGAGAATTTTGACAGCTTTCGGTCATTACCCAAAACTCATGACCATAGGTGAGGGTGGGAACATAGACTGAGTGGTAAATCGAGAGCTTTGCCTTTTGACTCAGCTCCTTCTTCAGCACAACAGTGCGATACAGCAATCACATCACTGCAGATGCTGCACCAATCCAACTGTCAATCTCACGCTCCATGCTTCCCTCACTCGTGAACAAGACCATCCACAAAGATGAGATCCACAAAGTACATGGGAGTTTGCCACAGTCCACAATGGAGAGTACAGAGCTGGTCCAGTGTTCCACGACAGGGACAAAAACCCCACTGCTCCTCCTGAATCTGGTTGGATTCTCCTCGAATAGACCTTACCTGAGGCTAAGGAGTGTGATTTCCCCCTGTAATTAGAACAGACCTTCCAGTCTCCCTTGTTAAACAGAGTGACAACCACCCCGGTCAGGCAGCCCAGCAGTAATGTCCACGACCATCATACGATGTTGCAGATACGTGTCAGCCAAGACCCACAACATCCAGAGACTTAAGGTACTCAGGACAGACCTCATCCGCCCCTCGAACCACCGCAGAGCTTTAACCACTTCAGTGACTTCAGACAGGGTGACGAGTCCACTGCCAGGTCCCCAGTCTGATTCCCCCTCTGAAGACGTGACGGTGGGATTGAGGAGATCCTTCCACCGTCTGATAACATTCCCAATCGAGGTCAGCAGCTCTCCACCTGCACTGTAAACAGTGTTGGTGAAGCACTGCTTCCCCCTCCTGAGGCAACGGACGGTTTGCCAGAATTTCTTTAAGGCGGACCGATAGCCCATTGAAGTCCTCCAGTAGAACAACAGAGTCCCCAGTCGGTGCACTGTCTAGTACCCCTCCCAGGGACTCCAAGAAGGCAGTGTACTCCACACTCCTGTTTGGCCCGTAGGCCAATACAACAGTGAGACCTGTCCTCGATTCGCTCATTCACCAGGGTGAACTCCAACGCATCGAGCTGAGCTGTGGGACAGAAAGCAAGTCTACACCAGCTCACTGCCTCGTCTTGAGGGCAATGCCAGAGAAATGGAGAGTCCAGCTCCTCTGAAGGAGTTTTTCTTCCAGAGCCCAAGTTATGACAGCTCACTTTTAGCTTCATCTTTGTAGTGATTAGATGTTAGTTAGAAATACAGATGGTCATTTAACCAAACATGAGCTGGTTTAAGTTTGTGTGAAATGGAGGATCCAAATGGAGCAGAGACAGCAGCTAGAGTGGACCTCATCTGTTTATGAAGCCACAGTATAAGTGAAACAACAGGACTATAAGACGAGCGTGAAGGAACATAGCACTGTTCTGTGTTTAAATGGACGTTTGTGACACATGATGCTATATATTAAGAGCACCTGTCAGATCCATAGACTGCATGTGTCACTTGTTATATATATATATATATATATTGTTGGAATGCTGTGACCCGAGTCAGAGGGGTGAACAGGATGTGGGGAAAAATGGATACTTTGAAACCCACAGTCCAACCTTACGGCTAAGTAACTACTAGCTCAGTGTTCCAACATCCGCAAGCGGCAACTGCTATCACAACTTGACATTGACAAGGTACAAAACAAAATATGCTACGGCAGCACGGAGAGAAGTAAGCGAACTGTCAGAGGCCCACAGACGTGTCGTATCTCAGATGTATGTCCTCTTCTCTCTGCCTCAGACCTGGGGCTATGTGTGAAAATGTTCATTATCTGAATTATCGTGTGATTGTCATTATCGGCAGATACTTATCGGTGACTGATATTATGATGCATCCCTCACTGTTTCAGTCTGTTGGTACAACAACAGTCTATTTCATGCTTCATCTAATTATACATGGTACTGATGAATAAATATATGAAATGTAATATTGAAACAGAAGCTGTGGCCTCCAAACTTATGTGGTTGTTTCATCTAACTTCATCCTAGACAATCATGTGGATAAAGCTCACCTGTGCTGGGAGCGTGTCTTCCTCCTGTTTGACGCTCTGCTCCTCTGGCTCCTCTTTAATCCGTGGAGTCTGTGGAGTGTCCTGGTTCCTCTGGTTCTCCTCTTTGGAGTGACACATTTCCTCCTCATACTCCGCTATCGTTCTTTCAAACAGCGCAAAGATCTCTTCAGCAGCCGCAGTCAGCCGCTCATTCACCAAATCTCTCAGCGTTTGGCCTTTCTGGACTTGGTTGCAGTGGTCTCCATCAGCCTCTGTCTCCATCTGTGCAGCTGAACAGCTGAATGGAGCTCTCCAGTCTTCATCATTGTCAGTGTCAGAGGAGTGCTCCGTGTGTCCCTCAGTCTCTGAGTGTAAATGTGGCTCTGTGCTGATGTCCTCTCCCTGTGTTTCCTCTCTGTGCTCAGTTTGTCTATGATGAAGCAGTGAGGACTCTTCTGTCTTCACACAGACAGCACTGGACTCTAGGACGCCCACTGGGAGCTGGGGTGAGGAACAAACACACAAATATTAATATTCATATTTTGACTCAAAACAACAATCAGAATATTTCTTGATTTCAATCAGAAATGTGCTAAATGTTTCTGTCATTTTCTTGGTTGAGGTTTGTTAGAAATATTGTTATACATTTATCAATCTCCAGATGAAGTATCGCCCTGACCAGAGGACATCAAGTCACCAACAGTACAGTACAGATTTGTCAGTTCTACGCAGCCGTACATTTCGCCTCCACTGACTCCGGCTCTAATTCACTTTCTATTGAAAAGTCATCGCCCCCTCTCTCTGTAACTGCTGCTGTCAGGCTCATCAGTAATCTGCTCTACATGAGCCCTGTGTTTTTGTTTTGCCCTTCAATAAAGATATGAACATTATGTGACATGTGAATAACAGCAACAGAAAACACTGTAGTGAGCAGAAGATCCTCCTTCACACACACACACACACACACGCACACACACGCACACGCAATAAAACCTGTAAAGACATACCGCTGCTCACTGGCGCATGTCGCTAGTTTTAAGCTCAAACAGTTCATGATTTGAAAATAGGTCAAAATCACCAAAAAATTCCAGTTTTATGAAAGCTGTAGGCGACCTGTCAGTCCCTGTCAGCTGAACATGAGCAGTTTGTGGTGACATTGCGCTCTATGAGAAAAATCCTTTCTGTGCAGGAGGGACTTTTTTTGCTGTCCAGCCAATGAGTGGCCACTAGTCCAACTGGAGACAGCTCTGAGCAGCAAAAACCCGATCCATCTTTAACCACTTGGTGTGTCCACAGGACGTCGCCTTTACGTTACAACTTTACAGCAATGTACGTATATTTCTGTGACACCCACACAAAGAATCTACACATCAAATGAAAGCTACGGCATTCATCTTTCTGAATATGTAAACCATTTACACCTCTAATCACCACAGGGCTGACAGGGAAGACGTTTTTACAGAGAAGTCAGAAATGTGGATTTGGACTTCACTTAACTTTGAGCGCTTTGGTTCTGTCAAACATCAACATATTCACACAAAGTTGGTCTCATTCATTCCGTAAAGATCCAGAGAATATAATCCAGTCAAGAAATTATGTCCACAAAAGAAGTTAGAGCCTCCATGTCCAATCTGCTGCAGGAAAGTGAAATCTGTTCCATCACTTCTTTGCATTTCTTTTGTCGATTTCAAGCATAATAAACTTCTGACAGCGCCAACTTTGACCCTCAGCGCAAAACAAACTTGTTAGCTTGTGATTGACACCAAAGTTGGCCAATAAGGTGGGGGCTGTGGGTTACTGGAGCCGCGGACAGTGAATGAGAGCTACAGATGACTGAAAAAGTACACCCCACTCTCCCCCTTGTAGAATCAAGCTGTTACATAACACACGTTTAGTGATGTTTTCCCCTTAAAGCCCATGAACAGCGGAACACGCTGATGCATGACATGCAGTGGTTTACTGTAAACAGACGGAGTTTGCTGTCCGCGTAAAAGGAGGAGACTGGATACAAAGATTCGCGCGTAATTGTGTAATTTTATGCTGCAGTTTTGCGTTTTAAACATGACAAAACGGACAAAACAAAGGAAATACGCGACCGAGGACACTGTGGATGTTTGTACAAGTTAAACTAGAGGCATCTTGGACCCGGAGCGGTTCGTGGAACCGAGTGAAGATCTTATGGTGGACTCAGGAGTAGAGGACCTTATGTTTTGATGGACTGGATGCTGTTCCTGATCGGTAAGCGTGGTTTATTCAACTATTTACTTAATTGTGGGTCAAATGTGTATCATGTATAATCATTAGTATTAGCTAATGCCAATCATCACGCACACACCACTTGGGCGAAGTGTCTTGCCCAAGGACACAATGACAGAACTAAGGACACAGTGACAGAAGTTGGTCCGAGCGGGACTTGATCCTCCAACCTTCGGGTTGGGGGACCAAAGCTCTAACCACTGAGCAAAATGACTGTCTCACTCTACAAACATGTACAGTGTGTTCTTAGTTTCCAGTGTGTGTGTGTGTGTTTACATTTTGAAGTGTGTGTCTGTTTACATTTTGAAGTGTGTGTTTGTTCACTGTTTGCAGTGTGTGGTTTGTAAATATATATTTATTTTGACCCATAGCACTTGTTTTGACTATATTTTATATACAAATATACATTTTATATTGTGTTTTGATATGATATATAAATGTACAGTCATAGAGCAGCTGGGTGTGCAGATACAGATTCCTCTCAGTGTGAGTTTTCAGTAGAGCCTCATTGATGGATAGGTTTGGAGAGGCCTGGACTTACTCATGATAAAATGATTGTAAAACTCTCATTTTTATAGGTATTGACCTCAAATTTGAAATGTAAGTGGTCAACAATCTTGTCAGTTGAGATTTGGTGTATTTTTGTCACCAGCTCCCTACTGCAGCTCTCTACACCTTTAGGCTGGATGAGAAAATGTTTTTTGTTTTTTTTTAATGTGTGTTCCAAAGTGTATAAATGCTCAGCAGACAAACTTACAGTGATTCTGACACCTGTGGGTAAAACTATAGAGTGTTACCTTTACAAAGACCCCAAACTTGTGTATTTACTACTGAGGGTTCAATAATGGTGATTATTTTAATTTGGAGAGGTCAGAACAAAGGCAATTTCACCAAAATGACCCGGAATGCTAAGGGGTTTTAAACAGCCTCGTTGCTACAGCTCGCCCTCTGCCAAACCAACGGTGCGGGCGTGAAGGGCCGAGTGCCTTCACCAACCTCGCTCTCCATTGGCTTTTTGGTTGCTATGATACTTGTGGATATTTGTGACCTTAAAACCCTCAAACACAAGTTTCCTTTATGTTCCATGAGCTCTATTTGTTATTCAAATTATAGACAGAAAATAAATGGACACCAGTCGTTCCCAAAGTGTGCCGAGCCGTGGCCCCTACCCCCCTCCCGGAGTTACTCAAAATGAGTATTCTGAAAAGACCTACGTATTTTCAGTCCGTGTATTTAGTGACTTCCAACACTGTGGATAAAGCTCACCTGTGCTGGGAGCGTGTCTTCCTCCTGTTTGACGCTCTGCTCCTCTGGCTCCTCTTTAATCCGTGGAGTCTGTGAAGTGTCCTGGTTCCTCTGGTTCTCCTCTTTGGAGCGACACAGTTCCTCCTCATACTCCGCTATCGTTCTTTCAAACAGCGCAAAGATCTCTTCAGCAGCCGCAGTCAGCCGCTCATTCACCAAAGCTCTCAGCATTTGGCCTTTGGACATTTTAACAGTGTTTTTAGCTTTAGCTCCGAGCTAACCGCACACGGGGCTCTTCTTCTTCTAATTATTTCCGGCAGGCTGTACGCAACCAGAGCGTAATGCTGCCACCTCCAGGTTGGATCAGTTCACACTAGTTGTAATTAAATTTTATGGTAGAGCCCGGTGGAGAGCAGGAAACTTATTATTGCCTTATCGATTAAGTACGAGATTTTCGATTCAGAAAAAAATAGTGGCTATTGAAAATGTTTTTAGTCCTAACTCTGTCAATTTAATGAACAGGCTTCTTCTTTCTCTTGCATGAACCTGGCAAAATAAAAGCACATGTTTGACCGTCTCTGGCTGCCCACAACTACACACTCCACTAGGATGTTTCTTAATAACTTTAAGGCACTCTGCCAGCCCACAATGCCCCAGCCTGAGTCTTGTTATAATTACTTGGTCTTTGCGGTTACCCATTAGTGAGAGCCTTTTGTTCTTTATGGAGGGTTGACAGCTAAAATAGTGTCTACCCCTTGGGTCACTTTCCCACTCACGCTGCCACATGCGATCCCCAATGCTTTTGAATATGCTAATGCACTCTTGCTTACCCAAAGGAACATTAACATCTATTGCTTCCCTACTAAGAGCTTCTTTGGATAACTTATCTGCCATCTCGTTGCCAAGAATGCCACAGTGCCCAGGTACCCATATTAAGCTTACATCCATCCCTTCTGACTGTATCTGTTGTAGAGAAGACAGTACCTCTAACACCAGGTCTGGACGGGCTCCTTTCATGAGTTCTTTTGTTATGGCTTGAAGTGCTGCTGCTGAATCTGAATATATGTTAACAGCCCCAGGTTTGTTCACACGGGGCTCTGTCTGCTTCCTGCTTTTTGTGCAGCAGAGTAGACACGGTTAGTGCACTGCTGCCCCCACTGGTCATTCTGTTACACTCCGAAAATGGTCATGGATCACATGACCTTTCTCTTCTCTAGTGTTACCAGGCAGATTAAACAATAATAATTACACATTCCACTCATTGCACATTCCTTTCATAATGTCTGGGGGATTAAAGATTCAGACTAAAGTAGGGTAAAAAGTTGAACAGAGTTTATTTACAAACACAGAAATGTAAATGTTGATTGACGGAGCAGAGAGTCGAGAGCAGGGCCGTAGGTAGTGGGGTCAGAGGCTGGGGTGTTCATACTGAGTGTGGAGAGCTGGGTCGGAGGTGGAGGTGCAGGGTACTACCCTGAGGGTAGCTCCAAGGAGCAGGACCGGATACACGGACGATCTGGTGACATGTGTTGGATTCTCGGTCCCTTTGTGCTCCACTGGTGCAGGCTTCATTGCTCATGGGCTGCAGGTGTGTAGTGGGTGGTGCCAGAGTCTCCACCCAGCTCCCAGCACAGACACAGAAGGGAAAGGGGAAGATGGCGCAAAAACACAGGGACAGACTGGGATCTTTACAGTTCCACACATTACACATTACACATTATTTCAGTCACTTTGGCCATTCAAAACACTTATATTTTATATCCACCCCCTTCATATTTGCCCAAACATGCAAATATGTCTCTGCAGAAAAGTTAAAGTCACATTGCCACTATAGATGATGCATGTTTGGTTTGACCATAAACAGTTTTTCATCTGAGCTTTAAAAGAACTGTACATGGGACATTGTCTCAGGGTTAGAGAGTATTCCACAGGTCACACCTTGGACAGATAATACATTCTGACCAAAGGTGGTTTGTCCGAGGGGGGTCATAGGTCACCTCTGGTGGTGGCTCATGTGGTGGGTCTGTGGGGGGGTCACAGGTATTATTGCACTCCTTTATCGGTGGTGGTGTGAGGGAGTGTAGGACTTTATCAAGGCAAGCTCTTTTAAGGTTGACCATGTTGTTAAAGTTCAATAGTTTTTCAGAATGTGGCCCTGGTGGTGGTAAATGGGTTTTTTATCAAGTATTTTTAGGGAAGGCAAGGCAAGTTTATTTGTATACCACAGTTTGTACACAAGGTAATTCAAAGTGCTTTACAGAATAAGAAAGACATTAAAATCAAACAAATCAAAACATGGTGCCCAGAGTCAGGACGCCAGTCCCTGAAATCCTCAAAGTGCGAGATGGTTCATATGGCACTAACATTTTGGAGATGTACTTTGGTGCTCGGCCATGGAGAGACTTATACACAAGCAGAGCTGCTTTAAAGTCTATTCTTTGAGCTACAGGAAGCCAGTGCAGAGATCTGAGCACAGGACACATGTGTGAAGTACTTCCTGGTTCTAGTCAGGACCTGAGCAGCAGTGTTCTGGATGTACTGTTCTGTCTTAAGGCTTGTTTGGAGAGGCCAGTGAGCAGGACGTTACAGTAGTCTAACCTACTGGAGACAAATGCAGGATAAGTCTCTCTAAGTCTGGCTTTGACAGTTTACCTTTGATTTTTGCAATGATTTGTAGATGGTAAAAAGCTGCAGATGTTATTGATTTGATGTGGCTGTTAAAGTTCAAGTCTGAGTCCATTATTCCCTCTAGATTTCTAGCCTGATTCAAAGGTTTTAGAGAGAGAGACTGGAGGTGACTGCTGACACTTTCTCTATGTTTCTGTGGCCAGAGATGATGACATGAGTCTTGTCTGAGTTTAGCTTGTTTTGCATCCACACACTGATCTGTTGGATGCAGTGGCAGAGTGAATCCACTGGTCCATATTCACCTACTTAAGTGTTGTGGGCCAGATAAGAGACCAAGTAGTTAAATAACAGTCTATGTGGGGGATGATCTTAGAGTAGAAATAAGTTTTAGCAGTACTCGGGATTAAGTTATTCTGAATGTGATGAAAATTCCGATTAATGAATTGAATCACCTAAGACACTTTTTACTGTGAGGTCATCAGCTGCTGCTGAAGGTTTTTGGCTTGAGTGTAGATGATTGCATCATCCGCATATATCTGTGAGAATACATTTGGACAAGCATTGGGACAGATATAATGTAAACCATTGAAGAGCACCTCATTTAAAAAGTGGTGTTACTGCTGCTACTTTTCAACCAGTTGGGACAACCGATGTTGAGGAGGTGGATGATTGGTTGTACAAGAGGATCGTTAAATTCTTTTGTATTTAGACCAATTGCATCAAGTGCTTTTGAGTTTTTTAAGCCTGAAATTACTTTGGCAACTTCATGGTCTGAAATATCAGTGATACTGAACAGAGCCTGGTCAGGGTCAGTGATATTATCAGCACAAGCAGGTGGAGTGAAGTGTTGGGTGATCTCCTTTACAGATGTTTAAATGAGTAGCTAAGGAAATAGTTTCTTTAATAATGGAGTTATTTATGTGCAGCTCCATTGTCTTGTTATTTTTGTTTGATTGAAGCAGTTTGTTTAGGTGTTGCCAAATAATTTTACCATTGCCTTTTGCATTTTCTCTTACATTTATAAAGAAGTTAGCTTTGGTCTGCCTTAGACTTGCACTTACTTTGTTTCACATATAAGTAAATCACTGTCTGTCTATGATTAGACCTGTTTTCATAAATTGTTTCAGCAACTGCTCTCTAGTTTTCATCAGATTCCTACACTCTTTGCTCAGCTATTGGAAATTACATTTTGTCTTACGCTTCCCTCTAGTGGAGAAGGTTCTTTTGTTGAGTTGACTGCTACAATTAATTTCCAGTCTACTAATGATAAGGCTTTGGCTACATTTTGTCATTGATTCCTGGGTATAAATTCATTTAAAGATCTGTTATTAGATGGACTAGAAAAATCATTAGTGATCCTTGACCTGGTTAGTTGCCTAAAATTGTGGTCTGAAATAGCAGTCAGAAAAGTTATACGACTTAATTATATCAGAATCAGAATCAGAATCAGAATCACTTTTATTGATCCCCGAAGGGAAATTCTCTTAGTTACAAGATGCCACAACCACGGGATAGAATTTAAGAATAAGAATAAAAAGTCATTTAAATAAGAATAAAATTTGTGCAATAAGAATAAAGTGTCAATATGTTCAGGCTTGTTACTAAAGAGCAAATCTATTTTGGTTTTTGAATCCCTTATGATTTTTGTAGGTTGCTCAATGAGTGTCCACAGTACCCTTAAATGTGTTTTCTTCTTACAGTTCCTCATATCTTCATTTTTCATGAGCAGCCTTGTGTCTGCATGTGAGAGCCTTGAGCTCGTCTTCTTGAAACTCCTCTTTACCCAATGTTCTTATTCTTTTGCTGTTGTCTTTGCTTCAGCTTGAGTTCTTCTTTCAGTGCAGTTCTTTTCATTGGCTACATCAGTCATCTTGTATATTAAATTAAATGTTTTATGACTGCATTGGTTTAAGATTATAGTTACAATGAATACAACTTTGGTTGCAATTAATGTACAAGTTAAAATAGTTTTTGCATAAATACAACTTGAATGAACTTTGATTTTCAACTTCAAACAAAAAAACTTTCATTAAATGTGCTGTGAAATAACTTTTAATGAAGTTTAAATTGTCTTAAACCACTCTTCGAGTACTGGCCATAACAAATGCCATGAAACACTGAAAACTACAAGACAAATAAAACAATATAACTACACACTCCATCTTGCAAAGTAAAATAATCTAATCTTGGAGGTCTTTAAGTGAGTCTATTTGTGTTTTTCTGTCTGCGCACATCATACAGCAATATTGGAACATGAATTTATTTACCATAACTACACATGTATAATGAAGATAACTCATGCAGCAGGTTAGCTAGCTGATGTTAGCTGCCGAAAGCATGTCTCTCACTCTGAAAGTCTTTGAGCATGTGAGAGCGTTCATGATTTACCTGTGGCCCCATTTCTCTCAAGTTCCTGTGATAACAGTAGCACCAAAACAAAAGAAGCAATATCTATACAACTGTGTAATACAATTTCTTATTGCAAAATGGATCCGTTTCATGCATAAAAAAAATTTCAATGACATTTACATTTGGCCTGGGTTCTTCTCTTAACCAGAAAACACTCTGTTCCACCTTGTGATGTCATTTAGTGTTAATCAAGGAAGTGCTCCACTGTGGTTTAAACCTTCACTAGAATCATTTGAATAATTTCAGCCCTCTATTTGCCAAACTGTGGAGCTATACAGCTAATGATTTACTCTAGTTTAAACATCATTTCTCTTTGCAAGCAGCAGACTCCAACACGGAATTCTAGGCTCTTTAAAATATCTCACGAACACAACCAATTAGCCTCTCTGTTCTGCAAGTTCTCATGTGTGTCTTCAAATCAGATCTCTGTGAACACCCTTTATCAAATGGCACAAGTGTAAGATCTCTCACCAGTGTGCGTTCTCTCATGTTTACGTAGATGACACTTTGTGACAAATGTTTTTCCACATTCTGAACAAATGTTAGGTCGTTCACCGGTGTGTATCTTTATATGTTCACGTAGATTGGTCTTTTGAGAAAATGTCTTTTCACATGTTGAACAGCTGTATGGTCGTTCACCAGTGTGTACCTTTACATGTTGACGTAGATGAGGCTTTTGAGAAAATGTTTTCTCACATATTGAGCAGCTGAATGGTCGTTCACCTGTGTGTACTCTCATATGTGCATCTAAATTACACTTCATCGTGAATGTTTTCTCACATGTTGAGCAGCTGTAAGGTCGTTCACCAGTGTGCGTTCTCTCGTGTTTATGTAGACAAGACTTTGTGGCAAATGTCTTTTCACATTCTGAGCAGCTGAAAGGTCGTTCACCAGTGTGTAACTTAACATGTTCACGTAGATTGGCCTTTTGAGAAAATGTTTTCTCACACATTGAACAACTGTAAGGTCGATCACCGGTGTGTGTCTTTAGATGTTCATGTAGATTGGCCTTTTGAGAAAATGTTTTCTCACATATTGAGCAGCTGAATGGTTTCTCTCCAGTATGTGTTCTCACATGTTTATCTAGATTACCCTTTGTGGCAAATGTCTTCTCACATGTTAAACAGCTGTAAGGTCGTTCACCTGTGTGTATTCTTAAATGTGCATCTAGACTACACTTTAGGGCAAATGTCTTCCCACATTCTGAACAACTGTAAGGTCGTTCACCGGTGTGCATTTTTAAATGTTCATGTAGATGGGCTTTTTTAGAAAATGTTTTCTCACAGGTTGAACAGCTGAATGGTTTATCTCCTGTGTGCACTCCTTTGTGTTGTTGTAAAACCCGCTTTGTTCCAAAGCTCTTCTTACACACAGAACACTGGTGTTTCTTCTTGTCAGCTCCTTGGGCTGTTCCTGACATGTCTCCATAGTTCACAGTGGGACTGGTCTCTGGTGCAGACTTGTATTTGGGGGATAGACCTGAGTTTGGTGTAGCGATGCTTCTGGCTCTGATCTGGACTTGGTTGCAGTGGTCTCCATCAGCCTCTGTGTCCATCTGTGCAGCTGAACAGCTGATTGGAGCTCTCCAGTCTTCATCAGTGTCAGTGTCAGAGGAGTGCTCCGTGTGTTCCTCAGTCTCTGAGTGTAAATGTGGCTCTGTGCTGATGTCATCTCCCTGTGTTTCCTCTCTGTGCTCAGTTTGTCTATGTTGAAGCAGTGAGGACTCTTCTGTCTTCACACAGACAGCACTGGACTCTGGCACGCCCACTGGGAACTGGGGTGGAGAACAAATATTAATATTCATATTTTGACTCTCCTAAAAACAATAATCAGAATAAATTTTTTTTTTAATTTGTAAGCACCTTTCAAAAAACCAAACAACACTGTACAGAACAGATTAAAAACAGAGACAAGTTAAAAAACAAAACAGGACATGTGAATGGTTATGTGCTGATTGCCTGAACAAGTTTTGAGTCGTGATTTAAAGACACGACGAGTCGATGTTGTGGTTGATGATGAGACGGGCAGAGATGGGAAGAGCGCTGGAGAAAGGAGGAGTAGGGAGATGAGGAGGTGGAAAGGAAACAGTGCTGGAGAGAGGAGGACAGAAGAAGAGAAGCAGAGAGAAAGAGGAGAAGAAGAGGAGGGCCGTGTCCCAATTTGACAGTTGCACACTGTTCAAAGTACCATTCAAAGTACCCAGCTGACGAAGGGTACTTCTCCATATAGCCTCCATCAGTTGCAAAGGCCGTGCCAAAATGAGACAGGCCTACGCCACGGAGTGTACTTCAACCGTTGTCAACCGCTTACATTGTGCATCTTGCGTCACATAGCATAGCAACTGTGACAGCTGCTGACTAATGAGCTATATGGCGGTTGACTCAAGACCTAAAGGTGTGTGTGTGTGTATGTGTGTGTGTGTATGCATATATATATACATACATACATAAATAAATACATGTATATCTCCATTGTCCCCTGCTGTTCTGCATAGGTCTGAACTCCCTAAGCCAAATCAACAGCACTGGCTATGGATACGAATCAGGGATGGGGCCACTGTCAGTCACCTCCTTTACATGGATGACATCAAGCTGTACACTAAGAATAAGTGAGACATTGACTCACTGATCCACACCACCAGGATCTACAGCACAAACACTGGAATGTCATTGGGCTTGAGAAGTGTAGCTGGATGGTGACAAAGAGAGGGAAGGTAGTCCACACAGAACGGGTTTCTCTCCCAGAAGGAACAATAGCAGACATTGAGGACAGTTACAAGTACCTTGATATCCCACAAGCAAATGGCAACCTTGAAGAGGAAACAAGAAAAGCAGCCACGGCCAAATACCTCTGACGAGTAAGGCAAGTCCTAAGGAGTCAGCTCAATAGCAAAAACAAGACCCAGGCAATAAACAGCTACGCCCTGCCAGTAATCAGATACCCAGCAGCAATCATAAGTTGGCCAAAGGAGGAGATACAAACCACAGATGTTAAGACCCAAAAGGTCCTGACCCTGCATGGCGGGTTCCATCCCAAATCCAGCACCCTGAGACTGTACATGAGCCGTAAGGAAGGAGGCCGAGGACTAGTGAGTGTGACAGCCATAGTCCAGGATGAAACATCCAAGATCCACAAGTACATAAAGGAAAAGCCCCCAACAGATGACGTGCTCAGCGAATGTCTCAGACAGTGGAGCGCAGAGAAAGAGGTGCTGGAGGAACCATTGTGGAAGGACAAGCCACTGATACACCACCGGAGCATAACTGAAGTGGCTGATATCACGAAATCCTACAATTGGCTGTGCAAAGAGGCCCTTGAGGCAATTCAGCACATAACTGCAGGGTGTACGATGCTGGCAGGGAAAGCATAGATGGAGTGGCATAACCAAGTGGCAGGCATAGTTTACAGAAACATCTGTGCAGATACGGACTGGAAACCCCGAGATCAAGGTGGGAAACACCTCCAAAGGTAGTGGAGAATGATCGAGCCAAGATCCTGTGGGACTTCCAGATACAGACTGACAGAATGGTGATGGCGAACCAACTGGACATTGCGGTGACAAAGAGCAAAGCTGCTGTGGTGGACATCGCAGTATCAAGGGATGGGAACATCAGGAAAAAGGACCATGAGAAACTAGAGAAATACCAGGGGCTCAAAGAAGAGCTGGAGAAGGCCTGGAAGGTGAAGGTATCAGTGGTGCCCATGGTCATTGGAGCACTCGGGCAGTGACACCCAAACTGGAGGAGTGGCAACAGCAGTTCCCAGGAAAAACATCAGACATCTCAGTCCAAAAAAGTGCAGTACAGGAACAGTAAAGATACTGTAGAACCCTCAAGCTCCCAGGCCTCTGGTAGAAGTCCCGAGTGTGGAAAAAAAAACAAAAAGGAATGAAACCACCCGCGGAGGGTGAGGAGGAGATTGATTGATTATTGATTTATTGATATTGATATATATATATATATATATATATATATATATTAGACACACACATGCAAACATACATATATATAACTGGCCCGGGCCCTCTTTCAAATTCTAGAAGCCATTGTGGCCCGTGTGTCAAAAAGTTTGCCCACCCTGTCCTACACAATCATGTGGATAAGGCTCACCTGTGCTGGGAGCGTGTCTTCCTCATGTTTGATGCTCTGCTCCTCTGGCTCCTCTTTAATCCGTGGAGTCTGTGGAGTGTCCTGGTTCCTCTGGTTCTCCTCTTTGGAGCGACACAGTTCCTCCTCACACTCCGCTGTCGTTCTTTCAAACAGCGCAAAGATCTCTTCAGCAGCCACAGTCAGCCGCTCATTCACCAAAGCTCTCAGCGTTTGGCCTTTCTGGACTTGGTTGCAGTGGTCTCCATCAGCCTCTGTCTCCATCTGTGCAGCTGAACAGCTGAATGGAGCTCTCCAGTCTTCATCATTGTCAGTGTCAGAGGAGTGCTCCGTGTGTTCCTCAGTCTCTGAGTGTAAATATGGCTCTGTTCTGATGTCCTCTCCCTGTGTTTCCTCTCTGTGCTCAGTTTGTCTATGTTGAAGCAGTGAGGACTCTTCTGTCTTCACACAGACAGCACTGGACTCTGGGACGCCCACTGGGAGCTGGGGTGGAGAACAAACACACAAATATGAATATTTTAATTGAAAACAATAATCAGAATATTTCTTGATTTCAGTCAGAAATGTGCCAAATATTTCTGTAATTCTCTTGGTTGAAGATATTTAGAAATATTGTTATATATTTATCAACCTCAAGATGAGAACAAATGCAAAGCTGCCAGATGTTCTTTCTGGAGGCGGTACGTCACCTGCATGTTTCCATGGAAATACTGTAGAATATTAGAACCAAAGAAACAATATATGGTTAAGAACCAACTGTATCAAAACTGACACAGGAAAGAGGATTTTTGCTGTTTTGTTTCACAAAAATGGAACACACTCCAAGGAAAAGCAAAACTGGTTACGTTGGTGATATAATCGCAATTTAATAATCTGGTAATAAACTTCTATAGACACCGGCACCTGTTTTAAATATTTTAGTTGGAGGTACAGATCTTAGCCAAAGAAAATGGTCTGAGAGAGGTAATTTTTCTTAGGGGATAGATGATGTCTAAGGAAAGACAATCAATTTTTTAACAGGAATTTATGATTTATCTATTTATAACTCCATCCTCAGACCTAAATCTAAACAAGAAAAACAATAGGGCTAGCCAGTACGCTAACAGCCAGTAGCTAATAGGTGTGAGAGCACCCATGAGGGGCCTGAATGAACTGTGTCATATTTAGCATAATCACACTCATTAGACCTAGCTAACAAACAGAAACTGTAAACAAACAGGTGTGTCAGTTTCAGTGTAGTTAACTCCTCCATTCTGATAGATATAAGGCAGTGTTCACCAGCAATCTGCCCAGAACTCAAGAATAGGCTTGGATGAGCAGCCAAATGTCTTCACTCCAACAACTTTTTCCAGTGACAGATTAGATTTTTTCTTTTATTATACCTGGTAATAATTTTATTCAGATGGGGCTAAATTCACAATGGAATACTTAATCTTGAATTCTGGATGAGATCGGTATAATGCTGGTATTTGCAATTGTATACATAAAAAAATCGGATCAGGAGCCAAAAAAAAGGTGACCTTCCCCTGTCTCCTCTGGTGTTCCACAAGGCTCTGTCTTTGACCCCCTATAATTTATTGTCTATTTGCTTCTCATTGGCCATATCTGAAGAAAATACAATATCCTTTTCCATTGCTGTGCAGAAGATACGATATTGAGTGTTCGTACAGTGTCTGTGAGTGGCCAGAAAAGCTTTAAATAAAATGCGTTATTAGATGCATTAGACGCATCACTGTCTATTATTAGACAGTGGGAGGAATAAAATACAATTTTAAGTCAAAAGTGTAAATACCACATATTTCCAGTTCAGAGAATATTTGTACAGGCAAATCCACAGCTGTGCCATGGGCTCACCGGTCTCCCCTATTATGGTTAACTTACACGGTTGAAACCAGAAATTTACATATACTTTATAAAAAGACATGTATCCTTTTTTTGTCACTGTCTGACATGAAATCAGAATTACTAAACTTATTTCTATTTGCTAAATGACAGAATAATGAGAGAAGGATTTTTTTTTTTTTTTTTTGTGACAATTTTTCATTACTTTCTTCAAAGTCAGAAGTTTACACACATTTCATTAGTATTTGGTACCATTGCCTTTAAACTGTATAACTTGGGTCAAATGTTTTGGATATCCTTCCACAAGCTTCTCACAATAGTTAGCAAGAATTTTGGCCCATTCCTCCTAACAGAACTGTAGGCTGTCTTACTTGCACATGGCTTCTCACGTCTGCCCATACATTTTCAATGAGACTGAGATCAGGGGTTTGTGATGGCCACTCCAAAACATTTACTTTTTTATCCTTAAGTCACTTTGTAACCAGTTTGGCACATTCACCTCTGGGACACAGAACCCGCCTCCTTCCTATGTGATATGACATTCCCATGGTGTTTATACTTGTGTATAATCGTTTGAACAGATGAACATGGCACCTTCAGGTATCTGGATAATTAATAGTACTTATCGTATTTTAAAGCGAGAAATTACGGTAGTTGCAATAGTAATTACTGGTTGCATTGGCAATTAATTGCACTAGTAATTACTGTAGTAATTAACAGCGAGACCAGACTGCATTTTAAAGTAAGACATTATGGTACTTGCTCTACTCTTTCTATAGTACTTACTATTACTTCTACTGGTAATTACTGTGGTAGTCAACAGTGATTTGAGGCCATACCGCTGATATTAACATTGGTTTGTACTACTACTTCTAGTGGATGGTAACTAATAAAAGTCCATATTTTAAAAGGCATACATTGTGTGTAGTGACACAAATGGTATGGTATGGTATGGTATGCTTTTATTTGAAACAGGGACAGTGCACAACATTACATTGACCTTAAAAAAAAAAGGAGAGATGTTTGGTGCCAGGTTATAGCATAAATGCTAATTTCCACCTGTAGTCCCTGGACAGGCTGATGTTTAGTAAATAATAATAATAAATAATATAAATAATAAATAATAATTTCTGTAGCCTAAAGTAGAGGTTTTCAGACTTAATGCAAGAATTCCACTCACATGTTTGCTGCAATGATTAATCAACTAATCATGACTAGTTAACAATAAAAAATATCTGTAGGCATATTTTAATAATCAATATGTGGACCCTAAAATACATTTCTTTTTTTAAATGTTTTGATAAAGACAGTGGAATTGTTGAATCAAAATGTACAAATGAATTTCAGATTTTCATCAATAATAAATTTAAATTGAAAGTCTTGTCTATTTAGACACGATCAATGAATATGTTTCTACTTTTATTTGGTAGATAATATATTTTAAAAGTGTCTAGATACAATATGTATAGATAGCCGTTTGACTAGTCGACTACTAAATACTCAGTTGCAGCCCCGTGTTCCATAAAAGGAGAAAAACATGTTTATAATGAACATGTATCCAAAAAGAAAGGTACATGTTTCAGGTGTTTACATGTGTACAAAGCTCTGACATGATGCTTAAATAATATTGTAGGACAAAATTACCAGAAAAAGTGACAGATAGTACAGTTCATACAGTGAATCCAGGAAGTACCTTCATTATTTGAAACAATTGTCGATATTTTACCGTAACAAATCTTTTGCTTTAATCCTCAGGTTCCATCAGTTTTACACTGAAACGATTAAACTCAACAAAGTATATGTGGACAAATACCTAGTGGTACGTAGTAACACTGTCCACATGCTGGTTCTTTAGTGTATTTTGAGGCAAATTGCAGATTTGACCTTCACTGAATTATGTCAATTAGTACCATGGTGGGAGACTGAAGATGGAAGAAGTTGGAGCTATGAAGAAACACACACACACACAAAAGAGAAACATTTATGTGAAAATAAATGAGTGTGACTGTTTCCAGCCATACCTAACTGTGACCCTCATAACTTTTTGCCCTGTAATTATAGCTCAGAGAGGAATATTGAGTGGAATTCTTGCATTAACCTACAGAAATTATTATTCGTGTCACTACACAAAATGTATGCCTTTTAAAATATGGACTTTTATTAGTTACCATCCACTATAAGTAGTAGTACACACCACTGTAAATATCAGCGGTACGGCCTCACATCACTGTTGACTACCACAGTAATTGCCAGTAGAAGTAATAGTAAGTACTATAGAAAGTAAGAGTAGAGCAACTACCATAATGTCTTGCATTAAAATACAGTCTGGTCTCGCTGTTAATTACTACAGTAATTACCAGTACAAACCGCAGAAAGTACTATAGATAGTACCAGTAATTACTCGTGCCAGTACCATAATGTCTCTCGCTTTAAAATACACTCCAGTTAACTATCACAGTAATTACCAGTAAAATTACCAGTAAGTACTATGGAATGCTCAATCAAGTACCAGTTAAAGTATTGATAGTTACCAGTATGTATCACTATCATGTTCATTTAAAACGTATAATTTATTTGTTTTTGTTATTATTGAAAATTTCTTTTTAATCTGATGCATTAATGTGAAATTTCTCAAAAAGTGTTTGTGTTCTCACAATGTCACAGGGCTCAATGACAAGATCATCTGCAAACAGCAGAGACAAGATCCTGTGGTTCCCGAACTAGACAAAGGGCAGCCCTGGGAGTCCAACATGCACTGGGAACAAGTCTGTCTTAATGCCAGCAATGCGAACACAGCTCCTCTGTCCACCTCAGTGACTTCAGCCAGGGTGATGGATGACTCTGCTTCTTCCTCGGAAGACGTGACTTTGAGATTGAGGAGATCCTCAAAGTATTCTTTCCACTGTCTGACAACACTCCCAGTGGAGGTCAGTAACTCTCCACTCGCACTGTAAACAGGGTTGGTGAAGGACTGCTTCCCCTTCCTGAGACGATGGACGGTTTGACAGAATTTTTTGCGGCTGACCAATAATCCTCCTCCGTGGCCTCCCCGAACTCCTCCCAATCCCGAATTTTTGCCTCTGCGACTGCACGAACCCTAGCATGCCTGGCCCGCCGGTGCTCGTCAGCTGCCTTAGGAGTCCCACAAGCCAACAAGACTCAATAGGACTCCTTCAACCTGACGGCATCCTTTACTTTCACAGTAATGGTGGTAGCAGTAACAGTAGTAGTGTCTGTAGGAGTAGGACTACTGCTCGTGCATAAATGTCTAGGCGACATCAACGATGGTGAGATGAGCCCCCAAGGGAGCACTGAATTGGCCGTATCAGCACCATTAGCTTCTTGTGGTCTTCCACATTGTAAGCATGTTCCTTTTATCCGATCAGAAGAATCACTGGAGACCAGAGGGTAGAATCACTCGAGATTTATTGTTCCCTATACATCCAATCTAATACAAGTCAGGCGTGATGCTGTCCCTAGTACCTGCATGGAGATCTCAGGGGCAGTCCCGTTTTGATCTGAGTGCCTGACCCTGAACGCCACATTTAAACATAAATCATGAATATTCAGTAGCTGGGCGTGGACATCTTCTTCTTCTTCCTTCTGGCACTCCTTTACCCTCCAGGCGCCCCGCTGGCGCAGCGTTATCTGTAACAGCTTAATCTGGGAGGACATGCTACACAATCTATCTATTGTCACAGTACGTTTGTTTCTATGCGATAGGGCAAGAATGGAGTGTGTTTTGTGCAGTGTTGCGTGAAAGTCCTAAACCTCCTTTTAGTCTAATCTTTAATATTATGAGCAATGACGTTTACGTCCTTCAACATCCAAGTCTGTGGCTGAGTGAGCTCAACTCGGAGCTACGGGAGACGGATGACACGTGTCTCTTTACACAGACTGAGGTACGTGCCCAAAGTCCAACAGCTGTGCACACAGCAAGAAGCAGCTCTGTCACTGATCAAAGCCACACCTTCAGTAAATAAATCATATGTTTATTAGCACCTACTTAAGCAGCCTCTGTGTCCTCATTCGGATTCAGAATCAGCATTCATGTCTGACGCTCTTCTTCTGTCACTGTCTCACAGTAATCTCTCCCCTGTGTGGGAGGAGCCGAGTGGCAGAGGTAGGATGGAGTGCATGGCCAGACGTATAAACTGCCTACAGTAGATGTTCCATTTGGATGAGTAGTGTAAATAAAAATGAGGCAGATTCCGTGTTGGTCCATGCTTTCCTCCTGGAGCAGCCCTGCTACATAATACAGTATAATATATATGATTTATTTACTGAAAGTGTGGCTTTGGAGTGCACAGCTGTAGACTATGGGCATGTACCTCAGTCTGTGTAAAGAGATTCGAGTCATCTGTTTCCCATAGCTCCGAGTTGAGTTAACTCATGCGTTATCACAGACATGGATGTGGAGGACCACAGGAAGCTCACAGTGCTGACATGGCCATTTCAGTGCTCCCTCAGTGGCTCATCTCACCGTTGTTGTTATCGGATAGACATTTATGCACGAGCAGTAATACTACTCCTACAGACACTACTACAACCGCTACTTTTACTGCTAAGTACAGATTTGGCAGTTCTATGCTGCCATACTTTTCGGCTCCATGGACTCTGGCTCCAATTCACTTGCCATATATATATATATATATATATATATATATATATATATATATATATATATATATAATTATTTTTTTTTTCAGACAGAAAATAAATGTACACCAGTCGTGTGCCGAGCCGTGGCCCCTACCCCCCTCCCGGACAGTTACTCAAAATGAGTATTCTGAAAAGACCTACGTATTTTCAGTCCGTGTATTTAGTGACTTCCAACACTGTGGATAAAGCTCACCTGTGCTGGGAGCGTGTCTTCCTCCTGTTTGACGCTCTGCTCCTCTGGCTCCTCTTTAATCCGTGGAGTCTGTGGAGTGTCCTGGTTCCTCTGGTTCTCCTCTTTGGAGCGACACAGTTCCTCCTCATACTCCGCTATCGTTCTTTCAAACAGCGCAAAGATCTCTTCAGCAGCCGCAGTCAGCCGCTCATTCACCAAAGCTCTCAGCGTTTGGCCTTTGGACATTTTAACAAAGTGTTTTTAGCTTTAGCTCCGAGCTAACCGCACACGAGGCTCTGTCTGCCTGCTTTTTGTGCAGCAGAGTAGACACGGTTAGTGCACTGCTGCCCCCACTGGTCAGGCTGTTACACTCTTAAAATACTCATTGAGCTCGTGCACACACGTGACTAGGTGTATTCGTTACGTACGGCGTACCTGTACATAAATAAAATTATCAGTATCTCATTTTAACATGATTGTACTGTAACACATTTAATGTTTGCTCTGAAAATCTTTGTTTATGTTAAAGTCGGTTCCTGCCCTCTAGTGGAGGCTTTTGGGTTTTGTTTTCTGCCGCATGTGGACATTTTCATGGTCACAGTCGCAGACAAATTACATCCACGTTTAGCGCCTTGAAACTTCAACTTTGTTTTATGTTGTAATGTTTTGTTTTTATTTAACGTTAACCTTATCTACAGCTAGCTCCTGCTAGCTCGGTCCTATTTTAAGCTAAGTAATGTTTGCAGACTTTTATTTGATGGCAAAAAATATTTTTTGTTACAAAACATGTCCAGAAGTACATCTAATAAGGCCACAGTAATAATTCATAAATATCTATGTAACAAAGTACAAGTTTATGTACAACTGTTGTATTTCCCTGTAGTTACATGTACATTTTGTTGTTAAAAAACTTAAGAAAGTCATTGCAGCTAAGAGTAGCAGGGGTTGAGGGTTCAACTGTGCTGTAGCAGTTTGTCAGTCTGGCTACAGTGCTGAACAGAAACCTGCTGTTGTTTTTGTTTACTTCTATTAAATTTGAACAAAATCTGCTTTGGATTTTCCGCAGAGCCTTCTTATAGGTCAACAGGCAGATTTTCCATGCCTTTAGAGATTGCTCAGTGTCGGAGTGGCACCATGACCTCTCTAATTTTCTGACCTTTTGTTTGAGTGACAGTTCATTGTACCATGGGGCAGGAGGTCTGGATCTAACAGCCTTCTGTTTTAAGGGAGACACAATATCAAGAGCGGTTTTCAGGGACTGCATAGATCTGTCAACAAACTGATCGCTTACAGTTGGACTAAAGCTGTTTTCAGCAGGGTCACATGACAGAGTCAAATGACATGCCCCTAAATATTGGCTCTATTATTTCTTTGAATTTTAAAATAAATGTTTCAGATATTGTTCTTTTCATTGTAGTTTTATTCTGTGGAGCAGGATAATCTTTAAGGATAAACTGAAAGGTAATCAGTCAGATAATATGGGATTTTGAGGAAGGACATTTAGGTCACTGATCTCTCTCAAATGTTAGAACAAGATCCAGGGTGTGCTTGTGACTGTGGGTTGGTTTATTCACATTCCGGGTAAAACCGATACCCTCTAGTGGTGCACTGAAGGCATTACCAAGGCAGTCACTGCTATTGTGTATTTTAAAATCTCCAACTATTACAATGCTTTCCCAAGCTAACACCAGACCTGATAAAAAGTCAGAGAACTCAATCAAAAACTCTGAATAGGGACCAGGAGGTCGGTAGATTATTATGAATAAAACAACCTTTTGGTTTCTCCAGTTTGAACAAGTGATTGACAGTAAAAGGCTTTCAAATGAGATAAAATTAGATAAACTTAGACTGCCACAGCACCACCTCGGCCTGTGGTCCTGAAACTCTGAACATTCAAGTAACTAGATGGAGTAGACTCATTTAGTCTAACATAATCATCTTTCAGGAGCCATGTTTCAGTTAGAGCTCTATCACACAGTCTCTATCTGCTCTGAGTCTGAACACTTGATTTGTGACAGTGTGGGCGAGAGCTCAGTGACAGTAACAGATCAGCGACTCACTCCGTTGCTCTGTGGGAGGCTCATCTCTGGCTTGTCACGTCAGGCTGTTGGTGAGGTTTAGAATTAGAAGGGATGTAACAGCCAAAGTCAGGTGGATGCCATCCCTGCGTATAAGTCCGGGCTTCCCCCAGAACTCACTCCACTCATAGACAAAGACTAGGTTGTTTTGAGGGAAACATTTGACAACCAGCAGTTAAAGGCAAAAAAACAGCTGAACATTTCAGAATTGGTACAGTTGGGCAAGAGATTCACACACAGCTCCTAAATGCAATTTGAGCACCTCGGACTGTTTTCGCTGGGTGTCGTTACCACCTGCATGGATCAGAATTCTACTCTGCTGTAAAAGCCTGAACTTACCTTCAAGGAAGTGACGTCATACGACACACCCCATAAACTGAAGACTTGTCTTTACTGATGTTTTTTCTCCACACTTGTCTCCTTGTAAAATTGTAAAACAGAACACACAGAAATGTGCATTAACAAACTGTACAGGAGATGTACATGTAAGTACAGAGAAATACAACAGTTATACATAAACTTGTACTTTGTTACATATATTTTCATGAATTATTACTGTTGCCTTATTAAATGCACTTCTGGACATGTTTTACAACATAAAATATTTTGTGGCATCAAATAAAAGTCTGCACACATTACCTAGCTTAAAACAGGACCGAGCTAATAACAGGAGCTAGCAGTAGATAATGTTAACGCTGAACTTTCAAGGCCGAAAACGTGGATGTATTTTGTCTGTGACTGTGAGCTGACCATGAAAATGTCCACATGCAGCAGAAAACAAAACCCAAAAGCGTCCACAAGAGGGCAGTATTTGACTTTAACATAAACAAAGATTTTCAGAGCGAACATTAAATGTGTTAAAATTATGTTAAAACGAGATACTGATGATTTTATTTATGTACAGGTTTGGCAGTTCTATGCCACCGTACTTAGACCTAGTCACGTGTGTGCAAGAGCTCAATGAGTATTTTAGGAACAGCCTGACCAGTGGGGACACGGTCTCTGATGGAGGAGAGTAAGGGAGGAAGGATGAGCTGGTCAGAGGGAAGTGATGTTGTAGGAAGTGAGTGGATGTCTTGCGGGGAAACTGAAAATGACGACAAAGCAGGTGGCTGGGCCTTTCCCCACGGGGACCGGCCGGGCCCAGCCCGAAGGAACGGCGTGGGGCCTCCCGTGGACCCACCACCTGCGAGAGGAGCCATGAGGGGCGGGTGCAGAGAGATCTGGGCGGCAGTCGAAGGCGGGGACCTCGACGACCAGATCTCCAGACATGAAGACTAGCTCTGGGGACATGGAATGTCACCTCGCTGGGGGGGAAGAAGCCTGAGCTTGTGCGGGAGGTTGAGCTTTACCGGCTAGATATAGTCGGCCTCACCTCCACGCACAGCTTGGGTTCTGGAACCCAACTCCTTGAGAGGGGTTGGACTCTCCATTTCTCTGGCGCTGCCCGCGGGGAGCGGTGGCGAGCTGTTGTGGGCTTGCTCATTGCCGCACAGCTCAGCCGCCACGTGTTGGATTTCACCCCAGTGAACGAGAGGGTCGCGTCCCTTCGGGTCGGGGACAGGTCTCTCACTGTTGTGTCAGCCTACCGGCCAAACAGCAGTGCAGAGTACCCGGCCTTCTTGGAGTCCCTGGGAGGGGTACTAGACAGTGCACCAACCGGGGACTCCGTTGTTCTCCTGGGGGAATTCGATGCCCATGTGGGTAATGACAGTGACACTTGGAGGGGCGTGATTGGGAGGAATGGCCTCCCCGATCTGAACCCGAGTGGTGTTTTGTTATTGGACTTCTGTGCTAGTCACAGTATGTCCATAACAAACACCATGTTCGAGCACAAGGGTGTCCATCGGCGCACGTGGCACCAGGACACTCTAGGTCAGAGGTCGATGATCGACTTTGTTGTCGTGTCATCTGACCTCCGACCGCGTGTCTTGGACACTCGGGTGAAGAGAGGGGCTGAGCTGTTAACTGATCACCACCTGGTGGTGAGTTGGATCCGCTGGCGGAGGAGGAAGCCGGACAGACCTGGCAGACCCAAGCGCATTGTGAGGGTCTGCTGGGAACGTCTGGCAGAGCCTTCTGTCAGAGGGGTCTTCAACTCCCACCTCCAGGAGAGCTTCTCCTTGATCCCGGGGGAGGCTGGGGACATGGACTCTGAGTGGGCCATGTTCTCCACCTCTATTGTCAATGCGGCTGCTCATAGTTGTGGTCGTAAGGTCTGCGGTGCTTGTCGTGGCGGCAATCCCCGAACCCGGTGGTGGACACCGGAAGTAAGGGATGCCGTCAAGCTGAAGAAGGAGTCCTATCAAGCCTTGTTGGCTCATGGGACTCCTGATGCAACTGATGAGTACCGGCGGGCCAAGCGTGCCGCGGCTCGGGCAGTCACAGAGGCAAAAACTCGGGGTTGGGAGGAGTTCGGGGAAGCCATGGAGGAGGACTATCGGACGGCCTCAAAGAGATTCTGGCAAACTGTCCGACGCCTCAGGAGGGGGAAGCAGTGCTTCACCAACACTGTTTACAGTGCGGGTGGAGAGCTGCTAACCTCGACTGGGGATGTTGTCGGGCGGTGGAAGGAATACTTTGAGGATCTTCTCAATCCCACTGTCACGTCTTCCGAGGAGAAAGCAGAAACTGGGGACCCGGAGGCGGACTCGTCCATCACCCTGGCTGAAGTCACTGAGGTGGGTGGCAAGCCTCCGGGGGTGGACGAGATCCGTCCTGAGTACCTCAAGTTTCTGGATGTTGTGCTGACACGTCTCTGCAACATCGCGTGGCGGTCGGGGACAGCAAGCTGTGGCTGTAGCTGTGGAATGGCAGACCGGGGTGGTGGTCCCTCTGTATAAGAAGGGGGACCGGAGGATGTGTTCCAATTACAGGGGAATCACACTCCTCAGCCTTCCCGGTAAGGTTTATTCCAGGGTACTGGAGAGGAGAATCCGACCGATAGTCGAACCTCGGATTCAGGAGGAGCAATGTGGTTTTCGTCCTGGTCACGGAACACCGGACCAGCTCTATACTCTCCATTGGGTCCTTGAGGCTTCTTGGGAGTTTGCCCAACCAGTCCACATGTGTTTTGTGGATCTGGAGAAGGCATTCGACCGTGTCCCTCGTGGTATCCTTTGGGGGGTGCTCTGGGAGTATGGGGTCCGGGGCCCTTTGCTAAGGGCTGTCCCGTCCCTGTATGACCGGAGCAGGAGCTGTGTTCACATTGCTGGCAGTAAGTCAGACCTGTTCCCGGTGCATGTTGGACTCCACCAGGGCTGCCCTTTGTCACCGGTTCTGTTCATTATATTTATGGACAGAATTTCTAGCAGCCAGGGGCCGGAGGGGGTCTGGTTTGGGAACCACAGGATTTCATCTCTTCTGTTTGTAGATGATGTTGTCCTGATGGCTTCTTCGAGCCAGGACTTGCAGCAGGCATTGGGGCGGTTTGCAGCCGAGTGTGAAGCGGCTGGGATGAGAATCAGCTCCTCCAAATCCGAGGCCATGGTGCTCGACCGGAAAAAGGTGGTTTGCCCTCTCCGGGTGGGTGGTGAGTCTCTGCCCCAAGTGGAGGAGTTCAAGTAATTCGGGGTCTTGTTCGCGAGTGAGGGAAGGATGGAGCGTGAGATTGACAGGCGGATCGGTGCAGCGTCTGCAGTGATGCGGTCACTGTATCGGTCCGTTGTGGTAAAGAAGGACCTGAGCCCAAAGGCAAAGCTCTCGATTTACCGGTCAATCTACGTTCCTACCCTCACCTATGGTCATGAGCTCTGGGTAATGACCGAAAGGACAAGGTCGCGGATACAAGCGGCCGAAATGGGTTTCCTCCGCAGGGTGGCCGGGCGCACCCTTAGGGATAGGGTGAGGAGCTCGGTCACACGGGAGGAGCTCGGAGTAGAGCCGCTGCTCCTCCATGTCAAGAGGAACGAGTTGAAGTGGCTCGGGCATCTGCTCAGGATGCCTCCTGGACGCCTCCCTAGGGAGGTGTTCTGGGCATGTCCCACCGGGAGAAGACCAAGGACACGCTGGAGGAACTATGTCTCTCAGCTGGCCTGGGAACACCTTGGGGTCCCACCGGAGGAGCTGGAGGACGTGTCCGGGGTGAGGGAAGTCTGGGAGTCCCTGCTTAGACTGCTGCCTCCACGACCCGGCCCCGGATAAGTGAAAGAAAATGGATGGATGGATGGATGGATGGACGAAGCAGATTTGTGGAAAACGCAAAAAGGCAGACGCAAAAGGAAAAAAAGGTTACAAAATGAATCTTCCTACTCGGATGTAACTGATGGTGAACCCAGAGAGGAGATGGAAGAAGCCAAAGAGTTTAAAGTCTTGTTGAAGCTGGTAAGAGAAGGGGTGACGTTCGGTAAGTGGAACCCAGTGAAACTCACTCAGGAAATCAACAAAGTTATCGGACCCAATCACTGCTTTCAAATAGTAAAATGAGAAGAAAAAAAAAAAATCAGTTGTATTCTTTCTCATGGCGCTTATCTGCAATTTTCCCTGAGTCCATTCAACTGAAAAAGAAATAATAAATATGATACAATAAAATAAAATACAAAAATCTATGGCACACAGACAAAACAATACTTCGTTCAATGAAAAATCACGTCTTTTCAAGGCTTTGCCACACAACGACTCCTGGTGTATGATGCAGTGATAAGCTGTCATTTCACCTGTGACGTTTTCCTCACGCATCCTCTCACGCATCCTTTCACGCATCCTCTCACGCATCCTCTCACGCATCCTCTCATACATCCTTGCCACCAATCCACTCCTGTGCCCACACATTGCGGGTGCTCCATCTGTTGTCAATCCCACGAGTTTTTCCCAAGGCAGCTCCATATCAGTTACACATCTAGATACCTCTTCATACAGATCTTGTCCTGTAGTTGTGGCATGCATAGGACACAATGCAAAACACTGTTCGGTTATGCTCAGGCTGGAGTCAACTCCACGGACGAAAATTGACAGCTGGGCAATGTCAGATGTGTCCATGCTCTCATCCACAGCAAGGGAATATGCGCTGTTCTACACGTTCAGCAACGGTGTTTCTGCTTAGGCTCACGTTTGAAAAAAGTTGCCTTTTGTCTGGGCACACTGCATCACAAACTTTAAGCATACAGTTTTTGGCCGGCCATTCCTTCTGTAAATGGCTGGGCTGATTTTGCGACCTCTTCTGCCACAATAAAACTAGCCTTGACAGCAGCCTCGCTTTGTGATTTGGCTTTTGTGAACAGAGCCAGGACTTAAGACCTCCACACAGAAGACACACAGGTTTTTCTTTTACCTCCGTGAACATGTACTCTGCTTCTCACCTGGCTTGAAACCCCCTGTTCTCAGCGTCCGCCTTCCGTTTAGTCATTTTTGAGGAGAGGGGTAGCTGAAAGTTGACATCTACTCTGACTGCTGATGAATAATGAAGCTGAGGTCCGTGGGCTACCGTTGCATTGTGGGAAATGTAGTGTTGGTGGTGCAAAACACCAACGGGCGGCTGTGGCCCGCGGGCCGGTTCTAATAGTAATTAAATATCATCCCGCGGGCCATAGATAATTCATTCACGGGCTGGATCTGGCCCGCAGGCCTTGACTCTGACATATGTGAGATAAAGTGTTTATTGATTTCATGTGCTATAATGTTCGGCCGTATATTCCTCCACCGCGTCGATGTTTCAAATGTCAAATGTTTGGACATGTTGCTGCTGTATGTAGAGGAAAGCAGAGATGTGGAAGATGTGCAGGAGAGCACGAATACGGCAAATGTGAGGAAGGGGCAAAGATAAAGTGCTGCAACTGTGGAGGGGAGCATAGCTCGGCATATCGAGGATGTGAAGCCAGTAAAAGAGCGGCTGAAAAACTAAAAATCTCGACGGGAGTGACGTATGCAGAAGCTGCGCAAAAAAGTGCCTGTGGGGCCCAAGAAAATGGCCACTGTAGTAGCAAGTAGCATTACAAAATGTCATAGCTGTAATAAAATTACAGAAAACACATTGATGATGGAAAAACAGAACTTCTTATTATTCGTGGTTCAAGCTATAAACTGTAGCATACAGGGAAAACTGAAAAAAACTGTCATTATTGTAAAGGCAGCGGAGAAGTACTTAGGCGTTTCAAATATTATATGGGAATCGATTCAGGAAGAACTGATGTTGAGAGCAAAAAAAGCTTCCTCTAAGCAACTTCAACAATGGAGTGGTGCATCTACTTCTGGATGTTGATCGTATTCCAGTGGAATGCAAGGAGCTTGATAAGTAATGGGCAGGAATTCAAAAAGTATATCTTAAAGTTAGAGGAAAAGCCTCATGTACTTTGTATTCAGGAAACATGGCTCAAACCTAGATTGGATTTTGTTATTCCGGGCTACACATCAATAAGGAATGATAGGCAACAGAGGCAAGGTGGAGGGGTTGCAACATTTGTTCAAAATGGTTTGAGTTTTAAGGTAGAGAAAATAGGGCAAGATGATGAATCAATAACTGTGTCGATATGGACAAGTAAGGGTAAATTTAATGTGATCAATTTTTACAACCCTTGTAACAGGCTGTGCAAAAAAGATTTAGATAACCTGAATATTGAAGCCCAGGGAAAGGTTATATGGTGTGGGGACTATAACTCTCATAGTTCACTATGGGGACATTGTAACACGGATGCTAACGGTGTGGTCATTGAGGAATTTATTGAAACTAAATCACTGGTGTGTCTTAATGATGGGACTGGCACAAGATATAACTGCTCGAACAATACAGAAAGTGTTTTAGATCTAACACTGGTGTCTGATGTAGTGGCAAGTTGCGCTTCATGGGAGGTGATGAGAGATTTACTAATGGGAAGTGATCACTTTCCCATCTTAACCAAGATAGGAGGAGAAATCACAACAGAAAATGAAATACAGATTCCGAGGTGGAAATTAGATAAGGTTGATTTGGATGCGTTTCAAGGAATAGTAAAAACCTTATGTATAGAACTATGTGAAAGAAATATTACTGATGTTGAAGTGTATAATGAGCAGCTGACTTCTGTTATTATTCAGGCAGCAGAGGCTACTATCCCGAAGGCTGGAGGGAGAGGAAGAACAAAAGGTGTCCCGTGGTGGAATGAAGGGTGTAGTGAAGCTATAAAAAACAGGAGTAAGGCATATAAGCAGCTAAAGAAAAATCATTCTATGGAACTGCTTGTTGAGTTCAAAAGAACCCAGGCCCTTGTCAGGAGAACTATCAGACACTCAAAAAGAACTTTTTGGAGGAAATACTGTAATAGAATTGGACGAGACACGAAACTATCAAATATATGGGGAGTCATTAGGAAAATGAACGGAATAAAGAGAAATTATTTAATGCCGGTTTTGCAAAGTAACACAATCATAGCAGTTAATAACAAAGATAAAGCAGAAATGTTGGCAAGAACGCTAATTAAAATACACAGTTCGAATAACCTCTCTGATGAGGCAAAAGAGAGCAGAGACAGAACCCTTGCAGAAAACCCAGAAGTGACTACCTGGAAAAATCCCTCAAACGATAACTTGGATAGACTTTTTACTATATTTGAATTGAAGAAAGCTATTACATATGCAAGGCAATCTGCCCCTGGAAAAGATAGAGTCTGTTATACCATGCTGGAGAGAATGGAGGACAGATCTCTGGAAGCTGTGCTACAACTATTTAACTTAGTCTGGGAGACAGGGAAGATTCCTGATGCGTGGAAACAATCCATTATTGTACCTATCTTAAAGCCAGGCAAAGAAGCCTCGGATCCTTCAAATTACCGTCCTATAGGGCTTACCTCGCAACTGGGAAAAACAATGGAGAGAATAATTACAACAAGACTTGAATACTTCCTTGAGGAAAATAAAGCACTTAGTCCTTTCCAAAGCGGCTTCCGTAAAGGAAGGAATACTATTGATGCTATATTGTGTCTAGAATCAGAGACAAGAAAAGCTCAAACAAATAAAGAAATGGTCCTGGCAGTTTTCTTTGATATTGAAAAAGCTTATGATATGCTCTGGAAGGAGGGGATGCTTATTAAACTGTCTAAACTTGGAATAAGAGGAAAACTGTATAACTGGGTTTTGGATTTCTTATTTGGCCAGAAAATTGAAGTGAGAGTTGAATCAGTGTACTCCAACATGTATTCTGTTGAGAATGGGACTTCACAAGGCAGTGTGTGCAGCCCAGTACTTTTTGATATTATGATTAATGACATATTTGAAAATGTAGAAGATAACATCGGAAAGTCCCTGTATGCGGATGATGGAGCCCTTTGGATACGAGGTCGTAATTTAAAGTTCTTACAGCGGAAAATGCAGAATGCACTTAAGGAAGTGGAACTGTAGTCTAATAAATGGGCCGTTAAAATGTCTGTAGCAAAGACTCAAGTTATTTGCTTCTCTAAAAGACATAAGAGTGTAACATTGAACCTGTACGGACAAAAGTTGGAGCAAGTTAAGAATGTGAGATTTTTGGGAATGATATTTGATGAAAAACTTACCTGGAAACAACATATTGAGTCAGTGCAGATTAAATGTAAAAAAGTGAATAATCTATTAAGGTGCTTGGCAGGCCAGGACTGGAGGGGAGCCTTGCTGAGAGTATACCAGGCCCTTATGAGGTCATCTCTTGATTATGGATGTTTTGCATATATGTCTGCTGCTGAAACGCAATTCAAAAAATTGGAAAGAGAGCAAACGCAAGGGCTAAGAACATGCTGTGGAGCATTTAAATCGTCGCCTCTAACAGCACTCCAAGTGGAGACAGGGGAGCTCCCTCTTCGTCTAAGGAGAATTAAACTCATGCTAGCATACTGGATCAATCTTCAAGGACATAATGATACTCACCCAACAAAGGTTGTTCTTAAAGACTGCTGGGAGCATGAAGAGTCAGACCTTTTCAGCTTCGGATGGATAGGTGATATAAAAGCACAGCAACTCGGCCTCACTGACTTTAAATGTAGTCCCACTGTCCCATGCTCTCCAATTCCTCCGTGTTTTTTTGTTGCCCCAACGGTGGACCTCTCTCTTCACAAAGTTATTAAAGAAAAGGCTAGAAGTACCCCAGAATGGTTTATTGCACAGAAGTACTTTGAAAGCATACAGACAGCCTTGTATTGTATACAGATGGGTCAAAGGACCTCGAGAGCGGCAGGACGGGTGCAGCAGTGAATATTCCTCAATATAGAAATTGCATCAGAAGAAGAGCATCAAGCCATCTTGCTGTATACACTGTTGAAATGGTTGCCAATGAATTGGCTCTGAATTGGCTCCTGGAGAATAATAACTGTAAAATCCACAAAGCTGTCATTGCATCGGATAGTCAAGCCGCATTATTAAGTATAGAGTCAGGAAAGTCCTGCAGGATGGATGTACTATACAGAATATACTATCTACTCTTCCAGCTACATAGTATGATAGAAGTGGTGTTGGTTTGAGTCCCAGCCCATGTTGGAGTTGAAGGCAATGAAGAAGCTGACATAATGGCTAAGCAAGCACAGTCTGAGGTAGTTGATATTAATATTCCACTGAGTCAAGCTGAAGGAAAAGCCATATTGAACAGTAAAATCCTTGAGCTCTGGCAAGAATGTTGGGATCTAAATGACACAGGGAGACATTTACAAGGCATCGAAAATAAAGTTGGATTAAAGCAGAACCCAGAAGGAAGTCGCAGAGAGGAAATAATAATAACAAGAATGAGAATAGGACATACATGCTTGAACCACTCGCTCTGGAGAATCGGAAAGCATCCTAATGGAAACTGTGAGTATTGCTCTCAGCCTGAAACAGTGGAACATGTCCTTATTAAGTGTGAACACTATAGCCATCAGCGATCATTACTCATGGAAACAGCTGCAAAAGGAAAAATGCTATTTAATCTCAAGACTTTACTGGGAACGGGACTTAAAGTTATAAGAAAACAATTATTTGTGTTCTTAAAAGACACTAACCTAATTTGACGCATATGAAGTACTGATTATTTAAACTCATCCCTCTGACCAGTTTAAAAGGTCTTCATACCCCAGTTCAGTAGGTGGCGGTAATAACCCGCTAGTTGGTTGCCAACCGCCATTAAACGCCAAAGAAGAAGAAGCAGAAGACGAAGAAGACCAGTGAGGGCAGCAGTGCACTAACCGTGTCTACTCTGCTGCACAAAAAGCAGGAAGCAGACAGAGCCCCGTGTGCGGTTAGCTCGGAGCTAAAGCTAAAAACACTTTGTTAAAATGTCCAAAGGCCAAACGCTGAGAGCTTTGGTGAATGAGCGGCTGACTGCGGCTGCTGAAGAGATCTTTGCGCTGTTTGAAAGAACGATAGCGGAGTATGAGGAGGAACTGTGTCGCTCCAAAGAGGAGAACCAGAGGAACCTGGACACTTCACAGACTCCACGGATTAAAGAGGAGCCAGAGGAGCAGAGCGTCAAACAGGAGGAAGACACGCTCCCAGCACAGGTGAGCTTTATCCACAGTGTTGGAAGTCACTAAATACACGGACTGAAAATACGTAGGTCTTTTCAGAATACTCATTTTGAGTAACTGTCCGGGAGGGGGGTAGGGGCCACGGATGTTCGTTTGTGGTGTAAGCGTCAAAGAGCAACATGAATCTGAAATGGAAAGTCTCAAGGCTTTATTTCATGGATCTCGCTTTCACAAAGGTCCAATTTGACCTATTTTCCGATCATGAGGTGTGTGTTTACAGTGTTTATTGTGTGTGTGTGTGTGTGTGTGTGTGTGTGTGTGTGTTTCTGTTATTCATTAACATTAATGCCATTAACCTTAGCTTTAGTACATGGAAAATGCAGGTTTAATAATAAACCACATTGCTAAATGCGGATACTTTATATTGTCAGTCAACCTGTTGCTAAGGTGAGTGACCTCAGGAAAACAGAGCACCTGATTGGTCTGGTATTAATGTCTTGATATGTTGATTTAAGGGCAAAATAGAGAAATAAAGTTTTGTATTGCTCCGCTCTACGTGAGCCAGCTGTTTTTAAGACCAGAATGACAAGCTTGACAGCAGCAGTTGCAGAGAGAGGGGGGCGATTATTTTTCAATAGAAAGTGAATTGGAGTCAGAGTCAATGGAGCCAGAAAGTACAGCAGTGTAGAACTGCCAAATCTGTACTGAATAAAAAAAATAAGCAGTGAAACTCTGTGATAGTATAATGAAATGATGTGATTGTTTTTTCTCAAAACACGATACAAAATTATCATGTAATAATGTGATTTGTAAAACAAGGAACTACGGCAACAGTAGAGGATATATCCACTTTCATGTGTCTTGTTGAGATGACCTTTCCCCACCAGTAGTAGAAGAAACTGCTGCAGTAGTAGCTGTAGTAGTAGTAGTGTCTCTAGGTGCTAAGATGAGCCCCTGATGGAGCACTGAAATGAGCGTATCAGCGCTGTGAGCTTCCTGTGGTCCTCCACATCCAAGTGTGTAGCTGAGTGAGCTCAACTCGGAGCTACGAGTCTCTTTGCACAGACTGAGGTATGTGCCCATACCCCAACAGCTGTGCACACACAAGAAGCAGCTCTGTCACTGATTAAAGCCACACCTTCAGTGTAAGAAATGTTCGTTTCTGATGCAAGCGTCAAAGAGGACTAAGAGACTGAAATATAAGTCAGAAGGGTTTAATGAGTTCATCACAGGTAAAGTTAACAATGAAGCACCGGACTCTCAGTAAAGGATAGGAAGAGAGTCCTGAGATGTTTGTGTTTCCAGCATTTATAGGCCTCCCAGTGCGTATGTGTGAGGCGGCTCTTCTTCTCGGCAACATGTGGTTACACATTAAAAACCTTTTGGCAAAATCCCACAACGTGTGTTTTTAAGTCAATCAATCTCATTGTTTTATGACCCTCTCAGGGTGGGGGTCTCCCAGTCCTTGGTGAACAGGGCCACAGATAAGAAGTGGCCCTGGTCATAGGTGTTATCTTCTTGGCCCCAGTGCTCACAGATTGCTTTATGACCCTCTCAGGGTGGGGTCTTTGGTGAGTAGGGCTACAGGCATCTGGGGTAGTATTACATTGTTAAAAAATACCTTACATCAGTAAATAAATCATGTTTATTAGCACCTACTTAAGCAGCCTCTGTGTCCTCATTCTGATCCAGCATCTGTCTGACGCTCTTCTTCTGTCACTGTCTCGCAGTAATCTCTCCCCCATGTGGGAGGAGCTGAGTGGCAGTGGTACAATGGAGCATGAGACCTCATGTATAAACTGCCTACAGTAGATTTTCCATTTGAATGAATAGTGTAAATCAAAATGAGGCCGATTCCGTGTTGGTCCATGTTTTCCTCCTGGAGCAGCCCTGCTACATAACACAGTAAAATATATATGATTTATTTACTAATTGAGACTCAATGTTAACAAAGGCAGCGTGAAGAGCTCATGTCCCCAAACACCCTCCTGGCATCGAGCCCTATCCAACCACCCACAACCAGCCACAGGCATGGGCCATATTTATTACTGCTAAAACGAATGGAAGCCAATGGAAGCCAACTGTGGCGACTATGATGTGATGTGACGTACTCGTCATTCGCCATTGACCCCAGAATGGCGTGAGGAATGTCGAGAGCTATCAAAAAATGTATATTATGTCACTTAAATTTTAACGGCTATATTGTTTTTTCTAAAAAAAAATTGTAATTATCTCTTTTTTTAGGCCTAAGCCCCAACAGGGCGTTAGGGCCTATTGCTTTCCTAACGATGAGTACACGAGCTAAGCAAATAAAAGAAAACTTGGCCCCCTGGACCTTTTATGTAATTGTAATGTTAACAAATGTATTGTTTTTGTCAATAATATTATTATTGATTTTTTATTTCTTCTTTTTTCTGTTCAATTTATTTGGATACTGCGAAGCTGCCAATTTCCATCAAATTTTTCAAATTTCAAACTGCTCCTGTTTGCACTTACAAAATCCGATTGGGCTCAAATTTAAATCAGTTGTAAAACTTTCTTGTGTAAACCTTGTCATTGCGAAAGAAAAAAAAAAATGCTGTGGTAGCGCCCCTACAGAATAGCAAATACATTTGTACAGAGGCTCAAAAATTTTGTTGGCCGAAATGTTCACACAAAAATCCAATTGGTCATCTCAATCAAAAAATCAGACCCATTTTGTTTTTTTGCACCATGTTTCCATGGTGATGCACCAAAGTGCCCATGTTATCCTAATGGGACTTATCCCAAAAATTTCCCATTCGTGACAAAAATATTAGTTTATGGACTAATGATATCAAAAAAGTCAATAGGACCCATGTCAGATTTTTCACTGTGTTGCTATGGCGATGCGTGAAAGAGCCCATGTTATTATTATGGGAAACTTTTCAAATTTTCTTAAATTTCAATGTCTTATAACAACTTATTAGCATCATCAAAGAATGTAAAATTTGGCATCATGACTCTTCAGGTCGTCCCCTTCAAAAAAATCCAGGGGTCCAAGTTTGTATTTTGTACGTTGTTGCCATGGCGATGCTTCCCATGTGTGGTGACTTGATAAATACAACCCAAAGCTGCAATAAAACACAAGCGGTGGGCCCAGTGTGAAGCTCAGCCTGTGAGGGGTGTTCGATGGTGCTTGTGGCTTTAATTTTATTCTTTCTCTGGTATTTGTGCAGGAATTTGACCCCCTGAGTATATTCAAAAACTCAAAACATTTTGCCCAAAATTCAGGTATGCTGAAAAATGTATTATGTTAATTATTATTATGTTTCATAAGTGGGCATAAAAAATGGTGAGACAGCGCCATCAAAAAAGTCAAAATACAATGCGTCAATGGCACACGTCCCGACATTCAGTACACACGTTCACCATGTCATGCCAAAAAAATAAATATTATTATGGCCACGCCCCCTGACATGCCAGAAGTCAGCCATCTTGGATCGAAAATTCCAAAATGCTGAGTTAGCATTGTCGCTGACGTTGTATTTTAAGTATCTCTGCCAAGGGGGTTTCACCAGCAGGGCTAAAAATCACTGTACATCATCTAGTGATCCAATTTATGTTGATGCCTAACACAGTTTACATCATGGGTATCAATTCCATCGGAATTGTTCCAATTTCAAAATTTGCTTCCGTTTGCTCTTCCAAGGGCCAATTGGGCTCAAATTCAAATCAGGTGTAAAACCTTCTTGCCTAAACCTTCTCATTTTGAAAGAAGCTACATTGTCGCAATAGGCAAGGCAAGGCCAAGTTTATTTGTATAGCACAATTTGTACACAAGGTAATTTAAAGTGCTTTACAGAATAAGAAAGACATTAAAATCACACAAATCAAAACATAAATAATCACAAATAATCATCATAAAATTAACATTAAAAGAGAAGAGTGCAGAATAAAAACCTTTCAGTCGTATACACAGCTAAACAGAACCGTTTTGAGCCTGGATTTAAACATTGTCAAAGTAGAGGCCTGTCTCACATCTTCAGGAAGACTGTTCCAAGTTTTAGCTGCATAAAACTTAAACGCTGATTCCCCATGTTTAGTCCTGACTCTGGGCACCAGCAGGAGGCCAGTCCCTGAGGTCCTCAAATTGCGACATGGTTCATATGGCACTAACATGTCGGAGATATACTTTGGACCTAGGCCATGGAGAGACTTATACACGAGCAGAGCTGCTTTAAAGTCTATTCTTTGAGCTACAGGAAGCCAGTGCAGAGACCTGAGCACAGGACTTATGTGCTCGTACTTCCTGGTTCTAGTCAGGACCCGAGCAGCAGCGTTCTGGATGTACTGCAGCTGTGTTAAGGCTCGTTTGGAGAGGCCAGTGAGCAGGCCATTACAGTAGTCTAACCTACTGGAGACAAATGCAGGATAAGTCTCTCTAAGCCTGGCTTTGACAGTTTACCTTTGATTTTTGCAATGATTTGTAGATGGTAAAAAGCTGCAGATGTTATTGATTTGATGTGGCTGTTAAAGTTCAAGTCTGAGTCCATTGTTATCCCTAGATTTCTGGCCTGATTTGAAGGTTTTAGAGAGAGAGACTGGAGGTGACTGCTGACACTTTCTCTATGTTTCTGTGGGCCAAAGATGATGACTTCAGTCTTGTCTGAGTTTAGCAGAAGAAAGTTGTGTTGCATCCACACACTGATCTGTTGGATGCAGTGAATCCACTGGTCCATATTCACCTGCTGCAATGAAACATAGATCTGAGTGTCATCTGCAGTGTTGTGGTAGGACACATTATTGCTGCGTAACTGGCCTAATGGCAGCATGTAGAGATTGAACAACAGGGGTCCCAGGATTGACCCAGTGTTCAGGCAGGTGTCATTCATCACCTTGATAAGAGCAGTCTCAGGGCTTGGAGAAAGTTAATAAGCTGTTGGTAAAATACTTTTTCGAGGACTTTGCCTAAAAGCGAGATTGGTAGGTAATTGGTAATTGTCCAGTATTGAGGCATCAAGACTGCTCTTCTTTAGGAGAGGCTTGCTAACCGCAGTTTTCAACTCTTGGGCATGTTCCAGATTGAAGTGACATGTTAACTATGCGAGTGAGTGGTGACAGAAAACTGTTAAGCACAGACTTTTAAAATTTAGTGGGTAACACATAGAGGCAGCATGTAGATGAACTCAGACTGATGATGATGTCTTGGACAGTTTTGTCAGTTACAGGTGCAGAGTGAGTCAGCTCTAAGTGTCTAGGTCAGACATGGGCAAATTACGGCCCGGGGGCCACACACGGCCCTGTGGGCTTATTAATGCGTCCCACCAAACATGACCAAATTATATTAAAATAGGTAAAGGTGAACTTTTTTCAGTTTACCTTTTGAAGAAGTTGTTGATCTTTTGGCACTTGATAAAACTGATTTAATAAATAAAATATATATAACATGAATTTTATATATATTTATATAAATATTCTGGCCCGGCCCCTCTGTCAAACCCATTGTGGCCCGTCTGTCAAAAAGTTTTCTCACCCCTGGTCTAGGTGGCTAGAGGTTATTTGCATTGTGGAATTGATGGTATTTTTAAGATCTGTAACTCCAACTAAAATATTAAAACAGGTGCAGGTGTGTGTATAAATGTTTGTTACCAGGCAATCTCTTCATCTAGAGGCTGTGCATTTGTTCTCATTTTGAAATTGATAAATGTAGAACAATATTCCTAACAAACCTCAACCAAGAAAATGACAGAAACATTTAGCGCATTTCTGATTGGAATCAAGAAATATTCTGATTATTTTCAGTCAAAATATGAATATTAATATTTGTGTATTTGTTCCCCACCCCAGGTCCCAGTGCGCATCCCAGAGTCCAGTGCTGTCTGGGTTAAGACAGAAGAGTCCTCAATGCTTCAACATAGACAAACTGAGCACAGAGAGGAAACACAGGGAGAGGACATCAGCACAGAGCCACATTTACACTCAGAGACTGAGGGACACACGGAGCACTCCTCTGACACTGACAATGATGAAGACTGGAGAGCTCCAATCAGCTGTTCAGCTGCACAGATGGAGACAGAGGCTGATGGAGACCACTGCAACCAAGTCCAGAAAGGCCAAACGCTGAGAGCTTTGGTGAATGAGCGGCTGGCTTCAGCTGCTGAAGAGATCTTTACCCTCTTTGAAAGGACGACAGCGGAGTATGAGGAGGAACTGTGTCGCACCAAAGAGGAGAACCAGAGGAACCAAGACACTCCACAGACTCCACGGATTAAAGAGGAGCCACAGGAGCAGAGCGTCAAACAGGAGGAAGACACGCTCCCAGCACAGGTGAGCTTTATCCACATGATTGTCTAGAATGAAGTTAAGTGAAACAATCGCATAAGGTTGGAGGGCACAGCTTCTGTTTCAATATTTACTTTCATATATTTATTCATCAGGACCATGTACAAATAGATGAAGCATGAAACAGAGGCTTGTACCACCAGACTGGAACAGTGGAGAAAATTCACAGGGGCCTTATTTGTGATGGGGCACAATGTGAGAAAGTCACATGACTGTAGCTGTTATGGTTTAGGAGAAAAATAATGGGTGGAAAATGTGTTTCCATTATTATTATTATTATTTATTATTTTGGTAGGCGCTTTGAAGCCATTTTTGACCCCCTGAACGTTAATGGCAATGAGAGGCCTTTTTCATCGTAGACAAATTAAATTTGGTACAAACATAGAACATGTCAAGACAAGTAAAAAATTATATTATGACCCCACCCTAAACCCCATTTTTTCAAAAATTTTACCTCTCACATTTGAATTTTTTGCGCCTCGGATTTTCATTCAAGAAACTTGCAAATTGGTCAAAATGAACTAGACCCATGTAGGAATATAGTCTACTCTCCTGAATTTTTTTAGGTTATAAAATGTGGGTGTGGTTAGCTTGCAAGGAAAAAGACGTTTTTTGAAGTTTTAAATGGCCCGTAACTCAAACATGCAGTGTCCTATTTCCCGGCATTAATATACGTTTTGTTCAAAATCTTGATCTGAGTGCATAGATATGCAATTTGCATATGTCAAACATTACATTGCTCCACAGCATCCCCTTGAACCTTTTAATGGTATGCAAAAAATTACTTTGTCACAAATATTTGGAATTTGGCATGGACATCCCTATTGACATACTGAACAAAAAAGCCAATAAGAATACACCTCTATTTTCAAAGGTGTTGCCATGGCAATGACATTTCTCATTGAAATACATGGGTTTTGTTTAACTGGGATGAAAAATAATTACTTTGTCATAGACCATTAAAATTTGGTGCACATCTTCCTCTCATCATACTGAACAAAAAAGCCAATGAAGACATACCTCTATTTTCAACCATTCAGGCGTGACAATGTGATAAATGGTCTAATTGGAATGAATGGAGTAGTATTACTGAGGCGCTGATTTTGAGGGGAGGGGCGACGTAAGCGAGAACGAAACGCAGGAGCTTCATGGTGGCCTGTAACCCGCGGTCTCAAGGGGTGGCGAGGGCCTTTATCACTGCTTGCAGTTTTAATTATTATTATTATTATTATTGTTATTATTGTTGTGTGTTTGTCCCCCCCCCAGCTCCCAGTAGGCGTCCCAGAGTCCAGTGCTGTCTATGTGAAGACTGAGTCCTCACTTCTTCAACATAGACAAACTGAGCACAGAGAGGAGACACAGAGAGAGGACATCAGCACAGAGCCACATTTACACTCAGAGACTGAGGGACACATGGAGCACTCCTCTGACACTGACAATGATGAAGACTGGAGAGCTCCAATTAGCTGTTCAGCTACACAGATGGTTTCAGCCCAAGGAGCTGATAAGAAGAAACACCAGTGCTCTGTGTGCAAGAAGAAGTTTGGAACTAAGCATACTTTACAAACACACATTAGAATTCACACCGGAGAGAGACCATTCGGCTGTATAATATGCGAAAAATCATTTACTACAAAGGCCCATCTTCATGAGCATGTAATGATACACACCGGTGAACGACCTTACAGCTGTTTAACGTGTGAGAAAACATTTACTCAAAAGTGTAGACTAGATGCACATATGAGAGTGCACAAAGGAGAGAGACCATTCAGCTGTTCAATATGTGAGAAAACATTTACCATAAAGCGTAGTCTAGATGCACATATGAGAGTGCACACAGGAGAGAGACCATTCACCTGCTCAATATGTGCAAAAACATTTGCCATAAAGGGTAGTCTGGATAAACATATGAGAGTGCACACAGGAGAGAGACCATTCAGCTGCTCAACATGTGAGAAGAAATTTTCTCAAAAGTCCCATCTACGTGTACATGTAAAGGTACACACTGGTGAACGACCTTACAGGTGTTCGACATGTGAGAAGACATTTTCTCACAAGGCCAATTTACATGAACATGTAAAGACACACACTGGTGAACGACCGTACAGCTGTTCAACATGTGAGAAAACATTCGTCACAAAGTCTCATCTATGTAAACATGAGAGAACGCACACTGGTGAGAGACCTTACACCTGTTCCATTTGTGATAAAGGGTTTTCACAAAGCTCTAATTTGACGAGACACATGAGAACTCACAGAACAGAAACTGACTGAAGGCTAATTGTTTGTGTTCATGAGGTGTTATAAAGAGCCTAGAATCATTTTGTCGAGTCTACTTTTGTTTAATTCCAGGCTTAAACGGTTTTGTTTAGCTGTGCATATGACTGAAAGGGTTTTATTCTGCATTTTCTCTTTAATCTTAATTTCATGATGATTATTTGCGATTATTTATGTTTTGATTTGTTGTATTATGTGTATTGTGTGTCTTTCTTATTCTGTAAAGCTCTTCGAATTACTTTGTGTACGAATTGTGCTGTACATATAAATTTGCCTTGTTTACTTGTGACGACAGTAGAAATACATCTAATATCAAAGCTTGTAATTTTAGTAGTTTTTTTTGTTTCTTTGTTTATTAAATAGAACGTCAGCAAGTGACTTATTTTTTTTACTCGAAAACCTTTTATTAAAAAATGGAAGAAACTGAAATAATTGTTTATATTAATAAAGAAGAATATAAAGGAAACCTGTTGTGCAAAATTAACTTTTAAGAGCTTGCATAGCCGAGCCACATTTGGCTTGAGTGAGGAAGCAGTCAAGACCCTCAGGTATGGCTTGGGATAGCGAGCACGAAAAAGGCAACTGCTCACGAACTTATCTGCCATGCTGTTACAGGAAAAAGAAGCGGAAATGACACCTTGCTGTTGTTATTTATTTTGACTAGTTTTACATCATATAGAAATACAGTGCATGACAAAAAGATGAAAACAATTAATTTCACTTTAAAAACATGTTTTCCCTTCAAACTTTACAGTTTGTTATCAAAAAAATGATGTTGAGTAGTGTGCTCTCCCTTGATTTAGCTGTGTTCTTATCTTACTGTATAGGTAATGTTCACCGTGTGAGGCAATGTAAATACAACGCAAATAGCACAGTGCAAATAAAAAACAATGACCCACAAATAATGGTGCAACCCTATAATTGCTCCGGGTTACTGGGGACTGTTATTGCCGATGGACAGGTGTCACTATGTGACCGCAGACTACTTTATGCTGCATTGAGTTTCATACTTTTCTTTTATCCTATTTTGTCAGAGAGAGAGACCTCATATTAACTCTCTAAGTGCCATTATACATACACAAACACATACACACATAGCCACCAACTGTGCAAGTTCTCCCACTTAAAACAATGATAGAGGCCTGTAATTCTCAACATAGGTTCACTTCAACTATGAGAGACAGAATGAGAAAAAGAAGAATCTAGAAAATCACATTGTCTGATTTTTAAAGAATTTACAAATTATGGTCGAAAATAAGTAACAAAACTTCATTTCAATACTTTGTTATATACCCTTTGTTTGCAATGACAGAGGTCAAATGTTTTCTGTGAGTCTTCACAAGGTTTTCACACACTGTTGCTGGTAATTTGGTCCATTCCTCCTCCAGATCTCCTCTAGAACAGTGATGTTTTGGGGCTGTCACTGGGCAACACGGACTTCCAACTCCTCCCAAAGATTTTCTATGGGGTTGAGATCTGGAGACTGGCTAGGCCACTCCAGGACTGTGAAATGCTTCTTACAACGCCACTCCTTTGTTGCCCGGGTGGTGTGTTTGGGATCACTGTCACGCTGAAAGACCCAGTGTTACAAACCATTTCCTAGGGAAATAGGAAGTAACACAAAATAATAAGTAGCTTTGTTAAATGTGATAAATGAGGGTACAATAACCATAAAACTTAAAATTACACTACCAACAAAACAGACGAATGGAGGCTTTGCGAGTACAAAACTAAGGTATACGTTTAAAGACACAAGATTAAGTTTCTGTCTCAGATTTAAGTCAAATTTACAAAGTTTCAAGGTTTAGAATTGTAAGAAATGTTTGTTTCTGATGCAAGCGTCAAAGAGGACTAAGAGACTGAAATATAAGTCAGAAGGGTTTAATGAGTTCATCACAGGTAAAGTTAACAATGAAGCACCGGACTCTCAGGAAAGGATAGGAAGAGAGTCCTGAGATGTTTGTGTTTCCAGCTTTTATAGGCCTCCCAGTGTGTGAGGCGAGTCTTCCTCTCGGCAACATGTGGTTACACATTAAAAACCTTTTTGGCAAATGTGCTGAATGTGCGTTTTTAAGTCAATCAATCTCATTGTTTTATGACCCTCACAGGATGGGGGGCACTCAGTCCTTGGTGAACAGGGCCACAGATAAGAAGTGGCCCTGGTCATAGGTGTTATCTTCTTGGCCCCAGTGCTGTAGATTGTTTTATGATCCTCTCAGGGTGGGGGTCTTTGGTGAGTAAGGCTACAGGCATCTGGGGTAGTATTACATTGTTAAAAAATACCTTACAATTCCCCCTTTTCACACCATGCTACATGGTGTGAACCCAACTATGAAAAATAAAAAGTAATATTTACAACAAGTAATAATAATGGAAGAAATTAAAAATTTAAGCAAGTATAATACTAAGGATAATAACAAAAGCATACACATTCATGAGTAGAATAAATGAAAATAATTTTGCTAAATTAAAGTACGTGGATTTATGGGTACAAAATCTAAAAACCCATTTATTATAGTTTTGTCATTTTTTCACCTTCTGACTTAAATGGAAAAAGACATTTTGTGGCCCCGCTCCCGGCAACTGTCCGAAGACACCACATATACCCACAGTACTGTACATGATTATGCTATTAAACCAACCCAAAATCAAAAACATGAATTTCCCAAAACAACATTATATAGCATGTTTACACTGAATGTCCTCAGTCTCAGAGTCAGAAATAACTGTGATGTACATAGGAGGAGGGGTGTTAGAAGAAATAGGAAGTAGTGCCATTTGTTTTGCAGCAGTAACTTCTTTAGAAAAAGCTGTAGTCACACACCTTTCAACCATAGTACGAGCAAAAGGGATGAAACAACAGCCACAGGCCATCAGTATGGTTAGAATTATGCTAAGAGAAGTGAAAAGCAAGAGAAATAAAGTTTTCCATTTACCGAAGGTATTAGAAAACCAATCACCTATTACATCATTAATTCCAGAGGCAGTAAGCATCTGGTCTGAGTGATCTTTCATTTTATCTAAAAGTTCTTGGAGAGGCCCAACAGGGCCAGTGTTATTGGGTATGATTGTACAACACTGGTCACCAAAGAGTGAACATACACCTTGTTTTTCAGCTAAAAGCATGTCTAGAGCAATACGATTTTGGTAGGTCATTAACGTATTAGCATGTAGTTCTTCTTGTAATAGAAGTAAAGCAGCTCTAGTTAGATTGGCCTGATACATAACATTGTAATGAATATAATTAATTCTATCTACATTTTTATTAATGGTACACCACCAACAAAGAATAGATTCGAAACCTGCAGCCACTTGGTTAGCCATTTTATAATCATTGGGTTCACCTCTAGGTATACCAATTGCATCGATATAGATATTAGCTGGGTTAGTGCCAATGTTGTCTATTACGGATCTTTTGGGTCTAGTTGAGACTGTGTAATCTAGTGAGGAAGAGAGGTTAGGAATAGGTAAGATAGAAAAAGTAGTAGAGAACATCACTCTCGCACAATGACCAGACCAGTGTAAGGGCAAAGTAGCCAGTAAGTTAGTAGAGTTGCAAAGCCACCACATGTCAGCTACGGCAAAGTCTTGTCTCCTTAGAGGCCATGTATGAATTAGCGGACATGTGGTAGTTTTCATACCAGTAACCGCACACACAGAAGAATAATTCAGGGGAGCAAAGGAGTAACTATCATTAACTATAGCGATAGTAGAACACAGGGTTGCAGTAAGATTTCCAACAAAAGTAGATTGATAGGTGTGGGCTCTTTGTATGCGTTCTAATTGTACTGTGGGCAATTTGGAAAAGTAAGGTGGATTTATATTTGCAGGCATATATGGCCAGTGAAAATGGCTACAAAGATTATTTCGTGTAGGTTTGCCAAAAGTATCAGGCTTGGTATAAAGAGATGATGACGTATGATGTATAAGCAAGACATTCAGTAGGGGGCATGAGACTAGTAGACAGTTTAATACAGTGACTGCCTTTGTTCCATACAATAGTTTTATTATTTTCAGTATTTTTTATTATGCATTGACCACCTGCTTTGCATGTTTCCCAGGAACAATTAACAGAGGCTAGATATTGGTTATAATTTTTTACAATGTGAGAGCGTGAGAAGTTATAATGATCAGAAACATAAGAGAAGGGTATGGGAACTAAATACTTTGGTTTTGGATAAGCAGGTGCACATGCTAGACAGGGCTGTCCTGGGAGATATAAATTAGCGCTAGTGGAGAGCCAATTATACCATTTGTTTTTCGTGGCAACATTAAGAAACTTTGTGGCATTCCAAATCAATGATAATGGGACCTCAACCCCTCTTTTAGTCCTATTATTTAATGCATTGCTAGAATATATAGAGCTAGTGAGTTGGTTTACTTCAAAATACCAGATAATAGGTGACATGAGCATTATGGTAAATAACAATACAATTAATGTAGTATTTCTTTGAGAGTACTCATACAATGTTACAGTCATAATTAAGAAGAATCAAGTTCAGCCAAATCAGTTCTAATTTGTTTCAGAGTGTGTTCAGGAGGTTGAGCTCTGACGCAATGAGTGATGTGTATCCAGTGGCTCACTTTACTTTTGTGGGCTTTGTCAATTTTTTCGATTCTAATAGCCCTTGAATGACTGTTAAGTACCTTGTAAGGACCTACAAATTTGGGTTCAGTCCAATTAGGTTTAATACTTTTCACCAGTACCCAATCACCAGGTTTGATTGGGTCTTCCAAAGTTGACTCAGAGGAGGTCTCCAGGTTCAGGATCTGTTGGGAGAGAACTAAACTTAAATTAGTTAATGCTTTGTAATAGTCAGAGATTTCATGGTCTTGGTCATTTCTAGGTACACACACATCAGGTTGGAGAGGAGTGTCCATCCTTCTCCCAGTTAAGATCTCATGTGGAGAGAGATTGAGATGTTTATGTGGTGTGGATCGCATTGCCATCAGCGCTAATGGCAAGGCATCCAGCCACGTCATTTTGGTGGAGTTCATGATTTTAGCTAGATAGCTTTTCAATGTGCGATTTGCTCTTTCAACCAGGCCCTGGGATTGTGGGCGTCCTTCTTCGCACCCTTGTCAGTCCAAACACTATGTTCATATGGTCCTGCGTGAGTCTGTAAGTCAATAATATCCTGCTCTGTCAACTTCACTGAATCTTTCTCTTCATCCATCTGCACACACACATACTTTTTACTTGGAGGTCCCTTATAACCTGCTGCCTTTTTTGCTGCTGCATCTGTTGCTTCATTCCCTCTAGCTATAAGTGTTGTTCTCTCTGCATGGCCCTTGCATTTTAATACAGCTACTTCAGATGGGAATTTAACAGTTTCTATCAATTCAGTCATTTCTTTGAGATGTTTAATAGGTTGTCCAGTGCTGGTTATGAAACCCTTACGCATCCAATGAAGGGCATCAATGTGTATTGCCTGTGTTACATAAGCAGAATCAGAATATATATTTGCTGTTTGATCTTTAGCTAATTGCAATGCTCTGGTTAAAGCTATTACTTCTGCTAATTGTGCTGAAGCCCCTGGCGTAAGTATCTCTTTAGCTTCCATGATTTCAAACTTTTGTCCAGTAGCTTTCACTACTGCATATGATGTTCTAATTTTCCCTGTGTTATCTCTATAGCTACATCCATCACAAAACAGCATTAGTTGTGGGTTCTGCAGTGGTTCTGCATACAATGTTGGTACTAGAGTCATGTCTAGTCGTGCTATGTCAGCGCAGTTGTGTGGTGTCCCTGTCCCTAGATCATTTGCCATATTGATGGTTGTGCCTTCAAATGTAATATGTGACTGATCTAGTATTTGTTTGATTTTTTCTGTGCGTCGTTCTGAGAGTGTAAAAGCTACTGATTGTAAATAGGTTGCTACTCCATGTTGTGTATGTATGATTAGAGGATGATATTTCACTATGTGTGCTGTTTTAATTATGGCCATAGATATAGCTGCTACATGTTGTGTGCATGGTGGATGTCCTTTTTCTATATTGTCTAATTTAGCACTATGATACATAAGCACTTTACGTTGACCTGCCACACTGTCCCCCTTTTTCTGATAAAGTATTGCATTGCTAACTCCATTTTTCTCATACACATCTAGGTGAAAAGGTAAGGTATAATCTGGTACAGCCAAGTCACATGAATGTGCCATTTGTTGTTTTAAGGAAATAAATGCTTCCTCTGCTTCAATATTCCAGTTTAATTGAGCAGTAAGGTTAGCTGGCCCTGCCTCAGTTATTAATGCTCTTAATGGGGCTGTGTGGTTGACATATTCAGGTAAATAGTTCTTACTGAAGCCTGTTAAACCTAAAAATGATAACATGTCTTTTACTATTTTAGGTTTAGGGTGGTGGAATATGGTAGATCGATGTTGGTTTGAAACTGAGGAAGATGAGCCTGAAATTGATCTCCCAAGAAATACAACCCTTCGCCTTCCAAATTGTAATTTTGATTTACTAACTTTATACCCCTTCTCAGCCAATCGTAAAAGAGTGGAGTGGGTTGCAGTGAGAATGTCCTGTTCATTAGGGGAGGCTATGAGGATGTCATCTACATATTGTATAAGAACTGTACTACTTGGAAGCAAAAGGTCAGTAAGGTCTCTTTTCAAAGCCTGATTAAAATACCCCGGAGAGTGCACAAAACCTTGTGGTGCACGTGTATAAGTATACTGTTTCCAAACTTTTGTTTCTAATTTTGTTAACTGTGGCCATTCTGAATGTCATTTCAAATATGTTGCATATGCATTATGTAGAAGCCCCAGTGCAACAGCTCTGATGTACAATGAAAAGAAATAGCCTAAATAATGTTTTATTGGTAAATGATGATTTTCAGGAATGGAGCAAAACAGTTTCAAATAAATGAATACACTTCTAAATTTTGTAATTGGGTTAAAAACAAAATATTTGACTGTGTGGATCCGAGAACAGGCTCCAGTCATGAGTGCCCAGGCAAACACAGCCCAAACGCAGCAGCAGAGACAGTTTTATGGGGCCTTTAGAGGAGCAGCAGAGCACTTGAAGCTTTTGATTCAGTTCATTCATTTGTCATGTGACCAGTAGTGCAGGAGCCCAGTCCACAGATGAGTTTCAGAGCCAGCAGGACTTTCTTTGGTTTTAGTTCAGTTCATGTTTCTCAGTGACGCAGCAGCCATGTTTAGACAGTCTTTAGACAACAGCAGAGCAGAGCCAGTCCAGGTCATGTGACCTTTCAGTTCAGAGCTGGAGAGATGCACCCAGAGAGCCATTGCACTCAGACCACGCCCACCCAGACACAACAGGCCAAAGACCCATCTCAAATCCACTTCAGTCAAAACTCAAATCTATTCAAAATCTATTCCAACTTGTATGGACAAGTTGTTCATTTTCACCTCAAAATCATGTGTAAACAGTTTGCATAAGAAATCTGTATCTATATTTACAACATCCTAAAGTTAAAGTGAGGAATTTTCAATAATTATAAAGACATGGTTTGAATTGTTGACTTAAATTTCAGCATGATCTAATTAAACAAAAATTCTTCTAAAGTTTATGTGAATGCTCAAATAAATCATTACTGTCAGATGAGTTTAAAACATACTGCTCTTTCTTTTTATATGCATACTTCTGATGAGTAAACTGTTAGAGAGTGCAGGATTCTGAGAGTATGGTGATCTCTCATGCCTGACCCATGTAGGAGGGGTCAAAAGGTCAGTTGGAACTCTATCATAACCTGTGTTTGGTATATCACTAATATGTAAACCTTTTGGCCTTGTAAATTTAGGTTTAACATCAGTTGTAAACGATGTCTCATACAATGGTTCATCTATTTTTGTTTTTATTTTACTAGAAACCTCTTCTAGTGTAGAACTTTGAGAGTGCTTATCATCACTTCCAAATTGTATTGTTTTTCTTATTGATTCATGCCCTTCACATTAACAAATTTCAGTGTTTTAACATCATCTGGGTCAATCAGTTGCCCTTCATAGATGTTGTTCCTCCTGCACTGTCATCACTGATTGCTTTCGTATTATCAGCAAGCATCGTGTTTACTATTTCGATAGCTTTATTTGTTGTAGGTTCTTCTATTATGTTTACTAATCCTGCTTTAACTAATACCAATGGACATTGTGGTGTTGGCTTTGATTCATTAGTATTTATCAGTGTTGGGGGTGTAACAGCCCAAGTTTGTGAATTAGTAGCTTGAGTTAGTAATTTATGGGCCTCACTATAAGGTGAAAGGTCAGTATGAGGAGGAGGGAGAAATGCATCTTCCCCCTTCTTATCTAAGGTCGTTTCCCTTTCAGTTTTAGATTGCACCAATTGTATTTGTGGTCTATGTTATGTTAAAACCTGCCCCCCTCATTAAGTGGGGGAGGTATGCATTGCAAAGAACTTTATTTTTTCTGGCTATATCCACTCTTTTTAAACTCCCCTATACATTTTTTGTCATTTCACTCCCATTCTGCTTCAGTGAAATCACAAGCAGCATGGACAACCGTTTGAATATTCAGCAATTGTTCTTTTCTAGGATTTGGAGATGTGTCCTGTCCTATCAAACCTCTCACTTTACGCACATACAACTTTTCGTTCACCTTCTTCTAACCTTCTTTCTATCCTCTGTCCCTGAGTATATCTAAGGCATTAATACACGCTTCTTTCGTCGTAGCAGGAGTAAACTTCGTACTCTATCGTCCATTGTCTAGTGGTGGAAAAGGTTCTCAATTTGACCTTCAGGTGAGAGGGAAACAGGCAAATGCTGATGGGAGATAGTGGGGGTAGGGTTGAAAGAAAGGAGGGGGTGTATAGCTGAGTAAGGGAGTATGATAGACAGGAGAGATAAGACTCACCCTAAAGGAACTATTCACTAAGAATTTACTTGAGAGCAAATAGTCAAAATCCTAATTGAGTAAACCCACAACTGCTTTTCCACCACAGTCAGTCAGTCTGTTTGTCACTAAGTCTGTTTTACACACCTGTAATTTGGTCTATTGGGAATGAAAATGTTAATAAAACCTGTTTACATAAGCCTAATGTATGGATCCAAACCTTTCACCACAGAGATCCCTCTAGACCTAACCTTATCCACCCAGGCTTCTACGCAGAGGCCGAAGCGTCTCTGCGGGGTGGGGGTTCTAGCAGGATATGTGATTTTAGTTTTAAAGACCCGACACTCCTACACCCCGGGCTTTTTGCCTTTATTTTCTCCCCCCCCCCCCAAATGCAGCCTCTACTCCAGCCAATACTCTATGTGATAAAGGCTAAAAATGAGGAGTCAGAGACCCAAGCCACCCACAGTGACCCAAAAAGAAGAAGTTCTGTCCCTACTGGTTTATTCAATAGTGCTCAGCTGAGTGGGTCCCGGACCCAGGGCTCCACACCCCACACACGGTCCAACCGTGTCTTGGTCATAGGGCGCTCCACACCCTCAGAGTCCAACTCTGGCCAACAATAGAACCTAGTCTATTGTCAGTCGACCGGGCCTAATGCCACCTGGTCCCGGACCAGGATTTTCCCCCTAACACGGTCCCAGCCGTCTTGGTTATAAGGGCAAGTACGTTTCTTAGCGACTACGTTCAATAGACTCTCGTCAGATTCTATTCCAAGAGGTAATTTGATTAAGAATTTAACTAGTTGCCCTCAGGGCCCAGCCCTGGCTGTCCAATAGAACCTGGTCTGCTGGCAGTCTCTTAACCGGGCCTAGCGCCACCTGGTCCTGGATCAGGATTTCTAATACCGGCTCATTGATCTGTCCCTATGTGTTAGTAAATGTGCTTCATGCAACTTTACATGTGAAAGAACAAACTGGACTAGATAGCCCACCCAATTATATTCTAAATTTGCAAGACAGAGAATTACAGATTCATGTGACAGTGACAACCCTAATAAAGGATAAACTAAACTATGCAGAAATTTTATTAAAACGGTTTTCTGCTTACCTTATTTTGGGGCCCCTGGTTGTCACCGACACAGTCATCAAACTTCACCTCGATATGCCCAAAGGTCCTCCAGATCACTTCACACCATCACAGAAGGGGTCACCAAAGTTGTAAGAAATGTTCGTTTCTGATGCAAGCGTCAATGTGACAAAGTGGGCCTTTGTCCCTTTTAATAGTACTATGATTTGGTTTTGCACATGTTTGTTCATTTTCAATAACTTCAATAATCAACGAAATAGAACTATCCCGGGTTTGTTTTGTTTAGTTGTAATCAGTTTAAATCACCACACATTTGTTAGTTAAATATATTTTATTTAGTTAAATGTGTCTATTCAGTTCAGTCCAATAATCATCTTACCTGCATCCCCACATGGTCCAGACAAAGAGGGGGCGTGCCCTATGTCGGCCATTTTATAGGCTTGAGTGGGGTCGTGGGCCGGACCATGTGGAGGGGGAAAAACAGATTTAAGTTTGTTTATTTCTTTGTGTTAATGTCTTGTATATTTTCATTTCTGGAACTAAGTGTTTATAGTTTGTTTAATTAAACACTTTTGGTAAAGGGACTCGGGCCCGAGAGATGTTTTTATGGAATATAGGCTTATGTTACTCCCACCGCCCCTGGACAAGAGATGGAGTAGACCGGGGGTGGGGCTTCCGGTACAGGGAAGTATTTTAGTCTGGGCAATTAGACAGATGAGGAACACCAGTGTAGCCAGGGTACACGTGGCTTTTGTTTCAGTTGTTTAAGTTTGGTTGCTTAGTTTTTTGTTGAGCACCGTTAATTTTTGTAAATATGTATTATTTTTTGTGTGTTCACGGTGTACACGGGGATAAATTGTGTCTAATGGGACTTCTTTTGAGTCTGCCTCCTATTTTGATCACTCGGGCCAGCTTCCCCACAGTCAAAAAGGACTAAGAGACTGAAATATAAGTCAGAAGGGTTTAATGATTTCATCACAGGTAAAGTTAACAATGAAGCACTGGACTCTCAGGAAAGGATAGGAAGAGAGTCCTGAGATGTTCGTGTTTCCAGCTTTTATAGGCCTCCCAGTGTGTGAGGCGGGTCTTCCTCTCGGGAACATGTGGTTACACATTAAAAACCTTTTTGGCAAAATCCCTGAATGTGCGTTTTTAAGTTAATCTCATTGTTTTATGACCCTCACAGGATGGGGGGCACTCAGTCCTTGGTGAACAGGGCCACAGATAAGAAGTGGCCCTGGTCATAGGTATTATCTTCTTGGCCCTAGTGCTGTAGATTGCTTTACGACCCTCTCAGGGTGGGGGTCTTTGGTGAATGGGGCTACAGGCATCTGAGGGTAGTATTACATTGTTAAAAAATACCTTACAGGGGCCTGGTGCCGGTCTACAGTTTTGTTTGTGGTGTCCTTTGACAGCTCTTTGGTCTTGTCCACGGTGGAGTTTGGAGTCTGACTGTTTGAGGTTGTAGACAGGAGTCTTTTATACTGATAACGAGTTCAAACAGGTGCCGTTTGAATTTACATGAGAGCACGACTGGTTGCGCTACTGGAAAGTCCACAACCATGCTCTATTAGTGACATCTATAGTAGCATCCGCCACTATAGGGTTAAGTGGCAGAACTTAAAATTGGTGGCTAACTAAATACTCTTTCAGCCCCAATATACGTACGTGTGTATATATATATATATATATATATATATATATATATATAGCAGGGAAGAAAACACTCCATGGCAATGCTGCTGGAACTTTCACTCCCATTGGCCAGGCTTGTATCAAGCCTGGCCAATGTCCCGCCACCAAGAGCCATATACCCCACCGTGATTAGTAGGTTCGTTCAGCTCCACACACCACACTCTAAAGTGCCATACATATCAAACTCGTGGGCCGCACTGACATTAAACTTTTATATTAAAGCAGGGGCCACAAACTATCATCTTGCAGACTGCAATTGGCCCGCAGGCCACAAGTCTGAAGACTCTGTTCTACAGTCTCTACTCCACCGCTCCTGCCACAGTAACATTTATAAAATTAAAATTACCTCTACGTATGTTACATCTGCTGTCTAACCTGTCATATGTACTTTAAATTTAGCAAAACCTTTTCAGAAAAAATATATTTAAAGCTGCACTTTTCTGTTTGTCTCGATGGAGATGTTACTGATTTGAATATAATCTTCCGCAGTACGGTATCAAACATATCTATCTTGGATTTATTCTACTTTTTATTGCTCAAAAATACGTTGAAAAACAAAATATAAATTCTACTAAGACCTGACTTATAACTTGGCCTGGTGGCACTTCCTTTATGGAATCTATGGATACATAAGATTAATATCATACTGTGGAACATTACAGGCAAAGCAATAATGCCTCTATGAGACAGGTAAGTGGCGGACCCTTCACTAGAAAAGTAAACGTTTTGGCTCCTCTTCCCACTGTGAGTAAGTCTACAAGTGATTTCTTGCATTTTAACTTCAACTTCCTCTGCACACGAATTCAGACCCACTGATTTTGTGATCACACAGCGCCTCCTCCTGGACCATGTAGTCAGAGTTTACATTTGAAGGTCCTTTTCACCTTAACTTTTTATTTATCTGTACAGTACTACAATAAGACTTGAGCTGTAGAGGGTTGAATAACACACTAACACACTTCAATGACTCATTATAGAAACAACCTCAAATCAAACATGTAGGTTATGTTGGAGATAATTGTACTTTATGTGGTACGGCGGCTGTTGAGGCCTGTGCTGCAGGTGCTTACCTGGTTTCCCGTGGTGCGGGCTGCTGGACTATATAAGAGCTCTTTTTCTCGTCGGTCCCCCTTTGCCCACACACATTTCGAGGTCACTGTGTAGGCAGGTCTATCCTCCATGCCCAGTGCCGCCGTCTAACTGCGAGCTCGGCACCGATTCACTTTCGCAATGTGCTGAAATTCACGGCGCATTCTCATGCGCCCTCGTCTTTGGCAATAGGTAATTAATATCCACTACTCCTGTCCATTCACAAAATTATCCAAACTAAAGTCCAGGTTTCATGTAGCTTCTCTGCTTGGCCGTAACATTGCACCTGGAGCCAAGTGCGCGTCGTTGTGTGTCTTTATCTGCAGTGACAGGTAATGCCCCGTGGGACCTCTTCAGCCATAAAATTTCCAAATTCTTACGCATCTGTCCCTTGTAGTCCCGCTGCTCGACTGTACTCGCTGTACCAGGTCCATTACGCACAGTGGTGCGCTTTCATCAGTAGAAAAAAAGGTAAATGCATCCCAAATGTCATTTAAACTCCAAGCATGAGTCCTCCAACTATTAGTTTGGTTGTGTAGTTGGCATTGTGCCAAGGACGACACGAGTCCATCCATCCATCCATCCATTTTCTTCCGCTTATCTGGGGCCGGGTCGCGGGGGCAGCAGTCTAAGCAGGGACTCCCAAACTTCCCTCACCCCAGAGACGTCCTCCAGCTCCTCCGGTGGGATCCCAAGGCGTTCCCAGGCCAGCCGAGAGACATAGTCCCTCCAGCGTGTCCTGGGTCTTCCCCGGGGCCTCCTCCCGGTGGGACATGCCCAGAACACCTCGCTAGGGAGCCGTCCAGGAGGCATCCTGAGCAGATGCCCGAGCCACCTCAACTGGCTCCTCTCAACCTGTAGGAGCAGCGGCTCTACTCCGACCTCCTCCCGTGTAACCGAGCTCCTCACCCTATCCCTAAGGGTGCGCCCAGCCACTCTGTGGAGGAAACCCATTTCGGCCGCTTGTATCCGCAATCTTGTCCCTTCGGTCATTACCCAGAGGTTATGACCATAGGTGAGGGTAGGAACGTAGATTGACCGGTAAATCGAGAGCTTCGCCTTTGGGCTTAGCTCCTTCTTTACCACAACGGACCAATACAGCGACCGCATCACTGCAGACGCTGCACCGATCCGCCTGTCAATCTCACGCTCCATCCTTCCCTCACTTGTGAACAAGACCCCGAGATACTTGAACTCCTCCACTTGGGGCAGAGACTCACCACCTACCCGGAGAGGGCAAACCACCTTTTTCCGGTCGAGAACCATGGCCTTGGATTTAGAGAAGGCTGATTCTCATCCCAGCCACTTCACACTCGGCTGCAAACCGCCCCAGTGCCTGCTGCAGGTCCTGGCTCGATGAAGCCATCAGGACAACATCATCCGCAAACAGCGGATATGAAATCCTGTGGTTCCCCTTCCGGCCCCCGGCTGCGCCTAGAAATTCTGTCTATAAATATAATGAACAGAACCGGTGACAAAGGGCAGCCCTGGCGGAGTCCAACATGCACCGGGAACAGGTCTGACTTACTGCCGGCAATGCGAACACAGCTCCTGCTCCGGTCATACAGGGACCGGACAGCCCTTAGCAAAGAGCCCCGGACCCCATACTCCCGGAGCAACCCCCAAAGGACACCACGAGGGACACAGTCGAATGCCTGTTCCAAATCCACAAAACACATGTGGACTGGTTGGGCAATCTCCCATGAACCCCCGAGGACCCGATGGAGAGTATAGAGCTGGTCCAGTGTTTCACGACCAGGACGAAAACCACACTGCTCCTCCTGAATCCGAGGTTCGACTATCGGCCAGATTCTCCTCTCCAGTACCCTGGAGTAGACCTTACCGGGAAGGCTGAGGAGTGTGATTGCCCTGTAATTGGAACACATCCTCCGGTCCCCCTTCTTATACAGAGGGACCACCACCCCGGTCTGCCACTCCACAGATACTGTCCCCGACCGCCACGCGATGTTGCAGAGACGTGTCAGCCAAGACAGTCCCACAGCATCCAGAGACTTGAGGTACTCGGGACGGATCTCGTCCACCCCTGGAGCCTTGCCACCGAGGAGCTTGCTAACCACCTCGGTGACTTCAGCCAGGGTGATGGACGAGTCCGCCTCCGGGTCCCCAGTCTCTGCTTCTTCCTCGGAAGACATGACGGGGGGATTGAGGAGATCCTCAAAGTATTCCTTCCACCGCCCGACAACATCCCCAGTCGAGGTCAGCAGCTCTCCACCCATACTGTAAACAGTGTTGGTGAAGCACTGCTTCCCCCTCCTGGGGCGTCTGACGGTTTGCCAGAATTTCTTTGAGGCCGTCCGATAGTCCTCCTCCATGGCCTCCCCGAACTCCTCCCAACCCCGAGTTTTTGTCTCTGTGACCGCACGAGCCGCAGCATGCTTGGCCCGCCTGGCCCGCTGGTACTTATCGGCTGCCTCAGGAGTCCCACGAGCCAACAAGGCTCGATAGGACTCCTTCTTCAGCTTGACGGCATCCCTTACTTCCGGAGTCCACCACCGGGTTCGGGGATTGCCGCCACGACAAGCACCACAGACCTTACGATCACAGCTGCGAGCGGCCGCATTCACAATAGAGGTGGAGAACATGGCCCACTCGGAGTCCATGTCTCCAGCCTCCCCCGGGATCAAGGAGAAGTTCTCCCGGAGGTGTGAGTTGAAGATCCCCCTGACAGAGGGCTCTGCCAGGCGTTCCCAACAGACCCTTACAATACACTTGGGTCTGCCAGGTCTGTCCGGCTTCCTCCTCCGCCAGCGGATCCAACTCACCACCAGGTGGTGATCGGTTGACAGCTCAGCCCCTCTCTTCACCTGAGTGTCCAAGACACGCGGTCAGAGGTCAGATGATACGACAACAAAGTCGATCGTCGACCTCCGACCTAGAGTGTCCTGGTGCCACGTGCACCGATGGACACCCTTGTGCTCGAACATGGTATTTGTTATGGACAAACTGTGACTAGCACAGAAGTCCAATAACAAAACACTGCTCGGGTTCAGGTCAGGGAGGCCGTTCTTCCCAATCACGCCCCTCCAGGTGTCACTGTCATTACCCACATGGGCGTTGAAGTCCCCCAGGAGAACAACGGAGTCCCCGGTTGGTGCACTGTCTAGTACCCCTCCCAGGGACTCCAAGAAGGCCGGGTACTCTGCACTGCTGTTTGGCCCGTAGGCCGACACAACAGTGAGAGACCTGTCCCCGACCCGAAGGCGCAGGGGCGCGACCCTCTCGTTCACCGGAGTGAACCCCAACACGAAGCGGCTGAGCTGTGGGGCAGTGAGCAAGCCCACACCAGCTCATCGCCTCTCCCCGCGGGCAACGCCAGAGAAATGGAGAGTCCAGCCCCTCTCAAGAAGTTGGGTTCCAGAGCCCAAACTGTGCGTGGAGGCGAGGCCGACTATATCTAGTCGGTCAACCTCCCGCACAAGCTCCGGCTCCTTCCCCCCCAGCGAGGTGACATTCCATGTCCCCAGAGCCAGTCTCCATGTCCAGAGATCCGGTCGTCGAGGCCCCCGCCTTCGACTGTCGCCCAGATCTTCAAGCACCCGCCCCTTACGGATCCTCTTGCGGGTGGTGGGTCCACATGAGGACGGCCCCACATCACTCCTTCGGGCTGAGCCCGGCTGGGCCCCGTGGGGAAAGGCCCGGCCACCAGGCACTCGCTGTCGGGCACCCACCCCAGGCCTGGCTCCAGGGTGGGGCCCCGGTAACGCCGGTCCGGGCGACGTAAACGGCCTTGTTTTTACACTCGTCATAAGGGGCTTCTGAACCGCTCTTCGTCTGACCCGTCCCCCTGGACCTGTTTGCCATGGGTGACCCTACCAGGGGCATGAAGCCCCGACAACATAGCTCCCAGGATCATTCGGGCACTCAAACCTCTCCACCATGTTAAGGTGGCGGTTCAGGGAGGGGACGACACGAGTCATCTTACGTCTTATCATTTCAAACTCCAGAAAGTGAGCTGTGTAAAGCGGACTCCCAGTCATTAAACCTGGGATTGTGTGCTCACCTCACTCCATCAGAGGTACGTGTGTCTCCTTAGTTGGGTTAAGTTCCATTGCGCTGTTGGACTAATGGTAACTCCCCATTCATTTTAGGTGTCAGTGGTCCGCAGCGGTACAGAATACGCCACCTCTGCTGTTTTGTCATATGCTTTGCTTTATTTTGCCTTCCTTTGTCTTTCCCTTGTTTAGTTTTGTCTTGTCTTGTCTTGTTTTTTCTTTTTTTTTTTTTTGCCTCACCTTTTGTTGAGCTCTGTGCGTCGACCTGGAGTTTGCCCTGTACTTGGTCTGACAGGCGGTGGGCTTGGGCTCGGTAAACTTCTAATGAGCTGAATGAGTGTGTATGGGTGGACTCAGATTTTATATATTGTAGTTATTATTAATAAAATTAAAACATGTTTCTTTAATATATAAAATAAACATGATGCAAATTAAGTGGAACCTGGCTCTTTCATCTTGATATGCTGACCTGTGCGCCTTATACTTAGGTTCTAGTCACAACCCTTATATTTTTTAGTACTACTCTAAATTATTAACCCCTCGATCGCCACATTTAGGGTTTTTGTGTGACTTGCATAAATTGGTTTTGACAGCTTATTGTTTATTAGAAAACAGTGGAGATGATTGTGAACTTCAGGAAAGTCACGGCCCCCCTGCCTCCACTCACCCTGCCTGAGTCTCCCATCACCACTGTGGACTCTTTCCGCTCCCTGGGCACCTGCATCACACAGGACCTCAAATGGAGCCGACCATCAGCTCCTCAAGAAAACTGATGGTGCAGTTCTACACGACCATCAAATCCATCCTCACCTCCTCCATCACTGGGGCCATGGCCAGGTACAGACAGAGACTGCAGCGCATTGTTCACTCTGCTGAGAAGGTGATTGGCTGCAGCCTTCCATCTCTACAGGACCTGTACGTCTCCAGGACTCGGGGGTGCGCAGGCCGTATAGCAGCTGACACTTCTCACCCTGGACATGGACTATTTGAGCCACTTCCCTCTGGCAGGAGGCTACGCTCCATTGGGACCAGAACCTCTCGTCATAACAACAGTTTCTTCCCCTCTGCCGTTTGTCTCATGAACACTTTAGAATATCTGCTCTAAACTGGATGCTTTATAATAGTGGTCACCTTAATAAGTCATGTTTGCACTGTTGTTCTGATGTTATTGTATATGACTATTTTATTTTTAAATACATCTTTTTTTTATTTTATGCATGCCCTCATTTGTATTTGTATTTATAATAGCTATATTATATAATAGCTATATTTCTATATATATATACTGTGTGTGTATATATATGTGTATATGTGGGTATATATACACACACACACCCCCACACACGCACACACATATATATTTATATGTATGTATATATATATATATATATATATATATATATATATATATATATATATATATATATATATATATATATATATATATATATATATATATATATATATATATATATATATATATATATTATGTTGCACTTCATCACCAAAGAAAGTTCCTAGTTTGTGAAGTTGTGGTCACTGACAATGGCAATAAAAGTCTTCAGGTTAGTTTATTGTTTATCGTCTATATTTTCTTATATCGTACTTCAAAATGTGTCATTGTGACAGGCTGACTCTTCAGGCAAGTTTTTGATGAGGGAACAACGTTAGAACATTGTAGAAAGTTTCTAAAGGTCTGATTGTTTAATCTGCCTGGTAACACTGGAGAAGAGAAAGGTCATGTGATCCATGAGCATTTTCGGAGTGTAACAGCCTGACCAGTGGGGGCAGCAGTGCACTAACCGTGTCTACTCTGCTGCACAAAAAGCAGGAAGCAGACAGAGCCCCGTGTGCGGTTAGCTCGGAGCTAAAGCTAAAAACACTTTGTTAAAATGTCCAAAGGCCAAACGCTGAGAGCTTTGGTGAATGAGCGGCTGACTGCGGCTGCTGAAGAGATCTTTGCGCTGTTTGAAAGAACGATAGCGGAGTATGAGGAGGAACTGTGTCGCTCCAAAGAGGAGAACCAGAGGAACCAGGACACTCCACAGACTCCACGGATTAAAGAGGAGCCAGAGGAGCAGAGCGTCAAACAGGAGGAAGACACGCTCCCAGCACAGGTGATCTTTATCTACAGTGTTGGAAGTCACTAAATACACGGACTGAAAAGACGTAGGTCTTTTCAGAATACTCATTTTGAGTAACTGTCCGGGAGGGGGGTAGGGGCCACGGCTCGGCACACGACTGGTGTATGGTGTTTATTTTCTGTCTATAATTTGAATAACAAAGAGAGCCCATGGAACATAAAGGAAACTTGTGTTTGAGGGTTTTAAGGTCACAAATATCCGCAAGTATCATAGCAACCAAAAAGCCAATGGAGAGCGAGGTTGGTGAAGGCACTCGGCCCTTCACGCCCGCACCGTTGGTTTGGCAGAGGGCGAGCTGTAGCAACGAGGCTGTGTATGTATGTGTATATATATATATATATATATATATATATATATATATATATATATATATATATATATATATATATATATATATATATATATATACACATACATACATACATACACACATACATACATACATACATACATACATACATACATACATACATACATACATACATACATACACATACATACATACATACATACATACACACACATACATACATACATACATACATACACACACATACATACATACATACACATACATACATACATACACACACATACATACATACATACATACACATACATACATACATACACACACATACATACATACATACACATACATACATACATACACACACATACATACATACATACACACACATACATACATACATACACACACATACATACATACACACACATACATACATACACACACATACATACATACATACATACACACACATACATACACACAATTAATTCATAAAAAAATCCTACAGTGTGATTTCCTGGATTCTTTCCCCTCATTCTGTCTCATAGTTGAAGTGAACCTATGATGAAAATTACAGGCCTCTCTCATCTTTTTAAGTGGGAGAGCTTGCACAATTGGTGGATGACTAAATACTTTTTTGCCCCACTGTATAACTAACTCAGGGATGTCAATCATGCGGCCCGGGGCCCGAATACGGCCTGCCTACAGACTTGATCCGGCCCTCAGCTGATTTGTAATAAAAATACACTCAGCAAAATTTGATTTTTTTTTTTTTTCTGATTGCTAGCAAAATAGCATCATCTTCGAAAAAGTAATAATGAACCTTAAAAAACTAAGCTGCACTCAAAGCTAACACACAAGCACTTAAATGACATTTTGAAATTGGCAGCTACTCAGGGTATGATGCCTGATATTGATGCACTTGTGCAGGCTAAAAGATGCCAAGTTTCTGGATACAAAAACAAAGCACGACTAAATCCTGTAAAATAAAAAGGTCAAAATGCTGATGATTTTAGATCTGGATTTTTTTGTTTTGTTTGTTTTTATGTGCAGAATGTTGAGTTCAAATCATTTCTGTATTAATCTACACATGCTCTAATAAAATCTGTATTGAGTTGTACTGCACAAAAATGAGACAGTTTCAGGTTGTTCTTAATATTTTACAAAGGAACAGTTCCCTTCAATAAAAAAATATTTTACATGTTTCTCTGCACAAATGTTTCTACTTATTGCTAGTTTTGAGTATTTATGCTTTCAGTTTTCTGGTCCGGTCCCCTTGAGATCAAATTAAGTCGTATGTGGCCCCCAGACCAAAATGAGTTTGACACCCTTGATCTAACTGAAGGTGTAACATAGGCTGGCCTTTAGGAGTAGAAGATGAGACAAAAGACAGCAGCACTGGTGTGAACCACAATTTATTTTTATTTTTTTCAATAATTTTCCAAAGTGCATTGTGCAATGGAGGTTTGAGGAGCAGTGTCTCCTCCAGCAGCAAAACCTGGTGTGTTGGTCTCAGGCCCTTTTTTATACTGTCCCACTAACTGGATAAAACTTGTGTTACTTAAAAGGCATGTTTAAAAATAACATTAGCTCTTTAAAACTCTTAAACCTCTATAAGGCAAAATAAACCCACTAACCAAATTAACTTTATACATATATACTGTATGTATATACACATAAACCCTAAAAACAAACACCAAATATGCTTAAAATCCATAAAATGCCCCACATGCGTCCCTTACACATTCCCCACCTTGGTCGTGCCCTGGAACCTTTTTAAGGGACCTCTTTTCACTGGGGACCTTTTTGACACCTGGACACAAGGACACAGGAGATAAATTAAAATTAATCTTAAGACACCATTCACTAAAAACGCTGTAAATTACACAACACAAAAACACTTAAAAACATTCTTAAACAAGCATTGCACCCTAATATTGCACATATCCAATTTAGAATTTATTAGCTGTTGAGGTAATTGGGTAAAGGAACAGATGAAGTAAATAAACATTTTAAAATGTTTGTGTGCAGTTGTATTATTTTTTTAAGTGCAAATAATGTTCAAAGTGCTGTGTGCTTTTAAAGTGCATATAGTGAAGGGTGTAAAGTGCTGTTACTTTTGTAAAAAATGTGCTGTTTGTTACTGAAGGACGGAACTAACTATACTGGAGCTTACACACCTGTTTCTATACAGTTTGTGCAGCTCATTAGACTTAGCCTACAAACAAAGTGTGAACTGTGCCTGAGTCATACTTGGGATTATCAATTAGTTCCCTAATGGGTGCTATCACATCTATTAGCATCCTGGCTATTAGCATACTGGCTAGCCTTATTGTTTTCCTTGTTTAGATTTAGCTCTGAGGATGGAGTTATAAATATATGATAGATGATGTCTAAGGCTCCATTCCTTTTCAAAAATTGATTGTTTTTCCTAACAAAAATGGCCTCTTTGACTTCCCTCTCAGACCATTATATTTACTTTGTCTAAGATCTGTACCTCCAACTGAAATATTAAAACAGGAGCAGGTGTGTGTATAAAAGTTCATTATCAGATTATTAAATTGTGATTGTATCACCAACATAACCAGTTTTGCTTTTCCTTGGAGTGTGTTCCATTTTTGTGAAACAAAACGGCTAAAATCCTCTTTCCCGTCTCAGTTTTGGTGCAACTAATTCTTAACCATATGTTGTCATGTCCACACAAACTGCTTTTTTCTATGGAAATATTGTTCCTTTGGTTATAATATTCCACAGTATGACATAAATTGCTTCTCCCTGGAGAATGTCCCGAAGTATAGTTTCAACTTTTCCTGGAAACATGCCGGTGACGTGCCGCCTCCAGAAAGTTACATCTGGAGGCTGTGCATTTGTTCTCATCTTGAGATTGATAAATATATAACAATATTTCTATCAAAACACAACCAAAGAAATTATAGAAACATTTAGCACATTTCTGATTGAAATAAAAAATATATATATATATATATTTTTTTTTTTTTTCAGTCAAAACATTAATATTAATATTTGTGTGTTTGTTCCCCACCCTAGGTCCCAGTGGGCCTCCCAGAGTTCAATGTTGTCTGTGTGAAGACAGAAGAGTCCTCACTGTCCCACCAACATAGACAAACTGAGCACAAAGAGGAAACACAGGAAGAGGACATCAGCACAGAGCCACATTTACACTCCGAGACTAAGGGACACATGGAGCACTCCTCTGACAAGGGAGATGATAAAGACTGGAGAGCTCCATTCAGCTGTTCAGCTGCACAGATGGAGACAAAGGCTGATGGAGACCACTGCAACCAAGTCCAGAAAGGCCAAACGCTGAGAGCTTTGGTGAACGAGCGGCTGACTGCAGCTGCTGAAGAGATCTTTACGCTGTTTGAAAGAACGATATCGGAGTATGAGGAGGAACTGTGTCACTCCAAAGAGGAGAACCAGAGGAACCAGGACACACAGACTCCACGGATTAAAGAGGAGCCAGAGGAGCAGAGCGTCAAACAGGAGGAAGACACGCTCCCAGCACAGGTGAGCTTTATCCAAATGGTTGCCTAGGATGAAGTTGCGTGAAACGGACCATCTCAGGTTGGAGGGCACAGCTTCTGTTTCAATATTTCATTTCACATATTTATTTACCAAGACCACATACAATTAGATGAAACATCAAACAGACGCTTGTACCTCCAGACTGGAACAGTGAGGGATGCACCTGTCAAGAAAACTCTGTCCTCGACACGTTGGTTTACCAAAAAAGACTCAAAACAGATATGCCTTCTTCACCGTCTCCTCCTCAAAGCAGCCTTTTTATTAACAGCTTGACATTCCTTCACAGTCCTTATTTGTTAGCAGAACAATCATCTCAGTCCCCTCCCCATATTCACACGGCCTGTCTGTTATTTTTGGTTACCCATCTGTTGATCATTCAACAATTCAACTTAGTTCAATTACTTTACGACGTAATTACTTTACGACTTGTTTAAACAGACTTGTAGTTTTCCATCAGTTGTGGTTAGTCTCCTAACACAATATAAACACACAATTCGTTAATGATAAAAATAAAAGCATAATTTCATTCACAGCACCGTAATATCTGTCACCAATAAGTATCGGCCGATAACAGCATTTATGACATCACAGCTCAAAATACACAAATTCAGACACTTTTCCTCTGAGGTTTTGTTCCTCAGAGCTCTCACTCTGAGCCCCAGCTCCACCTCCTACTTCAGCCACAAAGACAGAGTAGTCTCAGGTCAGGGGCAGAGGACACACACATAGGGCAGGACCAGTAACAGACAGAAGAGGACACCACATGTTTACGCATACAAGCTTTTTTTATTTTTTGAGGAAATATTTTTCACCCAAACCGCTTTGTACCAGCCCCACGACACGTGAGGGGACACAGGCTGTTGCTTGAGATCTTAGATCTATCTTTCATCAGCGCCCTTCTCTCACTCCTCACACTGCTCCTATTTTTGTCTATAGTCTTGTTACCTCCTGTATGGACTATTGTAGCTCTCCTCTTTGGTCTCCCTCACAAATCCCTCTCGAAACTGCAGGTCCTTCAAAATTGTGCAGTTTGGATTATCACCAGGAGACCACCATTCACCAAATCACCTCCATCCTCCAACAACTTCACTGGCTTTACATAAAACAAAGAATCAGCTTAAAAATTCTCCTCACTCCTCTCTGTTGCTCCTCTCTCCATCTCTCTCTCCTCTCTGCCCCTGTCCCTCCTCTCTTCTCCTCTCTCCAGCTCTCTCTTACCTTTCCTCTTCTCTGCTCCTCCTTTGGTGTTTTGAAAGGCACTTATAAATAAAATGTATTATAATTTTTTTGTTCAGGAGAGTCAAAATATGAATATTCATATTTGTGTGTTTGTTCCTCACCCCAGCTCCCAGTGGGCGTCCCAGAGTCCAGTGCTGTCTGTGTGAAGACAGAAGAGTCCTCACTGCTTCAACATAGACTAACTGAGCACAGAGAGGAAACACAGGGAGAGGACATCAGCACAGAGCCACATTTACACTCAGAGACTGAGGGACACACGGAGCACTCCTCTGACACTGACAATGATGAAGACTGGAGAGCTCCAATCAGCTGTTCAGCTGCACGGATGGAGACAGAGGCTGATGGAGACCAGTGCAACCAAGTCCAGATCAGAGCCAGAAGCACCGCTGCACCAAACTCAGGTCTATCCCCCAAATACAAGTCTGCACCAGAGACCAGTGCCTCTGTGAACTATGGAGACATGTCAGGAACAGCCCAAGGAGCTGATAAGAAGAAACACCAGTGCCCTTTTTGTCAGAAGAGGTTTCAGAAGTTAGCAGTATTACGAGATCACATTAGAATTCACACAGGAGAGAGACCATTCAGCTGCTCAACATGTGAGAAGACATTTTCTCAAAAGGCCCATCTACATGAACATGTAAGGTTACACACTGGTGAACGACCTTACAGCTGTTCAGCATGTGAGAAAACATTTGCCACAAAGTCTAATCTATGTAAACATGAGAGAACGCACACTGGTGAGAGACCTTATAGCTGTTCAATGTGTGAGAAGCCATTTTCCCAAAAGTGTAGTCTAGATGCACATATGAGAGTACACACAGGAGAGAGACCATTCCGCTGCTCAACATGTGAGAAGACATTTTCTCAAAGGGCACATCTACGTGAACATGTCAAGATACACACCGGTGAACGACCTTACAGCTGTTCAACATGTGAGAAGACATTTACCATGAAGTGTAGTCTAGATGCACATATGAGAGTACACACAGGACATAAACCATTCAGCTGTTTAACATGTGAGAAGACATTTGCCACAAGGTCTTGTCTACGTAAACACGAGAGAACGCACACTGGTGAGAAACCTTACAGCTGCTCCAATTGTGATAAAGGGTTTTCACAAAGATCTGATTTGAAGAGACACATGAGAACTCACAGAACAGAAACTGACTGAAGGCTAATTGGTTATGTTCATGAGGTGTTCTAAAGAGCCTAGAATTTTGTGTTGGAGTCTTGCTGACTTGCCCCCCTCGCACATTTGTGCTCGGGCCCTAATGAAGCAGCAAACACACAAAACTCAAGTGCAGTAAAAGGATATCAATTACATTTTAAATAAAATGTTGAGCGTGGAAATGGTGATTTTTTTTTCCAACAAAATGTTTATTTTTGTAGTTTACCAACAGTCTATTAACCTTCTCCAAATTAACAACTCCTTTGATGTTTTCCAGTCAGGTTTTAGACCCCACCACAGCACTGAGACTGCTCTTACCAAGGTGACATATGATATCCCCCTGAACAATGATGCAGGTAAAGTCTCAGTCTTGATCCTGTTAGATCTGAGCGCTGCCTTTGACACTGTGGATCATGGAGACTAGAGGACTGGGTGGACATCTGTGGTTGGACTTTAATGCCCTATCTAGAAAACAGGGAGTACTTTGTTGAAATTGGATAATGTGTCTCAGATAAAATGTCCCTGACCTGTGGGGTGCCCCAGGGCTCAATCCTGGGACCACTGTTGTTCAAACTCTACATGCTGCCATAAGGCCAGTTAATACACAGCAATAATGTGTCCTACCACAACTCTGCAGATGACACTCAGATCTATGTCTCACTGCAGCAGGTGAATATGGACCAGTGGATTCACTCTGCCACTGCATCCAACAGATCAGTGTGTGGATGCAAAACAACTTTCTCTATGCTTCTGTGGGCCAAAGTCTGAGTTTAGTTGGAGAAAGTGTTAGCAGTCACCTCCAGTATCTCTTTCTAAAACCTTCAAATCAGGTTAGGAATCTAGAGGTAATAATGGACTCAGACTAAAAATGTGGCAAAATCAAAGGTAAACTGTCAAAACCAGACTTAGAGAGACTTATCCTACATTTGTCTCCAGTAGGTTAGACTACTGTAACGTCCTGCTCACTAGCCTCTCCAAACGAGCCTTAAGACAGAACAGTACATCCAGAACACTGCTGCTTCTGTCCTGACTAGAATCAGGAAGTATGAGCACATGTGTCCTGTGCTCAGGTCTCTGCTTGTGAATAAGTCTCTCCATGGATCAGCACCAAAGAACATCTCCCACATGTTAGAGCCAGAGGAACCATCTCACACTCTGAGGACTAAACCAGGACTAAACATGGGGAATCAGCATTTCAGTTTTGTGCAGTTAAAACCTGGAACAGTCTTCCTGAAGATGTGAGACAGGCCTCTACTTTGACAATGTTGAAATCCAGGCTCCAAACACTTCTCTTTATCTGTGCATATGACTGAAAGGTTCTTATTCTGCTTTTTCTCTTTTAATGTTCATCCCGTGATGATTACTTGTGATTATTTATGTTTCGATTTGTTGTGTTGTGATTGTAATGTCTTTCTTATTCTGTAAAGCACTTTGAATTACTTTGTGTACCAATTGTGTTACACAAATAAAATTTCCTTGCCTTGGATATTCATTAGCAGGTAGCCGGTTAGCACGTAGCTGGTTAGCCTCCTCAATATATTTTAACTCTTAATATTATATTTTTTTCTAAAAGTCTATGGGAAAAATGGATGTGGGAGATTTGTCCCTCCCCTGGGACTCAGTGTGATCTGAGCTCTATTCTCGAGCTTGTGGAGGGTCCAAGACGTTTTCTTCTTGTCCCCTCGGCTGCAGCCGTCTGCTCTCACCAGCAGTCCAGACGAGGACCTCTCCTACTGTGTTCTTTCAATAGATCCATGGGACCTATTCTTTGCTATTGGCCTCTTCAGAGTGGCTTTTTTTTTTTCAAGTGGCAGATTTTCATGTTTTTAAGTTTTTGTTTTTGTAGCTACTTTTTAACACAGTGAGGTTTTTTAGAAGGCTGATGAAAATGTACATTTTCTAAGCTCTGAGGCCTCAAATGCAGGACATTTATTTCTCTTAAAAGTCCATTTTGCACAACACGTCTTTATATTCCTCTTTATTGAACAATTATTCCTGTTTCTTCCATTTTTTAATAAAGTTTTTTTTTGAGTAAAAAAAAGTAAATGCTGAAGTTTTATTTAATATACAAAAATAGGCTTTGATATTAGATGTATTTTTATTGTGTAGCAAAAGAAAAATATAAAATCTGTCACCTGGACAAAACGTAGGAGTGAAGACATTTGGTTGCTCATTCTTCAGTTCTGAGCAGATTACTGCTGGACACTGCCTTATGTGAAGGCAGTTTTTGTTAGGAAAGACAGTCCTTCCTTGAACAGGACATCATCCATCCAGCCGAACGTCTTCATGCCTACAACGTTTTGTCCACTTGACAGATTTTATATTTGTCTTTTGCTATGGATCAGACCTGGACGACTGAGGGATTACATAGATATTTCTATTGTCACAAGTATCACATTTCAAACAGTCTTTAAAAAAAAGCCCTTACAACACTCAAAGTGCTTTTCAATAAAATCCAAACTTAAAAACATGAAAAACATTCAACAGTGACAAACTTGAATGTTACACTGACACATGAGAGGGGACTAAACTCAGCTTATGAAGCTGGTACAACTATCTGGGTGGGTTTGATTTTTTACTTTTTTTTTTTCATCTTCTTTTCTTCATCTTCTTTGGAATGGGTTTTGTTTATTTATTTATTTAGTTATTTTCATCTTCTTTGGAATGGGTTTTGTTTATTTATTTTCATCTTCTTTGGAATGGGTTTTGTTTATTTATTTATTTTCATCTTCTTTGGAATGGGTTTTGTTTATTTATTTTCATCTTCTTTGGAATGGGTTTTGTTTATTTTTTTTATTTTTTATTGGGAGGTATGGCGGTCCTGGTTTCTTTCTACTGCACAATGGTTGCGGCACCAAAGACTATAGCTTAAATGGATAGAATGAATGTACTCTCTCTAAATGCCCATGGCTTGAATTCCCCTCAAAAGAGCCAAAGCATAAATGTGATTAAAGGTGAACATCAAGCTCAAGGATTAGTGTCAGATCGCACCATCGGTCGTTGTTTGAGCCAAAGTGGACTTAATGGGAGATGACCAAGGAGGACACTATGGTTGAGATCAAACAAATCCTTAAAAAGCCAGATTGGAATTTGCCAAACTACATGTTGACAAGCCACAAACCTTCTGCTAGAATGTCCTATGGACAGATTAGACAAAAAATTGAACTTTTTGCCGAGGCACATCAGCTCTATGTTCATAGACAGAAAAATGAAGCATATCAAGAAAAGAACATTGTCCCTACTGTGAAACATGGAGGAGGCTCTGTTATGTTCTGGAGCTGCTTTGCTGCATCTGGCACAGGGCGTCTTGAATCTGTGCAGGGTACAATGAAATCTCAACATTGTCAAGGGATTCTAGAGAGAAATATGCTGCCAGTGTCAGAAAGCTTGGTCTCAGGTCGCAGGTCATGAGTCTCATGAGCAGGACAGGACAATGACCCAAAACACAATTGATTTGTGTGATTTTAATGTCTTTCTTATTCTGTAAAGCACTTTGAATTACCTTGTGTACGAATTGTGCTATACAAATAAACTTGCCTTGCCTTGCCAGTTTGCTCATGAAGAGTGGGCCAAAATACCTGCTGAGAGGTGCAGAAGTCTCATTGACAGTTACAGGAATCGCAGCATTTTTTTATTTTATTTTTTTAAATAATTCTGTTGAAGGATCATTGAAAAGCAATGTCTGACTTTCATTGGCAAAATTTCAAAGAATTCATTTTTTATTACATTTGTCAGATTCAAGTTATTTCTGTGACCATTCTGAGTTTTTCTTTCATTAAATGACATGTACCAACAATTTTGTCCACGTGTGTGTGTATATATATTATATGTATATATAAACTCACCTAAAGGATTATTAAGAACACCTGTTCAATTTCTCCTTAATGCAATTATCTAATCAACCATTCACATGGCAGTTGCTTCAATGCATTTAGGGGTGTGGTCCTGGTCAAGACAATTTCCTGAACTCCAAACTGAATGTCAGAATGGGAAAGAAAGGTGATTTAAGCAATTTTGAGCATGGCATGTTTGTTGGTGCCAGACGGGCCGGTCTGAGTATTTCACAGTCTGCTCAGTTACTGGATTTTCACACACAACCATTTCTAGGGTTTACAAAGAATGGTGTGAAAAGGGAAAAACATCCAGTATGCGGCAGTCCTGTGGGCGAAAATGCCTTGTTGATGCTAGAGGTCAGAGGAGAATGGGCCGAGTGATTCAAGCTGATAGAAGAGCAACGTTGACTGAAATAACCACTCATTACAACTGAGGAATGCAGCAAAGCATTTGTGAAGCCACAACACGCACGACCACCGTATTAGTATGGTGTTCCTAATAATCCTTCAGGTGAGTGTATACTATATTAGCATCACAGGTGTCTACATACATACATCTGCTTCTAAATAGTGGGTTTCTTGAATAAATGCTAAGTGAATATTTTTCCTATACAAAAGATCTATAATGCTTTGGCTCTTTTGAGGGGAATTCAAGCCATGGGCATTTAGAGAGAGTACATTCATTCTATCCATCTAAACTATAGTCTTTGTGCAGAAGAAAGAAACCTGGACCGCCATACCTCCCAATAAAAATAAATAAATAAATATACAAAACCCATTCCAAAGAAGGAGATGAAAAAAAAAAAAAAAATCAAACCCACCCAGACTAACTTTACCTTTTTGTTTTTTTCTTAAACCCTTGCAAGTTACCATTTGATTATATATTTTTGGTCCCTTTTTGTTTAGTTTGCCCTTACCATCCCTGTTAATGAAATTATTCTTACTTTACCTTTTTCCATCTTGGTTTTCTTTTGTTACTTCCCTGTCCCCACACGAGCTGGGTTGTAACACCAATTACAATGGGGCAACTTTATATTTAAACTTTCTATGAGACTCAGATGAGTACCCACCAGGGCCTGGGCATTTCCCACTCTGAAGGGACTGTATCACTAAGCCAAGTTCCAGTAGGGTAATAGACCGAGATTATTAGCAGTGCCCTGATTAATAGTAGGGATGTTTAATGGTGAGAAAAAGTGATCAAAGTCCTCATCTGTGGGCATAGTTTCAGATGCATATAGTGACACATAAAATGCTTTGAAACCTTGGTTAATTTGTGAGGGTAGTACACCCTGAATGGTCAGAATTTTGGATATTTGGGTGAGAAGCAGATACCTGTCATATCTGACGTGACAATAACTTACTGGCCTTATCACTATGTTGAAAAAATTGGGCACTAGATTGAAGTATGAGTTCTGTGGCTTGGTGAGTCATGAGGGAATCAAACTCCGCTTGGAGTGAAAGGCGTTCTTTGTAGATATTTGGGTAAGATGAAATTGCAAATATAGTATCCAATTGTATCATTTGTTGCCTTAAGTTGTTCAACTTTTCACGACTCAATTTACTCTCATAGTGTATATAAGAAATTATCTCTAATAAAAGCCTTTAGGGATACCCAGAGAAGGGAAGCAGACACCCGCTCCCTGAACCGCAACCTTAACGTGGTGGAGGGGCTTGAGTACCTGAATGATCCTGGGACCTATGTTGTTGGGGGCTTTGTGCCCCTGGTAGGGTCACCCAATACAAACAGGTCCAGAGGGACGGGTCAGACTGAGAGCAGTTCAGAAGCCCCTTATGAATAGCAAAAGAAAAAGGTCAGCTACGTTGCCCAGACCAGCATCATCAGGCTCCCACCCTGCAGACAGGCCTGGGGTGGGTGCTTGAGAGCCAGCAAGTGGTGACCGGGCCTTTCCCCACGGGGTCCGGCTGGGCTCAGCCTGAAGGAACGATGTGTGGCCGTCCTCCCATGGACCCATCACCCATAGGAATGCCTTGGGGTCCCACCGGAGGAACTGGAGGACGTGTCTGGAGTGAGGGAAGTCTGGGAGTCCCTGCTTAGACTGCTGCCTCTGTGACCCGGTCCCGGATAAGCGGAAGAAAATGAATGGATGGATTTGCAGGGGTTCTGAAAATGTGAGGCTTTCAGGTTTACCCGAGATGCCCACTACCAAGGTGTTTGTTGAGAGAGGTACTGGTGTAGATAGTACCTTGCATCTGAGTCTAACATGAATATATAGTCTTTGCCTCAAAGTGTACATATTAGTAATGGTTCACTCAGTGCTGACACCTCAGGCAGACACCCCGGGCCCCCCTATTGTGGCATCTGGTGCCCCCCAGAAGCCTGATGGTAGTTGTGCCCCCCTTGAGGCTGCTGCATCTGTTGTTGAGGTGGAACAGCCCATTGTTGTGTACTCTGGTAGTTGGAATTATTGTGATTGTGATATATATATATATAAATTCATTTGCTCCTTAAGGACCTGGGCCTGCAGTTTCTGTAGCTTATTCTCCTGACTGATAGTTTTAGCACTGTAATTTCCCATAATGTGAATAATATTTATTTCCCATTGATAATAGGGCATTGCATCAAGATCTACTATTTCAGTAAGTTTGAGTTTAACCTCAGCAGGAAGAGACTCATGCACCATGTTTGATAGAAATTTAAGTATATTCATGTTGTGTCTCTAAGAGCATTTGTTCTGTCAGTCTGTCAGACCCAGACTAACATGTGTGAAGCTCTGTCTCCATCCCACAGGAAACTTGTTGTTGTTCTACCTGTCTAAGTGTAAAAGTTCATTATCTTACGGATGTGAAACAAAAGTCACTCTGCTTTGAATTATATGTAGCATTGTCATTCTGGCATAAATAGTCACAGCTCAGATGCTTGGGGAGGGAGACTGGGGGAGATGCCGAAAGGCTGTCAGTCTGTGGCCAGCGCAGGCCTGGGCCCTGTCATATCTGTATCTGCAGTAACAAAGAATACTTTTTTTTTTTTTCTGTATTTCAAAACTCACCGAGCTTCGCAAATGGATTACTTTTTATCTAGAATTGTAATTTTTCCACAATAGCAGTATGGTACCTGGGTCTGCTGAAGTATGGGGGTTGCTACCAGTCACATCAATCTAATGTTGTTGAGCTCTTCTAAGAAACTCAGCGGGATCCTTACCTGATTTTGGATAAATTTTTTTTCAATGAGGATGAATCTGCTCATATTGGGTACATTCTGATTAGGACTCCGACAAAATCATCTTTATTTCTGTCAGCCCATGGAGTATTGTCTGGTAGTCGCTCAGTACACAGACTCTGGCCTGGTATTGTACTTTCTAAATTTCTGATCAATTTTTTTCCCCCATCAACTAGAGGGTTGATTTGAGTTTTGCAATCATTTGTTCATCTTAAATAGTCATTGGTTGGTTCTTTAACTGGCTATGTGAATTTGGCACTTCAATTAGTGGTAACTAGGCCTGTTCTCCTTGAAGATCAAACTCATCTCTACTAGTCCTCCGTTTCTGTTTCTGTTTAGTAAAACCCACTACCTTCATGAAGTGAGTGAGGTACGCATTGCAAAGAGCTTTATTCCTTCTAGCCATATCCACTCTCTTTTAAATTCACCTATAGATTTTTTGCCGTTTCGCTCCCATTCAGCTTCAGTGAAATCACAAGCAGCATGGACAACCATTTGAATATTCATTAATTGTTCTTTTCTAGGGTTTGGAAATGGGTCCTGTCCTAACAAGCCTCTCGTCTGGAAATCCTTTACTCACATTACAAACTTTATTGTCACCTTCTTTTTCTTTCTGTCCTTTATCCCTAACAAAAGCAAATGTAAGGCATTATTCCATGCCTCCTTTGTCGTTGTAGGATTAAACTTTGTTTCGGTACTGTCCATTTTGCAGTGGTGGAAGAGATACTCAGTATTGTTGCAAGTCGTTCTTCAGGTGAGCAGGACAAAAGCAAAATATAAAAATATTGATGGGAGACCGTGGGGGTATGGGTCAGAAGAAAGGAGGGAGTGTAGAGCAGAGAAAACATAATGTGATAGACAGAGGAGATAAGACTATGACAGTGTACAGAGGAGGAGGAGGAGGTGAGGGAGGGGTGAGGAGCAGAAGAGGAGGAGGTGAGGGAAGGATGAGGAGCAGAAGAGGAGGAGGTGAGGGAGGGGTAATGTTATCCAGAAGGGGGAGCCCTGGTACAACCAACACATATAGTTAACATGTAATTCTAAGATTAAAATCTGATCTAAGGCAGTTTTTTTTTTTAGCTTTGTGTCTCCCAAAACGATCCCTTAGCCTGGGCCACTGTGTTCTTATCTGGAAGCATCATGGCTGCTGTAGATAAATGACAAACATGAGGTGCTTCCCCAAAAAAGTGATCAGACAAATGCAGAGGTGTGGTCTAAAGTTTGAGGCGGATCGACTATGGTGAGTATTTTAGGAGTGGAACAGCCTGACCCGAGTGGCCCGGATGGAAGTAGCTTGGTGGAGCGTCGTAGCAGGGAAGCGGGGAATTTGAATTTTGATTTGTTTGGCTATTTGGTTAATTGCTTCGGCATTAATAGTTTCTTGAGCTTGTATAAACTCAAATACCAGTAGGTGCTGGGTGGAGGAAGGGTGGATGGCCACTCTTTCTTAGGAAAGGGGAGGCAGAATGGCTGGGAAAAGGGAAAAGAGCAGATACCTCATTTGAAAAACACTCTGATTGGTCAATGAAGATTGTAAAAGCTACAGAGGATTTTAAAGTTATTTTCAAGCTAAAGGATCAAATTGGGGGAGGCTTTAGAGGCGTAAATCTGATTAAGGTTGTTGAATCTCCTAAAAAATATGGTGATGGACTGGATACTCGAGTCTTATCAAGTGGGGCACTGCTGGTTACTTGAAAAGATAAGGATCAAGGTGGGAAAGTGAGGAAAATAACAAAGATTGCAGGTCACAAAGTTGATGCCACAGTGGCTGAAAATAAGGAGGCTATCAAAGGAGTAATCTATGGAGTGTGCGCAGAAGTGACTGAGAAGGAAATACAAAATAATCTAAAGGGTGGAATTGTGGACAGTGTTAAAAGGTTTAATGTTTGTGAGGGTGGGAACCCCAATGCCCCAGTTTTGATATCTTTCATAGGCATGTGTTGATAGAGTTTTTATAGGATGCCTGTCATTTCAGGTAAAGGTGTACCAGAGACCACCCTTGCGATGCTGCAAATGTCAGCGTTTTGGGCACATGGCTGTTTCTTGCAATGGAGGGAGGCGATGCGCTAAATGTGGAGGGGATCATGATCTAGTGGCATGCGAAGTTAAGAGGCCTATGTGTTGTAATTGTGGGGAAAACCACATGGCTTCTTCTAGAGAGTGTCGCCAATTTGTGAAAGCTAAACAAGTGCAGGAGGTCAGAGATCAGCAGAAAATTTCATATGCTGAAGCTTTAAAAAGAGTTGAGGGAAAATCTGGCATCCAAGATGGAGCCAGCAGGGGGCAGCAATGTCAATCCTAACAGCCAAGATATTCTTGTAAATAAAGAGGCGCTATTAGCATTTATTGTTGATGTAATGTATGGCGCCCGAGACAAAAAATCAAGGTCTGATATTATTAAATCGGTGTGAGAAGCGGCTGCCAGATTCTTGGGGCTAAAATATTATTCTCCCCAGACGCTGTATGACTCAATGAGAACTATCCAGATGGGAACCAGCATGTGAACCAGTATGTGAGCGAGCCAGGGAGCGAGGTATGGAGCCACTCGACAAAACTCAGGAGAGAGGGCAGGAGTCAAGGGAAGAGGAGGAAGAGGAAGGGAGTGACATAGAAGATTGGGATGTTGAGGACAATATTCATGATGTTTAGTCACCTTTTTATGGTCTGTATTCTGCAGTGGAATGTAAGAAGTTGAATTGCTAATGGGCAAGAGTTCAAGAAAGTTGTTAGAGACCTTGACGTTAAGCCAGACATTTTATGTGTTCAGGAGACGTGGTTAAAACCCTGCCTTGATTTCTCCATTCCAGGATATACGTGCTTTTGTAAGGACCGAGTAGATAGAGCTGGGGGTGGGTGTGCAATTTTTTATAAAAACAGGGATTCAGTATAAACAATGTGAGTGTGAAGTAACTTTTGAATGCTTGATGATAGAGGTATGGACAACCGAGGGGAAAATGCATATTATTAATGGTTATAACCCATGTGAGCCATTAGTACTAAAGGAACTTGAGGAGGTTTCCAGTAAAACAGGGACTTTAACAGTGTGGGCGGGTGACTTTAATTCCCATAATCCTCGCTGGGGGAGTCAAAATAGGAACTCAAATGGGATAGTTTTGGAGGAATTTTAGATAGAGAAAATCTTGTTATTTTAAATGACGGTAGTCCTACACGTATTGATTGTAACATGAATAAAACGTCTTGTCTTGATCTGACCTTTGTTTCCCCGGCATTGACTAGAGTAGGAGAATGGAAAGTGTGGAAAGATACAATTGGTAGTGATCATTATCCAGTGGTTACCAGGTTGCAAAAGGCTCTAGTAATAGATAATGGAGAAAGAGTGGCACGATTTGATTTTTCCCGGGCTGATTGGGATAAGTTTAGGGAGGGCATGTTAAAGAGATTGGATGAAGTGAACAGTGAAGGGTCTATTGATGAAATGAGTGAGTCCTTAATAGCAATGATCATTAATGTAGCTCTCGAGTCAATCCCAGGCAAGAAAAGTCCTAAAAATCGAGTTATTGTCCCCTGGTGGAATAGAGAGTGCAGTGAGGCAGTTAAAAAGAGAAAAGAAGCTTTTAAAAAACTAAGGAAATATCCTACTCAGGAAAATGCAGTTGAATACTGATAGGTTCACCTTTTTAACCTATATTACAGTTCAAAAGAGAAGAAAAGACAAGAGAGATTATTTTGTCTCAATATTGAGGAGAAAGAGCGGGGAAGCAAAACCTTCAGTTTACAACCACACTCCCTTCTGAAGTCTCGACCGTCTTTCTCCTCCTTTTATTTAGTTAGGGACCCTAGTTATAAATGCGTTCTCAAGGGATGGGGGACATACTTTACATACTTTGCAAGCAGTGTAAAAACATATGACGAAATTCACAGAGAAATATATTTTGTTTTTGCATTTCCAAAGGTCATTCCCAAGATGTTTCTGTTTCAGGGTTTCAGAGTAACCTTCTTCCCGTGGGATCCTGCAATATTCGAAAGACATTTTCTGCAAGACTCAAGAACAAACATTAGTGCAGATTACATAGTTTACATAGTTGAAATGAATATAATGATTATAATAAGAGTGAACATTACAGCACCTACAGTACCTTTAAAATGAACAGTGAGATAACATCATATAACTTGAATATATATTTTGAATCCATCAAATACAAAAAGTGCCGTGCAGTGGCAAGAAAGAAGAAGAAGTGGTCAAGGATCCATAAAATGTCAGGTAAGGTTGTTAACTCAGAAATCCCAGTGTTAAAGGATGGGAGCAGAGCGGCTGTTTCTAACAAAGAAAAAGCAGATATGTGTGTGAAAGCTTTCCAGAGTGTGCATCATTCGTATTCTTTACGTTTAGAAAGTCTCAAATTGAAAGATGAAGTTTTGTGGGAAGAAGGATGGAAAATAACAGTTAGGCCAGACCCGGAGAGTTTTATAAACAAGTTCCTCTCATTTAAGGAGCTGCGAGAGGCCATTCAAGCTGGAGCTAACACCTCACCGGGCCAAGATAGAGTGACCTATACACTTTTACAACATTTGGATGAGGACTGGAGGAGGTCTTGGTACTTTTTAATTACATCTGGGAGACAGGGACATTACCAAAGAGCTGGAAGCATGCCATTGTAATACCAATAGTTAAGCCCGGTAAGGATCTCTCTCCTTCTTCTTATAGACCCATAGCTTTAACGTTGGTGCTGTGTAAGGTGATGGAGAGAATGGTGACTAATAGACTTGTCTATACTTTAGAAGTTGGCTTTTTTTTTTTTTTGGCAAATTATCGAAATGGTTTTAGAGTAGGTAGAAACACAATGGATTCCATAGGAGTGCTTGATCAGGACATAAGGAGTGCTATAATAAATAAGGAGGCAGTAGTATCAGTGTTTCTGGATATAGAAAAGGCCTACAATAGTATGTGGAGAGAGGGTTTACTGATAAAGCTGTATAATGCGCGTATTTGTGGCAGGATGTTTCTGTGGATTAAAGACTTTTTAAGTAATAGGTCAATTCAAGTTAGAATAAAAGGGGATCCCCTCCCCGAACCGCCACCTTAACGTGGTGGAGGGGTTTGAGCACCCGAATGATCCTGGGAGCTATGTTGTCGGGGGCTTCATGCCCCTGGTAGGGTCACCCATGGCAAACAGGTCCTCGGAGACGGGTCTGACTAAGAGCGGTTCAGAAGCCCTTCATGAAGAAAAATACAACAAGGCAGTTTACGTCGCCCGGACTGGCGTTACCGGGGCCCCACCCTGGAGCCAGGCCTGGGGTGGGTGCTCGGCAGCGAGCGCCTGGTGGCCGGGCCTTTCCCCACGGGGCCCGGTCGGGCCCAGCCCGAAGAAACGACGTGGGGCCGTCCTCCCGTGGACCCACCACCTGCGGGAGGAGCCATGAGGGGCGGGTGCGGAGAGATCCGGGTAGCAGTCGAAGGCGGGGACCTCGACGACCGGATCTCCGGACATGGAGACTAGCTCTGGGGACATGGAATGTCACCTCGCTGGGGGGGAAGGAGCCTGAGCTTGTGCGGGAGGTTGACCGACTAGATATAGTCGGCCTCACCTCCACGCACAGCTTGGGCTCTGGAACCCATCTTCTTGAGAGGGGTTGGACTCTCCATTTCTCTGGCGTTGCCCGCGGGGAGCGGCGGCGAGCTGGTGTGGGCACAGCTCAGCCACTGCGTGTTGGGGTTCACTCCGGTGAACGAGAGGGTCGCGTCCCTGCGCCTTCGGGTCGGGGACAGGTCTCTCACTGTTGTGTCGGCCTACGGGCCAAACAGCAGTGCAGAGTACCCGGCCTTCTTGGAGTCCCTGGGAGGGGTACTAGACAGTGCACCAACCGGGGACTCCGTTGTTCTCCTGGGGGACTTCAACGCCCATGTGGGTAACGACAGTGACACTTGGAGGGGCGTGATTGGGAGGAACGGCCTCCCCGATCTGAACCCGAGCGGTGTTTTGTTATTGGACTTCTGTGCTAGTCACAGCTTGTCCATAACAAACACCATGTTCGAGCACAAGGGTGTCCATCGGTGCACATGGCACCAGGACACTCTAGGTCGGAGGTCGATGATCGACTTTGTTGTCGTGTCATCTGACCTCCGACCGCGTGTCTTGGACACTCGGGTGAAGAGAGGGGCTGAGCTGTCAACTGATCACCACCTGGTGGTGAGTTGGATCCGCTGGCGGAGGAGGAAGCCGGACAGACCTGGCAGGCCCAAGCGTATTGTGAGGGTCTGCTGGGAACGTCTGGCGGAGCCCTCTGTCAGGGGGGTCTTCAACTCCCGCCTCCGGGAGAGCTTCTCCCTGATCCCGGGGGAGGTTGGAGACATGGACTCCGAGTGGGCCATGTTCTCCACCTCTATTGTTGATGCGGCTGCTCGTAGCTGTGGTCGTAAGGTCTGTGGTGCTTGTCGCGGCGGCAATCCCCGAACCCGGTGGTGGACACCGGAAGTAAGGGATGCCGTCAAGCTGAAGAAGGAGTCCTATCGAGCCTTGTTGGCTCGTGGGACTCCTGAGGCAGCTGATGAGTACCGGCAGGCCAAGCGTGCCGCGGCTCGGGCGGTCACAGAGGCAAAAACTCGGGGTTGGGAGGAGTTCGGGGAGGCCATGGAGGAGGACTATCAGACGGCCTCAAAGAGATTCTGGCAAACCGTCCGACGCCTCAGGAGGGGAAAGCAGTGCTTCACCAACACTGTTTACAGTGCGGGTGGAGAGCTGCTGACCTCGACTGGGGATGTTGTCGGGCGGTGGAAGGAATACTTTGAGGATCTCCTCAATCCCACTGTCACGTCTTCCGAGGAGGAAGCAGAAACTGGGGACCCAGAGGCGGACTCGTCCATCACCCTGGCTGAAGTCACTGAGGTGGTTGGCAAGCTCCTCGGTGGCAAGGCTCCGGGGGTGGATGAGATCCGTCCTGAGTACCTCAAGTCTCTGGATGTTGTGGGACTGTCTTGGCTGACACGTCTCTGCAACATTGCGTGGCGGTCGGGGACAGTACCTGTGGAATGGCAGACCGGGGTGGTGGTCCCTCTGTATAAAAAGGGGGACCGGAGGGTGTGTTCCAATTACAGGGGAATCACACTCCTCAGCCTTCCCGGTAAGGTCTATTCCAGGGTGCTGGAGAGGAGAATCCGACCGATAGTCGAACCTCGGATTCAGGAGGAGCAGTGTGGTTTTCGTCCTGGTCGTGGAACACTGGACCAGCTCTATACTCTCCATCGGGTCCTCGAGGGCTCATGGGAGTATGCCCAACCAGTCCACATGTGTTTTGTGGATCTGGAGAAGGCATTCGACCGTGTCCCTCGTGGTGTCCTTTGGGGGGTGCTCTGGGAGTATGGGGTCCGGGGCTCTTTGCTAAGGGCTGTCCGGTCCCTGTATGACCGGAGCAGGAGCTGTGTTCGCATTGCCGGCAGTAAGTCAGACCTGTTCCCAGTGCATGTTGGACTCCGCCAGGGCTGCCCTTTGTCACCGGTTCTGTTCATTATATTTATGGACAGAATTTCTAGGCGCAGTCAGGGGCCGGAGGGGGCCTGGTTTGGGAACCACAGGATTTCATCTCTGCTGTTTGCAGATGATGTTGTCCTGATGGCTTCTTCGAACCAGGACCTGCAGCAGGCACTGGGGCGGTTTGCAGCCGAGTGTGAAGCGGCTGGGATGAGAATCAGCTCCTCCAAATCCGAGGCCATGGTTCTCGACCGGAAAAAGGTGGTTTGCTCTCTCCGGGTGGGTGGTGAGTCTCTGCCCCAAGTGGAGGAGTTCAAGTATCTCGGGGTCTTGTTCACGAGTGAGGGAAGGATGGAGCGTGAGATTGACAGGCGGATCGGTGCAGCGTCTGCAGTGATGCGGTCGCTGTATCGGTCCGTTGTGGTAAAGAAGGAGCTGAGCCGGAAGGCGAAGCTCTCGATTTACCGGTCAATCTACGTTCCTACCCTCACCTATGGTCATGAGCTTTGGGTAATGACCGAAAGGACAAGATCGCGGATACAAGCGGCTGAAATGGGCTTCCTCCGCAGAGTGGCCGGGCGCACCCTTAGGGATAGGGTGAGGAGCTCGGTCACACGGGAGGAGCTCGGAGTAGAGCCGCTGCTCCTACACGTTGAGAGGAACCAGTTGAGGTGGCTCGGGCATCTGCTCAGGATGCCTCCTGGACGCCTCCCTAGGGAGGTGTTCTGGGCATGTCCCACCGGGAGGAGGCCCCGGGGAAGACCCAGGACACGCTGGAGGGACTATGTCTCTCGGCTGGCCTGGGAACGCCTTGGGGTCCCACCGGAGGAGCTGGAGGACGTGTCCGGGGTGAGGGAAGTCTGGGAGTCCCTGCTTAGACTGCTGCCCCCGCGACCCGGCCCCGGATAAGCGGAAGAAAATGGATGGATGGATGGATAAAAGGGGATCTATCTGAAGTTGCTGACATAATGAATGGTACTCCTCAGGGCTCTGTAATGAGTCCATTTCTATTTAATGTTATGATGAATGATATTTTTCAGAAAGTTGACCCTAGATTTGCCAGGTCCTTGTTTGCGGACGATGGTGCCATCTGGAGGCGGGGAAAGAATATTGATTTTTTTAATGAATCGTACCCAGGAGGCTTTAGATCATATAGTGCAATGGGCCAACAAGTGGGGGTTTACGATATCAGTGGCAAAGAGTAATTGCATGATCTTTGGGTTGAAAAAGGCAAAAGTGGTGCGGTCTGTGAGTATGTATGGTAGTCCATTAGAAAGAGTGAAAGTGTTTACATGTTTAGGGATGTGGATGGATGAAAAATTAAAATGGAATAAGCATATTGAAAAAACAGTGTGTAAGTGTGAAAAGATAAATAATTTACTTCGGAGTCTGGCAGGTAGCGACTGGGGAGCAGACAGATCCACAATGCTCATGATATATAGATCAATGATTAGATCCACTTTAGATTATGGCTGTTTTGTTTATGGGGTGGCAGACAAAACAAATCTCCAAAAACTTGATAAAGCCCAGACTAGAGCCCTGAGAATCTGTAGCGGAGCTTTTAGGACTACTCTTATTCTGGCACTTTTGGTTGAGACTGGGGAGTCTCCATTGTATATTAGAAGAGAAAAACTGGGTCTTCAGTATTGGGCTAGACTGACAGGACTTAATCATGACTCGGATGCAAAATGTCTGTTAAATGACTTTTGGGAGTTTGAAAAGAGAGAGGATAAGTGCATTTTTTTTGGATCGTATTAAAGGAATTGTTAAAAAGAAAGGTCTTGCAAACAATGTTATAGGTGTAGTCTGGCCATCTCTTCCTTTTTGGAGGATGCCTGAACCTGAAGTCCAATTGGATTTCTTAGGAATAGATAAGAGTAACAAGCAGACAAGTGAGTGAGTTTATTACTGAAAACAAAGAGAATATAGTTCATGTCTTCACAGATGGGTCAAAAGACCCAGGCTCTAAGCAGCAGGATTTGGAGTGTATGTCATGAATACTGAGTACAGTTATAGTTGTCGAGTGAGTGATTCTCTTTCTATTTTTTTGGCCGAGTTACTCGCTATTTGGTGGGCTCTGTTATGGATTGAGGACAATAAACCTAGTGTTGTTTGTATATATTCAGATTCAGCATCAGCACTTCAAGCCATAACGAAATAACTCACGAAAGGAGCCCGTCCAGACCTGGTGTTAGAGGTACTGTCCTCACTACAATGGATACAGTCAGAAGGGATGGAAGTAAGCTTTATATGGGTACCTGGCCACTGTGGCATCCCTGGCAATGAGATTGCAAATAAGTTAGCCAAAGAAGCTCTCAAGAGGGAAACAATAGATGTTAACGCTCCTTTGGGTAAGATAGAGTGCATTAGCATATTTAAAAGCATTGGTGACCATATGTGGCAGCGTGAGTGGGAAAGTGACCCAAGGGGTAGACACTATTTTAGCTGTTAACCCTCCATAAGGAACAAAAGGTTCTCACTAATGGGTAACCACAAAAAACAAGTGATTATAACAAGACATAGGCTGGGGCATTGTGGGCTGGCAGGGTGCCTTAAAGTAATTTAAAAAAAACATCCTACTGGAATGTGTAGTTGTGGGCAGCCAAAGACGATTAAACATGTGCTTTTATTTTGCCAGGTCCATGCAAGAGAAAGAAGAAGGCTATTCATTAAATTGACAGAGTTAGAACTAAAAACATTTTCAATGGCTACTATCTTTTCTGAATCGAAAGGTCGATAAGGTCGAAATCGATAAGGCAATAATAAGATTCCTGCTCTCCACCGGGCTCTACCATAAAATTTAATGATAACTGACGTGAACTGATCACACCTGGAGGTGGCAGCATTACTCTTTGTTTGCGTACAGCCTGCCGGAAATAAATAGAAGAAGAAGAAGAAGACCAGTGGGGGCAGCAGTGCACTAACCGTGTCTACTCTGCTGCACAAAAAGCAGGAAGCAGACAGAGCCCCGTGTGCGGTTAGCTCGGAGCTAAAGCTAAAAACACTTTGTTAAAATGTCCAAAGGCCAAACGCTGAGAGCTTTGGTGAATGAGCGGCTGACTGCGGCTGCTGAAGAGATCTTTGCGCTGTTTGAAAGAACGATAGCGGAGTATGAGGAGGAACTGTGTCGCTCCAAAGAGGAGAACCAGAGGAACCAGGACACTCCACAGACTCCACGGATTAAAGAGGAGCCAGAGGAGCAGAGCGTCAAACAGGAGGAAGACACGCTCCCAGCACAGGTGAGCTTTATCCACAGTGTCGGAAGTCACTAAATACACGGACTGAAAATACGTAGGTCTTTTCAGAATACTCATTTTGAGTAACTGTCCGGGAGGGGGGTAGGGGCCACGGCTCGGCACACTTTGGGAACGACTGGTGTCCATTTATTTTCTGTCTATAATTTGAATAACAAATAGAGCTCGTGGAACATAAAGGAAACTTGTGTTTGAGGGTTTTAAGGTCACAAATATCCACAAGTAACATAGCAACCAAAAAGCCAATGGAGAGCAGAAAGGATTTTTCTCATAGAGCGCAATGTCACCACAAACTGCTCATGTTCAGCTGACAGGGACTGACAGGTCGCCTACAGCTTTCACAAAACTTGATTTTTGTGGTGATTTTGACCCATTTTCAGATCACTTTTTCTGAGCTCAAAAATAGCAATATGCGCCAGTAAGCAGCGGTATGTCTTTACAGTTTTTATATAGTGTTTGTGTGTGTTTGTGTGTGTGTGTGGGGATGTGTGGGGGTGTGTGTGGGTGTGTGGGGGTGTGTGTGGGGGTGTGTGTGGGGGTGTGTGTGGGTGTGTGGGGGTGTGTGTGGGGGTGTGTGTGGGGGTGTGTGTGGGGGTGTGTGTGGGGGTGTGTGTGTGAAGGAGGATCTTTTGCTCACTACAGTGTTTTCTGTTGCTGTTATTCACATGTCACATAATATTCATATCTTCATTGAAAGGCAAAACTAAAACACCATGCTCATGTAGAGCAGATTAGTGATGAGCCTGACAGCAGCAGTTACAGAGAGAAGGGGCGATGACTTTTCAATAGAAAGTGAATTAGAGCCGGAGTCAGTGGAGGCGAAATGTACGGCTGCATAGAACTGACAGCAGCGTTCTGTACTGAATAAAGAAAATCAGCATTATCATGTTTTATCATGCTGGTGTCATGAAATATGGGACAAATTATGTGTGAAACTAATGCATCAAAGAAGGATCTATCTGCTGCTCCTCACGTAAATATTTATAGTCACATTAAACTAAACTGAAGGCCTTAAAACCCTAAACTGCAACTGTACAAGGAAAATATCCAAATGGAGCTGCTTTTATTCAACGAGGGAGAGGGAGCATTATCTAATACACAGAATATGTGTTAAGGGCCAGTTGGTGACTTGATGTCCTCTGGTCACGGTGATACTTCATCTGGAGATTGATAAATGTATAACAATATTTCTAACAAACCTCAACCAAGAAAATGACAGAAACATTTAGCACATTTCTGATTGAAATCAAGAAATATTCTGATTGTTGTTTTTGTTTTTTTCCCAGCTCCCAGTGGGCGTCCCAGAGTCCAGTGCTGTCTGTGTGAAGACAGAAGAGTCCTCACTGCTTCAACATAGACAAACTGAGCACAGAGAGAAAACACAGGGAGAGGACATCAGCACAGAGCCACATTTACACTCAGAGACTGAGGGACACATGGAGCACTCCTCTGACACTGACAATGATGAAGACTGGAGAACTCCAATCTGCTGTTCAGCTGCACAGATGGAGACAAAGGCTGATGGAGACCACTGCAACCAAGTCCAGAAAGGCCAAATGCTGAGAGCTTTGGTGAATGAGCGGCTGACTGTGGCTGCTGAAGAGATCTTTGCGCTGTTTGAAAGAACGACAGCGGAGTATGAAGAGGAACTGTGTTGCTCCAAAGAGGAGAACCAGAGGAACCAGGACACTCCACAGATTCCACAGATTAAAGAGGAGCCGGAGGAGCAGAGTGTCAAACAGGAGGAAGACACGCTCCCAGCACAGGTGAGCTTTATCCACATGATTGTCTAGGATGAAGTTAGGTGAAACAGACCACATAAGGTTGGAGCAGCACAGTTTATCAGGACCATGTACAATTAGATGAAGCATGAAACAGAGGCTTGTACCAACAGACTGGAACAGTGATGTAATATCGATCACCAATAAGTATCAGCCGATAATGGCAATTATGACATTGACGTGACACGATTATTCAGATAATAAACTTTTTTCTTTTTTTTAAATTTGTGTTTTATTCACATTTCAGAGGGCACACTTTTACAGAACACAGTAACATTTATAACTCCTTTGGTTCCAGAATATCCATCTTCAACACAGCAGTCGTATTCATACAGGGTTTATACCATGTATTTAAAAAACAAACAGAACAAAAAGCATTGCGACATCGAACCAGGGTGTAAAGGCTCCTCTGCCACCGGGGCGCTCCTCTGTCACCGGGCCAGTCCACAGTGCACTCCTCTGCCGCAGGGGTACTCCCTCAGGGCGCTTCCCCAGGACACTCCTTTGGGGCACTCCTCCATTACCGGGGCACTCCTTTTATTCAACTTTGCACATATACAAAGAAAGGTAAAATGTAAAGCTGCAATTGTTCCAGATGTTTGAATGTGTAAATGTTGAGTTATACACTGGTAAATACAATTATGTATGTATGTTATTTTCACATTTACAAGTCCAACTTAGTAATTTTACAAGTACAAATCTGAAAATTATGCTTTCACAAGTTTTTGCACCAGGTTTGTCTCAAAATCATTTATAAACGCAACCGCTAATTTGAACCTGAAGTCAGCAGGGGGTGGGGCCAGAGGCACTGGGGTTGCTGTGGCAACGGCTAAACTGGTTTATATACTCTAAAAAAGGAGTAGCTAACCTGAATTCAGACAGTATGTCACCTTTATGTGATATTATGATGTGCATTATTAACCTTTTAATAAGCTGTATACCAGGGTGAACTGCATAGATGACACTTTTGTAGCCACACTGGGTTTTAACACGTTTTTTACGTTAGCATTAGGTAGCGCCTTATGCTAGCGGACTTTTCCTCGACTTTTTTCAGCTAATAAAGCAGTGTGGCATTATGAGTGGTTACAAACATTAGATGCTACAGAACCTCATGAAGACATGACATACTTTTGAGTTAACTTCATCATTCAGCATCTGGACATACAAAAATACACTTGTTCTAAGGTGTGACTTCTTTCAGTGGCGCTGCCTGAGGCCTGCACCTGGTCCATTAACTGACCTGAACAAACCTGAGCCTGAGTCTGTCTCTGCTGGTGCTGAGCCCTGGGTGCAGGTGGTCTGCGGTTGTATGTTTCAGGTGGTCTGCGGTTGTATGTTTCAGGTGGTCTGCGGTTGTATGTTTCAGGTGGTCTGAGGTTGTATGTTTCAGGTGGTCTGCGGTTGTATTTTTCAGGTGGTTTGCCGTTGTATGCTTCAGGTGGTCTGCGGTTGTATGTTTCAGGTGGTCTGCGGTTGTATGTTTCAGGTGGTTTGCTATTGAAAGTTTCAGGTGGTTTGTTGTTGCTCTGGCTGCAGCAGTGGAGCTGTGGCACTGCTGTTTTGTGTTTTGATTTTTGTTTTAAAAACTATTTCCAAAGATGCAGTCCCTGACACTCTGGGTGTGTATAAGTTGTGGATCATGAACTGTTCAGGCAAGGGGGCGGGGTCCCCTTGCCTTACTCCTATTAATCGGATTGAGCAGACTGTTTACATTATAAGAAGCTACTTTAAGTTGATTGTTCTGTGACGCCATTTTGTGCAATTTGAATTTGCTCCACCCCCTGTGCTACAAATACAGTCAGAACTTAAAAAAACATGAGGTGCAAGACTTTTTAGAGCAAACTCCCAGCTCTAATGGATAACCCCTAATCCCAGCAGGTAGGGGGCCCCTCTTGACCACTTTTGGCCCTGTTCATTCCACCTTTTTTTTTTTTCTTGGTTACATTACGAAAAGTTTGGTCTCCCTCACAAATCCCTCCAGAAACTGCAGCACCTTCAAAATTTGTGCAGGATCATCACCAGGAGATCAGCATTCACCAAATCACCTCAATTCTCCAACAACTTCACTGGCTTCACATAAAACAAAGAATCAGCTTAAAAATTCTCCTCACTCCTCCTCTCTGCTGCTCCTCTCTCCAGCTCTCTCTCTCTCCCTCCCTCCTCTCTGCCCCTCTCTTGCTCTTCTTTCCTCTCTCCAGTTCTCTGTTACATTTCCGCTTCTTTGCCCGTCTCCTCCTTTCCTCCTCTCTCTCTACTCCTCCTCTCTGCAGCTCTCTGTTCTATCTGCCCCCATCTCATCACCATGGGGGAGGGCAGAGCCTTCACCCGCTCTCCTTCTCAGCTCTGGAACTCCCTCCAACCTGATCTCCACCACATAAACCTGTCTTTTCAAATCATGACTCAAAACCTCAACAAGCAGCACATCACCATTCACACGTCCTCCAGTTTTGTATTGTTTTTTCCCACCTGTTTCTGTTTTTAATCTGTTCTGTACAGTGTCCTTGGATGTTTTGAAAGGCAGTTATAAATAAAATGTATTATTATTGTTTTCAGGAGAGTCAAAATATGAATATTAACATTTGTTTTTTCCCCACCCCAGCTCCCAGTGGGCGTCCCAGAGTCCGGTGCTGTCTGTGTGAAGACAGAAGAGTCCTCACTGCTTCAACATAGACTAACTGAGCACAGAGAGGAAACACGGGGAGAGGACATCAGCACAGAGCCACATTTACACTCAGAGACTGAGGAACACACGGAGCACTCCTCTGACACTGACAATGATGAAGACTGGAGCGCTCCATTCAGCTGTTCAGCTGCACAGATGGAGACGGAGGCTGATGGAGACCACTGCAACCAAGTCCAGATCAGAGCCAGAAGCACCTCTGCACCAAACTCAGGTCTATCCCTCAAATACAAGTCTGCACCAAAGGCCAGTGCCACTGTGAACTATGGAGACATGTCAGGAACAGCCCACAGAGCTGACGAGAAAAAGCACCAGTGCTCTCTGTGTAACAAGAGGTTTGGATCTAAGCGGGTTTTACAAAGACACAAAGGTGTTCACGCAGTAGAGAAACCATTCAGCTGTTCAAAATGTGAAAAAACATTTACCTTGAAAGATTATCTAAATAAACATATGAAAATACATTCAGGAGAGAGACCTTACAGCTGTTTAACTTGTAATAAAACATTTACCCAAAAATCTAGTCTAGATTCTCATGTGACGATACACACAGGACAGAAACCGTTCAGCTGTTCAACATGTGAGAAAACATTTATCCATAAAAAGAGTCTAGGTTACCATGAAAGGGAACACACAGGATATAGACCATTCAGCTGTTCAGTCTGTGAGAAGACATTTTGTGTTAGGACTACTCTGGTTCGACATATGAGAACACACACAGGTGGGAGACCTTACAGCTGTTTATTTTGTAAGACAACATTTACTAAAAAGTGCTCTCGAGATAAACATGTAAAAATGCACACTGGTGAACGACCTCACAGCTGTTCAACATGTGAGAAGACATTTGTCATCAAGTCTCATCTACGTAAACATGAGAGAACGCACTCTGGTGAGAGACCTTACAGCTGTTCCATTTGTAATAAAAGGTTTTCAAAAAGCTCTAATTTGAAGCGACACATGAGAACTCACAGAACAGAAAGTGACTGAAGTGACTATTCTGGAAGTTTTCCGTGGGCGCTGGCATCATCATTTGGGTGGTGTTATTTTGCATGGGGCTAGTGATTTTCACAAATAATAATCACAGCATGCAAGTTGTATACGGATTCCGTATTTATTTATTTATTTATAATTAAAAGCCTGTTTTAAAGCCTCCAGAGAGTCGTGAGGTGTCTACTTGTTGGTTACATGAACATAGAACATTTTACACAAATCATCACTACTTTGTAAAATATTTTTTGAGCAGGAACATTTCCCAAATTCGCCAGTGAAAAAATGTGGTGGCACTTCTAGGTGAAGGGGTAACCTGGAAGTGCCACCACAAAGAAAACACGGTTTGGGGCGTTTAACGGTAAAAGTGGGCAGGGTTGAATAAGGTCAATATTACTCAAAACTGACTCTTGTGAGCTTTAAGTCATGTTCTAATGCTGTTCCCTCCTCAAAAACAGACCCAGAGTTGTGTTTTGTTTCAGTCACACTTGTTTGAGCAACAATTTATTATTAATCTGTCTACATTTCCATAGCTAAAAATCCTCTGTTCCACCTTGTGATGTCATGAAGTGGTAGTTTTCAAGTTAACAGCTCCTTTTACCTTTTAGTTTAGTAAAGATAAGTGGCTATTCCAGATCTGAAATCATCCAAATTATTCTAGTGAAGTTTAAAACACAGTGGAGCACTTCCTATATTACCACATGAAGACATCCCAAGGTGGAACAGAGTGTTTTCTGTTTGAGAGAACAATAAAACATAGATCAGAGAATAGTGTTATATGGGCTGTGGACATTATACAAATGTAATATTGCTCAGTTTCTTACAAAGGTGCAAGATGCTGTTTCCCATCGTGCAGCAGTGGCCATGTATCCCACTAAGGGAAGAAAACAGCCATGTTTTGGTCATTTTGGTTAAGGCCACATTTCTTATCTGTAGGCCCTCTCATCCCAGGAATGTGTGGAAATCCCAGGAACTTTGCTTCAGACACCACTTAGGACACTACTCACTTGACTCTGCTCTGAATTTTGCTGGACGCTGTCTTTAACCCGACTGTATAGCTGTAATCAACAATGAAGATCTATAGAACGATCCCTGTGGTTCTGCGCCTGTTCTTCATTAAACGGAACAGAAACCCACAGGGCTTTACACATCAGATAAATATGTATTAAAGACACATCTCTGCATCATCCAACTCCATTTTATTCATAATTAAAAGTAATTTTTAAATAACAGGGCTTCACAGATCAGGACTAGTACTGTCATTTACCTTCATTTGTGCAACACACTGAAAACACTATCAATGTTCCCCAATATAACTTTTCTCCATGGAGATGGAGATTTTGCTTTGTCTGGAACATTCTACAGTATTAAAATGCTCTCTCGTGCATTTATTCAATCACAGGTGCTTTTATTGCTGATGAATACCTTGATGACCAACATTCATCATTTCTTATGGTAAGTGGGCTTGCCTCTTCACAGATCTGAACTGTATCTTGGCCTGGTGGTGTCACCCGATTGTTTCTATGTGAGAAATTCCAGTCAAATGTTAAAATATTGAAATTAATGCTACATTTTGAATTTAAGACTTCATTCTGGACCAAAGCCAGGACTAACCCAGGACTAAACTAGGACTAAACCAGGTCCAAATAAAGTTCATGTGCAGATCCATTTTCTCTGCTTCTTACAGCACCTTTGTTTCAGAATATTTATTATTGTCTTAACAGATTTCACAGGTTCAATCATAATTTTCCTTATTTCAAGATAATTTACATTAAAAGTGATAAAATCCTCATCTCATGATCCTAGCTCTGAATTCACATATTGTTGTGTCCTTGGGCAAGACACGTCACCCACCTTCTGTATGAATGTGGTGAATGATCAGAGGAACTAGCGCCACACATGACGAAATGATTATTCTGAATATGTCGTTTAAGTCTTAGGGTCACCTGTATTTGCATATTTAAACAGCTAAACATTTGTGAGACTTTTTACATTTTTACAATATATACTCCAATAAAATCTTCCATTATCCCGTACACAAAAAACAAAATAAGACTTCAGAGAATGAAAACGAGTCCACTGTGCAGTCCATAATCCTGAGGTCAGCTTTGAGTGACATTAAAATGACAATTTACACTGGAAAAAAAAACAGATTCAGCTTAAAATGACTTGATTTCAGGTCGTTTTGAGGAGGCACGACACATTTTTGTCTGTAATGTTCCACTAAATGGGATCGAACTTTGCAATCTCCATGGAGAAAAGCTGCAACTCTAACAAACCAAATTAATAAATAAAATCTAACTGAAAGAAAGATGGATGCCTTTAAAGCACACTGTGGAACATTGGGACTCGCCCCCAGAAAACATGCATAGTGAAAATATTAAGATCAATTACAGTGGCCCCTCACTAAATTGCAGTTCACCTTTCGCGATCTCACAGTTTCGGGGAATTTTTTTTGTGTGGAATTTTGCATGCTTTTTTTTTTAACAGTGTGTGAATGTGCAGTGTTCTGCGTCCTGGTTGACAATGGTCTACAGTCCCTTAACCAATCAGTCTCCTCTGTGCCTTGTCTGCTGTACAGTACAGAATGCGGTCAGCCAAATGTGCTGTAAGTTTTCAAGTTTTCTCCCCGACAAAACCCACAATGTCGATGAAACGTTGTGCACCGACAAAGTTCAGAAACGCTTTTGACTTAAGTGTTTCTCTGCACAGAGGCGCCTCTGTGGATACCACTGGAGCAGAGGCATGTGAAAAACACATTTAATGTGATCATCAAGGAAGACGGATATAATATATGAAGGTTTGAACTTTGAAAGTGTTTAAACAAGAGAGAAATGTGAGGAAATGTTAATGCCTGTCTGAGAAAAGTGTATAAAGTGTGTGGTGAGGGGTTTTACAGCTGCAAAACATATAGAATTGTAAAAAATAAATCTGACTACTTTGCAGATTTCGCCTTTTGTGTGTTATTTTTGGAACTTACCCCCTGCCATAAATGAGGGACCACTGTATTTCTATGTGTAAAGTGCAAGTTCATGTTTTGAAATTTAAACTGAACTTAACGTAACACTTTATAATAACTACACGTTATAATCATGCCTTACACTCATCATGGGCTTTAAACAAAGCCTCTCAAAGCTCCGCGCTTTGTCTTTATTCACTCCACACTCACTGATGGTTAGCCACAGCTGCCCTGGGACAAACTGATGGAAGCGAGGCTGCCGATATGCGTCATTAGCCCCTCCCACCACCAACACCCAGCAGACACACCACGTTCATACTAGGCAGTGAGGTGAAGAGTCTTGCCTAAGAACACAATGACAGAACTTGGTCCGCCTGGGAATGGATACTCCAACCTTGGGGTTGGGGGGACACTGCTCTACCCACTGAGCCACTGTCACGCTAACTAAGGTGTAGTTATTATACAGCGGTACCAACTTAATGGATAAAATGGCTACAATTAAGATAAATATGGAGAAGTCAAGTCATTTGAACTGATCTCAACATTCATTTTTGCAGTGAGATCTGTGTCGTTTTTAAATGTGTGTTTTTTCTTTCAGAGGATGTAAAGTCTCTCAGTCGGACGGAGGATCAGAGGAACCCGGGAAACAGGTTCTGAAGAAGCAGAATCACCATGACGACCATCAGACCACAGGAGACGAGCACCAGCCACAGTGGACACGACCCTTCCACAAAAATGAACCAATTAAATCATCGTAGTGACGCCTTCTAACAAGGAAACCTCAACCCTACCTCAACCCAGGGCAAGTATTAAAGCTACAGCATGAAACTTTTAGCCAAAAATATAATAAAAGATAATAAAAGATAATATAATATAATATAATATAATATGGCCTAAACATGCTCTTGAATCATGAAGTCTGTGTAAATATAGCCCGTCATAAAAAACACTCACTCCGGTTGTTGAGCACGTGCAGTTGGCAGCGGCTGTCCACTGCCACGCTCAACATGGCCGCTTCGTGGTTCCCTCTCAGCTGTCTGCCCCGCGGTGAGTCTGGCAGGAAGGCCACGTCAGTGACTACGATCCCATGGGACTCTTGAACATAATACAGCTTCTACACAGGAGGCAAGAGACACGAGGGTTAGACCAGTGTTTGAACAGGCCAAAAGTAAAAAAAAGTAACCCCACATCGATCAAATATGTAAACAATTATATTTATCTTCATTTTATTAACTTATTCTACATGTTTTCATTATGTTTCTTCTTTATTTCCAAGATTTTTCACACTAAAGCCTCAAGACTATGAAGGACACATGTGGACTGTACAGGCGGGTCATGATAACACGTTTTGAAGTTGGATATACAGTTGTTCCGCGCTATATCGCAGTTCACCTTTCGTGGCCTTGCTGTTTCGCAGATTTTTTTTGTGCAATATTGCATGCTTTTTTTTTTTTTTTTTACAGTGCGTGCTGATTGGTTAATTACTTTATGTATTCACATTTATTTGGGTCATTAGTATTTTGTTTGTTACTTTGTACTTTTTTTTATTAACAATGAATATTATCTGTTATATTATGTTGGATACATGATTTACTTTCTTCATAATAATATTGGTTCCTACTTATTGTTGTGGTACAGCACATTTGAGGAGTGCATCGATAAAAATCTAACAAGAGTAAATGTGCACAACGTGCACGAGATGAGTTTTTGAATAAAGTCGAGCTGCAACTGTCCTGTTGGTTTATTTAAGCAAAGAAGAAGCAAGAAAATACATCATATTAAATCTAACTGTAACCACAGCCTCAAGAGACTGAAGAGAGCAATATATTAGGGACATATTTACATAAATGTTGGATCGCAGTGACTCTGAAGTGCTGTATTTTCGCAAGTTTTCTCCCTGACAAAACCCACAATGTCAATGAAATGTTCTGCACCGACAAATTTTAGAAACGCTTTGGACTTTATTGTAAAAAATAAAGCTGAGTGCTTTGCGGATTTCGCCTATTGCGGGCTATTTATGGGACGTAACCCCCGTGATAAACCAGGGTACACTGTACATATTTAAAACACAGACGTGGTTAGAGAATTGTTACCTGCAGAGAAAATGCGATGTAAATGGCGACCGATCCGGTGACGGTCCCCAAACCCAGAAACGTCCCAGAGTCACTGAAACAACAGCATTAGCTACGGTTATAATTGTTTATATGTGTTTTATTCACACAAAAAACAAATATGAGTCACTGCGCAAATACTACACTGCTCCTGTAGCCTGCCAAGACAAGACTCTTCCTCTTCTGTTGAATCACTTGGGATTAGAATTGAGATTTAAATTTCAATAAAAGAAATCTGTTCAAAATTGATATTTCAAGCACATCCAGAAGAACTGACAAAAACACTGAAATATGAACATGTTTGTACAGATCTTAACTACAGGGTTAGCAGTTTAGCTGTAGAATATTTTTGTTGCTTGCAGAGGAAATTGTGGTGCCTTTGAGAATTCTTGTTCAAACTGCAATTTTGTTCATTCCGATTAATCTTGCAGCTGTAATCTAGATTTAGTCTGAGCCCAAGGAGACACAAGGTGCTGTGTTAAAACGATCATGGCAGCTAATGGATAACAGCCAGGACAAGATCTGATGCTCTCATCTTGTCTCGCTCTCGTGGACCAAATCTCATGCCTCGTCCTTCCTGTTGTACTGGATAAATGTTTCCTACTTTTGAGTCAAGCGCATCACTCTACATGTTTGATTTGGCTTTAGGGGGAGGAGCAAACCAAACAACCATCTTTTATAAAAAAATACCTGACAGCGAGCGTAGATATGACGTCCGAGCCACATGGGGCAGTGAGCATGGGCAGGAAGCTCTTGCCGTCCCATTTAGTGATGAAGCAGGGCGGGGGCTTCCTGTCACGTTTGTGAGGGATCTGCACCGTGTAGAGCCGCAGCGCCTCTTTCTGGTCCTCCACCGCACCAAACCTGTAACAGTCATAAAAACCTTACACCTCTTGTCCCCGAAGTTTGGTCTAGTCCTGGTTTAGTTAGTCCTGGTCTAGTCCTGATCCATACCTGCAGGCCATGTAGCGGTAGGTCTTGTCCCCGATCCCAGGTCTGGTCTGGTGCCAATTGAGTCTCATGGCGAGCTGGTCTCCACTCCACACACTGCAGCTGAAGTCCCTGCCCACAGTCACCAGCTGAACACACACATTTAAATAGTGATGATTCATGTGAACTCCGGCTCCAGTCAAATGAAGCTCATCGAGGCCTTGCAGATATAAGGGCCAATTTAGAGCCCAGTTCGATATTTGGAATTCTGATGGGGAGTATCATAGCAACCAAAGAGCCAATCCGGAGTGAGGCTGTTGAAGGTAACACCCCTTGAAATTAAAACCCCAGGATCATCTAGGGCAGGTTAATACAAATATTTTAAGAACAAAATGATGAGTGACAGCAGCAGTTACAGAGAGAGGGGACACAGTTTGGAGTCAATAAAGCCAGAAGTATGCCCCTGAACAATTCTTACTTGAAAAGCCGCGGCTAGCGGGTTAGCCATGTCCATTTATATATACAGTCAATGGATGGTTACAAAAAAGTCACCTTATTCCCGGGGCTCATATCCAGGTCTTCTATCTCATCTTCATGTGCTTTGAAGTCATGTTTCTTCTTTAGGGACGGGAACTATAAAAACACACACAGTATTTAGAGTCGAGAGGATCAGAGGAGCAGAGGGTCAGGCGGCGCAGAGGAGAGGGTCAGAAGGAGCAGAGAAGAGGGTCAGAAGGAGCAGAGAAGAGGGTCAGAAGGAGCAGAGAAGAGGGTCAGAAGGAGCAGAGAAGAGGGTCAGAAGGAGCAGAGAAGAGGGTCAGAAGGAGCAGAGGATGAATACTACCTCCCAGACTCGTACGTGTCCGTCAGTGCCTCCGGTCAGCAGTAGGCTTCGGTCAGGGCTGAACCGGACGACCTTTTGCAGAGGGTCCTGAGGGTTCTCATCAGACTGGACCTCAGCCAGACCGTTAACCTGAATCTGAGAAGTCTCATCCTTCAGCTCGGTGGAGTCCCCAGAGTCCTGCACAGGCTTATCCCCTTTACCTGCTCTCCTCCGGGCGCTCTTCTGAGTACTGTTACCTGCTGAAGAGGACACAAGTTACTACAACTAGTTTAGACCTGGTTTGGACTTGGTTTGGCAAGACAATAGTCCCGGGCGGGCTTCAGTCCCGGGCTTCAGTCCCGGGCTTCAGTCCCGGGCTTCAGTCCCGGGCTTCAGTCCCGGGCTTCAGTCCCGGGCTTCAGTCCCGGGCTTCAGTCCCGGGCTTCAGTCCCGGGCTTCAGTCCCGGGCTTCAGTCCCGGGCTTGAAGTAGTTACACCATAGATCTATTCTCACCGTCTTTTGCTGCGGCAGGCTTTGTTTTGCTCTGTGCGTGTTTGAATTTCATGAGACAGCAGTTGCCGTCCTGTCCCACGGCGATGACATCATCAGCCAGCGCCACATTCATATTGGCTTTTGTTTCTGTGTCATGAGCATGAAGTAGCGTTGCACTAAACTCGTGCTCCCCGACTCTCTGCAGCTCCAAGAAGTGCTAAAAATTTAACATAAAAATATGAAAACAAAGAAGACCACCCCAGTCTGTTTAGAACTGCTGTGATATGGGAAAAATATGATGACATAGAGTTTAACTGAGTTAGATGACAGGGCAGAATTCTATGATGGAATATGCTGTGTAACTGTCAGATTGCAAATTTGTTGGACCTGCTTTATGGTTCATATCTCTGTAATTACTGGGCCTAACCACATGAAATAAAAATTTGCACAATGTTCAACGTCTTCTGTCTGTGTAATCACTCAGTTGTCCAGGTCTAATTCATAATGTCAGTAGACAGAAGGTATTAGAGTGAAGTCTTTTGGCTGCTAGTGGGCACTGCCTTATATCTGTCTGAAGCGAGGCGCTTACTACACTGAAACTAACACACTTGTTTGTTTACAGTTTCTGTTTATACGCTAGGTCTAATTAGCTACACAAAGTGTGAGCTGTGCCCGAGGCATATTTAACATAATCATTCAGGCCCCTAATGGGTGCTCTCACACCTATTAGCATACTGTCTATTAACATACTATTGGTTTCCTTGTTTAGATTTAGGCCTGAGGAAGGAGTTATAAATAGGAGATGGATGATGTCTAAGGCACCGTTTTCGTGTTCAAAAATTGATTGTCTTTCCAAACAAAAATGGCCTCTCTAACTTCCCTCTCACACCATTTATTTTCTTTGGCTACGATCTGTACCTCACTATCTTCAAAGGAGTGGTTAGTGTCTGTGAGATGTAGATGGACAGAAGCCTGGGGTCCTGAGCTGCTCTCTTGATGGTGTTGGTACATTCTCTTATGGAGTGGCTGTTCAGTTTCTCCAGTGTAACGCTCACTGCACTCTTCACTACAGTGAATGGAGAAGACCACATTACTTTGTTTATGGATTGGGGTTTTGTCCTGTGTGTGAACCGGTTTCTGTCTGAAAGTGTTTGCAGGTTTGAAATAGACCAGAATCTCAAACTGTCTGAAAATTCTCTGAAGCTTTTCAGACACACCAGCTGTGTAAGGAATAGTTACATCTTTCCTTCTAGATTCAAATTCCTTGTTGTCCTGTTTTTTTTTTTAGCTCTCTTAGATCTAATGCCCATTTTGGATTTCCACAAGCAGAGAAGGGTTTCTGAACATGTTGTCTTCCCTGTCAGTATAAATAAACAAAGTAGAAATATGTTTCACAATAGCTTCAGAAAATTGTGCCATTATTCCCAAAAAAGTAATTGCTGAAAGGACTTTAAACAACAAAATTAATATGGCATGTTTTAACAGAACAAGGAACCTAAAGTCTCACAAGAGTATTACATTTTAGCATTTGATTGGACCAGTAATTGTAATGGCTTTAAAACAATTAACACAGCAGCTGGTCATGTGACACATGTGGCATGGGTGAAATAAATCCAGAAAATGAGCAACAACTGAAACAAGAATACTGAAAGCCATTTAGTGATACTCCCTTTTCAAACACAGTCAAGACAATAAGATCTTTATAGTGTAGTACAATAGTTGGTAAGACAATGAGGGAATCATTCAGAAAGTATTATAAAAATGATATGCTATAATGCCATTTCGCTAGTCAGAAAGTAAAATAAATGAGAACAAAATCTGTCTGTGCCTCCATGAGCTTCTGTTATAAATGCTGCTGACCCTGTAGTTTAGACCTCTTTTGTCAAATGCATTGTTGATTCTTGAATTAGTTCAGATTCTGTTTTACAACCCAGTGCTACTTCCTGTATTTTTGTGTTTTTCTTCACAAACTGCTAATTCACTGATATAAAACTATGATAAATGTGTAGCACAGGTTCCACCAAACCAAGTGATTATTATGAAAATGTGAAAATCATGCACTTTAACAACACCGGCGTTCAGTGCACTCACCACGGCATTCTTGATTCCAGTTTTTGACGCTCCTCCACCTCCAGCGACAATAACCAGCCCTGAACCCGGATCAACTTTGACCGAGTAGAGCGGAAATGGCGCTCGGTACAGGTCAGGCACCTTTCTTTTCCCCATCACAAATGAAACGCTTCGCTCACAACTCAGATGAATGTGGAGTTAAACCAGTCTGCAACAACAGGAAAACACTGAGAACATGAATGACAGAGAATTCACAGAATAAAGAGAACATTATGACTAGAGATGGTCCCATATGGATTTTTCAGCTCATGTCCGATTTTTGTTTTGCTGCTGTGGCTGATATTTGCCGATACTGATTTTAAACTTTCAAAATCCATCCACCTGCAGTGTTCAGCTCCAGTCAAATGAAGCTCATTGGGGCCTAGTAGTTATACGAGCAGAGTTCCATATTTGGAATTCCGACAGTTGATTTACAGACACAATAGTGAAATAACCCCAGGATCATGTAGAGCGGGTTAATATGAACATTTAAGACCAAAATGACGAGTCTGACAGCAGCAGTTACAGAGAGAGGGGCCACAGTTTTTACATAGAAAGTGAACTGGATCCAGAAGCATGCCCATGCTCACTTCCTGTTTGGAACACGGCGGCTAGCAGGTTAGCCATGTCCATTTCTATATACAGTCTATGATGCAAAGTTACAGCTAAGTTCACAAGTTAACTTTTGGCTCTTGTAAAAAATAAATAAATAAATAAAATAATAATAATGTATTTCGTATGATTGGGCCTTTTTTTGTCTAAATATTTTCTATTTCCATGTTCACTCATAAGTCTGTTAGTCAAAAACTATAAATGTGATGCACTAATGAACAAACTGAAGGACACACAGGCAAACACAGACTGAGGCAGTGCAGTCTGTGTTCCAATATCTCGGAAAACCAATATACCACTGCACTACAGATGAGTAGTATGTGTATCTAGTACTATAAAACAAAGTACACTGAAAGGATAATTAGCAAATAAATAGAGAATAAATATTAAAAAGTATTTGGTGAAAACACTACAAGTCCAAGGTGCAAAGAAAATCAGCTTTATGTAAACTAAGTACCCGCTCCCTTCTATCAGTGGTGCGGGCGGGAAGGGGCGTTCCCTTCAACAGCCTCACTCCTGATTGGCTCTTTGGTTGCTATGATACTCGCAGCTGGAATTCCAAATAAGGAACTCGGCTCCAAATTCGCCCCTATAACTGCTAGGGATGGACATTGGTTGGCTGAAATAATGGGCCATATTTGCACTTTTTAATGAATCGGTCTTTAATCTCCAGCACGGGCTGATATTTAGTTTTGGCTGACCTGCGCCTAAAGAACCCACATAATGCTTAATTTGAACACTTTAGTGCATAGAGACAACTACACAAAATATGCCTCCTCTTTTCTCTTGTAGGTTCATGATTAAAAATGGGCTGAGTGCGTTTTTTAGTCTGTATGTGCCTGTATGTACATTTAAAGTACCAAAATAGGCCTACATATCGGTGCAAAATGGAGTTTAAAAAATCGGTATCAGAATCGGCAATAAAAAAATCCACATTGGCCGATCTCTAAGGCTTATTGCACCTTAGACTCAGAGACACTGAGGACAGCCGTGTGGACCTGGTTTATGGTTCATATCTCTATAATGTCTAGGCCTATCCACATGAAACAAAAACTAACAAATTTCAACGTCTTCTCAGTCAGAATGAATAAAAGCAGAATTCTATTTTCCAAATGCTTCAGGAAATCGTGCCATTTTTCCCACAAAATGAGTGCAGTCAGCAGAAAGCACTTTAAGCCTTAACCGAACAAGTAAACAGAGATAAAACGTGTTCCTGTTGGAGTTTGGCGTTATAGAAATAATGCTCACTATTATGTCACATTTTTACTCTTATTTTACTTGAGGTTTCCTGGTTTACATGAAAACCCAAGAGCAGGTAGTTTATCCCTAAAGCAGTGCACAGCTGCTCGAGTGTTAGCTTGAGTATTAGCTCGAGTGTTAGCAGCCTGTTAGCTTTTATTCAAAGTAAATGTCTTACCTGCGTCTTCGTTACGGGGTCACGTGTTTTTTATTTTTATTTTACCTGCCCGCGAAAGCCGAGAATAGAGGATCATCTCATTCTGACGGCCTGTGCGGAGGTTTTTACGTTTAGAGACGAAAGATTAGCGGCTAAATGCTAAAGACTTCCCCATTTGACGTACACGTCAGCAACACACGGATCGTAGCCAGCGTCATGACGTCACTGGAAAACAAGATAAAAGGGAAGTGGCAGAAAGAGATGCTCACACCTACCTACCCCCCCCCCCCCCCCCCCCCTCTCTCTCTCTCTCTCTCTCTCTCTCTCTCTATCTATCTATCTATCTATCTATCTATCTATCTATCTATCTATCTATATATATATATATATATATATATATATATATATATATATATATATATATATATATATATATATATATATATATATATATATATATATCAGACTGAATAGCATGGTAAACATACCTTCAAATACATGAATAGGAGCCTTCACAGCCATCTCCAAAATATGAACCAAAATTAGTTCCACCTTGATTTTTATAGGGAGTTTATAATGGAAGTCAATGCATAGATACATTTACAAAACATCGTCAAAACTGTTAGGATCAGGATGAAACTCATGTCTAAAATCCTGTGCAAAAAAACAACAAAACCATTCATGTGAATAAGACACAAGGGCTAAACAGGGTTTGAATTCAAGGTCCTTAAAAATTAAGGCATCAGTGGTGGCTGTGGTCATCGGAGCACTCGGCGCAGTGATCCCCAAACTGGAGTGGCTACAGCAGATCAGACATCTCAGTCCAGAAATGCGCAGTACAAGAACAGCAAAGATACTGTAGAACCCTCAAGCTCCCAGGTCTCTGGTAGAGGACCCGAGTGTGGAACAAGGATGAGACTACCAGCAGAGGGGGATGATGAAATTTATATCTTTATATATACACATACATATATACATACAAAACACAAGCACTTTTATAAACACTAAAGTTTCTTTCTGTCATAAAGGTCAGACATTCTGTCTGTGATTATCCATAACTTGCTGCCTGATATTTCAATATAGATTTATTTAAGCAAGACTAGGTAGTGACCATTCAGATAAGAGAGAGGCATTTTAGATCAACCAAATTAGAGTCATTTACATGACTCATTCTGCTTTCTGACTGGATAATTGACTTGAGCCAAAACACCAAATTATAACAGAAACAACTTGTCATTCATGTCCAATGTTTTAATCATTAAAAATAAATCAGTATTAATTTTTTTTCCGTAAAAGCTATATTTGATTTTAACATGTTTACCTCTTACTGAGAACATAGTGAGATCATGGTTATGGAATTTAAAACCTAAATCTCACACAGTTCCTTTAATGTGTCAAAAATGAGAAAACATAGTTGTTCTCATTTATTTATAATATCACTTCCGTTTTGTGAGTTCTCATGTGTGCTTTCTGATAATTCAATTCAATTCATCTTTATTTCGGACTCGTGGTCCATTTTTTATTTAATTCAGCTATACAAACTTTTTTTATTAGATATAACAGCTGTAAGGTCTCGTCAATGTGTATCTTCACATGTTTAGCAAGCGTATTTCTACCAGTAAAGACCTTCTCACATGTTGAACAGCTGAATGGTTTATCTCCTGTGTGTTCTCACGTTTATCTAAAGTTCACTTTTTGGCAAATGTCTTTTCACATGATGAACATCTGAATGGTCTTTCGTCTGTGTGTGTTCTTACATTTAGAGCACGCTTTTGAGCAAATGTTTTCTTGCAGGTTAAACAGCTGTAAGGTTTCCCTCCTGTGTGTATCCTTACATGCATATCTAGATTGGCCTTTTGAGCTAATGATTTTGTACATATTAAACAGCTGAATGGTTTTCTCCTGTGTGAACTCTAATGTGATTTTTACAACATCACACCTTACAAAACCTCTTCTGATGTTTCTTCTCGTCAGCTCCTTGGGCTGTTCCTGACATGTCTCCATTGTTCACAGTGACACTGGTCTCTGGTGCAGACTTGTATTTGGGGATAGACCTGAGTTTGGTGCAGCGGTGCTTCTGCACTCTGCATATTTAGGCTGAATTCTTCTCTCAAACCTTGTGATGTCATGTGGTAATACAGGAACTGCTCCACTGTGTTTTTAAACTCATACACCATCACTAGAATCATTTATATAATTTCTGTCCTGGAATTGTCAATTTCTACTGAAATAAAGGAAAAAGGAGCTGTTACCTTGAAAACTACCACTTCATGACATCACAAGGTGGAACAGAGCATTTTGAGCTTTGGAGACACACTAATAATGAAATGTTACTCAAACATGTGAATGAAACAAAACAAAACTCCAGGTCTGTTTTTGAGGAGGGAACAGCATTAGAACAGGACTTAAAGCTCACAGGGGTCCGTTTTGTGTGATAGTGGAACTTTAAAGACGTGAAATGACTTGAAGCTCAAACCAGAGGATTTGGACTAGACTTGAGACTTGTACAAGAGTGACATGGTTCCAACTCTGACAATCTGTACAAGGACAGAACAATATGAAAGACAAATTTAGCAAAGCTGATCTTTAAGAGATTTAAGTATTAAATGCTCATAGCTAACCTGCTAGATGTCACGTTACAAATAAGTAAGTAGTAAGTAATCATGGGCTTGCTTCTGGCACCATCGACTCTGGTTCCAGTTCATTTTACATTGAAAAACTGCAGCCCCTCTCTATACCTGCAGCAGTGAGCTAAACTGACGGTACAGGCAGGAGGAAGGAGCGTTAAAACCTTTCAAAACCTCGCTCCAGATTGACTTGTGTCTGTGGGTTTTCCCCTCGACATTACAGTAACTGTACTGTATTTTTATCCATTTCTGTGGCTCTGTAAGATTCTTTAAAATGTAGTTATTTAGGGTCAAAAGGTTAAAAAGGGCCACAAAGACAAAGATAAAAACATAAAAATGAAAACCTGTTGAACAGCTGTATTATGCTATTCTATGTTCATTTAGGAGACACTTTATTTAATGCAGATTATAATGAAAGTACTAAAATAAATATATCTGTATTATATTAATATATTACATTTATTTGGGTTATAATTGATTGAATTCATTTCAAGTGTATTTCTATAGCACATTTTAAACAACGTCAGATGACAAAAGAGCTTCATATAAAAATAAACATAAAAACAAATAAATAACAAGACACATAGGAACAGAACAATCAAACACCCGTACATTATGTCTGGTGTTAAATGCCAGGGAGACGAGGTGGTTTTTCAGTCTGGTCTTAAACTGTGTTAAAGACAAAGGATCTGACTGGCAGAGGGAGCTATTTCATAGTCTGGACACTGCCACAGAAAAGGCTCTGCCACCTCTGGTCTTGAGTCTGGCTTTGGGCAAAGCAGCAGGGGTCAGCTGACCTCTGACCTCAGGGCTCAGGGTGGAGTATAGGGCTGCAGTAACACCCTCAAACAAAGCAGACCCATAGAGTGCAGACATCTCAACTGATCTGATATGAAATAGGGTAGACATAGACTGATATATCGGCCTGCCTATGTGTCAGGTCGATATTTGCCCCTTTTTGCCCATTGGTTATTGGCCTTAACTCTCCTGCCGGGGGCCGATTTTTGGTTTAGACTCAGTCATTGCATAATTGTGCATTCACACTGGGGCGTCGAGTTTACATGCGTCTTTCACACTCCGGTGTGAATGCACCATAAAGCTTTTAACACTTTACACTTGTGATGATGGCATTCACAATATGAGATTACACAGCTCCATTTTTCATTAGTAGTTAAAAACAGGGCTGTGGATGTCTAAAAATAATTTGAGATATTTTTTCTTGATTATAATTAAATTATGCAGTATGCACTATTCAAATCATACAAATAATCTAGATTGGTCCAACATATCGGCTGTTGGTTGCTCGGCCGCGAAAAAAAATCATATCGGTCGACCTCACACTGTCCGGCCCAAGAGGACCTCACACCGTCAGGCCCAAGAGGACCTCACACCGACAGGCCCAAGAGGACCTCACACCGACAGGCCCAAGAGGACCTCACACTGTTAGGCCCAAGCAGTGAGTTTGTTTGGACAAACACCACAATCTCAGTTTTATTTTCATTTAAGTTTAGGACATTTGTGCTCAGCTCTGCACATCCCTGAGACAGTCCCGTAGAGCTCTGAATGTGGTCTGACTGTGGCCTGGCTGTCATCTGCGTCACTGGCAGATATATTTGAATCTCATTTGGCAAAGCAATGGAATGCCACATTATGCTTTCTAAAAACATCACCCAGGGGAAGCATGTACAGAGGAAAAAGGGGCCTTGGGGGATACCGTACTCTAAGGGACACACAGAGAAGGAGTGCTGTCCTAGGTTCACAGAAAAACTATCTGAGACAGGATCCAAACCAACAGAGTGCAGTACCCTTAATGCCCACATGTGTCTCTAGACAGAAGGATGCTGATATCTACCATGTCAAAGACAGATGAAGTCTAAAAGCAAAAGAACTGCAGATTTCCCAGAGTCCACAGTTAAAAGCAGATCCTTAAAAACCTTTAACAGAGCTGTTCAGTACTGTGCTAGGATTTAAAACCAGATGGGAATTTTTCACCAGTTTCAAATTATGGTAAACCTGTAGTTGGTCATACGCAACCTTCTCTAAAACCTTAGACACAAAAGGCAACTTTGAGATGGGCCTAAAATTAGAAAGAATATTTAGATCAAGATTAGGGTTTTTGATGAGTGGCTGAACCAAAGCATGTTTCAGGGCAGTGGGAAAACAACCAGACATCAGAAACAAATTCACAATGTAAGGTTCAATAGAATCAAAAACAACCTGGAAAAAACAACTTGGAAGAAAATCTAGAGCACACAAGGAAGGCTTTAGTAGCTTTCAAATCCGAGAGAGACACTGGCTCAAAACACTCAAAGACTGAATCACTGCCACACTGCCTTGCCAAAAAAAAAAGTCACCACCTGGATTTAATTAAGCAAATAGGTTGGGATTGCTGTATGGGCACATTCCAAGATGACAATGCCAGGATTCATCAGGCTCTTGTGACAGAGTGGTTCTGGAGCGTGAGACATCATTTTCACACATGAATTGTCCACCACAGAGTCCAGACCTTAACCCCATTGAGAATCTTTGGGATTTGCTGGAGAAGCTTTGTGCAGCGTCAGACTCGACCATCATCAATGCAAGATCTTGGTGAAAAATTTATGCAACACTGGATGGAAATAAATATTGTGATGTTGCAGAAGCTTATCCAAACAATGCCACAGCAAACGTGTGCTGTAATCAAAGCTAAAGGCGGTCCAATGAAAAATTAGCGTGTGTGACCTTTTTTTTGGTGGTGACTTTTTTTTTGGCCAGGCAGTGAATAAGATCCACACCAGAGGGCAGTATCAGAGCAGAGACTTTATTCCTAAAGAATGAGAAGAAGTGTTCACAGAGTGTGGATGAAGACACAAAAAGATCTGGATTTACAAAAGACTTCAAAGTACTAAAAAGCCTCTGAGGTTTGTGCAGTTTATTGACACCAGGTTAGATCTAAAACTTGGTAGCTTTAACTACCTTCTGGTGTTCCATAGGACTGTCTCTGGATATTTGCAGCCTGTAGACGGTCTTTATTCCATTTCCTCTCAGTGCTCCTGACCCTCTCGTTGAGCCAAGGCTGCACTATGGGTTTGTGTGCTTTAGTCTTAATGCAACCACTGCGTCCAAAACCTTCATGCAAGTGTCATTGAAATAAGAGAGCAAACCATCGAGCGTGGTGTTCTGCCAATCATCTACATTCATAGTTTCAGAAGCACTGAACCAGAAAACAGAGAGGCAGTCACTTGCCATGTCTCAATTCGACAGTTGCACACTTTGAAGTACCGTTCGAAGGACCCGGCTGATGAAGGGTGCTTCTCCGTGAAGCCTCTGTGGATTGGAAAAAGTGTGCCAAAATGGGATAGGTGTATGTCAACTGCTGTCTGTGCGCTTATGTTACGTCTCCTAGCAAAAATGATGGCTGCTGACTAATGAGCTAAACATTTCAAATGTACTATGAAATAATTACATTTTTACTTTTAATAATTTATTATTTAACTGAAGAAGAGTCAAGGTGTCATCTTCATCTGTTTAGACTGAATGAAGTAAGAAATTAACCTTTCCCTTTGAATATCAATAGGCAAATATAACTTTATAGGTGATTTTTTCCCAATTGTAGCTAGTATTACTTATTATTATTATTATTATTATTATTATGTTGTTTCTCCCTTAGAAGTCACATGAGGTGCATAATGGGATACAGATGTGCGTGAGGTCTGCTTGGATGCACACTTCGATCACGGCTGATCTCCATGGAAACGCAGGACACATTTGTCGATCGCATTCGTGGGGTGCATGAAATGGGATAGGCCTCGTCGCACTGGAAGTGACGTAAGTGCCCTTCAAATGTAGCCGACGAAATGCGCAACCGTTGAATTGAGACGGCAACTGTGTGCATTCGGCAAGCTGAAACTGTGACATACGAGATAACCACAGTTTGAGGCAGTGGCACAGTGGTCCAGATTTACATCAGAACCAAAGAACAACACCAAGACCAGGGTGAGTCATTTCTCATGTATTGGCCACGATATCAAATGTCACTATATCAACTTATCGTTCGGTATATGAAACTGTAACAAGATTTTTGGGGGTCACTGTTTATTCTGTGTACTATTTCTTAGCGCTACTGGGGAGTTTTTGGTTATTTTTTGGCTAAATTATAAGATTTAAGGCATTAAAGGTTGAATTAATAACTTCTATGACTCATCATATATACAAACTAAGTACTAAAGTATCATTCTGCTGTTTATTTATAGCAGTTCATGATTTTGAACAGTATTGTTCATGTAGAATTTTCTTTGGGTTATTATCGTTTATTGTCTATATTTACTTGAGCAATAAATTGAATTTCAGAATATGTTATCGTGACAGGGCTACTCATGTGTTGAGTCTGACATGACTGGGTTAAGTGAAATGACTAAATCAAGTTTAAAAAGTCAGATGTGGATTCACAACAGACATAAATATTAAAATCCACAACAGTTAAAAAGTGGTCACAGCGCAGTAACAGGACTGAGATCTGTGAAGTCCTGAATAAAACTGAAATTACAATTAAAACACCATCATGTAACCTACAGAAGAAACATACTTATTCTCATTTATTTTTAATGCTTTGTGATTTATGTTTTGAAAGCTTCTGTAGATTTGAGGCGTTCTTGTAGTTCAGGAAAAGGGCCTTCACACCATGCAGCGTGTTGTAAGTGTAGAAGCAGCTGCTGTGGCTCAGAGGGTTGTTTCTGTTATGGTTCAAAATCAGGTCCAGGAGCTTTAACCACAGATGATAGGTCCAAACATTTGCATTTTGAGTCGTTAGCAGCAGATTCCAAAACACAGTTCTAGGCTCTTTAAAATATCTCATGAACACAACCAATTAGCCTTCAGTCAGTTTCTGTTGAGTTAAGCTCAGTTCTTCTGTTTCTTTCTGTTCAGTTCTGTTTCTGTGAGTTCTCATGTGTCTTTTCAGTTTAGCACTTTGTTTAAACCCTTTATTACAGGTTGAACAGCTGTAAGGTCTCTCACCTGTGTGTGTTCTCAGATGCTGAACAAGAGTACTCTTATCACAAAATGTCTTCTCACATGTTGAACAGCTGAATGGTCTTTCCCCTGTGTGAGTTCTCACATGTGCATCTAGAGAACTCTTTTGGGTAAATGTTTTCTCACATGTTGAACAGCTGTAAGGTCGTTCACCAGTGTGTATCTTAAGATGTTTATTTAGATTATACTTTCGAGTAAATGTTTTCTCACATATTAAACAGCTGAATGGTCTCTCTCCTCTGTGAACTCTAATGTGTCTCTGTAAATTTGGCATAGTGCCAAACTTCTTTTGACATATAGGGCATTCATATTTCTTCTTGTCAGCTACTTCGTCAGTTCCATTGTTCACACCGGCTCGGGCTCTGATCTGAACTTGGTTGCAGTGGTCTCCATCAGCCTCTGTCTCCATCTGTGTAGCTGAACAGCTGAATGGAGCTCTCCAATCATAATCATATTCAGGGGAGTGCTCCGTGTTTCCTTCAGTCTCTGAGTGTAAATGTGGCTCTGTGCTGATGTCCTCTCCCTGTGTTTCCTCTCTGTGCTCAGTTTGTCTATGTTGAAGCAGTGAGGACTCTTCTGTCTTCACACAGACAGCACTGGACTCTGGGATGCCCACTGGGAGCTGGGGTGGGGAACATACACACAAATATTAATATTCATATTTTGACTCTCCTGAAAACAATAATGATAATAATATTAAAATCCATCCATTTTCTTATCCCCGCTTATCTAGGGTCAGGTCGCGGGTCAACAGTCTAAGCAGGTACACCCACTCTAGACGTTCCCAGGCCAGCCAAGAGACATAGTCCCTCCAGTGTGTCCTGGGTCTTCCCCTGGGCCTCCTCCTGTTAGGACATGCCCGGAACACCTCCATAGGGAGACATTCAGGAGGCATCCTGAACAGACGCCCGAGCCACCTCAGCTGCTCCTCTCAACGTAAAGGGGCAGCGAGTCCACTCCTCACTCTATCTGTAAGGGAGTGCCCAGCCACCCTGTGAAGGAAACCCATTTCGGCCGCTTGTATCCCCGATCTTGTCCTTTCAGTCATTACCCAGAGCTCATGACCATAGGTGAGAGCAGGAACATAGACTGACCGGTAAAACTAGAGCTTTGCCTTTCGACTCAGTTCCTTCTTCACCACAACAGTTCATTACAGCAACCGCAGCCTGGTGTGTTTATTTCGCTATTTTGCATATTATATTTATATATATATATATATATTTATATATATATATATATATATATATATATATATATATATATATATATATATATATATATATATATATATGGTGACGGTGAACCAACCACACATTGTGGTGGTGGATAAACAACAGAGCAAAGCCGTTATGTGATGAGAAAATCATGAAAAAGGAACATGAAAAACTAGAGAAATACCAGGGGCTCAAAGAAGAGCTGGAGAAGACCTGGAAAGTGAAGTTATCAGTGGTGCCCGTGGTCATCGGAGCACTTGGAGCAGTGACCCCCAAACTGGAGGAGTGGCTACAGCAGATCTCAGGAAAAACATCAGGCATCTCAGTCCAGAAAAGTGCAGTACAGGAACAGCAAAGATACTGTAGAACCCTCAAGTTTCCAGGCCTCTGGTAGAGGACCCGAGTGTGGGACAAGGAGACTACCAATAAAGGGGGGGGGGGGGATATGATAAAGTAATAAATACATTTATAATTTCATTAATACACACATACGTACATACCATACATGTATACATACATACTTTAACAAAACCACCTGAATTTTTTTATATTTTGTGATCTTCTGAGGTTAATCCCAGATTCCCAGTGAAATCATAATATGTATTTTTTACCTGCAAAACCAACTGAGTGAAAAGTCAGTAAAATCTCTGTGAAATTCCAGTGAAACATACTTGTTTGTTTCCACCGTTTTGAGGACTTTCTCTGGGAAGCATCAGGGCACCTTCAAAAACCTCCTCACACACGAGAACACACACTATAAAAGCTGTAAACACACACCTCAGGGCAAAGGACAATTACAGTTACACTGGGGCACAGGCCGCTTTGATTTGTACCTACATTTTTTTGGAGGAGCTGATTCTCATCCCAGCTGGTTTACACTCGGCTTAAACCGCCCCAGTGCCTGCTGCAGGTCCTGGCTTGATGAAGCCATCAGGACAACAACATCTGCAAACAGCAGAGATGAGATCCTGTGGTCCCCGACCCGGACCTCCTGTGGCCCCTGAACCAGAACCACTCCGGCCCTGGCTGTGCCTAGAAATTCTGTCCATAAAAATCAGCAGAACCAGTGACAAAGGGCAGCCCTGGCAGAGTCCAAGATGCACTGGGAACAGGTCTGACTTACTCCTGGCAATGTGAACACAGCTCGTGCTCCGGACATACAGGGATCGGACAGGCCTTAGCAAAGGGCTCGATACTTATCAGTGACCGATATTATCGTGCATCCCTCACTGTTCCAGTCTGGTGGTATAATGATCTGTTTCATGCTTCATCTAATTGTACATGGTCATAATAAATAAATATATGAAAAGAAAAAGAAAGAGAAGCTGTCCCTTCCAACTTTAGGTGGTCCATTTCACCTAACTTCATCCTAGACAATCATGTGGATAAAGCTCACCTGTGCTGGGAGCGTGTCTTCCTCCTGTTTGACGCTCTGCTCCTCTGGCTCCTCTTTAATCCGTGGAGTCTGTGGAGTGTCCTGGTTCCTCTGGTTCTCCTCTTTGGAGCCACATAGTTCCTCCTCATACTCCACTGTCGTTCTTTCAAACAGCGCAAAGATCTCTTCAGCAGCCACAGTCAGCCGCTCATTCACCAAAGCTCTCAGCATTTGGCCTTTCTGGACTTGGTTGCAGTTGTCTCCATCAGCCTCTGTCTCCATCTGTGTAGCTGAACAGCTGAATGGAGCTCTCCAGTCCTCATCATTGTCAGTGTCAGAGGAGTGGTCCATGTGTTCCTCAGTCTCTGAGTGTAAATGTGGCTCTGTGCTGATGTCCTCTCCCTGTGTTTTCTCTCTGTGCTCAGTTTGTCTATGTTGAAGCAGTGAGGACTCTTCTGTCTTCACACAGACAACATTGGACTCTGGGACGCCCACTGGGAGCTGGGGTGGGGAACAAACGCACAAATATTAATATTGACATTTTGACTGAAAAGAATAATCAGAATATTTCTTGATTTCAATCAGAAATGTGCTAAATGTTTCTGTCATTTTCTTGGTTCAGGTTTGTTACAAATATTGTTATAAATTTATCAATCTCAAACTGAGAATAAATGCACAGCCTCAGATTAAGAATCGCCCAGACCAGAGGACATCAAGTCAACAACTGGCCCTTAACACATCTTCTATGTATTCGATAATGCTCCCTCTCCCTCACTGAATAAAAGATAACAGCTCCATTTGAATATTTTCATTGTGTAGTTTAGGGATAGGGATACTAATACTATACACGTAATTTAGCACATATTTCACAATTTCAGTTTAAACATGATACTTTTACATATCCGTAGTAGTACAGAGTAGAACATTAAGCAACTTTTATTCAATCTAACATGCGTTTTACACCTGCTACTATTCATCTGTGTCCAACTCCTCTGTCAGTGTTTCCTAGTGGAGCCCAAGTCCACGGCTGCCCCTCTGTGCTCTGCCCCTGCTCTCCAGCGCACTGAGAGCCCCCTGTCTGTGAGATGAGTTCAGACACTACAACACTAAAGACTAACACATAGCCTTTATGGCACCTGGCCTCACGTTTGTGTTGCTTTTAATTCATGTGAAGTACAGTGACAAACGTGTCACACTTTGTTGCGGTACTTAGTGCTATTGAATCGAAACATAGAACTGATGTTAGAACTGACAATAGAACCCTCCTCACACCCACACATACCTACACACACACACATTGGGGGACCCTATAAAAGCTGTCAACTTGCACATCTCAGGGCTCTCCACCTATCCTCTCTAGAGAACCTGTTGCTTCATTGTTCACTTTACCTGTGTGGACCTCATTTAAAGTGCACGTGCATGAAGTGTGAATGGATGCACGCTTTGGTTATGGCCGATCTCCGTGGAAACACTGGAAACGCAGGACACATTTGTCAGGTGCATTGAAATGGGACAGCCCTTATTGCATCGGAAGGACTGTGCGCACGGAGCAGCCACATTATCACATGTGCTTTTCTCTTCTCTCGCTATGCATCCAGTTGCACTTAAAGGACAGTGTCGCCCTTTTAGCAGAGTTAAACACACACAGATGCAAAAGTTAAGCATCCACAGCCCTTGTTTATTTAATTTAAAAGGGCTCCAAATCTTTACGACACTCCATCTTTGTGCTGCCTCGCGACATTACAGTGGAGTGAGTGTTTGGATCTGACTGACCCGCACCCAATGTAGACTTCTCACTGAGCCATGTGACCCGTCCACTAGTTACAGTAAGCCCAAGAATCACTGTAACAGATCTGTTACCTATAATCTGTGCAGTGGAGCCTGTATCAAGAGCGTCGCACTGGAGCAGCGCGCTCCTGATGCTCTTCTACACACTTATCCTGTGCAGTGCATGGGCTGGGTTCTTCTATACTGGGGCACGTGCCCCAGTAAAAGGGGTTTAGTGATGTCTCTGCTCAGGACTCTGCTCCTATAAACATGCATCTCAGGTCACACACACACACCTATACACACACTAACTATAAAAAAACTGAACATGTGTCATGTTAACACTGAACATGACACATGTTCAGTGTTAACAGTGTTCGCTGTCAGACTGTACAATGAACACTGTTAACACTGAACATGTGTCATTCAACTATACCCATGTGCAATACCGAATACCATGTAAATCCACTGAAGTCACTTTACTGAGATTTATTCTGTTCATATGCTGCACTGCCCTGTCACTCTTATTGTACATAATAGTTTTTGTTGGTATTTTATATTTTGTTATTTTATTTTTAGTTAGTATTTTTAATGTCCATTTTTAAATTATTTTAAACTATTTATCTATTAACTTGTTTTATTGCATGTTACCATTTTCCTGCTGTTCTTGAACTTAGCGGTGCAATACTGGAATTTCCCCACTGTGGGACTAATAAAGGCATATCTTATCTTATCTTATCTTATAAGCACACACCTCAGGTAACTCCTGTCCTTCTCTGGAGGGTCTGTTGATCCGCTGTACCTTTGCCCGGGACAGACTAAACACTCTCTGCCAAACCAACGGTGCGGGCGTGAAGGGCCGAGTGTCTTCACCAACCTCGCTCTCCATTGGCTTTTTGGTTGCTATGATAATTGTGGATATTTGTGACCTTAAAACCCTCAAACACAAGTTTCTTTTATGTTCCATGAGCTCTCTTTGTTATTCAAATTATAGACAGAAAATAAATGGACACCAGTCGTTCCCAAAGTGTGACGAGCCGTGGCCCCTACCCCCCTCCCGGACAGTTACTCAAAATGAGTATTCTGAAAAGACCTACGTATTTTCAGTCCGTGTATTTAGTGACTTCCAACACTGTGGATAAAGCTCACCTGTGCTGGGAGCGTGTCTTCCTCCTGTTTGACGCTCTGCTCCTCTGGCTCCTCTTTAATCCGTGGAGTCTGTGGAGTGTCCTGGTTCCTCTGGTTCTCCTCTTTGGAGCGACACAGTTCCTCCTCATACTCCGCTATCGTTCTTTCAAACAGCGCAAAGATCTCTTCAGCAGCCGCAGTCAGCCGCTCATTCACCAAAGCTCTCAGCGTTTGGCCTTTGGACATTTTAACAAAGTGTTTTTAGCTTTAGCTCCGAGCTAACCGCACACGGGGCTCTGTCTGCTTCCTGCTTTTTGTGCAGCAGAGTAGACACGGTTAGTGCACTGCTGCCCCCACTGGTCAGGCTGTTACACTCCGAAAATACTCATGGATCACATGACCTTTCTCTTCTCCAGTGTTACCAGGCAGATTAAACAATCAGACCTTTAGAAACTTTCTACAATGTTCTAACGTTATTCCCTCATCAAAAACTTGCCTGAAGAGTCGGCCTGTCATGATGACACATGTTGAAGTACGAAAATATACACAATAAACAATAAAGCTAAAACTAATTTATGCAACTCACACAAAAATCGCTGAACTACAATTATCTCCAAAAATAATGTTTGAGTTAAAAATGCACCCATTAGTATTTGCAGTTTGTATTTCATGTTTACTTCTCATGTATCTGTGAATTTTATGATTTAAACGAATTTTTAACATTTTAATTTGAAAATAACTTAAGTAAACACTCTTTCTGTGTATTTTATTTTGGTAGCTTCACTTCCTGTCAGTGGAACATGTAGAGGGTGAAATCTGTCTTGGTTGAAAATCATATATTTTGTAAAAATGACTTACTGTTAGCATAAACATAAGAAGACATGCTGATAAGACGTTTTCAAGTGTAATCAATGAATTTTGGAGCACTAATTTTAAGTTTTCTACATTTTATTTGGACTGTGCATTTTTTAGTTAGCTTCATATTGTAACATGGCCCTGAAAGCCACAAAAATGAGCCGTCATCTCACGGTCTCATTCTCATTCTTACAGGAGCCTGATATGTGTGACTCAGGAGAAAGATTGACTCCACCTTGTGTCTTTGCTTTACAAGTGTGTTATTCAACCCTCTACAGCCCAGGTCTTATTGTAGTACAGAAAAACAGAAAAATAAAAGTTGCACACTAGTACAAAGAAAAAGCCCCCGTGATAAATGCTAACCCCCAAAAAGCGTTCTAAAAATAACCCACAATAGGCCAAATTCACGAAGTATCAGATTTATTTTTTACAATTATTCTATGTGTTTTGCGGCTATAAAACCCCTCACCACACACTTTATACACATTTCTCAGACAGACATTAACATTTTCTCACATTTCTCTCTGCAAAACATATAGAATAATTGTAAAAAATAAAGCTGACTACTTCAGGGATTTTGCCTACTGCGGCTTATTTTTAGAACATAACCGCCATGATAAACGAGGGACCACTGTATAGTAATTATCAGGACAGGCCGAATGATTAACATTAATTAAAGGAATCAGAAGAATCATAAAACTATATTTAAGGTAGCATAATAAGCAGTTTAAATGAATACAAGAGCAAAAAGCCAAACTAATTCCAAAATCCCTCAAACACAATCCAGCCCCTGCAGGTGTTCTCAGTGAGTGCCTCTGTCAGCCCCAGAACAAACAAAAATACCAAAGCTAAATTATTCATATTAAACAATAACAAAGATAATCACAATTAGGAAACATAATTAACTGCCCAATAATAACAAACCTTAAGCCTCTATAAAACACATTTTTTATCTTTGTTACAGTGTAGTTTCCTCATCACAGACAGAGTTGTGTTTTGTTTCATTCACACATGTTTATCACACAAACTCTGCAGATTTAGGTGGAGTTCTTCTATCAAACAGAAAACACTGTTCCACTTTGTGATGTCATTTAGTGGTAATACAGGAAGTGCTTAATTGTGTCTTAAACTTCATTAGAATCATTTGAATAATTTCAGACCTGGATTTGCCAAACTTTGGAGCTATACAGCTAGTGTTTTATTTATTTTATTCATTTCTCTGTGCTCCAGGAGATATTGTAGACTTTCTGTGGCTATCTCAACTGAACAAAAGTTAAAACTAAAATATTTTTTAGGAAGGTTGACAATTTATGCTTTTTCTATTGTATTGTAGAATAAAGCAATTCAGGTTGAAGATAGCTCACCTTTAAGCTACCACTAAATGACATCACAAAGTGGAACAGACCAATTAGAGCTTTGGAGCTGGAGACAAATTTGAGCACCAATGATGGACTAATGACTTTATTTATCTAATGATGGGAGGAGCACAGATACACATGTCAGAAAAATGCAGACAGGATTATATCACTTCTATAAAAACACATCTATTCATTTTTATTGTTACAGGACTTTCATTCAAAATGAAGCAGCAGACTCCAACACAGAACTCCCTTTAAAACATCTCATAAAAACAACCAGTTAGCCTTCAGTCACTTTCTGTTCTGGGAGTTCTCATCTGTTTATTCAAATGCTGCTTGATTTTAAACCCTTTAAACCCTTACAAATAAAACATCTGTAAAGTCTCTCACCAGGGTGTATTCTCAAATGTCTAGACTACACTTTGGGGTAAATGTTTTCCCACATTCTGAATGGCTGAAAGGTCGTTCGCTGGAGTGTATCTTCACATGTTCATGTAGGGGAAAATAGGAACTTTGAATATTAATGGGGCAGAGATAAATAGAAGAAGCAGCAGTGGTTGAGATGGTTAAACTTAAACATATTGATGTGTTGTTCCTACAGGAGACACACAGCACTGCGACAATGGGACAGACTGGAGCAGGGTTTGGTCAGGGACAATATTCATGAGTGCAGGAGTAGCAGGGCTGGTGTCTGAGAGGGTGAGTCTGGGTAATGCCACTCACCTGGAAGTACAAGGGGGCAGGCTGCAGGTGGTGCAGGAGACAATCAGGGGACAAGCAGGGAAACACTTTGTGTTCATAAATATCCATGCACACCCTCACCTGTGAGTCGCACACACAGCGCACACTCTGAACAGGCAGCTCAAAGCTTTAACAGTGACTCTGTGATAGTGGTGGGAGGGAACTGAAACTGCACAACACACACTCATGACAGGAACACGGTAGAGCCCCACCCAGGTACAGCTGCTCTGCCGGCCAGTGTACTGAGGAAGAACGACCTCATGGACACATGGACAGTGCCACCCTATGGCACACCAGTAGACATGGGTCCAGAGCAACGGGGGCAGTGTGAGCACAGGTCGTCTGTACAGAATCTACATCAACCAATCACACAAGGCCCATCTCAAAAGAGTCCAAATAATACCTATTGGATATTCAGATCACCATTTCCACCAACGATGGAGTACACTTTACCAGCATATGCTCCACGCTGCCCCTGCTGGTGCCTGAATGTAAGGCTACTGCAGGACAGTGGGTTCATCCAGGCCTTCAGGGAGTTCTGGGAGCAGGGGAGGTGTAGGAAGGTGGGGAAGACTCAAATTAAACTGTTTGTCCAACAGCACATGGCATGCACACACTGCTCAGAGAGGGAAAGGCTAGAGCAGCTGGAGAGGAAAGTAGCCCTCATAGACGGGGGGCTGATGACTGTGTGACATTGATGCACCTACACGCTATTTTTTTAATTTAGAAAAGAGAGACAGTGCATCAAATGATCTAATGCACCTCAAACTGGCCAATGGGGAGGTCACCTCTGACCCATCACTGATGCGGCAGGAGGCCATAACCTACTGTTTGGGACCGGTGAGTGTGATGAGGGAAACCAGGGGCAGGAGGGGTTGCCTGAGCTGGAGGACTCTGAGGTCAGTCAGGAAGAGATTAACTCTGCAGTGCAGCAGCTCAGTTGTGGCCGAGCCCCAGGGATTGATGGGCTACCTCCAGAGTTCTACAAGAGGTTCGGTGCTGGGGGAGGATGTGCCTCAGGTCTTGACATCAGCTCTGGATCTGGGTCGGCTCCGGCGCTGCTGTACCAGTGGTCCCGGCCCTGTTGCCCAAGAAAAGTGACCTGACTTTGCTGAAAAACTGGAGGCCAGTCTCTGCTCTGCAGACTGTAAAACACTGGACCAGATAGCAGTGGACCTGTTGGGACTTCAGGGTTTTACCACTCTGTGATGAAGCCCTGGAGCTTGGAGCTGGAGTGCTCCAGAGGGGAGCAATACGTACGCCTGGGGCAGGAGCCACTACTTTTTAAGCCTGTAGTGAGAAGAAGCCTGATGGACTCTCCTCAGATGAGACAGGGATTTGTGGCAGCAGGGCTCACAAAACTGGTGGACTTGTGTCCGGAAGAGTGCAGCCCAGCTGAGCCAGGAGACTGGGGTGAGATCTGAGGTGCTGCAGAGGCTGCTGTGGGAGTTGTGCTTCAGAGAAGCACTGGGGCTCCACGGACAATCTCCACCTGTCCAGCCGCGGCCCTTTCCCTCACTGTTTGTGCAGTCCGCTGGAGGACCACAGAACAATGGAGGCCTGCAATCATTTGACTCCCCTGCCCTCCCAGAGATGTCTGCAGTGGAGAAGAATGACCACCATATCCTGTCCATCAAAGTCAGGCATCCCAGAATCCAGGTGGTTGGGTGTGTTGGCCCCAGGTTCTTCTCCACGAGGCTGCTGTCGGTCCCTGTAATGCCCCCCAGTGGAGATACGCTGTGCAGATCTCCAGTGGCGGGTGGCTGCAAACAGACATGTGGCCCACTTTGACCCAACATCAGAGCCATTGGGCCTTCTGTCAATAAGAAGAGACACTAAAACACCTGTGGTTGTCCTGTTCTTGGTTGGCTCCCCTCTTTAGTCTGCTGGGACACTGGCTGCAGACTCTGGGACAAATACTGACCCGGCAGCCATTCGTGTTTGGACCAAAGCTTTCTGTGGCCAAAAGCAGAACCGTTGTTATAATAAACTTTGTTCTGGGTCAGGGTAAGATGAGCCTGTGGCTCACTCAGAGAAGCCACAAGGCTAATCGGGGTGCACAGACCTGGAGCTCCTGTTAAGGAGACTGGTGGGGCACGGCTCAAAGTGGAGTGGGACAGGTGGAGGATTCTGAGGCAGGCTGGACAGTGAGGAGGGCTCTGTGTTCAGTGAAGGAGGGGCTGGAACATGTGATGGAGGTGTGTTTGTGTTGTATGACTTAGCTTTTTTTTCTTTACTGACAAGTGACATAATAAATGTATTGTCAAAGTCAAAGTCATGTTCATGTCGGTGGGTCCGTTAGAGAAACAGTCTTCTTACATACTTAACGGCTGAATGGTTTATCTCCTGTGTGTGTTCTCACATGTTTTTCTAGCATACCCTTTGTGATAAACGTCTTCTCACATGTTGAACAGCTGTAAGGTCGTACACCTGTGTGTATTCTCAAATGTGCACCTAGACAAGCCTTATGGGTAAATTTTTTGTTACAGGTTGGACAGCTATAAGGTTTTTCTCCTGTGTGTATATTTACATGTTGCTCTAGAAGATCCTTTCGCATAAATGTTTTCTTACAAGTTGAACAGTTGAATAGTTTCTCCATGTGTGTTCTCACGTGTTTATCTAGATTACACTTTGTGACAAATGTTTTCTCACAGGTTGAACAGCTGAATGGTTTATCTCCTGCGTGCATCTTTATATGGTAATCTAGACCTGCTTTTTGGGTAAAGGTTTTCATACAAACTAAACAGCTGAATGGTCTTTCGCCTGTATGTAATTTTATATGTCTATGTAGATGACTCTTTACGGCAAATGTTTTCTCACATGTTGAACAGCTGAATGGTCTCTCTCCTGTGTGTGTTCTCGTGTGTTTATCTAGATTACACTTTGTGACAAATGTCTTCTCACAGATTGAACAGCTGAATGGTTTATCTCCTGTGTGCATCTTTATATGGTAATCTAGACCGGATTTTTGGGCAAATGTTTTCGTACAGATTAAACAGCTGAAAGGTTTCTCTCCTGTATGTAATTTTATATGTCTGTCTAGATGACTCTTTACGGTAAATGTTTTCTCACATGTTGAACAGCTGAATGGTCTCTCTCCTGTGTGAACTCTAATGTGTCGTTGTAAAATCTGATTAGTCCCAAACCTCTTCTGACACACAGAGCACTGGTGTTTCTTCTTGTCAGCTCCTTGGGCTGTTCCTGACATGTCTCCATAGTTCACAGAGGCACTGGTCTCTGGTGCAGACTTGTATTTGGGGGATAGACCTGAGTTTGGTGCAGCAATGCTTCTGGCTCTGATCTGGACTTGGTTGCAGTGGTCTCCATCAGCCTCTGTCTCCATCTGTGCAGATGAACAGCTGAATGGAGCTCTCCAGTCTTCATCATTGTCAGTGTCAGAGGAGTGGTCCGTGTGTCCCTCAGTCTCTGAGTGTAAATGTGGCTCTGTGCTGATGTCCTCTCCCTGTGTTTCCTCTCTGTGCTCAGTTTGTTTATGTTGAAGCAGTGAGGAATCTTCCGTCTTCACACAGACAGCACTGGACTCTGGGAGCTGGGGTGGGGAACAAACACACAAATATTAATATTCATATTTTGACTGAAAACAATAATGAGAATATTTCTTGATTTAAATCAGAAATGGGCTAAGTGTTTCTGTCATTTTTTTGGTTGAGGTTAATTAGAAATATTGTTATACATTTATCAATCTCAAGATGAGAATAAATGCACAGCCGCCAGATGAAGGATTGTTACAAAGAGTTAAATATATACATATATTAAGAAACATCACTTCCTTAGAACTATGGGACATCTACATCTGTGTTTTCCAGCTCTGCACAAATGAATGGCACAAACAACACTCATGTTTTAACATTGTCCTACATGTGTCTGTCGCACCTGTATCACTGAATAACCCAGTAGAAGGTAATGTGACTATGTGACACAGCAGTAAAGTGGTAATAGAGGAGCAATGGGCTCGTGACCCGAAGAGAAGTAAATGACATACAAACAGTTCAGAGTGAAAAGCCATTCAATCATAAACAACAACTTCAAAATCAATACCAGCAGATGGGCTCCGCCCACACTGAAAAGCGTGGAATAGTTGAATGCTTTGGACAAGGTATGAAAACCTTAGATTCAGAAAAACGTAAACATGATCATTGTACTATTATAACATTTGTAGCTGATTCAGAGCACACACAGATTTGTGCAAATAAAGGCACAGTGATGAAGGTTTCTGCCAAACAAATACATAGCATCAAGACAGCAGCTGCTAAAATACCATTACAAGCCTTCTATTGGGCCACCCTTAACCAAGGCTCACAAGCAGAAGCGGCTCCAGTGAGCCCAGAAATACATGAAGACTAATTTTCAAACAGTCTTGTTCACTGATGAGTGTCATGTCACTCATCAGGTTGGTGTCTGATGGTTGGTGGACGGCCACCATGTCCCAACAAGGCTGCGACGCCAGCAAGGAGGGGGCGGAGTCATGTTATGGGCCGCAATCATGGGAAGAGAGCTGGTTGCCCCTTTAGGGTCCCTGAAGGTGTGAAAATGTGTAAAGTGTGTGGAGTTTCTGACTGACCACGCTCTTCCATGGTAGAAAAAAAAAGAACCGTGCTTTCCGTAGCAAAATCATCTTCACGCAACGATGCACCATCTCATGCTGTGAGGAATACCTCTGCATCATTGGCCGCTATGGGCATAAAAGAGAAACTCATGGTGTGGCCCCCATCCTCCCCTGACCTCAACCCTATAAAGAACCTTTGGCGCATCCTAAAGCCAAAGATCCATGAGGGCGAGAGGCAGTTCACATCCAAACAGCAGCTCTGGGAGGCTATTCTGACATCCAGCGAAGAAACTCATGCAGAAACTCTCCACAAACTGCAAAAAGCTTCTGTCAAATAATGGTCCTATGTCCAAATGTAACTTGACCTGTTCAGATGTTTGGATTGAAATAGCTTTTGATTTCAGTAACATGCTAATGCTTCTAAGTAAAAAATAAACAAATGACCATTTTCAGTTTTTGCAACAATAACATGGTTTAAAACTCTGTTGTGCAGAATCATTTGGAACAGTGCATTTTAAGTTGTTATTTTTAAAAAATTCTGTTATCACTGGGAGGTTTGTTCAATTACATTCGAATTGTACTTTAAAAGGTTGATGACTTGAAAATGATTGTCATTTATATTGACAATGTGGCAAAATTAGAGAAAAATATAATTTGCTTTATAGTTTGAAATGCAGTGTAGAAATGAATGGAAGTGGCGAAGCTAATGTTAGCACAACTGAAGCAGCAACTTGGATGAGCAGTGAAAGTCTTCAGTTCTACAACTTTTTGTCCAGTTGACAGATTTAACTTTGGCTGTTACCTTAGCATAACAATTCATCACTCATCAGATTACACGCACTACGCCTTGCACGTGAGTCCTTTTACTCAGTTTGGGATGTGATAGAAGGCTCCTATAAAAGGTGGAGTCAAACGGAACTAAGCAGTGAAACTGAAGTGATGAAACTGACCCGCAGCTCGAGGGCAAATGGGATCACAGTGGTGTAATGTACTCACGTGATTGGGAGGAGGAGGATGAGGAAGAGGACGAGGAGGACGAGGAGGAGGAGGGGGGAGAGGAGGAGGGGGCGGAGGAGTGGGAGACCGACTGACTGGATGTAGATTTATTATTCCACGTTATGACTTTGGGGCTGTAAAGGCCCTGCACTAGAGACATGTTTTTGAGTGAACACACTGCTGCTTCAGCTTCTGTTTCACCAGGAAAATGATGTAGTGCACTTTGTTCAGACACATGAATAGACACTGTTTGGGCACGTGTTGGTCTATGTTAAAATTGTAGAGCACAAAGCATCAGCCGAGTTTATGCAAATGATCCATGTGAGTTTAAGTTTGGTTTCTATGAACGTTGCCCAGATCTTCCCTTACCGACATTATGTATGTACAGATGAAGCGCGTGACGCTGTGATGGCCCTAAAGCTTTTATTTTCACTTATATAAAGTTTGCTTTGTCCAGACAAATGTTTTTTACAATGTCGGAGCCAATTCAACTTTTACAGTGTTACAGACTCTTCGTGCAGAGATCAGCCGTGTTCGGAAACCTGCGGGAGAAAAGCACACTGTATTGTGGGATGCCTCATAGGTTCTTAGCGCTGGTTTGGAAGCTCGCAAAGTTCCCATGCTAAAGGAGCCAAGAAAGGAAGCATACGGGGTCCGTGTTTCAAATGAAATATTGAAACACAAGCTGTGCCTTCCAACCTTATGTGGTCCGTTTCACGCAACTTCATCCTAGACAACACTGTGGATAAAGCTCACCTGTGCTGGGAGCGTGTCTTCCTCCTCTGGCTCCTCTTTAATCCGTGAAGTCTGTGGAGTGTCCTGGTTCCTCTGGTTCTCCTCTTTGGAGCGACACAGTTCCTCCTCATACTCCGCTATCGTTCTTTCAAACAGCGCAAAGATCTCTTCAGCAGCCGCAGTCAGCCGCTCATTCACCAAAGCTCTCAGCGTTTGGCCTTTGGACATTTTAACAAAGTGTTTTTAGCTTTAGCTCCGAGCTAACCGCACACGGGGCTCTGTCTGCTTCCTGCTTTTTGTGCAGCAGAGTAGACACGGTTAGTGCACTGCTGCCCCCACTGGTCAGGCTGTTACACTCTTAAAATACTCATTGAGCTCGTGCACACACGTGACTAGGTGTATTCGTTACGTACGGCGGCAGAGAAGTGTCAAATCTACTTAAATAAAATCATTAGTATCTCGTTTTAACATGATTTTACCGTAACACATTTAATGTTCACTCTGAAAATATTTGTGTACGTTAAAGTTGATTACTGCCCTCTAGTGGACGCTTTTGGATTTTGTTTTCTGCTGCATGTGGACATTTTAAACATGGTCAGCTCAGTCACAAAATACATCTCCGTTTTCAGCCTTTAAAATTTAACTTTTGTTTATATTGTAATGTTTTTATTTTATAATACTTATGTAAAATTTGAACAAATAATTTGGTACATTTAAAACGTTAGCTATTACTAGCTCCTGTTATTAACTCCATCCTATTTTAAGTTAGGTAATGTGTGCAGACTTTTACTTGATGGTACTGTAACAAAGCAGGGCCTTTGTCCCTTTTTAATATTACCATTTTGTTTGTGCACACTTTCACATGGTCATTTCGAATAATTTTGCAATACAAAACTAAATAGAACTATCCCGGATTTGTTTAGTTTTTCAGTTTGTTAAATCATCACACACTTGTTAGTTTAAATAACAAAATTTTATTTAGTTAAATATGTCAATTCAGTTTAATACATCAAGCCACTTACCTGCATATCCACATGGTCCAAACGAAGAGGGGGTGTGCCCTATGTCGCCATTTTTATAGGCTTGGGTGTGGTCACAAGCAGGACCATGTGGAGGGGAGAACTGGTTTAAGTTTGTTTTTCTTTGTGTTAATGTCTTATGTATTTTGGTTTCAATGTTTTAAGTGTTAGTCTAGTAAAGTCCAAAAGTTATTTTCTTCATCAGCACTGGCAGAGGTTGTTGCAGTCTCCAGTGTCACATCTTCTGTTGTCCCATCAATACAACTGGCACACTCTGGTGTCAGTCTTTCTACGCAACCTGAGTATTGCTTTGATTAGTAAAGTCAGCCTGTTGAAATCGTGGATCCAAGATGGTGGCCACAGACAGGGAGTTCACCTTTTCAAAGCCACTGAATTTTTCATTCAAATTATTTTTCAAATGATTGGCGAAGCTCTCGATTTACCGGTCAATCTACATTCCTACCCTCACCTATGGTCATGAGCTCTGGGTAATGACTGAAAGGACAAGGTCGCGGATACAAGCGGCTGAAATGGGTTTCCTCCGCAGAGTGGCCGGGCGCACCCTTAGGGATAGGGTGAGGAGCTCGGTCACACGGGAGGAGCTCGGAGTAGAGCCGCTGCTCCTACACGTTGAGAGGAACCAGCTGAGGTGGCTCGGGCATCTGCTCAGGATGCCTCCTGGACGCCTCCCTAGGGAGGTGTTCTGGGCATGTCCCACCGGGAGGAGGCCCCGGGGAAGACCCAGGACACGCTGGAGGGACTATGCCTCTCGGCTGGCCTGGGAACGCCTTGGGGTCCCACCGGAGGAGCTGGAGGACGTGTCCGGGGTGAGGAAAGTCTGGGAGTCCCTGCTTAGACTGCTGCCCCCGCGACCCGGCCCCGGATATGCGGAAGAAAATGGATGGATGGATGGATGGATGGATGATTGGCAAGTGTGGGGCCAATACATGGAGCCATTTGGGCACATTAGGCAGAAATTACATGTCTGAGCATTTTGGGCTTAGAAATTGCCTTTGACCCAGACACTCTCCTTTCCTCACAAAGCTCAACAGTTGCCTGATAGTATGGCCTTAATACTGTACTACGGCGCTGGTCGATTGGTGCAGTCATCAGCAGTGAAAGGCACTATTTCAGTGCTGAGTGATGCCAGGGCTGCCCTTAAAGGTTCTCTCTGCTCATAAAGCCTATGGAGCATGACATAAGTGCTGTTCCATCTGGTTTCGACCTCTTGAACAAGCTTTTTCGGGGGCAAGTCCATATTAGCTTGAATAGAACACAACTTTTCCTTTGCTTTTGAACTGGACTTGAAGTGTGCCACTATTTTGCGGGCCCTACTACATATGTTTTCCAGCTCAGAAGATTCAGCATGTGGACAAAGCAATAAATATGTCTAACGTTTAACTGATTAACACTTGTCACAATACTGAGCTCCATCAGTAACCATCCCACATACTTTTCCAGTGATTCCCCACTCTGTCATCAAATTTCCAATTGTATGTGAAATATTAGCTGCTGTGTGAGTCAAAGGAAAATACTGCACACCTAAAAGCACAGTAGTCAGATCTAGGCTGTCTGACACATAATGACAAGTGACACCAAGGTACACATCCATGTTGACTGATGTCCACATGTCAGCAGTCAAACTAACAGCTGAAGTCTGCTTAATTTTATTTATTTCTTAATTTCTTAATTTCTTTATTACTTTATTTCTTTATTTCTTTATTTAGTGCAAAACATACATACATAGTGACCATACATGTACAATAGTGACAAGTGCTGAGACATACAAAACGTACCAAGACATAACATAGTTTGTGAAAGTAACAGCTATTTACAGTTGTATGTGACAAGTCTGTGTTGTGTGTGTATGTGTGTGTGTGTGTGGGGGGGGGGGGGGGGGGGGGGAGGAGAGTGCAAGTATTAGTCATTCATAAGTGAGAAAGGAAGGTATAGAGAATGGGAAGAAAGAAAAGAAGAAGGAAAAATAATAATAATAATAATACAAACTCATCAATAATAATAATAATAATAATAATAATAATAATAATAATAATAATAATAATAATAATAATAATAATAATAATAATAATAATAATAATAATAATAATAATACATTCATAACAATAATAGTAATAATAATAATACTAAAAGTGAAGGCCAGTTATTATGCTTAGCTGTTGTCCGACCCTGAGGAGGCAGCTAGCCGAGCAGCTGCACCATTCGCCCCTTTGGAGCAACCCTCTGACCTGGTCAGGATTGGATCTGCTCTCTGCTGGGGGAATGGGGTCCAGGATTTTAATTACATTTTGGAATGCTTCATCCTACACGATAGAAAAAGGCTGACTATCTTTAACTATCATATCCACCAAGACCTCATCCAGCATCTGTTTTCTGGACACTGTGTGGGAGAAAGGTTGCTATATGAATATCAACATGTACAATAAATAGACACACACATACAATTATACAGTATATATACGTATATATATTTGGCTTACTGTCAGGATTTTCAGTATTGACAGGGTCACTGGTTTGCTGGGTATAATTGTCTTGATGTCTGCCACGCAAGTGTCTCAGCATAGATGACGTGTTGTTGCTGTAAGACAACTCTTGTGTGCAGCGCAAACACCGCACCTACTAGCAATAGTAATTTTGAGACCCATTTAAAAATTAATAATACAAATCAAACATGGAAACATAAAATGTATGCTATAAACTGCATTGTACCTTGTTTGGTTATATGAGATCAAAATGATCCCAAATTAGAAAACTTTGCTTATTGGTGTTATTCTCCATTTACATTGCCAAAATACTCTCACTCTCCAAATCTCTGTCTCCTCACAGTCCCATTTTGAAGCATAATGATGTATCTTATAAAACTGGTATGGCATCAAACTACTCAAAATCTGTCAAACCTGTCAAGCTGTCATTGGCTCAGAATGCATTGAAACGCCATGAGTCAATGACAAACACTGAAAGACTATGAGACAATGAAAAGCTTCAAAATATTTTTGAAGCAATGAAGGATGAAGCGAAACAGCAATGACGTTTGAAGCTTCAAACATCATCGGCCACGTGACACTGGTGTTTATTGATAAAAGCTCCAACACAGCGTTTTGAATCTCTGCTTCAGGAAGAGTGACACAAGCTCCAAAGCCTCGGTATCATTTACCCCTCACTAACATCACTTACATGTACATCTCCTGTACAGTTTGTTAATGCACATTTCTGTGTGTTCTGTTTGTTCTGTTTTACAATTTTACTAAGAGACAAGTGTGGAGAAAAACATCAGTAAAGACAAGTCTTCTGTTTATGGTGGTGTGGACTCTCTTTTTTGTTCCCTATCTGTCCAGCCCTGGTAGTGACACCATAGTGAGGACAGAACAGTGATATTATGAAATCACACGTTACTATGTTGAAATGACGTGATGATAAAAACGTGATGGGAGGGAGCACTGAAATGACCGTGTCAGTGCGGTGGGCTGTGGTCCTCCACATCCAAACTCGAGGCTGAGTGAACTCGACTCGGAGCTAGATTTGAATGTGCCAAACCAACATGACCTTTCTCTTCTCCAGCGTTGGGACGCACCTTGTGTGTCTGCAGCCGTGTGCACTGCATTTATTACCCTTGACTTTCCACTGTATCTCTGTCCAGCCAGAACCACACGCTCTGACAAAACTTTACAAAAACGAATGGACCTGGAAGCATATCCTGTCACCCCAACCGCAGCTGCGATTACCAGGCAGATAAACTAATCAGACCTTTAGAAGCTAGAAGCTCCAATGTTCTAACGTTGTTCCCTCATCAAAAACATGCCTCAAGACACATTTTGAAATACGATATAAGAAACAATAAAGTTGAAACTAATTTACGCAACTCACGCAAAAACCCTACAGTAGGAAGATGGAATCAGCTTGATAGGTTGAGTTTTTGCTCTCTTCCTGCCTGTCTCCTGGAATCATATCTATGCTACATTCAATCACATTTTTTCCTGCACAGTATACAAACGCAACTTGCACAATGTGTAAAGGTACAAAACAAATGAACTTTCCACTGAGGCCTTGCTAAAGTACATTTCCAATACAATTGTGTTGGAAACAACACACACTCAGACATGAATCAGTCTATTGCTAAGTTGGACTTGTCATTACATGGCAAAATTAATGTCATTCAACATATTGATGAGATTGCTGCATCTTGTGACTCCATTGTGACTCCGACTCGAAGGTACACATCTCGGCGCTGGGGGACGAGGTGACACTGAGAGTGAGAGTGGTTGAGTTAGCTAAATCCAGTGCAGAATTGGCGGCCAAAGTTATAGATCTTGAAAGCCATTCGAGACGAGATATTATTCACCTGTTGAACCTGAGGGAGACTGTGGAAGGGGCAAACCCTACTGCAGTTTTTGAAAAGTTCATCCAGACACTTCTGCAGCTTGGTCTGCACTGATCTCAATAAGTGGAATTTTTGGTTTAGCATTCCCTGCAGTTTTGTCCTTTAAAATGAATAATGTCGCACATATGTGCGGTGGTGGTGAGTGTTTAACTGACTTTTATACTCTTTGATGTTCCTTCTTGTAAAATTTTAATGTATTTATCATTTAAATCGCCTTAAAACATAATTAAACAGGGAAGTTGTACTTAATGTGGTGGTTATTGTGTTTTGTTGTAATGCCCTTCATACAGATGTAGTTTTAAACACTCTTTGTGTGATGACCAGGGAGGAGTGATGTGTGTAGGTTTGGTATACCACTCATTTGAAAATATTAACTTTTAATGTAGGGGGTCTAAATAATCCAGTAAAACGAGTATTTTAAATGACCTTGATAGTCCATGTGTCCGATTACTTCATGAGATTCAATTAGTTAAACGTGGTATAAACACAGGTTGGCAAGACACAAATCATTCTCTAGAGTTTATTATTTGTTTACTTCTAAGAATTTCTTTCCAAACATTTCCAAAGTTACTCGCAAACCATCCTCTCTTTCTGATCACATGGCTTTAATTGCTTATGCCTCTTTAACATCGTGCCCTCCATGCACTCTTCATTGACGCTTCAATACTACTTTTCTGTGTAATGACAGTTTTAAAGAGCAGTTTGTGTCTGAGCTAAAAGAATTTGTTAGTTTTAATTTAAGCTCTGAGGACGATCCCTGAATTTTGTGGGATGTGGTTACAGTACAGTACAGTACAATACAACTCGCTATGCTTCCTGTGTAAAGAACTCCAGAATGTCCAGACTGCATGTGTTACAGAGGAAACTTAATGTTTTTGACAACCTATTGCAGCAATGTTATGATGATGTTATGATGATGACATCGCTCTTCAACTTGATCAAAAAAGAGATTAACAATATTCTTAAACACCGTGCTGAATTTTAAATTCATAAAACTAGACAGTATTACTACTTTAATGGAGCCAAACCAAGCCATCTACCTGCTCTTAGGCTTAGAGCTGATGTGTTATTCTTGGATATTTCCTGTTAGGGATACCTGTGGACAGATTTTAGTGGAGCCATTAGATGTAAATGCAGTTTTTTACTCATTTTATTCTAAATTATATACCTCCGAGCTGCCACATGATGAACAAACATGTAATAACTTTCTTAAATTTGCACATTTACTTAAGTTGGCTGAGGATGAGCTGCATAAACTAAACTGCCCTATTACTTTGACTGAGCTTAAAGATGCTCTTTCAGATATGTGCAAAGGTAAATCTCCTGATCTTGATGGGATACCTCATGAGTTTTATGCAACTTTTTGGGACCAAATTGGACCTTTAATGTTGGCCATTGTTCAAACCGCTGTAGAGGCCACATCTCTTTTGAGAGATGTTAAAATTGCAATGGTTTCATTATTGCCTTAAAAAGATAAGGATCCCCCAGAATGTCCCAGTTACAGGCCCCTATCCCTTCTTAATGCCGACATAAAGATTTGGTATTGCAGTCTGGCTTTCTGCAGAAAAAGTGTGTGGTGTTGTAGTAAAATGTAACTTGTATTACACTATCTTTAATAATGAAGGAATACTCTGCTCTGTGGAACAATCTCAATGTACACATTGGTATGACTGAGGTGTACATTCCTTTGGTGATATTTTTGGTGATAAGGGGCTTCTTTCATTTGAAGATCTGTCCATTCAGTTTAATTTGCAGCATTTTAGTTTTTTTCTTTTTTACCTCAAGTTGAGAACAGCCATGAAAACATATGGGGTACCATGGCAGACTCCACTCCAGGTTCATTCTTTGCTGAAATTTGTGGATGGTGGTGTTTTCAAAGGGTAATTTCTAAACTCTATAATCATATTCTAGAAAAGACTTATGTTCCATTCCAAATGGATCTTGGACACTTCAACATGAAGTGCAGAACGCACCCAAATTGTACATTATGTCATACAAACTCATTAGCATTAACTACTTCTACATGATTTGGGAATGTTCAGGTGTTTTTAACTTTTGGAAGGTGATGAGCAACAGCCTATCTCTTTTACAATGGTAAGGCAATGCAAGGCAAATTTATTTGTATAGCACAATTTGTACACCAAATAATTCAAAGTGCTTTATAGAATAAGAAAGACATTAAAATCACACAGATCAAAGCATAAATAATCACAAATAATCATCATAAAATTAAATTTAACATTAAAACAGAAGAGTGCAGAATATAGACCTTTCAGTCATATGCACAGCTAAACAGAACAGTTTTGAGCCTGGATTTAAACATTGTCAGAGTAGAGGCCTGTCTCACATCTTCATGGCACTAACATTTTGGAGATGTACTTTGGTGCTAGGCCATGGAGAGACTTATACACAAGCAGAGCTGCTTTAAAGTCTATTCTTTGAGCTACAGGAGCCAGAGACCTGAGCACAGGATGTACATGCTCATACTTCCTGGTTCTAGCCAGGACCCGAGCAGCAGTGTTCTGGATGTACTGTTCTGTCTTAAGGCTCGTTTGGAGAGGCCAGTGAGCAGGACGTTACAGTCGTCTAACCTACTGGAGACAAATGCATGGATAAGTCTCTCTCTAAGTCTGGCTTTGACAGTTTACCTTTGATTTTTGCAATGTTTTTAGGTGGTAAAAAGCTGCAGGTGTTATTGATTTGATGTGGCTGTTAAAGTTCAAGTCTGAGTCCATTATTACCCCTAGATTTCTAGCCTGATTTGAAGGTTTTGGGGAGAGAGACTGGAGTTGACTGCTGACACTTTCTCTATGTTTCTCTGGCCAAAGATGATGACTTCAGTCTTGCCAGCGTTTAGATGGAGAAAGATGTTTTGCATCCACACACTGATCTGTTGGATGCAGTGGCAGAGGGAATCCACTGGTCCATATTCACCTGCTGCAGTGAGACATAGATCTGAGTGTCATCTGCAGAGTTGTGGTAGGACACATTATTGCTGTGTATTAACTGGCCACAGCAGCATGTAGCGATTGAACAACAGGGGTCCCAGGATTGAACTTTGGGGCACCCAACAGGTCAGGGACATTTTATCTGAGATACATTTTTCAATTTACACAAAGTACTCCCTGTCTTCTACATAGGACCTGAACCAGTTTAGTGCCGTATCAGAGATGCCCTCCCAGTCCTCTAGTCTCTGTAAGAGGATTCCATGATCCACAGTGTCAAAGGCAGCACTCAGATCTAACAGGATCAAGACTGAGACTTTGCCTGAATCAGTGTTCAAGCGGATGTCATTTGTCACCTTGATAAGAGCAGTCTCAGTGCTGTGGTGGGGTCTAAAACCAGACTGGAAAACATCAAAGGAGTTGTTCATTTCGAGAAACTTAATAAGCTGTTGGTAAGCAACTTTTTCAAGGACTTTCCCTAGAAATGGCAGATTTGAGATTGGCCGGTAATTGTTCAATATCGTGGCATCAAGACTGCTCTTCTTTAGGAGAGGCTTGATAACCGCAGATAACTATCTTGTAATGTTCCTTGCTCACCTGTGGTTTTGATTCTTAATGACATGTCTCTGCTTGGCTTGAGCAGAGAGCAAGAAAAGGTTTTTCAGACTTGGCCTAACAGCTGCAAAAAAATAAAATAAAAAGGTTGCAGTCAGATGGAAACCCCCTCATTCCTTATTTCATCGCCAGTGGGTACTGTCATTTATTGATATTGCTTATTTTGCTCTTTCGCATGCTTAATGCGAAAGAGAAAACAATATACAAAAAGCCACAGAGTGGGTAAGTCATATTGTAACAGTCCTTCATATTTATGTATATAACTTAGTGTTTGTTCATGTGACACATGAGCAAACAATTTTAATAATGTTCCACTTGACCCTAATAGGTTGCACACTCAGCCATCAGCGCTCTGCCACAGCCACGTTTTCAAGATCTCCAGTAAGATAAGAAATGAACTAAAATACAGAAATGAAAAGCAACATTTGACATCTTTATTAATGTATTAGAATAAGAAGAGTCCCAGATGAGCAATTAGCCCCTTGTGGATGTCAGTTCACTTTGTGTACTTTTTATTTTATGTAATTTAAATTTTATGCAATGTATTGTAAGAATTTCATTTTAATATTTATTTTATTGTATTTCCTTTTGTGACAGTTATCACGGGTTGTCAAAGAAAGAATAAACTCTGTTTTGTCTACCTTGTGCTCACATGAAATCCTTGAGGGTGCTACACATATTGCTATCAAAGTTTGTAAGTGTAATGCAGTATGTACTGATGTGCACAAATCCTTTTATTTTAAAGCAAGTTTATTTGTATAGCACAATTCGTACGCAAGGAAATTCAAAGTACTTTACAGAATAAAAAAGACATTAAAATCACAATACAACAAATCCAAACACAAATAATAATCACAAATAATCATCATAAAATGAAAATTACAGGAGAAAAGTGTAGAATAAAACCCTTTCAGTCATATGCACAGCTAAAAAAAATGTTTTGAGCCTGGATTTAAACATTGTCAAAGTAGATGCCTGTCTCACATCTTCAGGAAGACTGTTCCAGGTTTTATATGCAGAAAACTGCTGATTCCCCTGGTTTAGTCCTGGCTCTGGAGGAGGAGGCCAGTCCCTGAAGTCCTCAGAGTGTGAGACGGTTCATGTGGTGCTAACCTGTGGCAGATGTACTTTGGTGCTGGTCCATGGAAAGACTTGTACACAAACAAAGCAGCTTTAAAGTCAGGGACATTTTATCTGAGACACATTTTACAATTTCAACAAAAAAACTCCCTGTTTCCTAGATAGGACTTGAACCAGTTTAAAGCAGTACTACAGATGCCCTCCCAGTGCTCTAGTCTCTGTAAGAGGATCCCATGATCAACAGTGTCAAAAGCAGCACTCAGATCTAACAGGATCAAGACTGAGACTTTACTTGCATCAGTGTTCAGGCAGATGTCATTTGTCACCTTAAGAAGGGCAGTCTCAGTGCTGTGGTGGGGTCTAAAACCTGACTGGAAAACATCAAAGGAGTTGTCTGTGTAATCCTTCAGCCATCCACATCTGCTCTATAGTAAAAGCTGAAATTAAATCTGTCAACTGGACAAAACGTTTTAGGAATGAAGATATTTTGCTGCTCATCCAAGCTGCTTCTTCAGTTCTCGTCACATTGCTGCTGGACATTGCCTTACATCTATCTGAAGGGAGGACTACACTAAAACTGTAAACATCTACTTAGCCTGGGACCTATTTAGCATAATCATTTAGCCTAAATGAGTTGATTCTGTGTCTTTCTAGACTAGCAAGCTCCATTGTTCACTTTGTTTCCCTTGCTTGCTTTGGGTCAGAGGAAGGAGCTATAAATAGGAAATAAATGATGTCTGGGGCCCCCATTCCTGTTCAAGGAAGGATTCTCCTTCCTTACAAAAATTGCTTCTTTAACTCCCCTCTCAAACCATTTCTTTTCTCTGGCTAATCTTTGTATCTCACTATCTTCAGTACTGATATTAGCCAGAGAAAAGCTGACTCGCCCTCCTTGCACATTCGTGCTGGGGCCTTTATGAAGCAGCAGACTCCAAAACAGAATTCTCTTTAAAACATCTCATGAACACAACCAACTGGCCTTCAGTCACTTTCTGTTCTGTGAGTTTTCATGTGCATCTTCAAATTAGAGCTTTGTGAAAACCCTTTATCACAAATGGAACAACTGTAAGGTCGTTCACCGGTGTGCGTTCTCTCATGTTCACGTAGATGAGACTTTGTAGCAAATGTCTTCTCACATGTTGTGCAGTTGTAAGGTCGTTCACCAGTGTGTATCTTTAAATGTTCATGTAGATTGGCCTTTTGAGAAAATGTTTTCTCACATATTGAACAACTGAATGGTTTATCTCCTGTGTGCACTCTCATATGTGCATCTAGATTACACTTCATGGTAAATGTTTTCTCACATCTTGAACAACTGTAAGGTCGTTCACCGGTGTGTATCTTTAAATGTTCATGTAGATTGGCCTTTTGAGAAAATGTTTTCTCACATATTGAACAGTTGTAAGGTCGTTCACCGGTGTGTATCTTTACATGTTTATGTAGATTGGCCTTGTGATGAAATGTTTTCTCACATGTTGAACAGCTGTAAGGTCGTACACCAGCGTGTACCTTTGCATGTACATCTCGATTGGCCTTTGTTGTAAATGTTTTCTCACATGTTGAACAGCTGAATGGTTTCTCTCCTGTGTGCACTCGAATGTGTCTTTGTAATTTCCACACAGTCTGAAACCTCTTCTGACACGCATAACACTGGTGTTTTTTCTTGTCAGCTCCTTGGACTGTTCCTGACATGTCTCCATAGTTCACAGTGGCACTGGTCTCAGGTCTATTCCCCAAATACATGTCTGCACCAGAGTTTGGTGCAGCAGTGCTTCTGGCTCTGATCTGGACTTGGTTGCAGTGGTCTCCATCAGCCTCTGTCTCCATCTGTGCAGCTGAAAAGCTGATTGGAGCTCTCCAGTCTTCATCATTGTCAGAGGAGTGCTCCGTGTGTCCCTCAGTCTCCGAGTGTAAATGTGGCTCTGTGCTGATGTCCTCTCCCTGTGTTTCCCCTCTGTGTCTATGTTGAAGCAGTGAGGACTCTTCTGTCTTCACACAGACAGCACTGGACTCTGGGACGCCCACTGGGAGCTGGGGTGGAGATCAAACACACAAATATTAATATTCATATTTTGACTCAAAACAATGATCAGAACATTTCTTGATTTCAATCAGAAAAGTGCTAAATGTGTCTGTCATTTTCTTGGTTGAGGTTTGTTAGAAAAATTGTTATACATTTATCAATTTCAAGATGAGAACAAACATCCTCCAGATGAAGGATCGCTCCGACCAGAGGATATCAAGTCACTAACTGGCCCTTAACACATATTCTGTGTATTAGATAATGCTCACTCTCCCTCGCTGAATAAAAGATAACAGCTTCATTCGAATATTTTCTTTTCTTGCCAAATTGTACGGTGTTTAGTTGGCCAGCAAGTGGTGCTGTTGTATTGTACCCATGGGGGCTCTCGTCTATCAACACTGTGGTGAGAAGGGGGTGTATATTTATATATTTGTTTATATTTGCTCGCAACAAGACCATTGTGAACAAGACAAAGACTGCTTTAGCTTTGTAGATCAGTGACTGCAGGAAAACGAATATTACTACAGCGGAGTGACGTCAGGATGAAGAGGCGTGGTCAGAGGAACTGTGAAATATGAGTGAGTCACTGTTAATCATTTCTTATGTGTCCAACCTCATAGGCTGATCATTAAAATTTAATTTGTTACAGTATTTCTAAAGGTTGTCATTTTTATTTACAGCACAGTATGGTATTTGGTTTTGTTCTATAATACTGTACTTATATATTTATAAAGTGTGGGCTGAGGGATTTTACAGTCTTAAAACAAATATAATTGTCAAAAATAAAACCGACTACTTTGTGGATTTCGGCTGTTGCAAATTATTTTTGGAACGTAACCCCCGCAATAAACCAGGGACCAGTGTAGTCTACTTTTCCTCCTCACATAAACAATCATGTGTCTTTGATGTGACCTAAGCCTGACTTGGCTCATTGGATTAATACATGCGGTGCCTTCAGGGCCCGTGTGGAGTGTGAACAACTTCAATTTCCCTACTGAATGCAAATGTATCTCTTGCTTCTGCCCGCCACGTTTAAGCTCCTAAGACCTGAGCTCTTCCATGGCTGCTTTATTAATTTCTCTTTATTTTTACACTCATCAGGTCCCAATCTGCCCAAATAACTAATAATTATCTTTTTACATTATGTAGTTTCTGAGAAAAATTATGTCCACATATGAAGACATTCGTTCTATGTTTTAATCATTTTGATAGAACAAAATAAAATCACATTTGAATAACGAATAGCAAAAACTATTAAGTGCCTGAACGCAGCAAGATTTGTCCTGAATAAACAGAAAATGAGAAACAACAATTTTGGTTCATTTGAAGAGCTGCTGACAGTAGCAGGAAGACATATGCCTTTACAAAAAAAAAAAAAAAAATCTATTCTGTACTTTCTAAACCAGGGTGAGCAAACTTTTTGATACACAATGGTTTCTAAAATTTGATAACTTTCAGTTAAATAAACAGAGAAGAAAAACTTTGAACAAGGTTTACCCTTACCTATTTTAATATGTGGCAACGTTAAGCGGGCCGGATTAATAAACTCAAAGAGACCTGTGTGGCCCCCCGGCCATAGTTTGCCCATGTCTGATCTAAACTCTGATCTTAAAATTATCATCTAAATTGAACATTTTTGCATTGTTGCTGTTCTTGTATGCTGTTCTTCTTCTTCAAAAAATTTGCATTGTGGTCTAGAAAACCCAAAATGTGTTGTCCACATATGTGGACGCCAGGTCCAAGAAGCTTAAGCATGGAGCACCCATTCTCCCTGCGCCACCCACCTGGTCGGACCTCAAGGCATTCCCAGGCCAGCCGAGAGACAGTCCCTCCAGCGTCCTGGGTCTCAGCCTAAATATGTTTGTGATGAGGAAACCACATTATAACATAGATGAGAGAATAGCCTAATACGGCCCTTTAACTATTCTCCAGACTCACCATCAGCTGCAGCCTCTGCTCTCTCACAAATACTGCACCTAACCCTGTCCTTTAGTCCGTTTGCAGAGCACAAAGCGGCGGCTTCATCAACCGAGTTTATACAAATGATCCATGTGAGTTTAGGTTTGTTTCTATGAACGTAAAAGACGTGCCCAGATCTTTCCTTACGTCATTATGCATCTACAGATGAAGCGCGTGACGCTGTGATGGCCCTAAAGCTTTTATTTTCACTGTTATATAAAGTTTGCTTTGTCCAGACACATGTTTTTTTACAATGTCGGGGCCAATTCAACTTTTACAGTGTTACAGACTCTTCGTGCAGAGATCAGCCGTGTTCGGAAACCTGCGGGAGAAAAGCGCACTGTATTGTGGGATGCCTCATAGCTCCCATGCTAAAGGAGCTAAGAAAGGAAGCATACAGGCTCCTTTTACAAATGAAATATTGAAACAGAAGCTGTGCTCTCCAACCTTATGTGGTCCGTTTCACGCAACTTCATCCTAGACAACACTGTGGATAAAGCTCACCTGTGCTGGGAGCGTGTCTTCCTCCTGTTTGACGCTCTGCTCCTCTGGCTCCTCTTTAATCCGTGGAGTCTGTGGAGTGTCCTGGTTCCTCTGGTTGTCCTCTTTGGAGCGACACAGTTCCTCCTCATACTCCGCTATCGTTCTTTCAAACAGCGCAAAGATCTCTTCAGCAGCCGCAGTCAGCCGCTCATTCACCAAAGCTCTCAGCGTTTGGCCTTTGGACATTTTAACAAAGTGTTTTTAGCTTTAGCTCCGAGCTAACCGCACACGGGGCTCTGTCTGCTTCCTGCTTTTTGTGCAGCAGGTAGACACGGTTAGTGTACTGCTGCCCCCACTGGTCAGGCTGTTACACTCCGAAAATACTCATTGAGCTCGTGCACACACGTGACTAGGTGTAAGTACGGCGGCGTAGAGCTGTCAAATCTGTACTTAAATAAAATCATCAGTATCTCGTTTTAACATGACTGTAACATATTTAATGTTCACTCTGAAAATCTTTGTTTATGTTAAAGTCAATTACTGCCCTCTAGTGGACGCCTTGGGTACCGCTGCTGTGGAATTTAAAACACTAAAAACAAAAAAAAGAACAAAATAAACTGAGAAGTCATCTTGAATTAAATCTGATTTATTGTGGCACAGTTGTAAAGAGTTCCTCATCCCTGACAGAGCGTCAGCCCTGAGCTGTGTCAGTGTCAGCACATTTATACCACACCAGTAAGAATTAAAACTGCAAGCAGTGATAAAGGCCCTCGCCACCCCTTGCGACCGCGGGGTACAGGCCACAGTGAAGATCCTGCCTTTCGTTCCCGCTTACATCGCTCCTCCCCCCAAAATCAGCAACTGAGTAATACTACTCCATTCATTCCATAGAGACAATTTATCACATTGTCACGCCTGAACGGTTGGAAATAGAGGTATGTGTTCTTTGGCTTTTTTTGTTCAGTATGATGAGAGGAATATGTGTACCAAATTTCAATGGTCTATGACAAAGTAATAATTTCTCATCTCAGTTAACCAAAACCTATGTATTTCAATGAGAAATGTCAGTCGTTGCCATGGCAACACCTTTGAAATTAGAGGTATGTTCTAATTGGCTTTTTGTTCAGTATGGCAATTGGGATGTCTATGCCAAATTTCAAATGTTTGTGATGAAGTAATCTTTTTCGTACCATTAAAACATTCAAGGGGGCGCTGTGGAGCAATATAATGTCTGACATGTGTAAATTGTATATCTATGCGTTCAGATCAACGTTTTGACCAAAAAAGTATATTCCTGCCGGGACATAGGACACTAAATGTGTGAGTTACACGCATTTAAAATCTTTTAAAAATTGCTTTTTAATTTGTGGGCTGGCCACACCCACATTTTATAACTTAGAAAGTTCCAAAAGAGTTCCCTATAATCCCACATGGGACTAGTTCATTTTGACCAATTTGCAAGTTTCTTGAATGAAAATCCGAGGCACAAAAAATTCAAATGCGAGAGGTAAAATTCTGAAAAAATGGGGTTCCGCCCACAATGGCCAACTTCCTGTAGGGTTTAGGGTGGGGTCATAATATAATTTTTTACTTGTCTTGACATGTTCTATGTTTGTACCAAATTTCATTTGTCTACGATGAAAAAGGTCTCTCATTGCTGCAATGTATTTCAAATTTTGTGGTGGCGCTATTGAGTCATTTTGAAACATTATTTTTTTTGAATATCAAAATAATAAATTTTTCATCAAACTTGAATTTTGGGTCCAATAAAATTGACTTTTCGTTAACGTTCAGGGGGTCAAAAGTGGATTCAAAGTCGCGACCAAAATAAGAATAATAATGGAAATGCATTTTCCACCCATTATTTTTCTCCTAAACCATAACAGCTACAGTCATGTGACTTTCTCACATTGTGCCCCATCACAAATAAGGCCCCTGTGAATTTTTCCACACGTCCACGACAAATCGATTGTCTTCTATGAATTTTTGAAAATGAAATTTGAAGAGGGCGCTAGAGAGCCATTTTGTAAGAGAGTGCCTTAATTTGCATATCATTGCGTTCAGCTCACAAATGTGCATAAACGCTGTATTAGCGTTTTCCCAACAAAAAATGTGTGAAAAAGAAATATTTTTTTGAAATATTCCAAAATTTGCGATTTTGTTGAAAATTCACCCTGACCACACCCAAAGTCATAATCAAAATGTAATTGATAATCTTTAATCACACATGTCTTTAGTGGGATTTGGCAAAATTTGAAGTGTTTGTGATTAAAACTGGGCGAGATAATGTCCTGAATGCGAGGGTGTGCACTTTTGTCGTTCACGGGTTTGATCCAATATGGCCGACTTCCTGTACATTTTAGGGCGGGGCTATAATATCATTTTTGTCATGTCCCGACATGTACTATTTTTTGATTGAGTTTTGGATTTTTACGTCGACTTTTTTCCGAGTCGGGCTCCCATTGGCCCCATGAAAATCAAAGTTTGAGGTGGCGCTACCGAGTTGTCTTTCGTTATTTTTTCTCATGGTCTTTTGTGACAGTTAGAGCTCGTCGAGTTCTAATTTTTGACACCACTCACTGCCATGTCGGGGTGTGTTTACTACTTGATTTTTGGCATTTTCCACGCTCCGGACACGGTTTTAATGAGTCCCTCGCCGGGACGGAGTCCCAGGCTCGGGCCTAATTGCATGAACTACAAAACCAATTTAGACCTGTTAAAGGAGTACAAGGCCAAAATACTTCTTGACAGCAGGTGAATATGGACGAGTGGATTCACTCTGCCACTGCATCCAACAGATTTAAAACCTTCAAATCAGGCTAGAAATCTAGGGGTAATAATGGACTCAGACTTGAACTTTAACAGCCACATCAAATAGCAAACAACAAAGTTAAATCTGTCAACTGGACAAATCTTGTAGGAGTGAAGACGTTTGGCTGCTCATCCAAGTCGCTTATTCAGTTTTGGTCAGAATGAAAAATCTACCTGAGGGGAGGGGCTAACTACACTGAAACTGTAAGCAGCTATTGTTCCCAGTTTCAACTGAGACTAACCTATTCAGCCCTTAACGACCCTGCTATTGTTCTCATTGTTCTGGGTCTGAGGATAGAGTTGTAAATGGGGGAGAGATTATGTCTCAGGCCTCCATTTCTGTTTAAGGAAGGATTCTCTTTCCTAACAAAAATAGTTTCTTTAACTCCTGTCTCAAACCATTTATTTTCTCTGGCTCAGATCTGAACTTCACTATCTTCAAAGGAGTGGTTAGTGGCTTTGAGATGGAGATGTACAGCAGACTGAGATCCAGAGGAACTCTCACGCCGGTGTTGGTACATCCTTTAATGGAGTAGCTGTTTAGTTTCTCCAGTGTAACGCTCACTGCACTCTTCACTACACTGAATGGAGTAGACTACATTACTTGGTTTATGGCTCAGGGTTTTGTCCTTAGGGTGAACCAATTTTTGCCTTAAAGTGTTTGTGGGTTTGAAAAAGACAGGAATCTCATACTGTCTGAAGATTCTCTGAAGTTTTTCAGATACACCCGCAGTGTAAGGAATGGTAAAACCTCTCCTTCTAGGTCCTGATTCTCCTTGGCTTCTTCCCGTGTGAACTTGATGTTTGGATCCACAGCATTAATACGTGCAGTAAAAGGCTCCAGATCCTGAATTTTGATTTTGGTCCAGTTGTCATCCGCATATCGAAACCAATGTGTGGGTGGGACTACCTGGAAATGAGGCCAATGCCTCCTGTTCAAATTGTTCCATGTATAAATTAGCCATGATAGGAGAGACCGGTGAGCCCATGGCACAGCCGTGGATTTGCCTGTAGAAGTTTCCTCTAAACTGGAAATATGTGCTATTTAGACAAATTTCCATCAGTTTACAGATTTGGTCTGGTGTCAGTTTCATTCTCTTTTAGCTTAGTATCCTGCAGTAGTCTCCTCTTTGCAGCCTCCACTGCCACAGCTGTGAGGATACAAGTGAAAAGAGAGGTCACAGCAAAGGAAACCATGGTCTCTTCTGAATCAAATTAGCCCCTCCCCTCATTAGCCCCTCCCCTCAGATAGATTTAAAGGCAGTGTCCAGCAGCCAAATGTCTTCACTCCTACAAGATTTGTCCAGTTGACAGATTTAACTTTGTTGTTTGCTATGGATCGGACCTGGACAACTGTCGTAACGGTGGGTGTAGCGGACCAAAGAGTGCAGACTCGGGGCAGATTTATGGTGTTTATTTACAATAGTGCAGAGTTAATAGTCAATAGTTCGTAAATCACCAACGGGGACAGGGAGCGGGAGGCAGGCCAGATGGGCGTAGTCCAGAGCAGGCAGGAGACATCCAGGGCCGGATCACAACAGGACAAGGCGCGGTAACAGGAAGGACCGAGCAGGAGTAATCCAGCAAGCGGGAGCCAGGGCAGGTGACGGGAAACAAGCCGGAGACCACGACAGGACAGGAGGCGAAGACACACGTAGGATCCCGCAGACAACAACAGGACAGACAGGGTGAGGAAACACAGACGATCTCGCGCCAAGTGTCAAGTCCCAGCTCCTCATACGCTCCGCAGCCGGTGGAGGTAATTGCGCTGATGCGCTCCAGGTGCGCGCGGGAGGAGCCGGGAACTCCGCCCAGCTCCAGGCTCAGACAGGAGAGGGAGGGGAAGGCACACAGGGAGACAGATACTAGAGGCATCATGACAACGACTGAGGGTCTGCACAGACAGCCACATCAAATCAATAACATCTGCAGGTTTTTACCACCTAAAAAATATTGCAAAAGTAAACTGTCAAAGCCAGACTTAGAGAGACTTATCCTGCATTTGTCTCCAGTAGGTTAGACTACTGTAACGTCCTGCTCACTGGCCTCTCCACACGAGCCTGTGTCCTGTGCTCAGGTCTCTGGCCCCTGTGGCTCAGAGAATAGACTTTAAAACAGCTCTGCTTATGAACAAGTCTCTCCATGGACGAGCACCAAAGAACATCTCTGTAATGAATGTAATTTTAATCTTATGCCCATTATTTGTGATTATTATTTGTGTTTCAATTTGCTGTATTGTAATTTTAATATATTTTAATTCATATGACTGAAATGTTTTTATACTGCACTCTTCTATTTTAATGTTAATTTTATGATGATTATTTGTGATTATTTGTTTTGATTTGTGTGATTTTAATGTCTTTCTTATTCTGTAAAGCTCTTTGAATTACTTTGTGTATGAATTGTGCTATACAAATAAACTTGCCTTTGGACATAGGATAATCATTTCATCTAATGTGCATCAGACAGTGGACACAGAGCACATTGTACTTGGTCAAAGATCAAATGGATAAAATATAATTAAACTAAGAATTAAGAAACTGGGACTAAGAGGTCTGTATAACAGTAAAGTACATTTAAAATGTTATCTACTGCAAGCTCTTGTTATTAGCTCGGTCCTTTTTTAAACTAGGTAATGTGTGCAGACTTTTATTTGATGGTACAATATATTTTTTGTTGTAAAACATGTACAGAAGTACATTTAATAAGGCCACAGTAATAATTCATGAATATCTATGTAACAAGGTACAGGTTTATGCACAACTGTTGTATTTCTCTGTAGTTACATGTACATCTCCTGTACAGTTTGTTAATGCACATTTCTGTGTGTTTTGTTTTACAATTTTACAAAGACGTGGAGAAGGTAAAAGACAAGTCTTCTGTTTATGGTCGTGTGGACTCTCTTTTGTCCAGCCTGGTAATGACACCATAGTGAGGACATAATAGTAAAAGGACAGTTGCACAATGGGATAACACAAGAACAACTTTCACCGATGCACTATGAACAAACACAAGATGGAGCAGCAAGACAAGATGGACTAAACACAAAAAGTGTATGAGACCATTTCACAAATCTCCTGCTCAAGCTCAAGTACATCACCAAAGCCAAAGCTAAAGCTCAAGCAGCCAAAGCACAAATGTTGAAAGAAAAGCTAGAACAGAAGCAAGTCAAATGAGGTACGTGGTAAAGACAGAGAGGCACGCCACCGCCTCCTCAGCTGAAGCAGCGAGGACGAACTACCTTCAGGACACTGCTCACTGCACCAGCAAGTATATGCAGGCCACTGTGCACTGAAGCCTCCAACACATAATGAGCCCCATCACCACCTCTGCCAGGCCCAGTTCAGTGGTACCTGAGTGGCTTTCTAACAGGTAAGGTAAAGTTTAGCACTCCAAACAGAGCCCAAACACATTATCCTCTCGCTCCATGGTCTCACACATCCAGTCATAGAAACTATGATTGTGAAGAAGCAATGACTGATCTGGAAAGTTTCTTTGCAGAATGTGACCAGGGAACTCAATCTAACAGTCAGAGAGGAGCTTGACCTGCAGATAAAGTGGCTTGACGCAGATTCAGGTCAAGCCAGGCAAGAGGAGCATGGCTCAAATGCAAAACAGTTTATCAGCCTATGTCCACTATGCCACAGCAGATGTTTGGTTTGGCAAAGATTACATGACACTTACTATTGGAGAGCTTTAAAAAAATAAATAAATAAAAAAAATAAAAATAAAACACAAAGACAATCAGCGTCTCAAAGAGGAGACATTCTAATGGAGACGGAACTAAGTCAAGAGGATGTTTACCAGGTTTAGCATAATGTGACACAGCCAGGTAAATTGTAAAAAAGCTTCCTTATGGACTGCAGGAACGCTGGATCACAAATGGCTCTGGGCTGGGTTATTGTAGGTGAGGTATGTCTAGATCTGGGCTGGGTTATTGTAGGTGAGGTATGTCTAGATCTGGGCTGGGTTATTGTAGGTGAGGTATGTCTAGATCTGGGCTGGGTTATTGTAGGTGAGGTATGTCTTGGGGGTAGCTCTAAAACAGACTAAAGTGAATTTTTACAAAACCAATGTGACGAAACGATCTTAGGTTCCTATGGTTGAAAGACAATGACCTGAGAAAACAAATAACACAGTTCCACATGAAAGTCACAGTTTTGGGAACAGTTCATTGACAGCTATTGGTATCTATGGATTGGGATGAGCAGCAAGAGGAGCATGGATCAAACACAAAACTGTTTGTCTCCCACAATTTCTATGCAGATGATGGACTGACATCTGTGTACAATAAGAAGTCAGGAACAAGAAACATGCAAGCAGAATCAAATATACGGCTCCATAAAACCGCCTCAAGTGTCACTGAGGTCATGGATGTGTGTCCACCAGAGGAGCGAGCAGCAGATCTTAAGGATTTAAACTTGCACGTGAACTCTCTGCCTCTCCAACAAAGTCTTGGGGTTGGTTGGAACTTAGAAAATGACTCTTTTACATTCCAAGCAGGACAAGACACAAAACCATTTACCAGCAAAGGCATACTTTTGATTGTAAATATCCTCTGTGACCCTCTAGGTTTTGCTGTTCCAGTGAGAATTCAGGGAAAAGCACTGTACAGGGAGCTAACTCTGGAACATCAGGACTGGGATAACCCTTTACCAGCATAGAGATTGGACAAAATGGACTGACTCGTTTACTGCCCTTGAACATGTCCACATCCGCAGGCCCTTTGTACCCATTTAATTGTCACACACAAACAAAAGAAACATGCATCTTCTCAGATGCAAGTTTGTGGAGCTCTCCAGTCTTCATCATTGTCAGTGTCAGAGGAGTGCTCCATGTGTCCCTCAGTCTCTGAGTGTAAATGTGGCTCTGTGCTGATGTCCTTTCCCTGTGTTTCCTCTCTGTGCTCAGTTTGTCTATGTTGAAGCAGTGAGGACTCTTCTGTCTTAACACAGACAGCACTGGACTCTGGGACGCCCACTGGGAGCTGGGAACAAACACACAAATATTAATATTCATATTTTATTTTCCTGAAAACAATAATAATATCCATGCATCTCTTCTGCTTATCCGGGGCCGTGTCATGGGGCAGCAGTCAAAACAGGGGCACTCAGACTTCCCTCATCCCAGACACTTCCTCCAGCTCCATTGGGACTCCCAAGTGGTTCTGAGGCCAGCCGAGTGATATAGTCACTCCAGTCCCTGTGAAGGCATCCGGGAGGCATCTGGAACAGATGTCTGAGTGTCAGCTGGCTCCTCTCGACGTGGAGGAGGGATTGAGGAGATCCTCAAAGTTTTCCTTCGACCATCCGAAAACATCCCCAGTTGAGGTCAGCAGCTCTCCCTCCTGAGGCACTGCTCTTCCTCCTGAGGTGTCAGACGGTTTGCCAGAATTTCTTTGAGGCCAATGGCTAGTCTGTTGAAGTTATCTCATCTGCACACGGTCACATGGTCTCACAGTCAGATGGTCACAGCAGCGGCTAAAACAGACAAACTCCTCTGGCTGAGAACTGAAATACAACTACAGCAGATCCTCACATTGTCTGAACCAGTCAGCCCCTGAGTCCAGCCACAGAGCCTCTGCATCCAGCTCCAGACACTATGCGTCCAGCCTCAGGGCCTCTGTGCCCAGCTCCAGCACTAAAGCTTGGACTTCACAGTCTCAGCTGCCTCATGTTTGCACTCAGCATTGAGGTGAAAACTTTTACAAGAACAGTTAGATCTAAAGCAGCAGCCTGTGTCCCTGCTCTCATGTTGTGGGACTCTTACAAAGCAGTTTGGCTGAAATATATTTCCTGAAAATGTAAAAGAAGCTTGTATACACTGCCTAGCAAAAAAAAAAAAAAAAAATGTCGGCACCAAAATAAAAGGTCACACACTCTAATATTTGTTTTTTCCGCCTTTAGTTTTGATTACGTCACACATTTGCTGTAGCATTGTTTCGATTTTGCTTCTGCAATGTCACACGATGTATTTCCATCCAGTGTTGCATGAATTTTTCACCAAGATGTTGCATTGATGCTGGTCGAGTCTGACGCTGCACAAAGCTTCTCCAGCACATCTCAAAGATTCTCAATGGGGTTAAGGTCTGGACTCTGTGGTGGACAATCCATGTGTGAAAATGATGTCTCATGCTCCTGAACCACTCTGTCACAATTTGAACCCAATGAATCCTGGCATTGTCATCTTGGAATATGCCCATAACATAAGGGAAGAAAAAATCCATTGATTGAATAACCTGGTCATTCAGTATATTCAGGTGTCAGCTGACCTCATTCTTCAAGCACAGACTGTTGCTGAACCTAGACCTGACCAACTGCAGCAACTCCAACCTATTTGTTTAGTTAAATCCAGGTGGCAACTTTTTTGTTGGCCAGGCAGTGTATCTAAACATGTGTTTTCTTCTCTCTGCCTGACCCGAATCTTCTCCGTCTGTGCGGCTGAAGCAGGAGGCGGAACCGGGGTCAGAGTGAGTGCTCTAAGGGAGAAAACCTCAGAGGAAAAGTGTCTGAATTTGTGTATTTTGGGCTTCTAATTATTGGTGAAAATGTTTATTATCTAAATTATCTTGTGATGTCGTAAGTGTCATTATCGGAGACCGATATTTCGGTGCATCCCTCACTGTTCCAATCTGGTGGTATACGCCTCTGTTTCATGCTTCATCTAACTGTAGATAGTACTGCTAAATAAATGTATGAAATTAAATATTGAAACAGAAGCTGTGCCCTTAAGTAGTTCGTTTCACTTAACTTCATCCTAAACAATCATGTGGATAAAGCTCACCTGTGCTGGGAGCGTGTCTTCCTCCTGTTTGACGCTCTGCTCCTCTGGCTCCTCTTTAATCCGTGGAGTCTGTGGAGTGTCCTGGTTCCTCTGGTTCTCCTCTTTGGAGCGACACAGTTCCTCCTCATACTCCGCTATCGTTCTTTCAAACAGCGCAAAGATCTCTTCAGCAGCCGCAGTCAGCCGCTCATTCGCCAAAGCTCTCAGCGTTTGGCCTTTGGACATTTTAACAAAGTGTTTTTAGCTTTAGCTCCGAGCTAACCGCACACAAGGCTCTTCTTCCTTTTGTTGTTTTACGGTGGTTAGCAATGATCTTAAAGGAGCGTTACCCCCACCTACTGTTCCGGAGTATGGGTCTAAAGGTAAAGTCACTCAAAATAATTGTAAAAATGAACTAAAATAAAAGACAGAAAATCTATCCATCTATAGCCTGTGAAAAACACTTGCCTGCTTTAACTTCTTAAGACCCAAGCTGCATAGCTTTATTAATTTCTCTTTATTATTTGGGTGATTGGGACCTGATGAATGAATATCTTTTAAATGAATATCATTTTACATTGTGAGAAAAATGATGTCCACATAGAACAAAATAAAGTCACAGTTGAACAATGATTTGCAAAAACTATTAAATAAAACTTCAGCAACTGACAGGTTGGAAGAAACAGGAGTAATTGTAATTTGCTGGATTTATCTATAACTAAATACAAAAGAAACAGCAGAATGTGTCTTTAAACTCAAAAACTTGGTAATTAAGAATCACCATCCCAATGATTTATTTGGGTCATAGTTGAAATTACAATGAAAATACAATCTTTAATGTACCTTCAAAAGTGAACCTGCAGAGGAGCCGTTTCTTCCCCTTGTCTGCTGTTCATACTGTCTATTTTATTCTACTGTTTATTTATTATCAGATTTCTTCAAAGTTCAACATTCTATCTTATTTTAATGGCCTTATTTTTTTCTATCACAGTTTTCATCATTATTCTTTGTTTAATTTATGTTTTGAAAGCCTCTGTAGATTTGAGTTCTTCTTGTTGTTCAGGAAAAGGGCCTTCACAGCATGTCGTAAAAGTGTAGAAGCAGCTGCTGTGGCTCAGAGGGCTGTTTTTGTTGTCATTCAAAATCAGGTCTAGGAGGTTTAATCAGATGACAGGTCCAAACATCTGCATTTTGAGTCGTTAGCAGCAAACTCCAACACACAGTTCTAGGCTCATTAAAACATCTCATGAACACAACCAATTAGCCTTCAGTCAGTTTCTGTTCTGTGAGTTCTCATGTGCATTTTCAATTTAGCACTTTGTTTAAACCCTTTACTACAGATAGAACAGCTGTAAGGTCTCTCACCTGTGTGAGTTCTCAGATGTTGAACAAGAGTACTCTTATCACAAAATGTCTTCTCACATGTTGAACAACTGAATGGCTTTTCCCCTGTGTGAGTTCTCACATGTGCATCTAGATTACACTTTTGGGTAAATGTTTTCTCACATGTTGAACAGCTGTAAGGTCGTTCACCAGTGTGAATTCTCTCGTGTTTACATAGGCTAGACTTTAAGGCAAATGTCTTCTCACATGCTGAACAACTGAAAGGTTTCTCACCAGTGTGTGTTCTTGCATGTTTATCTAGATTACCCTTTGTGGCAAAAGACTTCTCACATGTTGAACAGCTGTAAGGTCGTTCACCGGTGTGTATCTTTACATGTTCATGTAAATTGGCCTTTTGAGAAAATGTCTTCTCACATACTGAACAGCTGTAAGGTCGTTCACCGGTGTGTATCTTTATGTGTTCATTTAGATAGGCCTTTTGAGAAAATGTTTTCTCACATATTGCACAACTGAATGGTTTATCTCCTGTGTGTACTCTCATATGTTTCTCTAGATTACCCTTTATAGTAAATGTCTTCCCACATGTTAAACAGCTGTAAGGTCGTTCACCAGTGTGTATCTTTACATGTTCACGTAGATTGGCCTTTTGAGAAAATGTCTTCTCACATGTTAAACAGCTGTAAGGTCGTTCACCGGTGTGTATCTTTACATGTTCACGCAGATGGGGCTTTTGAGAAAATGTCTTCTCACATATTGAACAGCTGAATGGTTTATCTCCTGTGTGTACTCTCATATGTTTCCCTAGATTACCATAAAGTGTAAATGTCTTCTCACATGTTGAACAGCTGTAAGATCGTTCACTGGTGTGTACCTTTACACGTTCATGTTCATTGGCCTTGTGACAAAAAGTCTTCTCACACGTTAAATAGCTGTAACGCTGTACACCGACGTGTAACTTTGCATGTTTATCTCGATTGGCCTTTGTAGTAAATGTTTTCTCACATGTTGAACAGCTGAATGGTCTCTCTCCGGTGTGAACTCTAATGTGTCTTTGTAATTTCCACACAGTCTTAAACCTCTTCTTACACACAAAGCAATGGTGTTGTTTCTTGTCAGCTCCTTGGGCTGTTCCTGACATATCTCCATAGTTCACAGTGGCACTGGTCTCTGGTGAAGACTTGTACTTGAGAGATAGACCTGAGTTTGGTGCAGCGATGCTTCTGGCTCCGATCTGGACTTGGTTGCAGTGGTCTCCATCAGCATCCGTCTCCATCTGTGCAGCTGAACAGCTGAATGGAGCTCTCAAGTCTTCATCATTGTCAGAGGAGTGCTCCGTGTGTCCCTGAGTCTCTGAGTGTAAATGTGGCTCTGTGCTGATATCCTCTCCCTGTGTTTTCTCTCTGTGCTCAGTTTGTCTATGATGACGCAGTGAGGACTCTTCTGTCTTCACACAGACACTGGACTCTGGGACGCCCACTGGGTGCTGGGGTGGGGAACAAACACACAAATATTAATATTCATATTTTGACACATTTATAAGTACCTTTCAAAAGATCCAAAGACACTGTACAGAACAAGTTAAAAACAGAAGCAGGTGGATAAACAATAGAACTGGAGAGCGTATGAATGGTTATGTGCTTATTGTCTCTTCAAATCATGACTGAAAATATTTTCTAATTTGAGGTTGTGGAGGTCAGTTGAGAGGGAGTTCCAGAGCTGGGGGCAGAGCCTTGGTGATGAGATGGGCAGAGGGAAAAGAGAACTGCAGAGAGGAGGAGCAGCAGAGAGAGGGGCAGAGAGGAGGAGAAGAGGAGGAGAGAGGAGCAGCAGAGAGGAGTGAGGAGAATTTTGAAGTCAATTCTTTGTTCTATGTGAAGCCAGTGAAGTTGTTGAAGGATGGAGGTGATTTGGTGAATGGTGGTCTCCTGATGATGATCTGAACTGCACAATTTTGAAGGAGCTGTAGTGTCTGGAGAGATTTGTCGGAGACCAAAGAGGAGAGTAACAATAGTCAATCCAGGAGGTAACAAGACTATGGACAAAAACAGGAGCAGCGTGAGGAGTGAGAGAAGGGGGGAGAGAAGAGATAGACCTAAGATCTAAAGCAGCAGCCTGTGTCCCCCTCACGTGTCGTGGGGCTTGTACAAAGCAGTTTGGCTGAAATATATTTCCTCCAAACATAAAGAAGATTGTATATGTAAACATGTGTCCTCTTCATTCTGTTTCTGATCCGGGGCTGTGTGTGTGTGTGTGTCCTCTGCCGCTGGCCCGGGGCTGCTCTATCTGTGTGGCTGAAGCAGGGGGCGCTCTGAGGGAGAAAACCTCAGAAAAAGTGTCTGCCTTGCGGGCCATAAAAGATTCTTTAAGAGGCTCCATGGAAAATCTTTAAGATGTAAGGGAAGAAATAAAAATGATGGATGGTAGGATGGACAAAGCAGAAAAACAGTGGAGCAAAGAAGTATTCAGTCAGCCACTAATTGTGCAATTTCTCTCACTTAAAAAGACGATGTCTGTAATTTTCATCATAGGTTCACTTCAACTATGAGAGCATCTAGGAAATTACATTGTAGGATTTTAATGACTTAATAAATTCCTCGTTAAAATAAGTATTTGGTCACCTACAAACAAGCTAAATTTCTGTCTCTCACAGACCTGTAACTTCTTCTTTCAGAGGCTTCTCTGTCCTCCACTCGTTACCTGTATTAATGGCACCTGTTTGAACTCGTTATCAGTATAAAAGACACCTGTCCACAACCTCAAACAGTCAGACTCCAAACTCCACTATGGCCAAGACCAAAGAGCTGTCAAAAGACACCAGAGACAAAACTGTAGAACTGCCCCAAGCTGGGAAGACTGAATCTGCAATAGGTAAGCACCTTGGTGTGAAGAAATCATACATACAAGACCACTGATAATCTCCCTCGATCTGGGGCTCCACACAAGATCTCACCCCGTGGGGTCAAAATGATCACAAGAACGATGAGAAAAAATCCCAGAACCACACGGGGTGACCTAGTGGATGACCTGCAGAGAGCTGGGAGCAAAGTAACAAAGGCCACCCTACGCCATCAGTGCCAGACGTGTCCCCCTGCTTAAGCCAGTACATGTCCAGGCCCGTGTGAAGTTTGCTAGAGAGCATTTGGATGATCCAGAAGAGGATTGGGAGGATGCCATATGGTCAGATGAAACCAAAGTAGAACTTTTTGATAAAACTTAAACTTGTCATGTTTGGATGAGAAAGAAAGCTGAGTTGCATCTAAAGAACACCATACCTACTGTGAAGAATGGGGGTGGAAACATCATGCTTATGGATGTTTTTCTGCAAAGGGACCAGAACGCCTGATTAGTGTAAAGGAAAGAATAAATGGGGCCATGTATCGTGAGATTTTGAGAGAAAACCTCCTTCCATCAGCAAGGGTATTAAAGATGAAACATGGCTGGGTCTTTCAGCATGACAGTGATCCCAAACACACCGCCCGGTCAACGAAGGAGTGGCTTCGTAAGAAGCATTTCACAGTCCTGGAGTGGCCTAGCCAGTCTCCAGATCTCAACTCCCTTTGGAGGGAGTTGAAAGTCCGTGCCCAAATTGCAAATAAATTATTTAAAAATCAGACAATGTGATTTTCTGGATTTTTTTGTAGTTTTGTCTCTCATAGTTGAAGTGAACCTATGTTGAAAATTACAGGCCTCTCTCATCTTTTTAAGTGGGAGAACCTGCACAGTTGGTGGCTGACTAAATACTTTTTTTGCCCCAGTATATGTTATATTATGATGTGAATTATTAACCTTTTAATAAGTTGTATGCCAGGGTAAATTGTAGATAAAGCCAGAGTGGCAACAAAAGGGTTAAGAAGTTTTTCAGAAAACAACATGTTATCATTAGTTAGCAACTTATACTACCGGACTTTTCTTTGACTTTTTCCTGCTAATAAGGCTAGTGTGGCATTACGAGTAGTTACAAACATTTGATGTCCAGTTTTGGCAACAATGCCACTTCAGTTAACTTGGAGAAAGGATTTCTAAAAGGTACTTATTAGAGAACAGAGCACATTATCTGAGAAGCACGTCCCAATTTAGGTGCTCACACGGTCCTAGGGCTTCTTAGGCCAGTGAGTTGATGCCCGACGGTGTGACTCTATGTGAACCAGGGAACCATGAGGGAAAACCCAATCAGCCGCTTTGCTTACAAATCGTTTTGAGACAAAGTTGGCGCAGCAAATGTCTCGAAACTTGTGAAAGGACAATTTTCAGATTTGTACTTATCAAATAAGTGTAAAAAATAAATATTTGTATTTACCAGTGTACAAATCAACATTTACACATTCAAATGTTTGGAACAATTGTAGCTTTATATTTTTCTTTTCTTTGTATGTGTGCAAAGTTCAATAAAACGTGGAGCGCCCCGGTGGCAGAGGAGCCTTTACACCCTGGTTCGATGCTGCAATGCTTTTTGTTCTGTTTGTTTTTTAACTACATGGTATAAACTCTGTATGAATACGACTGCTGTGTTGAAGATGGATATTCTGGAACCAAAGGAGTTATAAATGTTGCCGTGTTCTGTAAAAGTGTGCCCTTTGAAATATGAATAAAACACAAATTAAAAAAAAAGAAAAGAAAATGTTTATTATCTGAATTATCATGTGATGTCATAATTGACATTATTGGACAATACTTATCAGTAATCGATATTACGGTGCATCCCTCATTGTTCTAGTCTGTTGGTACAAGTGTCTGTTTCATGTTTCATCTAAATATACGTGGTCCTGATAAATAAATATATGAAATGAAATATTGACACAGAAGCTGTGGCCTCCAACCTTATGTGGTCTGTTTCACCTAACTTCATCTTAGACAATCATGTGGATAAAGCTCACCTGTGCTGGGAGCGTGTCTTCCTCCTGTTTGACGCTCTGCTCCTCTGGCTCCTCTTTAGTCTGTGGAGTGTCCTGGTTCCTCTGGTTCTCCTCTTTGGAGCGACACAGTTCCTCCTCATACTCCACTGTCGTTCTTTCAAACAGCGCAAAGATCTCTTCAGCAGCTGCAGTCAGACGCTCATTCACCAAAGCTCTCAGCGTTTGGCCTTTCTGGACTTGGTTGCAGTGGTCTCCATCAGCCTCTGTCTCCATCTGTGCAGCTGAACAGCTGAATGGAGCTCTCCAGTCTTCATCATTGTCAGTGTCAGAGGAGTGCTCCATGTGTTCCTCAGTCTCTGAGTGTAAATGTGGCTCTGTGCTGATGTCCTCTCCCTGTGTTTCCTCTCTGTGGTCAGTTTGTCTATGTTGAAGCAGTGAGGATTCTTCTGTCTTCACACAGACAGCACTGGCCTCTGGGACGTCCACTGGGAGCTGGGGTGGAGAACAAAAACACAAATATTAATATTCATATTTTGACTGAAAACAATCAGAATATTTCTTGATTTCAATCAGAAACGTCTGTGTAATCTCTCAGTCGTCCAGGTCTGATCCATAGCAAAAGAAGCTATTTTTCTTAGGAAAGGTGATCCTTTCTTAAACAGGAATGGGGGCTTTAGACATTATCTATCCCCCATCTATAACTCCATCCTCAGACCCAAGCAAAGAGAAGAATAGCAGGGTCATTAAAGGTTGAATAGGGTGGTTTTAGCTGAAACTGGAGACAATAGCCGTTTACAGTTTCAGTGTAGTTAGCTCCTGCCTTCAGATAGATATAAGGCAGTGTCCAGCCGTAATCTCACCAGAACTGAAGAAGTGGCTTGGATAAGCAGCCGAACGTCTTCACGTCTACAATGATTTGTCCAGTTGACAGATTTAAACTTCGTCTTTTGCTTTCAATCAGAAATGTGCTAAATGTTTCTGTCATTTTCTTGGTTACGGTTTGTTAGAAATATTGTTATATATTTATCAATCTTAAGATGAGGATCGCCCTGACCAGAGGACCTCAGGTCACCAACTGGCCTTTAACACATATTCTGGTTATTAGATAATGCTCCCTCTCCCTCACTGAATAAAAAGACATCAGCGCCATTTGAGCGAGGCAGCCACTGATCTGAAAGATAAGATCATGGCCCGAATAAACACAAGGTAACCTCGATGCCAGTTACAGTAAGTGTAGTGCCATCTGAAAGTCTCCTAGAAGATGTGAATGCAGCATTCCTACCTCAACCATCACAGAAACCAGTGAGCTAATAAACAATTCAGCAGCAGTGATCCTAGAGATGCTTGGCTATAAGAGCAACCATGGGAGCCATGAGAAACAATACCCACCAGGGAAATGACAGATGCTAAAAACAAGGCAGGAGGTGAAATGAAAAAACAAGTACCCAAGAGTACAACCATATGCCTATACCTGAAGCACTGGAAACTGCCAAACATAGGCCAAGTCAGTGGCAGAGCAGACCCTGACCTGATGTACACCAGCTCCTAGACCGAACAGTTGCCTGAGACTGCAGAGCCTGTCATACCAACCTGTGCACTGCCTGGATTGATTACAAAAAAGTGCCTGGAGCTGACTATGTGATACAGCAGTCAAATCTGGAGACATGGGTAATAGACGACACTCTCGAGACAAGAAGAAGAAAACACAGGGAAAAGATGACACTCTGGAGATGAGCAGAAGTGAAGAAAGTTTGAGGAAATGTTTGATCAGGAAATGGTCAGAAAATAATGACATTCAGATTTGTGCAGCAGGTATACAAAACACAGAGGGCTGTTTATAACACTTATTATTCTGCATGAGCCTACTGTCGGCCCTAGCCTTCAGGGGGCCCTAAGCAAGATCAGCCTTTGAGGCCCTTGCCACTTCTGTACCAAGTATACATATTTGACAAAAATTAAGACAACGCTGTCATCATCTTAACCAGTTGTAAAAAGACTGAAAATTCTGGAGGCTCACAAGAGCAATAGCCACAAGATAACAGCATAAACACATGTAATAAAGGGGGGTCTGGGGGTCGTCCCCAAGAGAAATGTTTAAATTCTAGACAGCTATTTCCTTATTTCTGATGCATTTTAATGTGTTGCAGTTCCTCTCAGTTCTTTGTTATAAAATTCAGAATTGGATAGAGCAGCCAAAAGATGTAGTTACGCAAGAGGACACTTCAGAATCATAACTCTCAAGTGCAGAGTAACAGTTACATGGCTCCACCTCTTACAGTTTATGTCTCAGAGAATTCCACAAATAAAACAGAGGCAGAAACAATCTACAGATGACATGAGCTAAAATACCCATGTGAAGACGTTTGAGCTTCTTGTGTTCACTGTTCAGTCATATAAATAAATAAAATTCAATTGCTAAACTACATTGCATGTAGTGTGCGCGTAGTGTGCGCTATTGAAGCATCTCTGCTGTAGCACAGTAAGCACACTCTATAATGCACATTGTATTGTGTGGGCAATCTGGCAACCAACTGAATGACGCTCCACTTGATCTTGCGATGATTGGCCAACTTCATTGTAAGTGAGCACGAGCACTGTGGAATAAACAAATGCATAATGTAATGGTCGTCTTCATTTTCTTCACATGTTGAAACGTAAAAAGAAGAAAACTGCAATCTCGAGGTAAATGGTCTTTTCTACCTTCAAGGCACTCAAAGAGCTTTACAACAAGGAACCACTCAACCATTCACACACACATTCACACACCAGTGTACGGAGACACTGAGGGCAAGGTTAAGTGTCTTGCCCAAGGACACAACGACAGCATTCATCTGTGTGAGTTAGAATGGCACCGCCAACCTATGGATCAGTGGCTCTGACTGCTCAACCAATGATGTTTATGTCAAGAGTGGGATTTGAACCGCCAACCTTCGGATCAGTGGACAAACACTCTACCAACTGAGCTACTGTTACCCATTGTACTGTTGAGTGAATCTTGACAAGTTACGACAAGATTCGAGTCTGTCAAAACTGATGTGGCTAACAGGAGGCTGGTGTTTCGCATTTGTAGGACAGCCAAGTCCACGGTTAGTGACAGTCTTATTCAGTGCACTATTACATTTATAAACTATATATAACTATTAAATAGCTATAATCCCTATCCTTTAACATTTCACATTTTACTTCAAAACTAATGCAGAGATTCATAGATACAATACTCATCAAAATTACATTTTACATGTTCCAAACTGTCACATCAAGAGCTCAATTTTGCTTTATAATGCAGAGGCTGTAAAGTGTGGAGCCAATGTTCACATCTGGCTCATGATGCAGATCTTAAATGTCTTTTTTTTTTAAAGTTTAAGGAAATGTTTGATATTTCATTGTAATGTTTAATATCCTTTAATTTGTTGGATGCTTTATTGAATTTTAATCCATGTTTGAATTCACTTTTAGGTTGCATAAATGCATTTTTTTAATCCAATACAATGCACCAATGTTCAATTATATGTATTCATAAGGTGGAGGGTTTAATATGAGCCCATCTGGCCTTTTTGTCTCTTCCTGCACCTGCTTATTATATACGATGTCCTATTGATTGTTGTATGAATGCAAAATAAATTTAAAAAATAATGTAATAGTACGCAAGTATATTGTCACTTTAGCCAACAGGGACAAATTATAATGCATCACCTGTTTTGATACCGTTTTAATGCTGTGTCTGACTTAAGATTCTTGATATCTATACAAAAGCTTGTGGATCTTTCTGCATGGAGAGTTATTTATACAGCCTGTAATCTGTAGAGATCTGTAGAGCATACACAGCATCAGGATGCATTGTGGGATTTGTGCCATCAGTTATTGAGTTTGGTTGGAGGTGAGGGCCCCCGAGGCAAATACTGCTTAGGGCCCAGTAAAGGCTAGGGCCCTATCTGTCTATCCGTTAATCGAGACATTTAGATGATTTCCGACTCAACACTTTTCAACTATGTACGTTTAAAAAAAATAATAAAAAAAATTGAGATGTAAATTAACTGTTCCAGTCTGTTGGTACAAGCGTCTGTTTCTTGCTTCATCTAATTGTACAGGATCCTGATAAATAAATATATTGAATGAAATATTGAAACAGAAGCTGTGCCCTTATGTGGTCTGTTTCACGTAACTTCATCCTATTATCTAAATTATGGTGTGATGTCATAATTGACATTATAGGACGATACTGATCAGTAATCGATATTACGGTGCATCCCTCATTGTTCCAGTCTGTTGGTACAAGCGTCTGTTTCATGTTTCATCTAATTGTACGTGGTCCTGATAAATAAATATATGAAATGAAATATTGACACAGAAGCTGTGCTCTCCAACCTTATGTGGTCCGTTTCACGCAACTTCATCCTAGACAATCATGTGGATAAAGCTCACCTGTGCTGGGAGCGTGTCTTCCTCCTGTTTGATGATCTGCTCCTCTGGCTCCTCTTTAATCCGTGGAGTCTGTGGAGTGTCCTGATTCCTCTGGTTCTCCTCTTTGGAGCGACACAGTTCCTCCTCATACTCCGCTATCGTTCTTTCAAACAGCGCAAAGATCTCTTCAGCAGCCGCAGTCAGCCGCTCATTCACCAAAGCTCTCAGCGTTTGGCCTTTGGACATTTTAACAAAGTGTTTTTAGCTTTAGCTCCGAGCTAACCGCACACGGGGCTCTGTCTGCTTCCTGCTTTTTGTGCAGCAGAGTAGACACGGTTAGTGCACTGCTGTAGCCACTGGTCAGGCTGTTCCACTCCGAAAATACTCACCATAGTCGCTCCGCCTCAAACTTTGGACCACACCTCTGCATTTGTCTGATCACTTCACTTTTTTGGGGAAGCTCCTCATGTTTGTCATTTATCTACAGCAGCCATGATGCTTCCAGATAAGAACACAGTGGCCCAGGCTAAGGGATCGTTTTGGGAGACACAAAGCTAAAAAAAAACGGCCTTAGATTAGATTTTAATCTTAGAATTACATGTTAACTGTATGTGCGTGTGTTGGTTGTACCAGGGCTCCCCCTTCTGGACATCTGAGACTTTGCACGTGAAATTATTTTCATACAGTTAGTCACTGTTGAATGTTTTTCATGGTTTTAAGTTTGGATTTTATTGAAAAGCGCTTTGTGAGTGTTGTAAAGGGCTTTTTAAATAAAGATAGACTGAAACTAAATGTCATACTCAGTCGTCCAGGTCTGATCCAGAGCAAAAGAAAAGTATAAAATCTGTCAACTGGACAAATTGTTGTAGATGTGGTCAGATTACTGGTGGACACGGCCTTATATCGGACTAAAGTGAGGAGCTAACTACACTGACACCAAAAACAGATATTTACAGTTTATGTTTGTAGGCTAGTGTGCACTGTGCCCGAGTCCTACTTAGCATAGTCATTCAAGCCCATAATGCATCCTGACCAGCCCTATTGTTTTCTTTGTTTTTCTTTGGCTCTGAGGGTGGAGTTATAAATAGGGGATGGATGTCTGAAGCCCCCATTCATGTTCAAGGAAGGATTGTCTTTCTTAACAAAAACTGCCTTCAGACAGATACAGGGCAGTGTCCTGCAGTAATCTGACCAGAACTGAAGAAGTGGCTTAAATGAGCAGCCAAACGTCTTCACTCCTATAATGATTTGTCCAGCTGACAGAATTTTCTTTTGCTATAGAAATACATCTAATACCAAAGCCTGTCTAATTTAGTATATTTAGTATATTAAATACAACTTCAGCAACTGACTTTTTTATACTCAAAAAACCTTTATTAAAAACTGGCAGAAACAGGAATAATTGTTTCATATTTTTACATAAATAAAGAAGAATATGAAGGAGACGTGTTATGCAAAAAATTGACGTAAGAGCTTCTAAGTGTCTTAAATGTTCTACGTTTGAGGCCTCAGAGCTCAGAAAATGTAGCTTTTTATCAGTCTTCAAAAAAAAAAACACACACACACACACACAAAAAAGTATGTTAAAAAAGTTGCCACAAAAACAAAAATTTAAAAACATGAAAATCTGCCACTGCGGTGAAAAAACACTCTGAAGAGGGGCCAACAGCAAAGAATAGGTCCCATGTATCTATTGAAAGAACTAATATCAAAGGCAAGGCAACTTTATTTGTACAGCACAAATCGTACACAAGGTAATTCAAAGTGCTTTACAGAATAAGAAAGACATTAAAATCACAATACAACAAATCAAAACATAAATAATCTCAAATAATCATCATAGGATTAACATTAAAGGAGAAAAGTGCAGTATAAAACTCTTTCAGTCATATCCACAGCTAAACAGAACTGTTTTGAGCCTGGATTTAAACATTGTCAAAGTAGAGGCCTGTCTCACATCTTCAGGAAGATTGTTCCAGGTTGTAGCCGCAGTAAACTAAAACACTGATTGCCCATGTTTAATCCTGACTCTGGGCACCAGCAGGAGGCTGATCCCTGAAGTCCTCAGAGTGTAAGATGGTTCATGTGGCTCTAACATGTGGGAGATGTATTTTGGTGCTGGTTCATGGAGAGACTTGTTCACAAACAGAGCTGCTTTAAAATCTATTCTCTGAGCCACAGGAGCCAGAGACCTGAGCACAGGACACAGGGTCATTTGGAGAGGCCAGTGAGCAGGACGTTACAGTAGTCTAACCTACTGGAGACAAATGCATGGATCTCTCCTGTCTCTCCAGGTCTGGTTTAGACAATATATCTTTGAAGGTTTTATTAATTAATTTGTATTATGTGTTTAAATATATCGTTGGTACCCTTCGGTTAATGAATGACAAACTCACAATGGTTACAGAAATAACTTGAATCTGACAAAAGTAATAATAAATTCAAATTCTATGAAATTTTACCAGTGAAAGTCAGACATTGCTTTTCAACCATGCTTCAATAGAATTATAAAAAAAAAATAAACTCCTGAAACAGGCCTGGACAAAAAAGATGGTACCCCTAGAAAAGACTGAAAGTAATGGCTGTGTCTCAATTCACCCAAATGGCCCTAGATTCACCACTGGAAGTGTGTGTCGAAGGGCAGATACGTAATTTCCGGCCCGACAAGGGCTGTCCCATTTCAATGCACCCAACGAATGAGCAAGACAAAATGTGCCCTACGTTTCCAGCGTTTCCATGGAGATCGGCCATAACCAAAGCGTGCATCCATGCACACTTCACGCACTTCTATATCCCATCATGCACCGCGACTACGCAAAAAAGGGAAGAAAATGGAGTCTGCTGCACAATACACATTCAAATGTTCGTACTGGTTTACCTCATCTACAACAGTGTGACATGAAACTGTTAAATCTGAATAAAGATCTGTACAGTGTGTTTGATTATTAAAAAGGAGGGGAGTTATATGGAATAAAGGAATGTGCAGTTGTCAGACTCAGGAAAGGATAGAAGAGAGTCCTGAGACGTGCACAAAATCTTCATGAGTTCCGGTACATTCCATACGTCTGCGCCCCCTGGTGGCACGTGTCATTTATCTTCGTGTTAGTAAATCAAGACACTAGCTTGATGTAGCGCTGCACTGCTAGAAAATACCTTATAATAATCAGATGAAAAGAACTGGCACGGCATAGAAGGGAAACAGCACCCTCTACTGTTATTAAAGCGATGTAGCCACTGGCCAAAATACCGAACCATTAAAGTGAAATATCCCACTATATGTACAACTAATCAGTGTTCTCTGGTTTATAGACTATGAATGTCAAAATGATACAGTTTCCTCTGTCTCTGTTATTACGTTTTCACAAGGTATATTTTGTTAAAGTTATGAAGTAGCTACAATTGAGAAAAAAAATCACCTTGAACATTATATTTGCCTATTGATATTCAATCTAAACAAGAAGAAATGGCTGTGATGATGACATCTTGACTTTTCTTCTATTAAATATGTACATGTAATGTACATATCGTACGCTCAAAGACAGTGGTGGAAGTGCGGTCCGTGGTGTGGGCCTGTCCCACTTCAGCAAGATGGAGGCTACACTGAGGAGGACACACTCTCGTCCGGAAGGTTCAAACTATACTTTGAGGAGTACTTCGAAGGGACCCTTCAGAAGGTGCATTTGGCGAATTGAGACACGGCCAATGTGACCAAAGGGGCATATTAATCCAAGGTGTGTCCACTATAATTAGCATCACAGGTGTCTACAATCTTCAGTGGGCCTATATATAGAGCTACAGGTCATCACTGTGCTGTTTGACATGGTGTGTACCACACTCAACATGGACCAGAAGAAGCAAAGGAAAGAGTTGTCTCAGGAGATTAGAAAGAAAATTATAGACAAGCGTGTTAAAGGTAAAGGCTATAAGACCATCTCCAAGCAGCTTGATGTTCCTGTGACTACAGTTGCACATGTTATTCAGAAATTTAAAGCCAATGGGACTAAAGTCAATTTCCCTGGACGTGGCTGCAGGAGGAAAATTGATGACAAATCAAATAGACGGACAATACAAATGGAAACAAAAGAGCCCAGAAAAACTTCTAAAGAGATTGAACGTCAAGCTCAAGGAACATCAGTGTCAGATCGCACCATCAGTCATTGTTTGAGCCAAAGTCGACTTAATGGGAGACGACCAAGGGGGACACCAATGTTGAAAACAAATAATTAAAAGTCAGATTAGAATTTGCCAAACCACATGTTGACAAGCCATAAAGCTTCTGGGAGAATGTCCTATGGACAGACTAGACAAAAATGGAGCTTTTTTGCCAAGGCACATCAGCTCTATGTTCACAGACAGAAAAATGAAGCACATCAAGAAAAGAACACTGTCTCTGCTGTGAAACATGGAGGAGGCTCTGTTATGTTCTGGAGCTGCTTTGCTGCATCTGGCACAGGGCGTCTTGAATCTGTGCAGGGTACAATGAAATCTCAACATTGTCAAGGGATTCTAGAGAGAAATATGCTGGCCAGTGTCAGAAGGCTTGGTCTCACGTCTTGTAACAGGACAATGACCCAAAACACACAGCTAAAAACACCCAAGAATGGCTAAGAGGAAAACATTGGACTATTCTAAAGTGGCCTTCTATGAACCCTGACCTAAATCCTATTGAGCATCTTTGGAACGAGCTGAAACATGCAATCTGGAAAAGGCACCCTTCAAACCTGAGACAACTGGAGCAGTTTGGTCGTGAAGAGTGGGCCAAAATACTTGCTGAGAGGTGCAGAAGTCTCATTGACAGTTACAGGAATCATTTGATTGCAGTGATTTGCCTCAAAAGGTTGTGCAACAAAATATTAAGTTAAGGGTACCATCATTTTTGTCCAGACCTGTTTATTGCACATGGGTCTTGTGACTTTTGGTCAAGATTGAAGTGTTTTTTTTAATGAAAACTGTTGAAGGATAAAATTATGATGAGTGATTTTGTCAAACCTGAGTTTGATCCAATATGGCTGACTTCCTGTAAAGTTTAGACATTTTTCTGGGCCTGGTTCCCATTGGTGCAATGTAAATCAATTTTTGAGGTGGCGCTTCTGAGCCATCATCCATTATTTTTCTTACTTGTTTATACATTATTGTTTACTGATTGATATTTGCCATTTTCCTCAAAATTGTACAATTACAACAGGGCTCTCACACATTTGTGCTCAGGTACTAATGAAGCAGCAGACTCCAACACAGAATTCTAGGCTCTTTAAAATATCTCATGAACACAACCAATTAGTCACTTTCTGTTCTGTGAGTTCTCATGTGTTTCTTCAAATTAGAGCTTTGTGAAAAACCTTTATCACAAATAGAACAGCTGTAAGGTCTCTCTCCAGTGTGTGTTCTCTTGTGTTTACATAGACTAGACTTTGTGACAAATGTCTTCTCACATGTTGAGCAGGTGTAAGGGCGTTCACCAGTGTGTATCTTTACATGTTCGTGTAGATTGGCCTTTTGAGAAAATGTCTTCTCACATGTTGAACAGCTGAATGGTTTAACTCCTGTGTGTACTCTCATATGTGCATCTAGATTACACTTTAGGGCAAATGTTTTCTCACATGTTGAACAGCTGTAAGGACGTTCACCGGTGTGTATCTTTACATGTTTATCTCGAGTGGACTTTATAGTAAATGTTTTCTTACAAATTAAACAGCTAAATGGTCTTTCTCCTGTGTGAATTCTAATGTGTCTTTGTAAATTCTGCTTAGTCCCAAGCCTTTTCTGACACACAGAGCACTGGTGTTTTTTCTTGTCAGCTCCTTGGGCTGTTCCTGACATGTCTCCATAGTTCACAGAGGCACTGGTCTCTGGTGCAGACTTGTACTTGGGGGACAAACCTGAGTTTGGTGCAGCAGTGTTTCTGGCTCTGATCTGGACTTGGTTGCAGTGGTCTCCATCAGCCTCTGTCTCCATCTGACCAGATGAACAGCTGAATGGAGCTCTCCAGTCTTCATCATTGTCAGTGTCAGAGGAGTGCTCCATGTGTCCCTCAGTCTCTGAGTGTAAATGTGGCTCTGTGCTGATGTCCTCTCCCTGTGTTTCCTCTCTGTGCTCAGTTTGTCTATGATGAAGCAGTGAGGACTCTTCTGTCTTCACACAGACAGCACTGGACTCTGGGACACCCACTGGGAGCTGGGGTGGGGAACAAACACACAAATATTAATATTCATATTTTGACTGAAAACAATCAGAATATTTCTTGATTTCAATCAGAAATGTGCTAAATGTTACTGTAATTTTCTTGGTTCAAGTTTGTTAGAAATATTGTTATACATTTATCAATCTCAAGATGAGAACAAATGCACAGCCTCCAGATGAAGGATCTCCCTGACCAGAGGACATCAAGTCAACAACTGGCCCTTAACACATGTTCTGTGTATTAGATAATGCTCCCTCTCCCTCACTGAATAAAAGATAACAGCTGCATTTGAATATTTCCTGTTAGAGCCAAATTGTACGATGTTTGGTTGGCCAGCAGATAGCGCAGTTGCATTGTGCCTGTGGGGGCCCTCATTTATCAACATTGTGGCGAGATGGGTGAGTATATTTGTGTGTATATTTGTGCAGCAGAGGGGGTATAACATTTAAGACCTTGTAGCACAGCTCCTCCTGCTGTAGACGCCACAAACACCAGCCTCATTTGAAAGGAACGCCCCAAAATATTCAGGTGTATATGTATATGTATATATATATATATATATATATATATATATATATATATATATATATATATATATATATATATATATATATATATATATATATATATATATATATATATATATATATATATATATATCTGTCTGTGTGTGTGTTCAAACTTAAACATGGTTCTGCTTTACTCTCTTTACAGGTGTTAGAGCGAGCAGGTCTGTGAAGAGACTGCAGTGACATTATTAGAGGAAATTAGTCTGTTTAGAGTTAAGGATGTGACAGGCCTTGGGGCCTGTTTGAGCTCTACACTGCTGTGTGCCTCTTTGTGTCATCCCTCTACAATTTAAACATTAGTTTCCATTAGTTTCCTGTGGATGACACAGTGCACAGGCAGTGACTAGATCAAATCCAGATGGACAACTTTACTCCCACCAAAAGGTACAAGAGTGTGCAGCCAGCATTTCATAGAAGGGAATATAGTGGCAAAGAGAGGATCTTTAACGTTCTCAGCCCTGATGTAGTAGTGTGTATGTACATTATATAGATTTATATATTTTATATTGTATACATATTAATTACAGGCCAAGTTGCGTCTTTACATCTCATATAGGACACTTTCATGTAGTCTACTTTTCCTCCTCACATAAACAATCATGTGTTTTTGATGTGACCTAAGCCTGACTTGGCTCATTGGTTTAATTGATGTGATGCCTTTTTATTTTCACTCTTATATAAAGTTTGCATTGTCCAGACACATGTTTTTTTACAATGTCGGAGCCAATTCAACTTTTACAGTGTTACAGACAGTGTTGGGAGTAACGGCGTTAAACTATAACGGCGTTACTAACTGCGTTACTTTTTCAGTAACGGAGTAATGTAACTAATTACTTTTCCTAGCGTCCTAACGCCAGCACCGTTACTGACAATAAAATGTAGCGCGTTACTTTTAATTGAGTTCACTCTGCTCTTCATCAGAGTCTCTCAGCCGAGGAGCTGCTGTTGTGTTTCTTTGGTTCTTTGGCTCACCTGTGCTGGGAGCGTGTCTTCCTCCTGTTTGACGCTCTGCTCCTCTGGCTCCTCTTTAATCCGTGGAGTCTGTGGAGTGTCCTGGTTCCTCTGGTTCTCCTCTTTGGAGCGACACAGTTCCTCCTCATACTCCGCTATCGTTCTTTCAAACAGCGCAAAGATCTCTTCAGCAGCCGCAGTCAGCCGCTCATTCACCAAAGCTCTCAGCGTTTGGCCTTTGGACATTTTAACAAAGTGTTTTTAGCTTTAGCTCCGAGCTAACCGCACACGGGGCTCTGTCTGCTTCCTGCTTTTTGTGCAGCAGAGTAGACACGGTTAGTGCACTGCTGCCCCCACTGGTCAGGCTGTTACACTCCTAAAATGCTCATGGATCACATGACCTTTCTCTTCTCCAGTGTTACCAGGCAGATTAACCAATCAGACCTTTAGAAGCTTTCTACAACGTTCTAACGTTATTCCCTCATCAAAAACTTGCCTGAAGAGTCGGCCGGTCATGATGACACATTTTGAAGTACGATATAAGAAAATATACACAATAAACTGTTCAAACTAATTTATGCAACTCACACAAAAGCCCTGAACCACAATTATCTCCAAACATAATCTACATGTTTGATTTGGTAAAAAAAAAAACAAAAAAACACAAACTACAGTTGTAAGGAGGACTGTGATATGTAATAGCTTGAATCGTGGCTAGTGATCACTGCAGGGTGTTGGGTCAGGACAGTAATAACTTATGTTCAGGTGTGAGTTTGAACAATGAGGAGTCCACATTCAGGTAGAACATTCTTTTAATGTCCAGAGTTGGTGTTTGTGTTTGTTTCTACACAAGAAAGAATAAACAAATACACATAATATATTCATTATAAATCAAAATGGTGGTTACACAACAAGTGGCCGCAAGTTTATTTACATAATGTTGTTAAGTTTACAGAGTGGCAGATAGGGGCCAGTCTGGTCTGTACAGTTATGACAGAAATGGACATAAATAAATGACCCAGGTTTAATGAAGTGCAGAATAATATGTGACATATGACAGATATGGCTGATGGAGAGATGTGTAATAAGGGAAACACCCCAACAAAGGTGTTCTGGATAAAGTTTCCACTTAACGGAGCGTAGTCGGATCACGTAGTCGCATCACGTAGTCACGAGACTGGCGTGTATAAAAACAAAAGTTGCACAAAGTCTAAAGCTGCACAAACCACTGTCAAACTATAGCTATAAGTTCTAAAGATAATATCAAATACACACAAAAATACTTAGATCTAAGGGACACTATGATTCAGACATTAAATAACTCTGAGACAGAGTCGATGCACGTAACGTCATGCAGTCACGTTGATAGTGGTGCAACAAGGGAACAACAACTGAACTAAACCAGTAATCAAGACAAAACTAAATGGGCTCTCTGGATAATCTTTTATACAACAGTAAATAAAAATCCTAATGAAACACTTAAGTGCAGAGTTTGTTTCTATAATGAGTTATTGAAGCGTGTTAGTGTTATTCAACCCTCCACAGCTCAAGTCTTATTGTAGTACAGAAAAGTAACAAAACATTCCGCACTAGTACAAAGAAAAAGTTCCCTCACCCCAGACAATTCCTCCAGCTCCTCTGGTGGGGCTCCAAGGAATTCTCAGCCGAGAGACATAGTCCCTCCAACTTGTCCTGGGTCTTTCCCCGGGCCTCCTCCTGGTGGGACATGCCCAGAACACCTCCCTAGGGAGGCGTCCAGGAGGCATCCTGAACGAGCCACCTCAGCTGCTCCTCTCAACGTGCAGGAGTAGCGGCTCTACTCTGAGCTCCTCCCATGTGACCGAACTCCTCACCCTATCTCTAAGGGACCGCCCAGCCCCCTCTGCAGAGGGAACCCATTTCAGCCACTTGTATCCTACCCTTTCGGTCATTACCCAAAGCTCATGACCATTGGTGAGGGTGGGAATGTAGATTGACCAGTAAATCGAGAGCTTTGCCTTTCAACACAGGTCCTTCACCACGACAGTTCGATACAGCAACTGCATCACTGTAGACGCCGCACTGATCTGCCTGTCAATCTCACGCTCCATTCTTCCCTCACTCGTGAACAAGACCCCAAGATACTTGAACTCCTCGACTTGAGGCAGAGACTTTCCACCCACCCGGAGAGGGCAAACCACCTTTATCCAGACAAGAACCACAGCCTTGGATTTGGAGGAACTGATTATTACTCCAGCTGCTTCAAGTTCGGGCTGCCAGTCCAGCCCCTCTCAAGTAGTTTGGTTCCACAGCCCAAGCTGGGTGTGGAGGTGAGGCCGACTATATCTACTCAGTAACACTCAGCCTCCCACACAGATCCCTCTGCATCAGCCCCATTACGGATCTTCCTGCAGGTGCTGGGTCCACGGGCCCATGTCACTCCTTCAGGCTGTGCCTGGCCACCAGATGTTCTCTGCAGAGCACCCATCCCAGACCTGGTTCCAGTGTGGGGCCCCGGTTACCCCAATTCGGGCGATGTAACTGGCCTTATTTGTGAACACATAATGAAAAGCTTCTGAACCACTCTTAGTGTGACCCGTCCCCAGGACCTGTTTGCAATGTGTGACCCTACCAGGGACACGAAGCCCCCGACACCATGGCTTCCAGGATTCTTCAGGTGCTCAAACCCCTCCACCTGGTTTTTAGGCCTTTATGGAAAACACAATTATTTTAAAGGACTATATTAAGCAATTGTTTTTATCTGTCTTACAATGTTGTTTCCTCATCACAAACAGACCTGGAGTTATGTTTTGTTTCATTCACACATATTTAACACACAGCCCCTGTATATTTAAGATGAGCTCTTATCTCAGATGTCCGCAGACTGAAAACACTCCATTCCACCTTATAGTCTTATGTGGTAATACAGGAAGTGCTTGTGACAGGATTTTCATTCAAAATGAAGCAGCAGACTCCAAAACAGAATTCTCTTCAAAACACCTCATGAAAACAACCAACTATTTTTCAGTCACTTTCTGTTCTGTGAGTTCTCATGTGTCTCTTCAAATGCTGCCTAAGTTTAAACCCTTTATTACAAATGGAACAGCTGTAAGGTCTTTCACCAGTGTGTGTTCTCTCATGTTTCTCTAGATTACCCTTTATGGCAAATGTCTTCTCGCATGTTGAACAGCTGAATGGTTTATCCCCTGTGTGAGTTCTCACATGTGCATCTAGATTACACTTTTGGGTAAATGTTTTCTCACATGTTGAACAGCTGTAAGGTCGTTCACCAGTATGTATCTTTACATGTTTATCTAGACTGGCCTTTGCAGAAAATGTTTTCTTACAAATTAAACAGCTGAATGGTCGCTCTCCTCTGTGAACTCTAATGTGTCTTTGTAAAATCTGCTTAGTTCCAAACCTCTTCTTACACACATAACACTGGTGTTTCCTCTTATCAGCTCCTTGGACTGAAACCATCTGTGCAGCTGAACAGCTGATTGGAGCTCTCCAGTCTTCATCATTGTCAGTGTCAGAGGAGTGTTCCGTGTGTCCCTCAGTCTCTGAGTGTAAATGTGGCTCTGTGCTGATGTCCTCTCCCTGTGTTTCCTCTCTGTGCTCAGTTTGTCTATCTTGAAGCAGTGAGGACTCTTCTGTCTTCACACGGACAACACTGAACTCTGCGACACCCACTGGGAGCTGGGGTAGAAAACAAACACACAAAAATTAATATTAATATTTTGACTCTCCTGAAAACAATAATAATACATTTTATTTGCCTTTCAAAACATCCAAGGACACTGTACAGAACAGATTAAAAACAGAAACAGGTGGGAAAAAACCAAACAATACAAAACTGTATTGCTGCTCTAAAAAGTCTTGGACCTCATATTTTTTTAAAGTTCTGACTGTATTTGTAGCACAGGGGGTGGAGCAAATTCAAATTGCACAAAATGGCGTCACTGAGCAATCAACTTAAAGTAGCTTCTTATAATGTAAACAGTCTGCTCAATCCGATTAAGAGGAGTAAGTACTGAGTAAGATAAATAAAGATGAAAAAAGAGGGGTAGAGGTTCTGTTCATTCAGGAGACACATGACAAACAGCATGAACAAGCGGAACAGTCATAACAGGAATGTTCATCCTTCAATAAGGCAGGTGTGTATGTTGATGTCCAATGGAATGTTTTGAAATTCTAAAAACAATAAAGGATGGGTCCAGATCTACATCAAACAAAGACATTATGAAGCTAGGAGTAAATCTGCAAATTGATTGTTGTTTTCTGAGTCTATACAGTATGTCAGAGACCAAGACATGTTTAAAACACACTGTGAACAAAACAGAACAGATTCATAAGTGTTTTGTTGAGTACTATACCAAGTTGTGTGTCCAAATAAAAAATGACAGTGAATCCCAAATAGACACATTTCTAGAGCTGTTACGTTTATCACAAATAACATAGGGACAGGGTCAAATGCATTGTGACTCACACTACACTTGGGCCTGCCTGGTCTGTCCGGCTTCCTCCTCTGCCAGCGGATCCAACTCACCACCAGGTGGTGATCGGTTGACAGCTCTACCCCCTCTTCACCCAAGTGTCCAAGACACGCGGCCGGAGGTCAGATGACACGACAACAAAGTCGATCATCGACCTCCACGTGCACCGATGGACACCCTTGTGCTCCAACATGGTGTTCGTTATGGACAAACTGCATAGAAGTCCAATAACAGAACACCACTCGGGATCAGATCAGAGCTTCCCAATGATCCCCCCAGTGTTACTGTCAGTGCCCATGTGGGCACTGAAGTCCCCCAGTACAACAAGGGGACATAGTCCCATTATTACATAAAGCAATTAAAAAATAAAATAATTCCTGATAATTGGAAGGAAGTCATCATTTCTGTGATTGCAATGGAGAGTAAGGATGGAACTAATGGCTCAATTTACAGACCAATAAGTGAATAAGTGTTTAGCCCAAAAAATGGAGAACATTTTACCAGAAATGATTAGTTTAGATCAGACCGGACTTAAAAAAAACAAAGCCAAATGCATGACAACAATCCCTCGTGCTTTACATATAATGCAACATGTCAAGGAAAGGAAACTGAAGGCCGCAATTTTAGGAATGGATGCGGAAAGGCGTTCGACTCTGTGAAATGGGAATTTCTGTTTAGAATAATGAAGTTTAACTTTCATGTGGATTAGGACTGTGCGGCTCTGTATATGCATCCTACAGCAAGAACCAAGGTCAATGGTTTGTTTGAGTGCCGTAGTTTATCTGTCTGTCACTATTATTTGCCATCTTCCTAGAGATGTTAAGCCAATGAACAAAGCAGTGTACTAATATTAAAAAGGTATGAAATATGTCGGGAAAAGAGCCTTGTCTTAATTTACCTGGAGAAACCAAATTTTTCATTGCCCATTTTGATGCCAGCAATGAGTGTTTGGAGGCTGTCAGGTTACAAAATTAATTTGCAAAATCCAAGCTATATCTTTCAACTAGAAGCCAAATATAAAGCAAAATTACATGATTAATTGGGACCAGCAGTCAATGAAGTATTTGGGTATTTGTTTGACAGAAGACTTAAGAAACTTTAAAGTTTCTAATTATGATCACAGAATATCTAACATAAAAACATCTAAATTGAATTTAATCCCTTTTCCAAGTTTAGCATCAATAGTGGAAGTGATAAAGGTGAAAATTCTACCTCGGTTACTATACATATTTCAAAATCTTCCACTTGAGGTGACAGATAAAGACTTTAAAGAGTGGGACAAAATTATCTAGAAACATATGGCAGAGTCCAAGGTTGCGTTTTAAATATAGAACTTCACAACTGCAAAAAAGTAAAGGTAGCACCGCCTGAAGAGTTACTATCAAACTGCTCAAGTCTTGGTGGGTTTGTGTGGTCCAGGGGTCACAAATGGAAAGACATCAAAGAAATAATGATACCACCAACACAAGTTGAAGATACAAACTGGAAACAAAAGGCTGGAAGAAGCATCATTTAATAGAACAGCAGTTGATTAAAAGAGGTGATGAGATCTCAGCAGTTTAAAGATTTGTATGGTCTCGGTGATCGGGACTTTCACTGATACCTGCAGCTAAGGCATCATTTAAGGCAAGAAATAAACGTGAATCTTGATTTATCTCAGACAAATTCTGAAAATTGTCCTCGATGCTTCTAAATCAGAGTTAAGTTAGGAGAGGATTGGGAAAAAATAAGTGAATATCAATGGAAAGCCAAGCTCTTTGTTTTGGAGGCACTATGGATGGAAGAACGATTTTCCCAAACCCCTGCACAGAGAAAGTACATAGATAAAAAGTGTTGGAGGTCTTGTGGTGCCCATAAAGCAGATCATTTCCACCTGTTTTGGAATTGCCCCTCAATAATCCACTATTGGACTGACATAAAAATGTTATAGATAAAGTACTAAAGATTAAAATTTGTATCTGGGAACATTGATATATTGAATTCGAGAAGAAATGAAGATCATAAAATACTGAGAATTCTGCTCTTGATGAGCAAAAAGGCAATCATCAGAAGATGGCGAACAGATCTGGTGCCTAAGAAGGACAAACGGGTAGATGTTCTGCTTATTATCTATAATATGGAGAGAGTGACTGCATCTGTGGCTGGAAGTGGACACATTAGTACAATTTAGAAAGGGAGGCTACAGTACAGTACAGTACAGAGACTGTGGATCAGACTAAGGGCTGTTTGGAGATGTCCTCGCAGTCTGAATTTTTTCTATGAAGCTACAATTGTTCCAAAACATTTGAATGTGTAAATGTTGATTTGTACACTGGTAAATACAAATTATATATATATATATATATATATATATATATATATATATATATATATATATATATATATATATATATATATATACATATTTGCTTTTGAAAATTCCGCTTTCACTAGTTTTGAGACATTTCTTGCGCCATTGTCTTGAAACAATTTGTGCCACGGCTGATTTGAACCTGAAGACAGCAGGGGGCGGGGCTAGAGGCACCGGGGTTGCTGTGGTAACGACTAAACTGGTTTATATACAGTAAAGGAGTAGCTAACCCTTATTCAAACAGTACGTGATATTATGAGGTGCATTATTAACCTTTCAATAAGTTTTATACCGGGTTGAATTGCATAGATAAAGCCTGTGTGACAACAAAAGTGTTAACATGTTAGCATTAGTTAGCATCCTATGCTAGCGGACCCTGACTTTTTTAATTAGGTCATGAGGTTCTGTAGCATCTAATGTTTGTAACCACTCGTAAAGCGACACTGCCTTATTAGCAGGGAAAACGTCAGAGAACAGTCCGCTAGATTAAGGCACTACCTAATGCTAACATGTTGTTTTCTGAAAAACTTGTTAAAGTTACAAGTGTCATCTATGCAGTTCACCCTAGTATACAGCTTATTAAAAGTTTAATAATGCACATCATAATATCACATAAAGGTGACATACTGTCTGAATTCGGGTTAGCTACTCCTTTACTGTATATAAACCAGTTTAGCTGTTGCCACAGCAACCCCACTGCCTCTAGACCCGCCCTCTGCTGACTTCAGGTTCAAATCAGCCGTTTTGCTTACAAATCGTTTTGAGATAAACTTTGTGCAGCAAATGTCTCAAAACTTGTGAAAGTATAATTTTCAGATTTGTACTGTAATTGTAGCTTTATATTTTTCTTTTCTTTGTATGAATGCAAAGTTGAATAAAACCTGTGCGACGTTGGCAGAGGAGCGCCCCGGTGGCAGAGGAGCCTTTACACCCTGGTTCGATGCTGCAATGCTTTTTGTTCTGTTTGTTTTTTAACTACATGGTATAAACCCTGTATGAATACGACTGCTGTGTTGAAGATGGATATTCTGGAACCAAAGGAGTTATAAATGTTACTGTGTTCTGTAAAAGTGTGCCCTTTGAAATATGAATAAAACACAAATAAAAAAAATAAAAAAAGAAAATGAGTATTATCTGAATTATCATGTCACATCGATGTCATAATTGCAATTATCGGCTGATACTTATCTGGGATCGATATTACATCACTGTTCCAGTCTGTTGGTACAAGCCTCTGTTTCATGCTTCATCTAATTGTACATGGTCCTGATAAACTGTGCTGCTCCAACCTTATGTGGTCTGTTTCACCTAACTTCATCCTAGACAATCATGTGGATAAAGCTCACCTGTGCTGGGAGCGTGTCCTCCTCCTGTTTGACACTCTGCTCCTCTGGCTCCTCTTTAATCTGTGGAATCTGTGGAGTGTCCTGGTTCCTCTGGTTCTCCTCTTTGGAGCGACACAGTTCCTCCTCATATTCCACTGTCGTTCTTTCAAACAGCGCAAAGATCTCTTCAGCAGCTGCAGTCAGCCGCTCATTCACCAAAGCTCTCAGCGTTTGGCCTTTCTGGACTTGGTTGCAGTGGTCTCCATCAGCCTCTGTCTCCATCTGTGCAGCTGAACAGCAGATTGGAGTTCTCCAGTCTTCACCCTTGTCAGTGTCAGAGGAGTGCTCCATGTATCCCTCAGTCTCTGAGTGTAAATGTGGCTCTGTGCTGTTGTCCTCTCCCTGTGTTTCCTCTCTGTGCTCAGTTTGTCTATGATGAAGCAGTGAGGACTCTTCTGTCTTCACACAGACAGCACTGGACTCTGGGACGCCCACTGGGAGCTGGGGTGGGGAACAAACACACAAATATTAATATTCATATTTTCACTGAAAACAATCATCTCAATCTCAAGATGAGAACAAATGCACAGCCTCCAGATGAAGTATCGCCGTGACCAGAGGACATCAAGTCAACAACTGGCCCTTAACACATATTCTGTGTATTAGATAATGCTCCCTCTCCCTCGTTGAATAAAAGCAGCTCCATTTGGATATTTTCCTTGTACAGTTGCAAAGTTTAGGGTTTTAAGGCCTTCAGTTTAGTTTAATGTGACTATAAATATTTACGTGAGGAGCAGCAGATAGATCCTTCTTTGATGCATTAGTTTCACATATAATTTGTCCCATATTTCGTGACACCATCATGATAAAACACGACAATGCTGATTTTCTTTATTCAGTACAGAACGCTGCTGTCAGTTCTACGCTGGCGTACATTTTGGCTCTAGTGACTCCTGCTCTAATTCACTTTCTATTGAAAAGTCATCGCCCCCTCTCTCTGTAACTGCTGCTGTCAGGCTCATCATTAATCTGCTCTACATGAGCATGGTGTTTTAGTTTTGCCTTTCAATGAAGATATGAACATTACGTGACATGTGAATAACAGCAACAGAAAACACTGTGCTGAGCAGAAGATCCTCCTTCACACACAATAAAAACTGTAACTAGACACCTTAGGACTGTCCAGTCCTTTCTGGAGGGCCCGTAGCTCCGCCTTTCACTCTTGCCTAACTTAGCTGTACCTTTGCCTAAGTGCGTCTAAATAAACCAAGTGCTCACTGGCTCAAAAAAGTGTATGATCTGAAAATAGGTCAAAATCGGTCAAAAAGCCTTGAGACTTTCCATTTCAGATTCATGTTGATCTTTGACGCTTACACCATAAACGAACATCCGTGGCCCCTACCCCCCTCCCGGACAGTTACTCAAAATGAGTATTCTGAAAAGACCTACGTATTTTCAGTCCGTGTATTTAGTGACTTCCAACACTGTGGATAAAGCTCACCTGTGCTGGGAGCGTGTCTTTCTCCTGTTTGACGCTCTGCTCCTCTGGCTCCTCTTTAATCCGTGGAGTCTGTGGAGTGTCCTGGTTCCTCTGGTTCTCCTCTTTGGAGCGACACAGTTCCTCCTCATACTCCGCTATCGTTCTTTCAAACAGCGCAAAGATCTCTTCAGCAGCCGCAGTCAGCCGCTCATTCACCAAAGCTCTCAGCGTTTGGCCTTTGGACATTTTAACAAAGTGTTTTTAGCTTTAGCTCCGAGCTAACCGCACACGGGGCTCTTGTTCTTCTTTTTGTTGTTTAACGGTGGTTAGCAATGATCTTAAAGGAGCGTTACCGCCACCTACTGTTCCGGAGTATGGATCTAAGGGTAGGCTCACTCAAAATAATAATAAAAATGAACTAAAATAAAAGGTAGAAAATCTGTTTATCTATATCCTGTGAAAAAAACATATCTCTGCTTTAACCTCCAAAGACCTGAACTCTTGCATAGGTGCTTTAGCAATTTCTCTTTGTTATTTGTACTGATTAGGACCTGGGGAGTGTAAAAAGAAAGAATTATCTTTTTTACCTGTGGCGGGCCATGCATTTGGCCCATTTGGCCTTCAGTGACTTCCCACTTACACATTACAAAATCACCTCAATGCAGGTTAGTCAAACAGCACTTAATTTCAGGAACATTTAAAACCAATAAACATGCACTGCATTCACAATTAAGCGAATGAAACTAAGTTCAGAAATACTATCAAAAAAAAAATACAAAATAAAAATGCGATTTAAAGATGCCAAACAAAATGCCACCAAAATGACGCAATGTGAGCGTAAACAAGTCTGTCCAATAAACTGCGCAATGTCGCCATTTCATATAGGACACCAACCCCACAATAACAAAATAAAGTAAACAGATCATTTGCATCATTTGTTTTTGACAATAGGCTATACAACAGCAAATACACTGTCCGGCCAAAAAAAAAAAAAAATTATCGCCACCAAAAAAAGAAAAAAACAAAACGTCACACACTAATATTTGGTTGGACTTTTGATTACGGCACACATTCACTGTAGCATTGTTTTGATGAGCTCTTGCAACGTCACAAGATTTAATTCCATCCAGTGTTGCATTTATTTTTCATCAAGATCTTGCATTGATGATGGTAGAGTCTGACTGCTGCAATGGGATTAAGGTCTGGACTCGGTGGTGGCCAATCCATGCATGTAAATGATATCTCAAGTTCCCCGAACCACTCTTTCACAATTTGAGCCTGATGAATCCTAGCATCCTCACGTGGACCCATCACCTGTGCGAGGATCCGTAAGAGGCCGGTGCAGAGAGATCTGGGCCGCAGTCAAAGGCAGAGGCTTCCACGACCGGATCTCCAAACATGGAGACTAGCTCTGGGGACATGGAATGTCACCTCGCTGGGGGAAAAGGAGCCTGAGCTTGTGTGGGAGGTTGAGCGCTACCGACTAGATATAGTCGGCCTCACCTCCACGCATAGCTTGGGCTCTGGAACCCAACTCCTTAAGAGAGGCTGGGCTCTCCATTTCTCTGGCTTTCCTCGCAGGGAGTGGCAGCGAACTGCTGCTGGCTTGCTCACTGACCCACACCTCAGCCTCCATGTGTTGGAGTTCACCCCGGTGAACGAGAGGGTCGCATCCCAGCGCCTTCGGGTCGGGGACAGGTCTCTCACTATTGTGTTTGCCTACGGGCCGAACAGCAGTGCAGCGTACCTGGCCTCCTTAGAGTCCCTGGGAGGGGTACTAGACAGTGCACTGACCGGGGACTCCGTTGTTCTCCTTGGGGACTTCAATGCACATGTGGATAACGACAGTGACACCTGGAGGGGCATGATCGGGAAGAACGGCCTCCCTGATCTGAACCTGAGCGGTGTTTTGTAATTGGACTTCTGTGCTAGCCAGTTTGTCCATATCGAACACCATGTTCCAGCACAAAGGTGTCCCATCAGTGCACGTGGCACCAGGACACCCTAGGTTGGAGGTCAATGATTGACTGTTGTCGTGTCATCTGATCTCCGGCCACATGTCTTGGACACTCGGGTGAAGAGAGGGGCAGAGCTGTCAACGGATCACCACCTGGTGGTGAGTTGGATCCACTGGTCGGGGAGGAATCCGGATAGTCCTGGCAGGGCCAACAGTATCGTGAGGGTCTGCTGGGAATGTCTGGTGGAGCCCTCTGTCAGGAAGGTCTTCAACTAACGCCTCTGGGAGAGCTTGTCCCTGATCCCGGGAGAGGTTGGGGATATGGACTCCGAGTGGGCCATGCTCTCCAACTCTATTGTCAGTGCAGATGCTCGTAGCTGTGGTTGTAAGGTCAGCGATGCTTGTCGCGACAGCAACCCCCAAACCCAGTGGTGGACACCCAAAGTAAGGCATGCCGTCAGGCTATGGGGTGGATGAGATCCATCCCGAGTAACTTAAGTCTCTGGATGTTGTGGGGCTATCTTGGCTGACACGTCTCTACAAAATGGCGTGGCGGTCGGGGACAGTACCACTGGACTGGGTGGTCGTCCCTCTGTATAAGAAGGGGGCCCGGAGGGTCTGTTCCAGTTACAGGGGAATCACACTCCTCAGCTTCCCGGTAAGGTCTACTCCAGGGTACTGGAGAGAAGAAACCGACCGATAGTCAAACTTCAGATTCAGGAGGAGCAGTGTGGTTTTTGTCCCAGTCGTCGAACACTGGACCAGCTCTATACTCTCAATCGATTCCTCGAGGGTTCATGGGAGTTTGCCCAACCAGTCCACATGTGTTTTGTGGTTTGCAGCCGAGTGTGAAGCAACTGGAATGAGAATCAGCTCCTCGAAATCTGAGGCTATGGTTCTCGACCGGAAAAAGGTGGCTTGCCCTCTCTGGGTGGGTGGTGAGCCTCAAGTGGAGGAGTTTAAGTATCTTGGGGTTTTGTTCACGAGTGAGGGAAGGATGGAGCGTGAGATTCACAGGAAGATTGGTGCAGCGTTGTGATAAAGAAGGAGCAAAGCTCTCGATTTACTGGTTAATCTACGTTCCTACCTTCACCTATGGTCATGAGCTCTGGGTAATGACCGAAAGGATGAGATGGCGGATACAAGCGGCCAAACTGGTTTTCCTCTGTCTCTGGTGGCTTGGCGCAGCCTTAGAGATAGGGTGAGGAGCTCACATGGGAGGAGCTTAGAGTAGAGCCGCTGCTCCCACACGTCGAGAGGAGCCAGCTGAGGTGGCTCAGGCATCTGCTCAGGATGCCTACTGGACGCCTCCCCAGGGAGGTATTCCGGGAATGTCCCACCGGGAGGAGGCCCTGGGGAAGACCCAGGACACGCTGGAGAGATTATGTCTCTCGGCTGGCCTGGGAATGCCTTGGGGTCCCACTGGAGGAGCTAGAGGACGTGTCTGGGGTGATGGAAGTCTGGGAGTCCCTGCTTAGACTGCTGCCCCCACGACCCAGCCCCGGATAAGAGGAAGAAAATGGATGGATTCCTGGTATTGTCATCTTGGAATATGCCCGTGTCATCAGGGAAGAAAAAATCCATTGATGGAATAACCTGGTCATTCAGTATATTCAGGTAGTCAGCTGACCTCATCCGTTGAGCACATACTGTTGCTCAACCTAGACCTGACCAACTGCAGCAACCCCAGATCATGGCTCTGCCCCGATCCAGGTGGTGACTTTTTTTTTTTTTTGGTCAGGCAGTGTATGTGATACTTTTAATAGGCATTTTGTCTCTGCATGGATATTTTGGGTCATAATGGTGATCCTTCTCTTCCTAATTATGTTGAGTCTGAACTTTGGGCATATAACAGTCAAATTTTTTCTCTAAGTCCTTTCACTTATATTGAGGTCTTAAATGCTCTCCACTCCATAGACTCAAACAGGTTCACAGGAGCTGATGACCTTGATTGAAAACTTATATTATCAGCTGCCCCATATTTAACTCATCATTCGCAACTCATCAATTCAAATGGCAGTTATGCCAGAATTATGGCTCATGTTCTGTCTTTACATAAAGGTGGGACAACTACAAATGTAAGTAATTTCTTGACAATATCTAAATTACCTTGTCTTGCAAAAGATTTAGGAAAGTTAGTTGCGAATCAAATTACAGTTTATTTATATAAATGCTCCAATTTTAATCTTATCAATCAGGTTTCAGAAAAGGGTAGAGTCCTGTCACTGCAAACACAAACGTTTTAAGTTATATTTTCTCAGCCCTTGATACAAACAAGATAGTGTATCTCTGTTTATTGATTTAACTAAAGCTTTTGACTCAGTGAATCATGGAGTCGTCTTGAAGTGTCTGAAGCAGATTGGATTTGACAATGTTACAAATGATCTTTCAAACGTAACCCAGACAGTAGTAGCCAATGGTTTTAAATCAGATTTCCTAACTTTAAGTAAAGGAGTGCCCCAAGGCTCAATTTTGGGCCCTTTACTTTTTATTATTTTTATTAATACTATTGGTCACAATTTAAAAGCATGTTTACCACTTTGTTACATCACCTTTCCTTTTAACAACTATCAATAAGCGTTTGGGATCTGAGGACACTAATTGTTGAAGCTTTGCAGGAGGAAAACTTTCCCATTCTTACTGAATGTACAGTAAGAATGGGAAAGTTGCTCAGCGGTCCAGGGTCTCCGTTGTCATATTTGTGCTTCATAATGTGCCACACATTTTCAATGGGAGACAGGTCTGGACTGCAGGCAGGCCAGTCTAGTACCTGCACTCTTTTAGTACAAAGCCACACTATTGTAACACGTGCAGAATGTGGCTTGGCATTGCCTTGCTGAAATAAGTCCCTGAATAAGACGTTGCTTGGATGTCAGGATATATTGCTCCAAAACCTCTATGTACCATTCATCATTAATAGTGCTTACACAGATCTGCAATTTCCCCATGGGCACTAACACACTCCCAGACCATCACAGAGGCTTTTGAACTTTGTGCTCAGAACAATTCGGATGGTCCTTTTCCTCTTTGGCCCACAGGACACGATGTCCATGATTTCCAAAAACAATTTGAAATGTGGACTTGTTAGACCACAGCACACTTTTCCACTTTGTGTCAGTCCATCTCAGGTGAGCTCGGGCCCAGAAAAGTTGGCGGTGTTTCTGGGTGTTGTTGATATATGGCTTTTGCCTTGCATGGTACAGTTTTAACTTGCACTTGGAGATGTAGCAATGAACTGTGTTAACTGACAATGGTTTCTTGAAGTATTCTTGAGCCCATGTGGTAACAGCCTTTACACATTCATGTCTGTTTTTAATACAGTACCGCCTGAGGTACCAAAGGTCACGGGCATTCAATGTTGGTTTTCGGCCTTGCCGCTTACGTGTAGAGATTTCTCCGGATTCTCTCAATCTTTTGATGATATTATTTAGTGTAGATGATGAAATCCCTAAATTCCTTGCAATTGTACGTTGAGAAATGTTGTTCTTAGACTGTTGGACTATTTGCTCATGCAGTTATTCACAAAGTGGTGAAACTCGCCCAATCCTTGCTTGTGAATGACTGAGCCCTTCAGAGATACTCCTTTTATACCCAATCATGACACTCACCTGTTTCCAATTAACCTCTTCGCCTGTGGAATGTTCCAAACAGGTGTATTTTAAGCATTTCTCAACTTTCCCATTCTTTTGTTGCCCCTGTCCCAGCTTTATTGGAATCTGTTGCAGACATCAAATTGAAAATGAGTGAATATTTGCATAAAAACAATAAAGTTTATCAGTTTGAACATTAAATATCATGTCTTTGTAGTTTATGCAGTTCAATTTAGGTTGAAAAGGATTTGCAAACCATTGTATTTTTTTAAGTTTTACATATAGTATGGCATTCTTTATCCTAAATCTTTACTTGAATTGTTATGGATCTTTTTGACCTAACCTTTGTGATACTATCTCTTATTACATATGAGTGTATCTCTTGTCTGTTAGCCTACGGGACGATGTGTCCAGCGGCCTTGAGTCACTTAGATTACACTAAACTGTTACGATTGTTTAGATGCCATAAAACACAGTATGGATGTTTATTTGTCAGCTAAGGGTGAGACAACACTATTAGGGACAACAACTCTTAGACAATTGTGTGCACAATTGATTCACTAAATCTGAATTTTGGTTTTAAGAAAAAGGTTTTTATTATTAGAAATTGCACAACATACAGCATCCCAACTTCATTGGAATTGGGGTTGTATAAATATCTTGGATTTTGGCCTGATGAAAGTTTATCCTTTAAAAAAACAGAATTATGTAACAGTTTAAAATCTAAATTATAATTTTTATTACAGAAACAAATATTGTATCTCAATAAATTACAGAAAAGAAAATGTGCAAGCAATCTTCCTCTCCGTACTGGATTATGTGGATGTGGTGTACACTTCTGTACTGGATTATGTAGATGTGGTGTACACTTCGGTACTGGATTATATGGATGTGGTGTACACTTCTGTAGTGGATTATGGGGATGTGATGTACACGTCTGTACTGGATAATGTGGATGTGGTGTACATGCAGATTTCTGTACTGGATTATGTGGATGTGGTGTACATGTAGATTTCTTTACTGGATTATGGGGATGTGATGTACACGTCTGTACTGGATTATGTGGATGTGGTGTACATGCAGATTTCTGTACTGGATTATGTGGATGTGGTGTACATGTAGATTTCTGTACTGGATTATGTGGATGTGGTGTACACGTCTGTACTGGATTATGTGGATGTGGTGTACATGCAGATTTCTGTACTGGATTATGTGGATGTGGTGTACATGCAGATTTCTGTACTGGATTATGTGGATGTGGTGTACACGTCTGTACTGGATTATGTGGATGTGGTGTACATGTAGATTTCTGTACTGGATTATGTGGATGTGGTGTACATGCAGATTTCTGTACTGGATTATGTGGATGTGGAGTACATGTAGATTTCTGTACTGGATTATGTGGATGTGGAGTACATCCAGGCTTCAGCCTCTACTTTAAAACCATGAGATCCTCTCTTTCACTCCACCCTTCATTTTATGACAGGTGATGGCTTTGAAATCCATCACTGTGTTCTCTACGAAAAAGTGGGTTGTCCATCACTGTCTGTTAGAAGAGCACACATTGTATGAAATGTATCTGTAAGGGATTACTTCAAAATCTGCCAGAATACCTCACGTGCTTGTTAATCATTGACATCAGAACATTTAATGCCAGATCACAGCTGTTAGCTGTTTTGCTTCAAAAAAATGGAACACAGTCCAACGAAAAGCAAAACTGGATGCATGGGTGTCACAATTTAATAATCTGATAACAAACTTTTCTACACACACCTGCTCCTATTTTTAGTGTTTTATATGGACTTGTTTGTTTTGTTTGTTTTTCAGTTTGTATTGTATTTTAAACAGGCCACCCATGAAAAAGAGAGCTCAAGTGCTCTCACTGGGTTCCGCTGTATAAATACAGATAAATATAGAAATGTTTTTTTCCACAGTTGTCTCTTTGTAAAAATGTAAAACAGAACACACAGAACTGTGCATTAGCAAACCGTACAGGAGATGTACAATAACAGGAGCTTGCAGTATCTAACATTGTAAATGTACCAAAATATTCATTCAAATTGGACCAAAAGTATTATGCAAATAAAAAAGCAAAACTAAAAAAACATTACAACATAAAACAAAGTTTCACTTTCAAGGCTGACAAAGGGGACGCGACTGTGAACCGACCATCCTTAAAACGACCGCATGAGGCAGAAAACAAACCCAAAAGCATCCACTAGACTCTAGTCTAGTGACTAGAGGGCAGGAACCGACTTTAACGCACACAAAGATTTTCAGAGTGAACATTAAATGTGTTACAGTACAATCATGTTAAAACGAGATACTGATGATTTTATTTAAGTACAGGTTTGACAGTTCTACGCCGCCGTACTTAACAAATACATTTTCGGAGTGTAACAGCCTGACCAGTGGGGGCAGCAGTGCACTAACCGTGTCTACTCTGCTGCACAAAAAGCAGGAAGCAGACAGAGCCCCGTGTGCGGTTAGCTCGGAGCTAAAGCTAAAAACACTTTGTTAAAATGTCCAAAGGCCAAACGCTGAGAGCTTTGGTGAATGAGCGGCTGACTGCGGCTGCTGAAGAGATCTTTGCGCTGTTTGAAAGAACGATAGCGGAGTATGAGGAGGAACTGTGTCGCTCCAAAGAGGAGAACCAGAGGAACCAGGACACTCCACAGACTCCACGGATTAAAGAGGAGCCAGAGGAGCAGAGCGTCAAACAGGAGGAAGACACGCTCCCAGCACAGGTGAGCTTTATCCACAGTGTTGGAAGTCACTAAATACACGGACTGAAAATACGTAGGTCTTTTCAGAATACTCATTTTGAGTAACTGTCCGGGAGGGGGGTAGGGGCCACGGCTCGTCACACTTTGGGAACGACTGGTGTCCATTTATTTTCTGTCTATAATTTGAATAACAAAGATGTTCGTTTGTGGTGTAAGTGTCAAAGAGCAACATGAATCTGAAATGTCATTAACTTTAGCATTAGTACATTGAAATACAGGTTTATACAAAATTTTAAGGCCAGAATGACGATCTTGATAGAAGTTTGGCTTCCTATGATCATCCACATCCAAGTCTGTGGCTGAGTGAACTCAACTTGGAACTATGGGGGACGGATGACTCGATATATATACTCCTCGAAACTCATTGACTCAATGTTGACAAAGGCAGCGTGAAGCGCTCATGTCCTCAAACACACTCCTGGCATTAAGCCCTATACAAGCACCCATGCCGCAGGTGCGGGCCATATTTATTACTGCTAAAATGAATGGAAGTCAATGGGCGACCCCGATGTTATGATGAATGATGACCCCACATCATTGACCCCATGGTGACATGGGGAATGTGGAGAGCTTTCAAAAATGTATAACATTGTAATCTTAATGGATGTATTAATTTTGCTAAAAAATATTTGCAAAATGCACTCATTGTCAAACGCACATCTTGGTCCTCTCCTTCGCACCCTGACTTTACATTATCCAAGCAACCTCTGCTGTAGGCATGGCATGTGCATATTTCTCCTTGCTAACATGTCATCGTCAACATCGCCCATTGACTCATTGGGTTTTCCAATTTTCAAATAACTCAAATGGACTTTACAACTTTACAACTTCAAAATTTGCTCATGTTTGCGTATACAAAGTCCAATTGGGCTCAAATTTGAATCAGTTGTAAAACTTTCTTGCTTAAACCTTGTCATTGTGAAAGAAACTACACTCTTGCAATAGTGCCCCCTACAGAGTAACAAATAAATTTGAATGGAGGGCCGAAAATGTTGTTTTGTTTTCCATTGCACCTATCAGAAAACTGTACCGTGTTGCCATGGCAATGCACACAATTGCCAATGTTATCCTAATGGGACTGATCCCGAAATTTCCCATTCATGACAAAAATATTAGATCATAGAATAATGGGAAATTGGGTACAGTAATCTCGATCCCGATCAAAAAAGTCAATGGGACACATGTTGTCTTTTCAATGGTGTTGCCATGGCAATGCATGAAGGAGCCTACGTTATCCTTATGGGAAGTTTTCAGAATTTTCTTGAATTCAAAGTCTTATAACAACTTATTAGCTTCAATGAGGAACGTGAAATTTGGCACAGTGACTCTTCAGGTTGTCCCCGTCAAAAATTACCGTCGGGGCTAAAGTTGTATGTGGCACGGTGTTGCCTTGGTGATGCCTGGAAAAAAAACATCTTATTTCATTTTAGTCCATCAGTGCTTCCAATGTGTAGTGACTTTGTTTAGTGACAAGTACAGCCAAAAACTGCATTAAAAGAGAGAAGTAGCATCCCAGCGCCATCTCTGCCAGGTCAGCCGAGTGCGAAGTGCAGCCCCTGATAACCGTTTGGCTTTAATTGTATCATTGTGTATGCTAATATCGTTGTTATAAATTTTTAATATTCCTGTTTATTCACCTTATTAGCAGAACCACACACACATAGTTAACATCCATACAGGGAAATCTTTGCTGTCTGACTGATGCACACTCTATGACCACAAGTCTACTGAGCCAGACAGCAGTAGTAAAACCTCCAAAACATTATTATTTCACAGCGAATCCTACATAATGCTCGATGATGTCACGATAACACATTTTGAAGTGTGATATACAGGGTGTCTATAAAGTCTCCTTACAATTAAAAACATTATTACAAAGGCAATTGATCAGATATCTTAATCAGTCTTGTACTATTGTATTCAGTGGTGTCCAAAGTGTTTGGCCTCATTTAATACACCTCTGTATGGGCTCCATTAGGGGCACAAAGCACATCAAGACGGGACTGGATTTCTTGCCCTGTCAGTGTAGCAGAGCCTCATAGATGGTTGCAGACGCATCTGTATCTTTTTTTTTTTTATTTCAGTAATTTCCCGTATATTTGCTTGATACATGATATCTTTAACAAAGCCCCACAGAGGCAAATCGAGAGGTGTGATGTCTGATGAATGTGGTGCGAACAGGATTGGTCCATCCCTTCAATCCAAAGATCTGGAAATATTTGAGGAACTTACGAACATGCAGATCCCAGTGTGATTACAAACTTTTATAACCACTGAGTTCAATAGAATACATGTAATTAATCTAACTTATCACTTGCTTTTCTAATTAAATTTTAAAAAGAAACTTTATGGACACCCTGTAATGCTGAAGTAAATATAAACGATAAATGAAACCAACTGAAACCAAACCATAAAGCAGAATTATCCCCCAAAAGTATTCTAAATGTACAATATTGTTAAAAACCCTGAGCTGCATTAAATGAGACAATGCAGCATTTTAGGAGTTTGTTTCTATAATGAGTCAAAAGTTCATGATCCAACTTTCTACAGCCCAGATCTCATCGTAGAACATAAAAATAATCTAAATTTTCCAATTAGTTCAAAGAAAAGAGTATTTTTCCGTCTGTCATGTACTGAATGAGAAGTCGATATAGTGATTATTGTGACAGGCCTATTTAATGCACGTTTAACCTGATTATGAAAAAAATATATTGACAAAAATTAACGTTTGTGAGCCTAACCACTGACACGCTGTTTGGAATAGCTGCGTTTGGGAGGCGTGTGGCCTTCCCGGTAAGGTCTATTCCAGGGTACTGGAGAGGAGAATCCAACTATTGAGTTGCCATGTTCCCTCAATAGACTATCCGACTACTGAGGGAATTTGGGGGTGAGAGAAGGCAGGCGTTGATTGATTGCCACTTCTCCTCATCTGATCGTAGTACTTGCTAGCTGTATGCTGTCTGTTACCATCACTTTGGATGCCTAGCTGATCGTTTTTTCCTGCTGGTCTGCATGCGGACAGTTTGGTGTCTGTTTTGGTGAAGTGATTGCTTCTGCCCGTCTGCAAACTTGACAATCCGGGGCTGAAGACAAACGCTGGCTGAGTAGCCATAGCTAGTACCAGGCTAACTACAATGGCGCCTGGTAATTGGCTCAAATACTCCATCTCTCAGCTGCTCATTCTTAATTGGTGGCTAGCTCCACCCTGCATACTAGCCATTAGACAACTCTGACTCCTCTGGCGACCCCGATATATCCACAGAAGCTCTTGCAAAAAGGTTCTTTGCCTCCTCCATGGTGCCGCTACAATTCACCCCATGTGTCCAAGTAAGTCCAGGCTTCTCCCTGTCACATGTGGTTTTCCGCAGGGGTCGGTTCTTGGACCCATCCTTTTTCCCATCTGCATGCTACCCCTCGATCATGTCATTAGCAGACATGGATTGTCCTTCCACTCTTATGCTGATGACACACAGCTGTATATCAGAACTGTCCCAAGCCCCTCTGAAGCTCTGACATGACTCACTGTATGCCTTGAGGAAGTAAAGGCATGGATGAACAGCAGCTCCCTTCAGCTAAACAGTAGTAAAACCGAGACACTCCTTGTTGGCATCCCCCATCAGATCCGCTCCTTTCCTATATCACCGTTCACCTTTGATGGCCAAGTCATCACTCTTTCCTCCTCAGTCACTAATCTGGGGGTTCGGTTGGACCCACAGTTGACTTTCAGTAACCACATAAACCACCTGTGCAAGACATCATTTCACCATCTACGAAACATCTCCAAACTCCGCCCCCTTCTAAACCTCCCAGATGCAGAGAAACTTGTCCATGCTTTTATCTCCTCTAGGTTGGATTATTGCAATGGACTTTTTGTTGGGATTCCCGACAAGGACATTCAAAAACTACATTACATTCAAAACAGCGCTGCCAGAATCCTAATGAAAGTCAGAAAATTTGAACATATCATTCCTATCCTCAAATCACTGCACTGGCTCTCTGTTTCATCCTGGATTGAGTCCAAAACCAGTCCACTAGACTCCATACAATGGGGACCGAGCCTTCTGTTCAGCTGCACCATGACTCTGGAATTGCCTCCCTGCCCAGCTGAGCTAATCTAAAGACCTTTTTATTTACAAAAGCTTATCGTTAATGTTTTTAGCATTTAGAAATTTAGTATTGGTTCTTATTTTATTGTAGCACTCTGAGATTCTATGGAATGAAGAGTGTGTTTATAAATAAAATAGATTTATTATTAACTGATAGTCTAACCTCGGATTCAGGAGGAGCAGTGCGGTTTTCGTCCCAGTCACGGAACACTGGACCAGCTCTATACTCTCCATCGGGTGTTCAAGAGTTCATGGGAGTTTGCCCAACCAGTCCACATGAGTTTTGTGGTTCTGACGAAGGCATTCGACCGTGTCTCTCATGGTGTACTTTGGGGGGTGCTCCAGGAGTATAGGGTCTGAGGCCCTTTGCTAAGGGCTGTCCGGTTCCTGTATGACTGGAGCAGGAGCTGTGTTCGCATTGCCGGCAGTAAGTCAGACCTGTTCCTGGTGCATGTTGGACTCCACCAGGGCTGCCCTTGGTCACCGGTTCTGTTCAGTGTTTTTATGGACAGAATTTCTAGGTGCAACCAGGGGCTGGAGGAGATCCGGTTTGGGAACCACAGGATCTCATCGCTGCTGTTTGCAAATGATGTTGTCCTGATGGCTTCTTTGAGCCAGGACCTGCAGCAGGCACTGGGGCATTTTGCAGCCGAATGTGGAGTGGCTGGAATGAGAATCTGCTCCAAATCCTAGGCCATGGTTCTTGACCGAAAAAAGGTGTCTTGCCCTCTCCAGGTGGGTGATTGCTGTATCAGACAACCACAAACCCCCCCCCCACGATTATTATTAAATAATTATTATTATTATTATGTTTTATTTTATTCTTATTTGAACTATACATATTTTTGGAACAACTGATTGAACCACTTGATACTCAAAAAATCATGAAATTTAATGAAATATCAAATAAAAAAATAAATAAATAAACATCAAATAAATACATTTAAATTAAATAAATATCAAAATAATACATTCAAATTAAATAAATATCAAATTAAAACAAGTAATTTAGGAATTTGGTACGCCACCTTATACGATGCTAACAGTGCTTGCCGGTTTAAGTGACATTCACAAAGTGGGATGATTGTTGTTATTATTGTTGAATATTTGGCACGTTTACGCTGAAAAAACTCCAGCGTCTTATCAGCGTGACTGAGGTGTAATGAGGTGGCACCTTAACTTATTTGGCTTCATTCTGTCTGCTGCCACAGCAGACACCGGACTGTCCTCGTGTCCCACCGGAGTCACGGTGAAGCCAAGTGCTAAATACTCTTCATCAGACTTCCTCGTCTTATTTTTCGTGTGACTTTCGTGTGTCTCATTACCTCTGTCTAGCTCCGCCTTTCTTTTCATCCCTATTAAAATGTTTTCCGTAGTGTTTCTTTAGCAAAAGTGTTTCTTGTTCACTGTCCTGTGTCACGATCTGTTCGCTCTCTCCTGCTCTTTGCTGTGCGCGCTGTGTACTCGCTGTCTACACTATCTACAGTGTCATACGTGGAGTCATACGCGCCCCCCCTGGCATCTCACCATGCCCCCCAGGGGGGCGCACCCCAGTATTTGAGAACCACTGCACTAGAAGAAGGCCCTGGGGAAGACCCAGGACACAATGGAGGGACTCTGTTTCTCGGATGGCCTGGGAAAGCCTTGGGGTCCCACTGGAGGAGCTGGAGGACGTGTCTGGGGTGAGGGAAGTCTCGTAGTCCCCTGCTTAGACTGCTGCCCTCGTGACCCAGCCCCGGATAAGGGGAAGAAAATATATATTCAGATACCAATACCACACTAATCTTGTGACCAAGTGGGCCTTTGTCCCTTTTAATATTACCATAATTTTAGTTTATTCATATGTTTGTTTATTTCCAATAATTTTTCAATATACAACTAAGCAGAACTATCCCGGGTTTGTTTTGTTTAGTTTTTCAGTTAGTTTACCTTTTAATTTAATCACCACACATACTTGTAACTTTAAAGATATTTGATTTGGTTAAATGTAGTTAATTCAGTTATTTTGTCAATTCAGTTGAATAAATTCATCAACTCTATGTTGACAGTGTTTATAGGCTTGGGTGTGGTCATGTGCCGGGCCATGTAGAGGGGAGAACTGGTTTAAGTTTGTTTCTTTTGTTTCAATGTCTTATGTATTTTGTTTCAATGTTTTAAGTGTTTATAGTTTATTTGAAAAAAAAAAAAACACTTCTTAGTTAAGGGACTTGGGCCCAGAGAGCTAGTTAAGTAAGAAATACAGCTAAAGTTATATCCACAGAACCTGTGAAAAATATGGTGTATACAGGGGGTCCTTCCTGTGCAGGGGGCTATATAAGTGGTGCCAATCAGACCTTCTGGGAGACATCCGTGTAGCCAGGGGTGGGTTTTTCTCCTTAGTTTCTTCATTTCTGTTGCTTTAAATTGAGCATTTTTTATTTTTTTGAGTTAATTTTTTTGTAAATGCGTATTATTTTTGGACCATGGTTTACCACAGTGCTTGAAATTTTGTCAGTTGGGACCTTTCTGAATCTGCCTCCTACTTTGACCACTTCGGGTCAGCTTCCCCACAGATCTCAGATTATGTATTTCCATGGTGAATTTGGCTCCATCTGAATAAAAGTATTACCAGATATAGTAAAAGAAATATTCAAATCTGTCAACTGGACAAAAAGTTGTTGGAATGAAGACTTTGGCTGCCCATCCAAGCTTATTCTTGAGTTCTGGTCAGATTGCTGGTGAGCACTCCCTTATATCTGAAGGGAGGAGCTAACTACACTGAAACTAACACACCAGTTTGTTTACAGTTTGTGGGCTAGGTCTAATGAGCTAGACCAGGGGTGACACACTGGCCACAATAGTTTCTAAAATTTGACAGAGGGGCCGGGCCAGGATATATATGTATATATATATGTAGATATAACATTAGCGATGTGGCCTGTAACATGTAGCAAAGTTGACAATGCAAGGCTCATTGTACAAATTGTTTTCCAAATGCATTCATTAAATTAATATTTGATTTATTAACTTTCAGTTAAATAAACACAGCAGAAAAACTTTGAACAAGGTTTACCCTTACCTACCTATCTATCTATTTTAATATAATTTGGACACGTTCGGTGGGCCAGATTAATAAGCCCAAAGGGGTGTTTGTGGCCCCTGGGTCGTAGTTTGCGCATGTCTGAGCTAGACAAACAAAGTGTGAACTGTACCTGGGTCATACTTAGCATAATCATTCAGGCCCTAATGGGTGCCCTTACATCATACCGTCTATTAGTATAACGTCTATTAGCATAACGTCTATTAGCATACTGGCTAGCCCTATTGTTTTTCTTGTTTAGATTTAGGTCTGAGGATGGAGTTATAATATGTGATAGATGATGTCTAAGGCTCCATTCCAGTTCAAATATGGATTGTCTTTCCTAACAAAAATGGCCTCTTTAACTTCCCTCTCAGACCATTTTCTTTTCTTTGACTAAGATCTGTACCTCTAATTACAACATTAAAAACAAGAGCAAGTTCATCACCAGATTATGAAATTGCGATTGTGTCGTCAATGTAACCGGTTTTGCTTTTCCTTGGAGTGTGTTCCATTTTTGTGAAGCAAAACAACTAAAAACCTCTTTCCCCTCTCAGTTTTGGTGCAGTTAGTTCTTAACCATATGTTTTCATGTCCACACAAACTGCTTTTTTCTATAGAAATATTGTTCCTTTGATTAAAATATTCCACAGTATGACATAAAATGCATCTATCTCCATGGAGAATGACCTGAAGTATGGTTTTAACTTCCTATTTCCATGGAAACATGCAGATGATGTGCTGCCTCCAGAAAGTTACATCTGGAGGATGTGCATTTGTTCTCACCTTGAGATTGATAAATGTGTAACAATATTTCTAACAAACCTCAACAAGAAAATGACAGAAACATTTAGCACATTTCTGATTGAAATCAAGAAATATTCTGATTGTTTACAGTCAAAATATTAATATTTGTGTGTTTTTCCCCACCCCAGCTCCAAGTGGGCATCCCAGAGTCCAGTGCTGTCCGTGTGAAGACAGAAGAGTCCTCACTGCTTCAACATAGACAAACTGGGGAGGAAACACAGGGAGAGGACATCAGCACATTGCCACATTTACACTCAGAGACTGAGGGACACATGGAGCACTCCTCTGACACTGACAATGATGAAAACTGGAGAGCTCCATTCAACTGTCCAGCTACACAGATGGAGACGGAGGCTGATGGAGACCACTGCAACCAAGTCCAGATCAGAGCCAGAATCATCGCTGCACCAAACTCAGGTCTATCCCCCAAATACAAGTCTGCACCAGAGACCAGTGCCACTGTGAACTATGGAGACATGTCAGGAACAGACCAAGAAGCTGACAAGAAGAAACACCAGTGCTGTCTGTGTAAGAAGAGGTTTGGGACTAACCAGATTTTACAAAGACACATTAGACTTCACACAGGAGAGAGACCGTTCAGCTGTTTAATTTGTTTGAAAACATTTACTGCAAAGACTAGTCTAGATAACCATATAAAGATACACACCGGCGAACGACCTTACAGCTGTTTAACCTGTAAGAAAACATTTATCCAAAAATCCAGTCTAGATTACCATGTAAAGACACACACAGGACATAAACCATTCCACTGTTCAATCTGTGAGAAGACATTTTGTGATAAGAGTACTCTTGTTCAACATCTGAGAACACACACAGATGAGAGTCCCTACAGCTGTGCAACATGTGAGAAAACATTTACCAAAAAGAGTCATCTCGATACACATATAAAAATACATACAGGAGAAAAACCGTACAGTTGTTTAATCTGTAAGAAAACATTTACCCAAAAATCCAGTCTAGATTCGCATATCAAGATACACACAGGAGAGAAGCCATTCAGCTGTTCAACCTGTGAGAAAACATTTTCTTATAAGGCCAATCTACGTGAACATGTAAGGATACACACAGGTGAACGACCTTTCAGCTGTTCAACATGTGAGAAGACATTTATCACAAAGGGTAATCTTGAAAAACATGAGAGAATACACACTGGTGAGAGACCTTACAGCTGTTCCATTTGTAATAATGGGTTTAAACTTAAACAGCATTTGAAGAAACACATGAGAACTCACAAAACAGAAAGTGACTGAAAGCTAATTGGTTGTGTTCATGAGATGTTTTAAAGAGAAATCTGTGTTGGAGCCTGCTGCTTCATTTTGAGCGAAAATCCTGTCACAATAAAAAAAACTGTTTTTATCACAGTAAAATTTGAGCACCAGTGATGATCTAATGACTTTATTTATGTAATGACAGAAGGAGCACAGAGACACGTGATAAAGTCCCTTCTGAGCTTTGGAGCTGGAGACAGAATAATGCAAATTGGTCTGTTCCACCTTGTGATGTCATTTAGTGGTAGTTTTAAGGTCAGCTATTTTTAACCATTTGAACTGTTTTATTCTACAATAGACTAGAAAAAACATAAATTTTCAGCCTTCCTAAAACATATTTTAGTTTTCCCTTTTGTTCAGTTGAGATTGCCACAGAAAGTCTACCATATCTCCTGGTGCACAGAGAAATGATGTTTTGTTTAAACGAGGATAAAACAATAGCTGTATAGCTCCAAAGTTTGGCAAATCCGGGGCTGAAATTATTCAAATTATTCTAGTGAAGTTTAAAACACAGTGGAGCACTTCCTGTATTACCACTAAATGACATCACAAAGTGGAACAGTGATTTCTGTTTGAGAGAAGAACTCCACCTAAATCTGCAGAGTTTGTGTGTTACACACAAAGCACAGCTCCATGTCTGTTTGTGATGAGGAAACTGTGTTAGAACAGATCAGAAAATAGCCTAATATGAGCCCTTTAAAATAACTGTGATTTCAATAAAGGCCTAAAAAGCAGTAGCCTGCAGCTGTCGTCACAGCCACGCACTTTATCACAAATGGATTTCTACAATGGAACCAAAAGGACTATTGTCTAATCAAGCCTTACATTAAAGAGGGGCTGTTACTCTTCTATGGGGTATTAACTGTAACACATAACATATTTACATCACCATGTTAGCTTTATTGATTTGAAATGTTATATTTGCTGTTCACTAGATTACTCAAACATACATGGATGACAAATAAAACTTGTTCAGACATATTTTTGATGAGGTCATCCTGGTAATCGTGGCTGCAGTTGGGGTGACAGGATATGGTTCCAGGTCCATTCGTTTTTGTAAAGTTTTGTCAGAGCGTGTGGTTCTGGCTGGACAGAGATACAGTGGAAAGTCAAGGGTAATAAATGCAGTGCACATGGCTGCAGACACACAAGGTGCGTCCCAACGCTGGAGAAGAGAAAGGTCATGTCGGTTTGGCACATTCAAATCTAGCTCTGAGTCGAGTTCACTCAGCCTCGAGTTTGGATGTGGAGGACCACAGCCCACCGCACTGACATGGTCATTTCAGTGCTCTGTCCCATCACGTTTTTATCATCACGTCATTTCAACATAGTAATGTGTGATTTCATAATATCACTGTTCTGTCCTCACTATGGCGTCACTACCAGGGCTGGACAGATAGGGAACAAAAAAGAGAGTCCACACCACGATAAACAGAAGACTTGTCTTTACTCATGTTTTTCTCCACACTTGTCTCTTTGTTAATGCATATTTATGTGTGTTCTGTTTTACAATCTTACAAACTGTACAGGAAATACAACAGTTTTACAAAAACTTGTACCTTGTTACATAGATATGAATTATTACTGTGGCCTTATTAAATGTACTTCTGGACATGTTTTACAACAAAAAATATATTGTGCCATCAAATAAACACATTACCCAGCATAAAATAGGACCGAGTAAATAACAGGAGCTCGCAGTAGATAACGTAAATGCACCAAAATATTTGTTCAAATTTGATCCTAAGTATTATGCAAATAAAAAGCAAAACAAAACATTACAGCATAAAACAAAGTTGATTTTTCAAGGCTGAAAACGGGGATGTATTTTGTCTGACTGAGCTGACCATGTTTAAAATGTCCACATGCGGCAGAAAACAAAAGCAAAAAGCGTCCACTAGATGGCAGTAATTCACTTTAACATAAACAAAGATTTTCAGAGTGAACATTAAATGTGTTAAATAAAATCATCAGTATCTCTTTTTAACATGATTGTACTGTAAGTACAGACTTGACAGTTCTACACCGCCGTACGTAACGAATACATTTTCGGAGTGTAACAGCCTGACCAGTGGGGGCAGCAGTGCACTAACCGTGTCTACTCTGCTGCACAAAAAGCAGGAAGCAGACAGAGCCCCGTGTGCGGTTAGCTCGGAGCTAAAGCTAAAAACACTTTGTTAAAATGTCCAAAGGCCAAACGCTGAGAGCTTTGGTGAATGAGCGGCTGACTGCGGCTGCTGAAGAGATCTTTGCGCTGTTTGAAAGAACGATAGCGGAGTATGAGGAGGAACTGTGTCGCTCCAAAGAGGAGAACCAGAGGAACCAGGACACTCCACAGACTCCACGGATTAAAGAGGAGCCAGAGGAGCAGAGCGTCAAACAGGAGGAAGACACGCTCCCAGCACAGGTGAGCTTTATCCACAGTGTTGGAAGTCACTAAATACACGGACTGAAAATACGTAGGTCTTTTCAGAATACTCATTTTGAGTAACTGTCCGGGAGGGGGGTAGGGGCCACGGCTCGGCACACTTTGGGAACGACTGGTGTCCATTTATTTTCTGTCTATAATTTGAATAACAAAGAGAGCTCATGGAACATAAAGGAAACTTGTGTTTGAGGGTTTTAAGGTCACAAATATCCACAAGTATCATAGCAACCAAAAAGCCAATGGAGAGCGAGGTTGGTGAAGACTTATTTTCAGATCATGAGGTGTGTGTTTATAGTGTTTATTTGTGTGTGTGTGTGTTTCTGTTACTGTTATTTATTAACAGCAACGGCATTAACTTTAGCATTAGTACATTGTAATAAAGATTTAATAATAAACCACATTGCTAAATGTGGATACTTTATACTGTCAATCAACCTGTTCCTAACGTGAGTGACCTCAGGAAAACAGAGCACCTGATTCTTCTGTTATTAATGTCTTGATGTTGATTTAAGGGTAAAATTGTGAAATAAAAACACCAGGCTCATGTAGAGCAGGTTAATACAAAATTTTAAGGCCAGAATGATGATCTTGATAGAAGTTTGGCTTCCTATGGTCATCCACATCCAAGTCTGTGGCTGAGTGAACTCAACTTGGAACTATGGGGGACGGATGACTCGATATATATATACTCCTCGAAACTCATTGACTCAATGTTGACAAAGGCAGCGTGAAGTGCTCATGTCCTCAAACACACGCCTGGCATCAAGCCCTATCCAAGCACCTATGCCGCAGGTGCGGGCCATATTTATTACTGCTAAAAATTGAATAAATGGGAGTCGCCATGGGGTCACTAGACTGAAGCTAACACACCTGTTTTGTTTACAGTTTGTTTAGGTATGAGGTAATGAGGTACACAAAGTGTTAACTGTGCCTGAGTCATACTTAGCATGAACTTTCAGGCCTGTAATCGGAATCGGAATCAGAATCCTTTTATTGCCATCGTTTGTGAACACAGTTCACAAACTAGGAACTTATTTTGGTGATAAAGTGCAACATAAAACATAAAACACACTGAACAAATACAAATAAGGGCATGCACAAAGTTAAGAAAAAGATATACTTAAAAATCAAATAAAATACTTAAAGGTAGAAAATATATACAACAGCAGCATCAGAATAACAGTGCAAACATGACTTATTAAGGTGACCACTATTATAAAGTGTCCAGTTTAGAGCAGATATTCTAAAGTGTTCATGAGACAAACGGCAGAGGGAAGAAACTGTTCTTATGACGAGAGGTTCTGGTCCCAATGGACCGTAGCCTCCTGCCAGAGGGAAGTGGCTCAAATAGTCCATGTCCAGGGTGAGAAGTGTCAGCTGCTATACGGCCTGCTCGCCCCCGAGTCCTGGAGACGTACAGGTCCTGTAGAGATGGAAGGCTGCAGCCAATCACCTTCTCAGCAGAGGCACAATGCGCTGCAGTCTCTGTCTGTCCCTGGCAGTGGCCCCAGCGAACCACACAGTGATGGAGGAGGTGAGGATGGACTCAATGATGGAAGTGTAAAACTGCACCATCAGCTGGACCGGCAGCTTGCGTTTCCTCAGCTGCCGCAGGTAGAACATCCTGTGCTGGGCTTTCTTGATGAGGGAGCTGATGGTCGGCTCCCACTTGAGATCCTGGGTGATGCAGGTGCCCAGGAAGCGGAAAGAGTCCACAGTGGTGATGGGGGAGTCCGTCAGGGTGAGGGGAGGCAGGGGGGCTGTGACTTTCCTGAAGTCATCATCATCTCCACTGTCTTCTGGGCGTTGAGCTCCAGGTTGTTGCTGCTGCACCAGGACACCAGCCGGTCCACCTCCCTCCTGTAGGCAGACTCATCGCCGTCTGAGATGAGCCATTGGTGCCCTCACACCTATTAGCATACTGTATATTAAGACACTGTCTAGGCCTATTGTTTTCCTTGTTTAGATTTAGGTCTGAGGATGGAGTTATAAATATGTGATAGATGATATCTAAGGCCCCATTCCTGTTCAAAAATGGATTGCCTTTCCTAACAAAAATGGCCTCTCAGACCATTTTCTTTTCTTTGACTAATATCTGTACCCCCAAGTAAAACATTAAAAACAGTTGCAGGTGTGTGCATAAAAGTTCATTATCAGATTATTAAATTGCGCTTGTGTCACCAACGTTGCTTTTCCTTGGAGTGTGTTCCATTTTTGTGAAGCAAAACGGCTAAAAGGCTCTTTCCCGTCTCAGTTTTGATGCAGCTAGTTCTTAGCCATATCGTGGCCACACAAACTGCTTATTTCTATGGAAATATTGTTTCTTTGGTTATAATATTCCACAGTATGACATAAAATGCTTCTATCTCCATGGAGAATGTCCTCATTACTGTCATTTCCATGGAAACAGACAGGTGACATGCCACCTCCAGAAAGGTACATCTGGAGGCTGTGCATTTGTTGTCGTCATGAGAATGATAAATGCATAAAAATATTTCTAACAAAACTCAACCTAGAAAATAAATACATTTAGCACAGTTCTGATTGAAATCAAGAAATATTTTGATTATTGTCTTGAGTCAAAATATGAATATTAATATTTGTGTGTCTGTTCCCAGCTCCTAATGGGCGTCCCAGAGTCCAGTGCTGTCTGTGTGAAGACAGAAGAGTCCTCACTGCTTCAACATAGACAAACTGAGCACAGAGAGGAAACACAGGGAGAGGACATCAGCACAGAGCCACATTTACACTCAGAGACTGAGGGACACATGGAGCACTCCTCTGACACTGACAATGATGAAGACTGGAGAGCTCCATTCAGCTGTTCAGCTACACAGATGGAGACAGAGGCTGATGGAGACCACTGCAAACAAGTCCAGAAAGGCCAAACGCTGAGAGCTTTGGTGAATGAGCGGCTGACTACGGCTGCTGAAGAGATCTTTGCGCTGTTTGAAAGAACGATAGTGGAGTATGAGGAGGAACTGTGTCGCTCCAAAGAGGAGAACCAGAGGAACCAGGACACTCCACAGACTCCACGGATTAAAGAGGAGCCAGAGGAGCAGAGCATCAAACAGGAGGAAGACACGCTCCCAGCACAGGTGAGGTTTATCCAAATGATTGTCTAGGATGAAGTTAGGTGAAACGGACCACATAAGGTTGGAGAACACAGTTTTTGTTTCAATATTTCATTTCATAGATTTATTCAGCAGAACCATAAATTATTAGATGAAGCATGAAACAAACAATGCCCATGTGGGCAATGAAAGTGGGGAGGGTTGTGGTCGGGAGGAACCGCCTCCTTGATCTGAACCCGAGTGATGTTCTGTTATTAGACTTCAGTGCTAGTCACAGCTTGTCCATAACAAACGCCATGTTTGAGCACAAGGGTGTCCATCAGTGCACATGGCACCAGGGCACTCTAGGTTGGAGGTTGATGATTGACTTTATTGTTGTGTCATCTGATCTCCAGCCATGTGTCTTGGACACTCAGGTGAAGAGAGGGGCTGAGCTGTCAACGAATCACCACCTGGTGGTGAGTTGGATCTGCTGGTGGGGGAAGCCAGACAGGCCTGGCAGACCCAAGCGAACTGTGAGGGTCTGTTGGGATTGTCTGGTGGAGCCCTTTGTCGGGGGGGGGCCTCAACTCACACCTCCGGGAGAGCTTCTCCCAGATTTCTCCCCAGGTTGGGGACATGTATTCCGAGTGGGCCATGTTTTCCACCTCTATTGTCGATGTGGCTGCTCGTAGCTGTGGTTGTAAAGTCTGCGGTGCTTGTCACGGCGGCAACCCCCAAACCCAGTGGTGGACACCGGAAGTAAGGGAAGTTGAGAATCTCCTCCATCCTTCTGAGGAAGAAGCAGAGACTGGCGACCCAGAGGCGGACTCATCCATCACCCTAGCTGAAGTTACTGAGGTGGATGGCAAGGCTCCAGGGGTGGATGAGATCCGTCCTGAGTACCTTAAGTGTCTGGATGTTGGGGGGCTGTCTTGGCTGACACGTCTCTGCAACATCGCTTGGCCGTCGGGGACAGTTCCTTTGGACTGGCAAACGTGGGTGGTGGTCCCTCTGTATAAGAAGGGGGACCGGAGGGTGTGTTTCAGTTACAGGGGAATCACACCCCTCAGCCTTCCCGGTAAGGTCTATTCCAGGGTACTGGAGAGGGGAATCCGACCAATAGTTGAACCTTGGATTCAAGAGGAGCAGTGCCCAACGAGTCCACGTGCGTTTTGTGGAGAAGGCATTCGCCCATATTTCTTGTGGTGTCCTTTTGGGGGGGGGGGTGCTCCAGGAGTATAGGGTCTGGGGCTCTTTGCTAAGAGCTCTCCGGTCCCTATATGACCAGAGCAGGAGCTGTGCTTGCATTGCTGGCAATGAATCAGACCTGTTTTCAGTGCATGTTGGACTCTACCAGGGCTACCCTTTGTGACCGGTTCGGTTCATTGCATTTATGGACAGAATTTCTAGCCACAGCCAGGGGCTGGAGGGGGTCCAGTTCAGGAACCACAGGATCTCATCATCGCTGTTTGCAGTTGACTTTGCCCTGATGGTTTCGTTGAGCCGAGACCTGCAGCAGGCGCTGGGGTGGTTTGCAGCAGAGTTTGAAGCAACTGGGATGAGACTCAGCTTCTCCAAAGCTCTGTCACATGGGAGGAGCTCAGAGTAGAGCCGTTGAGCCTCCACGTTGAGAGGAGCCAGCTGAGGTGGCTTGGGCATCTGTTTAGGATTCTTCCTGGACACTTCCCTAGGTGTTCCGGGTATGTCCCACTGGGAGGAGGCCCCAGGGACCCAGGACATGCTGAAGAGACCATGTCTCTCTGCTGGCCTTGGAATGCCTTGGGGCCCCACTGGAGGATCTGGAGGACATGTCTGGAGTGAGGGAAGTTTGGGATCTCTGCTCAGACTGCTGCTTCCGCAACCCGGCCCCGTATAAGCGGATGACAATGGATAGTTGGACATTGAAAATATTCCAGACATACTGAAGAAAAAAGCCAATGAGGACATACTTGTATGAGGGAATGACAATGTTAGTATAGTCTCATTGGAATGAAAGGAGTAGTATTTAGTCAGCCACCAATTGTGCAAGTTCTCCCACTTAAAAAGATGAGAGAGGCCTGTAATTTTCATCATAGGTTCACTTCAAACATGAGAGACAAGAGACAAAATGGCAAAAGACAAAGTTAAAATCTGTCAACTGGTCAAATCCTTGTAAGAGTGAAGACGTTTCGCTGCTCATCCAAGTCAGCGGCATGGATGAGCAGTCTTCACTTTTACAATGATTTGTCCAGTTGACAGATTTTAACTTTGTCTTTTGCTATGGACCAGACCTGGATGACTGAGGGTTTACACAGATAAGAGACAAAATGCGGAAAAAAATCCAGAACATCACATTGTCTGTAGAATTTATTTGCAAATCATGGTGGAAAATAAGTATTTGGTCAATAAAAATAGTTAATCTTAATACTTTGTTATATACCCTTTGTTGGCAATGACAGAGGTCAAATGTTTTCTGCAAGTCTCCACAAGGTTTTCACACACTGTTGCTGGTAGTTTGGCCCATTCCTCCATCTCTAGAGCAGTGATATTTTGGTGCTGTCACCACGTGCGGTTTTAATGAGTATTATTTTTTTATTGTAGAATAAAAATATTACTATTAATTTGTGTATTTGTTCCCCACCCCAGCTCCCAGTGGGCATCCCAGAGTCCAGTGCTGTCTGTGTGAAGACAGAAGAGTCCTCACTGCTTCAACATAGACAAACTGAGCACAGAGAGGAAATACAGGGAGAGGACATCAGCACAGAGCCACATTTACACTCAGAGACTGAGGGACACATGGAGCACTCCTCTGACACTGACAATGATGAAGACTGGAGAGCTCCATTCAGCTGTTCACCTTCACAGATGGAGACAGACACTGATGGAGACCACTGCAACCAAGTCCAGATCGGAGCCGGAAGCACTGCTGCACCAAACTCAGGCCTATCCTCCAAATACAAGTCTGCACCAGAGACCAGTGCCACTGTGAACTATGGAGACATGTCAGGAACAGCCCAAGGAGCTGACAAGAAGAAACATCAGTGCTCTGTGTGTATGAAGAGGTTTGTACATAAGCAGAATTTACGAAGACACATTAGAGTTCACACAGGAGAGAGACCATTCAGCTGTTTAATATGTGAGAAAACATTTACTACAAAGGCCAGTCGAGATGTACATGTAAAGGTACACACCGGTGAGCGACCTTACAGCTGTTCAACATGTCAGAAGGCATTTGCCATAAAGAGTAATCTAGAGCAACATAAGAAAACACACACTGGTAAGAGACCTTACAGTTGTTTAACCTGTGAGAAAACTTTTTCGCATAAGGCCTATCTACATCGACATATAAGGATACATACAGGTGACCGACCTTTCGGCTGTTCAACATGTCAGAAGACATTTCCCAAAAAGGGTACACTAGAGCAACACAAGAGAACACACACTGGTGAGAGACCTTACAGTTGTTTAACCTGTGAAAAAACATTTTCTCATAAGGCCGCTCTGCGTCGACATGTAAGAATACACACAGGTGAAAGACCCTTCAGCTGTTCAACATGTAAGAAGACATTTGCCATAAAGGGTACACTAGAGCAACATGAGAGAACACACACTGGTGAAAGACCTTACAGCTGTTTAACCTGTAAGAAAGCATTTACTCAAAAGTGTAGTCTAGATGCACATTTGAGAATACACACTGGTGAGAGACCTTACAGTTGTTCCATTTGTGATAAAGGGTTTAAACTTAAACAACATTTGAATAAACACATGAACACTCACAAAACAGAAAGTGACTGAAAAATAATTGATTGTGTTCATGAGATGTTTTAACGAGAATTCTGTGTTTGAGTCTGCTGCTTCATTTTTAATGAAAATCCTGCCACAATAAAAAGTTTTGTTTTTATTAAAGTCAAATTTGAACACCAGTGATGATCTGCATTATTCTGTCTCCAGCTCCAAAGTTCAAATTGGTCTGTTCCACCTTGGGATGTCATTTAGTGGTAGTTTTAAGGCCAACAGCTATTTTTTAGCCTCATATGAACTGCTTTATTCTACAATACATTAGAAAAAACATTGTAAACGTTCCTAAAAACATTTTAGTTTTCCCTTTTGTTCAGATGAGATTGCCACAGGGAGTCTTCAACTCGCACCTCCGGAAGAGCTTCTCCCTGATCCATGTTCTCCGCCTCTGTTCTCGATGCTCGTAGCTGTGGTTGTAAGGTGTGCGGTGTTTGTCGCGGCAACAACCCCCAATCTCGGTGAGACTGAAGGAGTCCTATGGAGCCTTGCTGTTTTGTGGGACTCCTGAGGCAGCTGACGAGTACCGGCAGGCCAAGCAAGCTGCGGCTCTTGCTGTCACAGTGGCAAAAACTCAGGGTTGGGAGGAGTTCGGGGAGGCCATGGCACAGGACTATCGGACAACCTCAAAGAGATTCCGGCAAACCATCTGACACATCAGGAGTGGGAAGCAGTGCTTCACCAACCCTGTTTACAGTGCGGTGGGAGTGCTGCTGACCTTGACTGGGGATGTTGTCGGATGGTGGAAGAAATACTTTTGAGGATCCTCCTAAATCACATCTTTTGAGAAGGAAGCAGAGACTGTGGACCTGAAGAGGGACTCGCTCATTACTCAGGCCAAAGTCACTGAGGTGGTTGGCAAGTTCCTCGGTGGCAAGATGCCAAGAGTGGACAAGATCCATCCTGAGTACCTCAGGTCTCAGGATGTTGTGGGGTTGTCTTGGCTGACACGTCTCTGCAACATTGCATGGTAGTCGGGGACCGTGCCACTGGACTGGCAGACCGGGGTGGTGAAAAGGGGACCAGAAGGTGTGTTCCAACTACAGGAGAATCACACTCCTCAGCCTTCCCGGTAAGGTCTATTCCAGGGTAGAGGAGAACCGACCGATAGTTGAACCTCGGATTCAGGAGGAACAGTGTGGTTTTCATCCTGGTTGTGGAACACTGGTCCAGCTCTATCTTCTCCATCGGGTGCTCGAGGGTTCATGGGAGTTTGCCCAATCAGTCCACATGTGTTTTGTGGATCTGGAGAAGGCATTCGACCGTGTCCCTCGTGGTGTCCTTTCGGGGGTGCTCTGGGAGTATGGGGTCCGGGGCTCTTTGCTAAGGGCTGTCCGGTCCCTGTATGACCGGAGCAGGAGCTGTGTTCGCATTGCCGGCAGTAAGTCAGACCTGTTCCCGGTGCATGTTGGACTCCACCAGGGCTGCCCTTTGTCACCGGTTCTGTTCATTATATTTATGGACAGAATTTCTAGGTGCAGCCAGGGGGGTCTGTTTCGTAAACCACATGATCTGATCTCTGCTGTTTGCAGATGATGTTGTTGTAACGAACAGCCCATTTGTTACCAAATTAACAGCCCCTTTCACAATACCTTTCACTTTAATCGCACACAGCACTTTGAACATTATTTGTACTTTAAAAAAGACAATTGCACAAAATGATTTGAAGATGTTTATTTAATTTGTCTGCTTTTACCCAGTTTTAGATCTGGAGGCACAGTGGCACTTTAATTGAAGCTGCGTGTCCTGGACGAGAAAGAGGACAAAAATAAACTAATTAAATTGTGCAATATTGATGCAATACATGTTTAAGAATGTTTTAAGTGTTGGTGTGTTGTGTAATTTGTAGTGTTTTTAGTGAAACAGTGTTTTAAAAATGTTTAACTTACCACCTTTGTCCTTGTGTTCATGTGTCAAAGAGGTCCCTGGGGAAACGAGCTCCCTTAAAAAGGTTCCAGGGCATGACCAAGGCGGGGAATGTGTAGGGGAGGTTGAGCTTTTAAAGGGTTTATGGGTTTTAATTATATTTGGTGTTTGTTTTTAGGGTTTATGCATAATATATGTATAAAGTTAATTTGGTTTATTAGTTTATTTGGTCTTATGGAGGTTTGAGTTTTAAAGAGCCAATGTTATTTTTTAACACTTCTATTAATTAACAATGGCATTATCCAGTTAGTGGGACAGGATAAAAGGCGCCCGAAACAAACACACCAGGTTCTGCTGCTAGAGGAGACACTGCTCTTCAAACCCTCTATTTGCACAATGCACTTTGGTAGTTGAAAAAAGAAAAAAAAAATAGTGCACCACACCCGTTTAGAGCAGCTGGCCCTAGACCGCCAGCGTTGGAAAAAACTGGTTCACCTGGTCGGCTCAACGTGTGGGGACGGGATGCCCCTCTCCCCTTTGCTGGAGCCTTAGATAGATAGAGAGACACCTGTGCTGCTGTCTTCTGTCCCACCTCCTATCGCTAATGGCCTGCCTGTGTTACAGTTGTCCTGATGGCTTCCTCGAGACAGGACCTACTGGGGCAGTTTGCAGCACAGTTTGAAGCAGCTGGGATGAGAATCACCTTCTCCAAATCCAAGGCTGTTGTTCTCGACTGGAAAAAGGTGGCTTGCCCTGTTCAGGAGGGTGGAGAGTCCTTACCTCAAATGGAGGATATCAAGTATCTCGGGTTCTTGTTCACGATTGACAGGTGGATCTGTGCAGCATCTGCAGTGATGCGGTTCTTGTATCAGACTGTCTTGGTGAAGAAGGAGCTGAGTAGAAAGGTGAAACTCTCGATTTACCGGTCAGTGCACGTTCCTGCCCTCACCTGTGGTCATGAGCTTCGGGTAATGACTGAAAGGACAAGTGGCCGAAATGAGTTTCCTCCACAGTGTGGCTGAGCGCACCCTGAGTGATAGGGTGAGGCGCTTGAAGTAGAGCCGCACGACCAGATATACAGAAGTCTTGTTTTTACTGATGTTTTTCTCTACACATGTCTCTTTGCAAAATTGTAAAACAGAACACAAAAAAATGTGCATTAACAAACTGTACAGGAGATGTACATGTAACTACAGGGAAATACAACAGTTGTGCATAAACTTGGATCTTGTTACATGAATATGAATTAATTAATTATTTACCATTGCCTTATTAAATGTACTTCCAGACATGTTTTACAACAAAAAAATATATTGTAGCATGAACAAATGTACACAAACTTGTACCTTGTAAAAACCCAAAGGCGTCCACTAGAGGGCAGTAATCGATTTTAACATACACATTAAGTGTGTTACAGTGCGCTCATGTTAAAACGAGATACTGATGATTTTATATAAGTACAGATCCGACAGTTCTACGCCGCCGTACTTACACCTAGTCACGTGTGTGCACGAGTATTTTCAGAGTGTAACAGCCTGACCAGTGGGGGCAGCAGTGCACTAACCGTGTCTACTCTGCTGCACAAAAAGCAGGAAGCAGACAGAGCCCCGTATGCGGTTAGCTCGGAGCTAAAGCTAAAAACACTTTGTTAAAATGTCCAAAGGCCAAACGCTGAGAGCTTTGGTGAATGAGCGGCTGACTGCGGCTGCTGAAGAGATCTTTGCGCTGTTTGAAAGAACGATAGCGGAGTATGAGGAGGAACTGTGTCGCTCCAAAGAGGAGAACCAGAGGAACCAGGACACTCCACAGACTCCACGGATTAAAGAGGAGCCAGAGGAGCAGAGCGTCAAACAGGAGGAAGACACGCTCCCAGCACAGGTGAGCTTTATCCACAGTGTTGGAAGTCACTAAATACACGGACTGAAAATACGTAGGTCTTTTCAGAATACTCATTTTGAGTAACTGTCCGGGAGGGGGGTAGGGGCCACGGCTCGGCACACTTTGGGAAAGACTGGTGTCCATTTATTTTCTGTCTATAATTTGAATAACAAAGAGAGCCCATGGAACATAAAGGAAACTTGTGTTTGAGGTTTTTAAGGTCACAAATATCCACAAGTATCATAGCAACCAAAAAGCCAATGGAGAGCGAGGTTGGTGAAGGCACTCGGCCCTTCACGCCCGCACCGTTGGTTTGGCAGAGGGCGAGCTGTAGCAACGAGGCTGTTACTGTTATTCATTAACATTCATGTAATTAACTTCAGCTTTCGTACATTGAAATACAGGTTTAATAATAAACCACATAGCTAAATGTAGATACTTTATATCAGTGAACCTGTTCCTAATGTGAGTGACATCAGGAAAACAGTGCACCTGATTGTTCTGTTATTAATGTCTTGATATGTTGATTTAAGGCCAAAATGGAGAAATAAAAACACCAGACTCATTTAGAGCAGGCTGCTGAAAAGTACAACAGCGTATAACTGCCAAATCTGTACTTAATTAAAAAAAAAGATGATAGGCTACTGAGTGGCTTACATCAATGCGTGTTAGAATGGTTTATATTTATTTGACAACAAGGGGAGTTTGACAGGAACACAAAACCTGCAGAACATGCAGTGTCCATACCCATACACTCTACTTTGAGTTGATGGACCCGGTACAGGTTTTCGCTCTTGGTTATGGCAGATACAGATATGGGTTTTAATGCATTTTATTTAAAGATGCCTTTCTGAGCACCCAGACACCGTACAAACACTTAATATTGTATTGTCTGCATAGAAATGGAAAAGGACATTGTATTTTCTTTGGATGTGGCCAGTGGGAAGCAAATGGACAATACATTATAGGGGGCCGAGCACGGAGGGAAGGTCAGCTTTTTTTGGCTCCTGATCTGATTTTTTAATATTTATATTTGTACAGATACCAACACAATACCGATCTCATCCAGATTAAATATTTCATGGTGAATTTAGACCCCTCTGAATAAACATCTATCTGACGTGAGGAGCTAACTACACTGAAACTAACACACCTGTTGGTTTACGGTTTGTTTTAGACTAGGTCTAATGAGCTACACAAAGTGTGAACTATGCCCAAGTCATATTTAACATAATCACTCAGGCCTCTAATCGGTGCTCTCACACGTATTAGCATACTGGCTATTAGCATAATGGATAGCCCTATTTTTTCCTTGTTTAGATTTAGGTCTGAGGATGGAGTTATAAATAGGGGACACATGATGTCTATCTCTGTCTCCATTCCTGTTCAAAAATTGATTGTCTTTCCTAAAAAAAATGGCCTCTTTAACTTGCCTCTCAGACCATTTGCTTCTCAGACTTGGCCTGCACCTGTTTTAACTAAAACATTAAAAACAGGAGCAGGTGTGTGTATAAAAGTTCATTACCAGATTATTAAATTGCGATTGTGTCACCATCTTAACCAGTTTTGCTTTTCCTTGGAGTGTGTTCCATTTTTGTGAAGCAAAACGACTAAAAGCCTCTTTCCCGTCTGTTTTGCTGTTCTCTGGAAATATTGTTCCTTTGGTCATAATATTCCGCAATATGACATGAAATGCATATGTCTCCATGGAGAATGTCTCAAAGTATGGTTTTAACTGCCTATTTCCATGGAAACATGCAGGTGACATGCCGCCTCCAGAAAGAACATCTGGAGGCTGTGCATTTGTTCTCATCTTGAGATTGATACATGTATAACAATATTTCTAACAAACCTCAACAAAGAAAATGACAGAAACATTTAGCACATTTCTGATCGAAATCAAGAAATATTCTGATTACTGTTTTCAGTGAAAATATGAATATTAATATTTGTGTGTTTGTTCCCCACCCCAGCTCCCAGTGGGCGTCCCAGAGTCCAGTGCTGTCTGTGTGAAGACAGAAGAGTCCTCACTGCTTCATCATAGACAAACTGAGCACAGAGAGGAAACACAGGGAGAGGACATCAGCACAGAGCCACATTTACACTCAGAGACTGAGGGACACATGGAGCACTCCTCTGACACTGACAATGATGAAGACTGGAGCGCTCCATTCAGCTGTTCAGCTGCAAAGATGGAGACGGATGCTGATGGAGACCACTGCAACCAAGTCCAGATCAGAGCCAGAAACTCTGCTGCACCAAACTCAGGCCTATCCTCCAAATACAAGTCTGCACCAGAGACCAGTGCCACTGTGAACTATGGAGACATGTCAGGAACAGCCCAAGGAGCTGACAAGAAGAAACATCAGTGCTCTGTGTGTAAGAAGAGGTTTGGGACTAAGCAGATTTTACAAAGACACATTAGAGTTCACACAGGCGAGAGACCATTCAGCTGTTTAATTTGTACGAAAACATTTACAGAAAAGAGTCATCTAGATAGACATATAAAAATACATACGGGAGAGAGACCTTATAGCTGTTTAACCTGTAAGAAAACATTTACCCAAAAAGCCAGTCTAGATTACCATGTAATGATACACACAGGAAATAAACCATTCAGCTGTTCAACCTGTGAGAAAACATTTTCCCAAAAAAGTAATCGAGATGCACATTTGAGAATACACACAGGTGAAAGACCTTACAGCTGTTCCATCTGTAACAAAGGTTTTGCCCAAAGCTCCAATTTGAAAACGCACATGAGAACTCACAGAACAGAAACTGACTGAAGGCTAATTGATTGTGTTCATGATATGTTTTAAAGAGCCTAGAATTGTGTGTTGGAGTCTGCTGCTAACAACTCAAAATGCAAATGTTTGGACCTGTTGTCTGTGGTTAAACCTCCTGGACCTGATTTTGAACCATAACAGAAACAACCTTCTGAGCCACAGCAGCTGCTTATACACTTTTACAACGCACTGCATGGTGTGAAGCCCCTTTTCCTGAACTATAAGAAGAACTCCTCAAATCTACAGAGGCTTTCAAAACATAAATGACTGAGGTTGTTTTCACACTGCCTCTAGTTAGGTTGACATAAAAGACCATTCGCTCTTAAGAGTGGTGCTTGGGCTGATGGGAATGTGACAATCGCACTCAGGACCGCAGTAAATGGCTGCTCCGAGAGTGCTTCAAACAGGAGGTCTCAGAGAGTCTCCATTCGCACTCTGGAGCACCCATTCATCTCAAATATATGACATTTGTCTGACGCAATTTGGATTAACTTAATATCAGCGACAGTTTCCTGGGTCTGTCTGCGCGGGTGAGCCCAGATCAGTCTGTGCAGGTGAGCCCAGGTCGGTCTGTGTGTCATTCTAAAAGCTTTTTCTCCTCCTCCACCAGCGCATACAGTCCTCACAGTGTGTTTATCCACAGGGGAAAGAAAAAACCTCTATGTACAGGAGAATGTGTGTGTGTGTCCGTGTGTTCACAAGGCTCTGTCCACTTGAAGCTCGCTGATCAGCTTATGGACTCTGATGGTGTTTGGGGTGAATGATGCTCGCTGCGAACAAGACCAACTTAAAAGTTAAGTAAACCGAACTAAATCTAGAGCTACTGGGGGGCGCTCCACAGAGCCACAAACATGTGTGAAAACAACCTCAGAATCAGTTTTGTTGCTACTGTCAATGAACAAAATTCACAAACAGGAACTTGCTTTGACATTTACAACATGATACAAAGAATAATATTGAAAACTATCATAGAAATTTAAAAAATAAATAAATAAAAATATATTTTGTTACTAAATAAACACCTGGTGGTGAGTTGGATCTTCTTGCGGAGGAGGAAGCCGGACAGGCATGGCAGCCACAAGCATACTGTGAGGGTCTGTTGGGAACATCACGCAGAGCCCTCTGTCAGGGGGGTCTTCAGCTCACACCTCCAGGAGAGCTGCTCCCAGATCCCGGGAAGGCTGGGGACATGGATTCCAAGTGGTCCATGTTCTCTGCCTCTATTGTCGATGCGGCTGATTGTAGCTATGCTTGTAAGGTCTAGAGTGCTTGTCACAGTGGCAACCCCCAAACCTGGTGGTGGACACCGGAAGTAAGGAATGCCATCAGGCTGAATGAGGAGTCCTATTGAGCCTTGTTGATTTGTGGGGGTTCCTGAGGCAGCTGACGAGTATCAGCCAAGTGTGTTGTGGCTCATGCAGTCACAGAAGAAAAAACTTGTGGTTGGGAGGAGTTTGTGGAGGCCATGGGGGAAGGCTATCAGAAGGCCTCAAACAAATTCTGGCTAACCGTTTGATGCCTCAAGAGGGAGAAGCAGTGCTTCACCAACAGTATGGGCGGAGAGCTGCTGACCTCGACTAGGGATGTTGTCGGGCGATGGAAGGAATACTTTGAGGATCTCCTCAATCCCACCATCTTGGGGACCTGGAGGTGGACTCGTCCATCACCAAGGCTGAAGTCACTGAGGTGGTTGGCAAGCTCCTAACTGGCAAGGCTCCGGGGCTGAACAAGATCCGTCCCAAGTGCTTCATGTCTCTGGATGTTGTGGGGCTGTCTTGGTTGACACCTCTCTGCAACATCGCTTGGAAGTCGGGGACTGTACCTCTGGACTGGCAGACTGGGTTGGTGGTCCCTCTGTATAAGGGGGACCGCAGGGTATGTTCCAATTACAGAGGAATCACACTCCTCAGCCTTCAGCCGGTAAGATCTATTCCAGGGTACTGGAAAGGAGAATCCGACCGATAGTCGAACCTTGGATTCAGGAGGAGCAATGCGGTTTTCATCCCGGTCGCAGAACACTGGTCCAGCTCTATACTTTCCATCGGGCCCTTGAGGGTTCATGGGAGTTTGCCCAGCCAGTCCACATGTGTTTTGTGGACCTGGAGAAGGCATTCGGCCATGTCTCTGATGGTGTCCTTTAGGTGGTGCTCTGGGAGTATGGGATCCGGGGCTCTTTGCTAAGGCCTGTCCGGTCCCTGTATGACTGGAGCAGGAGCTGTGTTTGCATTGCCGGCAGTAAGTCAGACCTGTTCCCGGTGCATGTTGGACTCCGCCAGCGCTGCCCTTTGTCACCGGTTCTATTCATTATATTCATCGACAGAATTTCTAAGCGCAGCCAGGGGCCGGAGGGGGGCCGGTTTAGGAACCACAGGATCTCATCTCTGCTGTTTGCAGGTGATGTTGTCCTGTTGGCTTAATCAAGCCAGGACCTGCAGCAGGCACTGGGGTGGTTTGCAGCCGAGTGTGAAGCGGCTGGGATGAGAATCAGCTCCTCCAAATCCGGACGCCATAGTTCCCGACTGGGAAAAGGTGGCGTCCTCTTCAGGTGGGTGGAGACTCCTTGCCTCAAGTGGAGGATTTCAAGTATCTCAGGGTCTTGTTCACGAGTGAGAGAAGGATGGAGTATGAGATTGACAGGTGGATTGGTGCAGAGTCTGCAATGATGCGGTCGCTGTATCGGTCCGTTGTGGTGAAGAAGGAGCTGAGCCAAAATGGCAAAGCTCTCGATTTACCGGTCAATCTACGTTCCTACCGTCACCTATGGTCATGAGCTTTGGGTAATGACTGAAAGGACCAGATCGTGGATGCAAGTGCCTGAAATGGGTTTCCCCTTAGAGATTAGGTGAGGACCTTGATCACACGGGAGGAGCTCGGAGGCAAGCTGCTGCTCTTCCACGTCGAAAGCAGCCAGCTGAGGTGGCTTGGGCATCTGTTCAGGATGCCTCCTAGACACCTCCCTGGGCCAGTGTTCCAGGTATGTCGCACCAGGAGGGGAAGACCCAGGTCCCGCTTGAGGGACTCCGCCTGTCAGTTGACCTGGGAACGCCTTGGACTCCCACCAGAGGAGCTGGTGGTCTGGGAGTCCGTGATTAGACTGCTGCCCATGTGACCTGGCCCCGGATAAGTGGAAGAAAATGCATGGTTGGACTTAATAAACAGTATGAACAAAATAAGCAGTATGAAGAGCAGACGAGGACAAGGAGAGCAACAGCAGACGAGGGGAAGGACAACAGCAGATGAGGGGAAGAAATGGCTACACTGCAGGTTCACTTTTGAAGGTACATTAATGATTGCGGTTTCTTTGTAATTTCAAATATGACCCAAATAAATCATTGGGATAGTGATTGTTATTTACCTAGTGTTTGAGTTTAAAGACATTTTGTGCTGTTTCTTGTTTTTAGTAATAGATAAATCCACTTTGTAGATTTCAATTTGTTTGTTGTACACTGCAGTATTGATATTAAAACGACTTCATAATAGAAATGAGTCGATTGATTTTCTGTTTAAACTGCTGGAGTGAATAAGTGTGTTTAAGATGAGCATGGCTGTGATGGCGGATGGCTCTACACATTAGACATTAGCTGATATGGGGTTTTTCATGGCAGATACCGATGGTTTAGAATACATAGCAACAGATAAACTCTGCCGATTTTTTTATTTATATATTTTTTCACAGCCCTATGAGAGAGCTATTGTCACATTTTGTGCAGCTGTCTCTTTACATTAACGTGTTAATACTAAGATTTGTGTGTATTTTTCAGGCAGTAGATCGGCCAAAACAAAATATTGCCCTCTGCTGGAAATTTAAGGCCGATAACCCATATGCAAAAACATCCAAATACCGATACATCAGTTGGATACATAAGAGCCAGTAATAACGTGAGATCAAGGTGGGTGAAGGTGGAAAAAAAGCAACTGCAGATGTCTTCAACCGCCTTTATGAACTACAAACAAATGTATGATAGGAAATGCAGTGTTGTCAAACACATGCACTGATGCTGACTGACAGCTGATTCGACCTGATCTGTTTTGATCTGTTTCAGGAGCATCCCTCCCTCCTCTATTTACGTTTATATCATCACAGATGTGTAAAATCAAACACAGCCACATGATTATTATATGTATCTTGATGAGCTAAAAGTTGTTTTCAGCACAGATCAGGCCTAAACATGTAAACTTTATAGTAAGCTGTGTGTTCTTTGCTCTGGTGAAGTCAGCCTGTGGTGAGTGGGGAAACAGGAGAATGCATTCAGTAAGTTTCATGTAGTTTTATGGAGCTCAACAGTGACCGCCCAGCTGCGGGTCCAGAATGAAATGTCCCATTCCACTCTTTGCACAGCCTACACCTTGGGTCTTGTCTGGTGTGGTAGATCTGGGCCTCTATCACTCTGGTGCTCAAGGCCTGTGCAGCCAGGATGCGCCTCTGTGCTGTCCTTCTGTCCAGCTTTCTCACACCATTGGTAGGATTTCTTGATATCACCCACTTAAGTTATGTTCCATTGGTACATCCCATGCATGGGGCTTTTCCTCCCATGATGGTTCCTCCTCCAGTACTTCTTCCTCTGTGCTCCAATGCTTGAGACGCTGAGCACGTCATCTGTTGGGGCCTTGTCCTTGATGTACTTGAATCTTGGATGTTTCATCCTGGACTGTGATTCTCACACCCACACGTCCTCAGCATTCTTCCTTACAGCTCGTGTACAGTCTCAGGGTGCTGGATTTGGGATGGAACCCGCCATGCACGGTCAGGAGCTTTCGGGTCTTAACATCTGTGGTCCGTATCTCCTCCTTTGGCCAACTTATGATTCCTGCTGGGTATCTGATTACTGGCAGGGCGTAGCTGTTTATTGCCTGGGTCTTGTTCTTGCCATTGAGCTGACTCCTTAGGACTTGCCTTACTCGTCAGAGGTATTTGGCCGTGGCTGCTTTCCTCTTTCCTCTTCAGGGTTGCCATTTGCTTGTGGGCTACCAAGGGACTTGTATCTGTCCTTAATGTCTGCTATTGTTCCTTGAGACCCTTTCTCTGTGGACTATCTTCCCTCTCTTTGTCACCATCCGGCTATACTTCTTCCGAATGGCATTCCAATGTCTGTGTTATAGATCCTGGTTGTGTGGATCAGTGAGTCAATGTCTTGCTCATTCTTACCGCACAGCTTGATGTCATCCATGTAGAGGAGGTGTCTGATGGTGGCCCCATTCCTGAGTCGTATCCATAGCCAGTTTTGATGATTTGGCTGAGGGGGTTCAGACCTTTGCAGAACAGCAGTGGGGACAGTGCATCTACTTGGTATATTTTACATTTGATGGTCACTTGTGCAAATAGTTTGCCATTAGCCTCAAGGGTGGTTTTCCACAACCTTGTTGATGTTGTACATCTCCAGGCCTTCAGTGATCCATGTGTGTGGCATTGAGTTGTAGGCTTTCTTGTAATTAATCCAGGCAGTGCACAGGTTGGTCTTATGGATTCTGCAGTCGCAAGCGACTGTTCGGTCTACCAGGAGCTGGTGTTTGGCTCCTCTGGTATCTTTGCCAATGCCCTTGTGTGCTGTGTTCATGTATTCATCCATGTGCCCACTTATGTTAGCCCTGGTGATACCTGACATGAACTTCCATGTTGTGGAGGGACAGGGTATTGGCTGGATGGGACTATACTCTTAGAAGGATCTTCTGGTGAGTGAGTTTCTTTAGCCAGTAGGTGTGGATCATGTCAGGGCTTGGTGCGGTTTCATACCTGAGACTCTTTTCTGGATCTATGCCACTGTGATGGTGACTGGATTCTGTTCAGGAAGGTTGCTATGGCCTTCTCTCAGAGCTACAAGCCAATGTGCATCGCTGTTATATGATGCCTCCTTCTCCCATATGGCATTCCAGGACCTCTCAGTTTGAAGCCTTGGTGGGTCTGCTCTGGTGCTCTCCACGCTGCCTTTTTTTTAACCCTCTAACTGTCGTTTCCAAGGTGGTTGTTTCTCATGGCTCCCATGGTTGCTCTTATACCCAAGCATCACTGGGTTCACTGCTGTTGAAGTGTATATCAGCTCATTGTTTCTATGATGGTTGAGGTAGGGATCGCTCTCAATGCTGCATTCACATCTTCTAGGAGACTTTCAGATCGTACTTCATTTAGTCTCTGTAAATGGCGTTGGGGTTGCCTTGTGTTAATTCGGGCCATTATCTTATCTTTCAGGTCAGTTGCTGTCTTTTTTAGTGTGATACTTATTAGGGCTTCGTACCCAGACTCAAAACTCAAGTCATCGTCTTTGGCCAACAGAAACATATGTGTGTCAGCAGTCACCTCCAGTCTCTCTCTCTAAAACCTTCAAATCAGGCTAGAAATCTCGAGGTAATAATGGACTCAGACTTGAACTTTAACAGCCACATCAAATCATTAACATCTGCAGCTTTTTACCATCTAAAAACATGTCAAAAATCAAAGGTATACTGTCAAAACCAGACTTGGAGAGACTTGCCCATGCATTTGTCTCCAGTAGGTTAGACTACTGTGATGGATGATTATTTGAGATTGTTGATGTTTTGATTTGTTGTGTTTTGATTGTAATGTCTTTCTTATTCTGTAAAGCACTTTGAATTACTTTGTGTACCAATTGTGTTACATAAATAAATTTTCCTTGACTTGGATATCAATTAGCAGGTAGCTGGTTAGCTTCCTCAATGTATTTTTACTCTTAATATTAGGTTTTTCTCTAAAAGTCTATGGGAAAAATGGATGGGGGGGATTTGTCCCTCCCCTGGGACTCGGCGTGATCTGAGCTCTATTCTCGAGCTCGTGGAGGGTCCAAGCCTTTTTCTTCTTTTCCCCTCGGCTGCAGCCGTCTGCTCTCACCAGCAGTCCAGACGAGGACCTCTCCTACTGTGTCCTTTCAATAGATTCATGGGACCTATTCTTTGCTGTTGGCCCCTCTTCAGAGTGGCTTTTCACCACAGCAAGTGGCAGATTTTCATGTTTTTAAGTTTTTGTTTCTGTGGCCTCCTTTTTTTATACAGTGAGGGATTTTTTTTATTTTTATTTTTTTAGAAGACTGATGAAAATGTACATTTTCTGAGCTCTGAGGCCTCAAACGTAGAAAATTTAAGATACTTACAAGCTCTTAAAAGTCATTTTGCATAACACGTCTCCTTCATATTCTTATTTATATAAAAATATGAAACAATTATTCCTGTTTCTGCCAGTTTTTAATAAAGTTTTTTTTGAGTATAAAAAATAAGTCAGTTGCTGAAGTTGTATTTAATATACTAAATTAGACAGGCTTTGGTATTAGATGTATTTCTATTGTGTAGCAAAAGAAAATTCTGTCAGCTGGACAAATCATTATAGGAGTGAAGACGTTTGGCTGCTCATTTAAGCCACTTCTTCAGTTCTGGTCAGATTACTGCAGGACACTGCCCTGTATCTGTCTGAAGGCAGTTTTTGTTAAGAAAGACAATCCTTCCTTGAACATGAATGGGGGCTTCAGACATCCATCCCCTATTTATAACTCCACCCTCAGAGCCAAAGAAAAACAAAGAAAACAATAGGGCTGGTCAGGATGCATTATGGGCTTGAATGACTATGCTAAGTAGGACTCGGGCACAGTGCACACTAGCCTACAAACAGAAACTGTAAATAATACCTGTTTTTGGTGTCAGTGTAGTTAGCTCCTCACTTTAGTCCGATATAAGGCCGTGTCCACCAGTAATCTGACCACATCTACAACAATTTGTCCAGTTGACAGATTTTATACTTTTCTTTTGCTCTGGATCAGACCTGGACGACTGAGTATGACATTTAGTTTCAGTCTATCTTTATTTAAAAAGCCCTTTACAACACTCACAAAGCGCTTTTCAATAAAATCCAAACTTAAAACCATGAAAAACATTCAACAGTGACGAACTGTATGAAAATAATTTCACGTGCAAAGTCTCAGATGTCCAGAAGGGGGAGCCCTGGTACAACCAACACACGCACATACAGTTAACATGTAATTCTAAGATTAAAATCTAATCTAAGGCCGTTTTTTTTAGCTTTGTGTCTCCCAAAACGATCCCTTAGCCTGGGCCACTGTGTTCTTATCTGGAAGCATCATGGCTGCTGTAGATAAATGACAAACATGAGGAGCTTCCCCAAAAAAGTGAAGTGATCAGACAAATGCAGAGGTGTGGTCTAAAGTTTGAGGCGGAGCGACTATGGTGAGTATTTTCGGAGTGGAACAGCCTGACCAGTGGCTACAGCAGTGCACTAACCGTGTCTACTCTGCTGCACAAAAAGCAGGAAGCAGACAGAGCCCCGTGTGCGGTTAGCTCGGAGCTAAAGCTAAAAACACTTTGTTAAAATGTCCAAAGGCCAAACGCTGAGAGCTTTGGTGAATGAGCGGCTGACTGCGGCTGCTGAAGAGATCTTTGCGCTGTTTGAAAGAACGATAGCGGAGTATGAGGAGGAACTGTGTCGCTCCAAAGAGGAGAACCAGAGGAACCAGGACACTCCACAGACTCCACGGATTAAAGAGGAGCCAGAGGAGCAGAGCGTCAAACAGGAGGAAGACACGCTCCCAGCACAGGTGAGCTTTATCCACAGTGTTGGAAGTCACTAAATACACGGACTGAAAATACGTAGGTCTTTTCAGAATACTCATTTTGAGTAACTGTCCGGGAGGGGGGTAGGGGCCACGGCTCGTCACACTTTGGGAACGACTGGTGTCCATTTATTTTCTGTCTATAATTTGAATAACAAAGAGAGCCCATGGAACATAAAGGAAACTTGTGTTTGAGGGTTTTAAGGTCACAAATATCCACAAGTATCATAGCAACCAAAAAGCCAATGGAGAGCGAGGTTGGTGAAGGCACTGGGCCCTTCACGCCCGCACCGTTGGTTTGGCAGAGGGCGAGCTGTAGCAACGAGGCTGTTTAAAGATGTTCGTTTGTGGTGTAAGCGTCAATGAGCAACATGAATCTGAAATGGAAAGTCTCAGATTCATAGTGTTTATAGTGTGTGTGTTTCTGTTACTGTTATTCATTAACATTAATGTCATTAACTTTAGCATTAGTACATTGAAATGCAGGTTTAATAATAAACTACTTTATATTGTCAATCAACCTGTTGCTAATGTGAGTGACCTCAGGAAAACAGAGCACCTGATCCAACTTTCTACAGCTCAAATCTCATTGTAGAACAGAAAAACAATCACACGGGGGGACCTAGTGAAAGACTGATCCATGTAAAGGAAAGAATGAATGGGGCCATGTATTGTGAGATTTTCAGTGAAAACCTCCTTCCATCAGCAAGGGCATTGAAGATGAAACGTGGCTGGGTCTTTCAGCTTGACAATGATCCCAAACACACTGCCCGGGCAACGAAGGAGTGGCTTTGTAAGAAGCATTTCACAGTCCTGGAGTGGCCTAGCCAGTCTCCAGATCTCAACCCCATAGAAAATCTTTGGAGGGAGTTGAAAGTCTGTGTTGCCCAGTGACAGCAGCAAAACATCACTGCTCTAGAGGAGATCTGCAGGAGGAATGAGCCAAACTACCAGAAACAGTGTGAAAACCTTGTGGAGATTTACAGAAAACATTTGACCTTTGTTGTTGTTAACAAAGGGTATATAACAAAGTATTAAGATTAACTTTTATTATTGACCAAATACTTATTTTCCACCAGATTTTGCAAATAAATTATTTAAAAATCAGACAATGTGATTTTCTGGATTATTTTTTTTTCCTCATTTTGTCTGATAGTTGAAGTGAACCTATGATGAAAATTGCAGGGCTCTCTCATCTTTTTAAGTGGGAAAACTTGCACAATTGGTGGCTGCCTTTTTTGCCCCACTGTCTGAGGATGAAGTTATAAATATGTGATGGATGATGTCTAAGGCCCTATTCCTGTTCAGAAATGGATTGTCTTTCCTAACAAAAATGGCCTCTTTGACTTCCCTTTCAGACCATTTTGTTTTCTTTGGCTAAGCTCTGAACCTCCGACTAAAACATTAAAAACAGGAGCAGGTGTGTGTATAAAAGTTCATAATCAGATTATTAAATTGCGATTGTGTCACCATCTTAACCAGTTTTGCTTTTCCTTGGAGTGTGTTCCATTTTTTGTGAAGCAAAACGACTAAAAGCCTCTTTCCCGTCTCAGTTTTGGTGCAGCTAATTCTTAACCATATGTTGTCATGTCCACACAAACCTTCCTGTTCCTTTGGTTATGATATTCCACAGTATTTCCATAGAAACATGCAGGTGACTTGCTGCCCCCAGAAAGTTACATCTGGAGGCTGTGCATTTGTTCTCATCTTGAGATTGATAAATGTATAACAATATTTCTAACAAACCTCAACCAAGAAAATGTCAAAACATTTAGTTGAGTATTTATTTGATTGGGACAATGCATACTAATGAACAGACATGATATAACATGAATGTAAAAACACCGGATTATAGCCAAAGGCTAATTTCTATCCGTTCTCTCAAGAGCCGGGGTCACAAAAGGGTCATAATAAAAATTGCTCAGTTCCCATTATTTCAGTCAGTTTGGCCCATTCAAAACACTTATATTTTATAACCACCCCCTTCATAAAACATGCAAATATGTCTCTGCAGAAAAGTTAAAGTCACATTGCCACTATAGATGATGCATGTTTGATTCAGATTCAGAAAACTTTATTGATCCCAGAGGGCAATTCATTTGCAGCATACTCCGAGCAATTCAACATACACGCAAACACACAGTGTGTCAGTCCAAGCACAATATAGGAACAATATACATAAAAACAACAGTGCAAAACTTCAAGAACCCCTACCCTTGGAATTTAGCAATTTAATCGCTGAGGGCACAAAAGAATTTGAAAAACGATTTGTTTTCCTTATTGGAGCATAAAAGCGATGCCCTGAAGGCATCATGATGAAGTCAGGAGCCAGAGGATGGAGGGGCTGAGCCAGGAGACACTTGGCTTTGCTCTGCACCTGCTCCTCCCACAGAGAATGCAGCTCCCTCTGCTTAACCCCTGTAATTTTTGAGCAGGTTTTAACAATGTTCTGCAGTTTGTTCTTATCCTTCAAGGACAGAGACTGAAACCAGCAAATGAAAGAAAAAGCGAGCAAACTCTCGATAAAAGAACAATAAAAGTTGTTGAGAATATTTCTGTTTACATTAAAAGAGTTCAGTTTTCTCAACAAATACATTCTTTGCTGCCCTCGTTTAACAATGCTTTCAGTGTTTAGATCAAATCTCAATCTGTTGTCTATCACGGTGCCTAAATACTTGTAATTATCGACAATTTCGACAACATCTCCATGGATGACACTAACACTATGAGAAGGTGCACGTCTAAAATCAATAACCATATCCTTCGTTTTGGTGACATTCAAATCCAGGTAGTTGTCCTCACACCACTGGACAAACTGCCCCAGCGCAGGGCCATGATTTATCTCAGATCCTGCAAGTAGCGACACCAGGACCGTGTCATCCGAAAATTTAATGAGGAATCTGTTTTCCTCTGAGGATCTGCAGCTGTCCGTGTACAGAATAAAAAGGAGAGGCGACAGTACACAACCCTGAGGAGATCCAGTGTTAGAGATGGAGGGAGGAGACATTTGTCCATTTACAAGGACACGCTGGACCCTGTCAGTGAGAAAGTCTAAAATCAATAAAAGAAGCTGATCTGGTAAATTAAAATCCACAGCCAATCTTTGAACCAGGACATGGGGCTGCATTTTGTTAAAAGCAGAGGAAAAGTCTGCAAATAAAAGTCGCACATGGGCTCCAGTGTTTTCAAGATGCTTATAGACAGTGTTCAATAAAAAAAAGCTTCGCGTCCTCCACTCCTTTCTTAGGCTGATATGCAAATTGCAGTGGACCCAGTTTTCCTTCAATTAAAAACAAAATGTGAGTCTTTAAGATCAGTTCAAAACACTTCATAACAAGTGATGTGAGCGCCACCAGCCTGAACTCACTCAACTCCAAATTTGTTTGATTTGGGGAGAGGTATCACCGTTGATGTTTTCCACAGAGTAGGAATTTGACAACAATCAGCGCACATTTGAAACAGTTTGGTAAAAACAACAGTGAGCTGGGCGGCACAGTGGTGCAGGGTGTGCCCACAGATGGCATCAGGACCCCGGGCCTTCCCTGTCTTTACCTTCCTAAATAGAGCAGTGACCTGATTCTGTGAAATCACAATATCATTTAAGGGTTTAAGACAATTCCTACAATCAGTCACATTTTTCAAGACATCCCCCCTTTCAAAACAAGAGAAAAAAGTATTAAAAGCACTTGGCAACTCCTCCTCAGACACACCCTTTACCGTTACAGGTTTCCTGGCCTCTTTTTGGTGGCCACATGAGGCCATGTTCTTAATACCTCGCCAGGCCGCTTTAAGATCCCCACTGCTGTACTGGGTTTCCACTTTGTCCTTGTATTTAAGTTTGGCCTTTCTTAGCTCCCCTTTCACTTCCCTAGAAATGATCTTTCTGTCCAATTGGTTCCCAGTACAGTAGATCACTTTCTTTTTATTTATAATTGATTTAAGATCTTTAGTTATCCACAGTTTGTTATTTGGATGGATCACCACATTTTTAGATGGTATGATCGAGTCAACACAAAAAGTGATGTAAGAAGAGATCGATTCACATGCGTCATTAAGATCATCTGATGCATCAAAGAAACAGTCCCAATCCGTACATTCAAAGGAGGCCTGAAGTGTGGCAATGCTGTCCTCAGACCAACACTTCAGTTTTTACCTCACGTGGCAGGCGCCTGAACACAGGGATATACCGCGGCGTAAGATATATGCAGTTGTGGTAGGAGGATCCCAAAGAAGGAAGTGGCAGAGACTTGTACGCCCCACTCACTGTACCGTAACACAAATCAAGGGTTGTATTCCTCTGTGTTGTGGTACACGTAACGTACTGTTCGTATGTCTTAAAAGTCTCGTTCAGACGACAGTGATTAAAGTCCCCTAGAATACATTTTGGGGCGTCGGGGCAGATTGTGTCAAGGCGGTGCGTGACGTCACCAATCAGCTGTGCAGCGGCTACAGAGTCAGCCCGGGGATGCACGTAAACAATAGTAAAAAACAGCTGTAGAACGGCTGAAGAGAGACTGACAAAAGTTCAATGTCAGGAGTACAAATCCTCTCCCGCACAACAACAGTTTTACAGTACCTTTCATTAATGTAGCAGCACACACCGCCCAGTTTTTCATTTGAGCTTTAAAAGAACTGTACATGGGACATTGTCTCAGGGTTAGAGACTATTCCACAGGTCACATCTTGGACAGGTAATACATTCTGACCAAAGGTGGTCCGTCCGAGGGGGGGTCACAGGTCACCTCTGGTGGTGGCTCGTGTGGTGGGTCTGTGGGGGTCACAGGTGTTAATGCACTCCTTTATCGGTGGTGGTGTGAGGGAGTGTAGGACTTTATCAATGAGGCAAGCTCTTTTAAGGTTGATCATGTTCTTATAGTCCAATAGTCCAATAGTCTTTGCTTTTTCAGAATGTGACAGTGGTGGCGGGAAATGGGCTTTTTTTATCAAGTATTTTTAGGCCACTTTTATAGAGGTTTTCAATGGTTTTAAGTGTTGTGGGCCAGATAAGAGACCAAGTAGTTAAACAATAGTCTATGTGGGGGATGATCATAAAGTAGAAAGCAATCGAGATTAAGTTGTTGTATTAATACTAATATTTGTCTGTTTGTTCCCAACCCCAGTTCTCACTGGGCATCCCAGAGTCTAGTGCTGTCTGTGTGAAGACAGAAGAGTCCTCACTGCTTCAACATAGACAAACTGAGCACAGAGAGGAAACACAGGGGGAGGACATCAGCACAGAGCCACATTTACACTCAGAGACTAAGGGACACATGGAGCACTCCTCTGACACTGACAATGATGAAAACTGGAGAGCTCCATTCAGCTGTTCAGCTGCACAGATGGCGACAGAGGCTGATGGAGACCACTGCAACCAAGTCCAGAAAGGCCAAATGCTGAGAGCTTTGGTGAATGAGCGGCTGACTGCGGCTGCTGAAGAGATCTTTGCGCTGTTTGAAAGAACGACAGCAGAGTATGAGGAGGAACTGTGTCACTCCAAAGAGGAGAACCAGAGAAACCAGGACACTCAGACTCCACGGATTAAAGAGGAGCCAGAGGAGCTGAGCATCAAACAGGAGGAAGGCACGCTCCCAGCACAGGTGAGCTTTATCCACATGATTTTCTAGGATGAAGTTAAGTGAAACGGACCACATAAGGTTGGAGAGCACAGCTTCTGTTTCAATATTTAATTTCATATATTTATTTATCAGGACCATGCACACGTATATGAAGCATGAAACAGACTTGTACCACCAGACTAGAACAGTGAGGGATGCACTGTAATATCGGTTGCCGATAATGGCAAATTTGACATCACACGATAATTCAGATAATAGTCATTTTCACCAATAATTAGAAGCCTAAAATACACAAATTTAGAGACATTTACTCAAGTTTTCTCCCTCAGAGCGCTCTCTCTGAGCCCGGGCTCCACCTCATGTTTCAGCCGCAAAGGCAGAGCAGACGGTGTGTCTGGGTACATGACTAGACTTTGTTATGCACCCAGCATAATAAAGTTGCCGTTAGTTTGTATCTTCTGATGTCTTTCTCCTTATTCACCATATGATTCTCAAGCACTATGCCCTCACGACTCATCACGACTCATCACGTCTTAAAACTTGTTCAATCAGCACATAACCATACACACATCCTCCAGTTTTGTATTGTGTTTTTTTTTTTTTTCTCACCTCTTTTTGTTTTTGGTCTGTTCAGTACAATGTCAAATGTATTATTGTTATTGTTATTATTGTTTTCAGGAGAGTCGGAATATGAATATTAATATTTGTGTATTTGTTCTCCACCCCAGCTCCCAATGGGCGTCCCAGAGTCCAGTGCTGTCTGTGTGAAGACAGAAGAGTCCTCACTGCTTCAGCATAGACAAACTGAGCACAGAAAAGAAACACAGGGACAGGACATCAGCACAGAGCCACATTTACACTCAGAGACTGAGGGACACACGGAGCACTCCTCTGGCACTGACAATGATGAAGACTGGAGAGCTCCAATCAGCTGTTCAGCTGCACAGATGGTTTCAGCCCAAGGAGCTGATAAGAAGAAACACCAGTGCTCTGTGTGTAAGAAGAGGTTTGGGACTAAGCAGATTTTACAAAGACACATTAGAGTTCACACAGGAGAGAGACCATTCAGCTGTTCAATTTGTAAGAAAACATTTACAATAAAGTGCAATCGAGATAAACATCTAAAGATACACACCAGTGAACGACCTTACAACTGTTCAATATGTGAGAAAGCATTTGCCCTAAAGCGTAGTTTAGATGCACATTTAAAAATACACACTGGAGATAAACCATTCAGCTGCCAAACATGTAAGAAGACATTTACCATAAAAGGTAATCTAGATAAACATGTGAGAACACACACTGGAGAGAAACCATTCAGCTGTTTAACCTGTGAGAAGACATTTTCTCAAAAGGCCCATCTACATGAACATGTAAAGACACACACCGGTGAACGACCTTACAGCTGTTCAACATGTGAGAAGACATTTGTCACAAAGTCTCATCTACTTAAACACGAGAGAACGCACACCGGTGAACGGCCTTACAGTTGTTCAACATGTGAGAAGACATTTGTCACAAAGTCTCATTTACGTAAGCACGAGAGAACGCACACCGGTGAACGACCTTACAGCTGCTCAACATGTGAGAAAACATTTGGCCTAAAGTGTAATCTAGATGCACATATGAGAGTACACACAGGAGAGAGACCATTCAGCTGTTCAACATGTGTGAAGACATTTGTCACAAAGTCTAGTCTATGTAAACATGAGAGAATGCACGCTGGTGAGAGGCCTTAGAGTTGTTCCATTTGTGATAAAGGGTTTTCTCAAAGTTTCACTTTGAAAACACACAAGAATTTACAGAGCACAAACTGAGACTGAAGGCTAATTGGTTGTGTTCATGAGATGCTTTACAGAGCCTAGAATTCTGTGTTGGAGTCTGTTGCTTCATTAGGGCCCGAGCGTGAATGTTCGAGGAGGGCGAGTCTGTGACACATCCACCGCACACTCACAGGTCTCCAGTATCTCCTGGTGCACAGAGAAATTATGTTTAAACAAGGCTAAAACAATAGCTGCCAAAGTTTGGCAAATCCAGGGCTGAAATTATTCAAATGATTCTAGTGAAGTTTAAAACACAGTAGAGCACTTCCTGTATTATACAGGGATTATACAAGGTGGAACAGAGTGTTTTCTGTTTGAGAGAAGAACCCAGGCCAAATGTAAATGTCATTGAAATGTTTTATGCATAAAAAAGATGCATTCTGTTTGAGAAGAGGGAGATATTTTTTGTAAAGTTATTGTTGTCCATTTTGGTAAAACATGTCTTTATTTTGCAATAAGAAATTGCAATTACACAGTTGTATAGATATTTATTTTTGTTTTGGTGCTACTGTTATCACGAGAACTTGAGAGAAATGGGGCCACAGTTAAATCATGAACGCTCTCACATGCTCAAAGACTTTCAGAGTGAGAGACATGCTTTCGGCAGCTAACATCAGCTAGCTAACCTGCTGCATGAGGTATCTTCATTATACATGTGTAGTTATGGTAAATAAATTCATGTTCCAATATTGCTGTATGATGTGCGCAGACAGAAATACACAAATAGACTCATTTAAAGACCTCCAAAGTGAGATCATTTTATTTTGCAAGATGGAGTGTGTAGTTATACTCTTTTGTCTTGTAGTTTTCAGTGTTTCATGACATTTGTTAAGGCCAGTACTCAAACCATGTGCAGTGTTGTCCTGGAGGAGCTGCAGTGAAAACTCGTCATGCGCCGATGAGAAGCTCTAGTCAAGTCGACAGCAGCACAGTGGGTCGCAGTACCGAAAATAAAAACTAAACTATTAGGAGATAAGAGTGGTTTAAGACAAGTTAAACTTCACCAAGGTTATTTCACAGCACATTTAATGAAAGTTTTTTTTTTTTTTTCTGCTGCACTTCATGGTTATATTTCTGTTCTAGTTATGGAGGTTTATGCATTTTGTTTGAAGTTAAAAATCAAAGTTCATTCAAGTTATACAAGTTAAAGTAGTTTTTGCATAAATACATTAATTGCAACCAAAGTTGTATTCAGAGTAACTATCATCTTAAACCAATACAGTCATAAAACATTTAATTTAATATACAAGATGACTGATGTAGCCAATGAAAAGAACTGCACTGAACGAAGAACTCAAGTTGAAACAAAGACAACAGCAAAAGAATAAGAACATTGTGTAAAAAGGGAAAGGAGTTTTAAGAAGACAAGCTCAAGGCTCTCAAATGCTGCTCATGAAAAATGAAGATGCACTCCTGACCAAAATGTTAAAACCATTTGAAAAAACTGCAAGAATTCACCTTTTGCACTGTTGAATCTTAAGAAGGTTCTAAGTAGTCCTTCAATATGCAAAAAGGAGAAATGGGAGTGAAAAAAGAGTAAGCAATTTATTGGTAATAGGAAATGCAAAAGGCAATGGTAAACTTATTTGGCAACACCTAAACAAACTGCTGCAATCAAACAAAAATAACAAGACAATGGAGCTGCACATAAATAACTCCATTATTAAAGAAACTATTTCCTTAGCTACACATTTAAACTTCATAAGCTCTGTAAAGGAGATCACCCAACACTTCACTCCACCTGCTTGTGCTGATAATATCACTGACCCTGACCAGGCTCTGTTCAGTATCACTGATATTTCAGACCATGAAGTTGCCAAAGTAATTTCAGGCTTAAAAAACTCAAAAGCACTTGATGCAATTGGTCTAAATACAAATTATTTGAAAGAATTTAAAGATCCTCTTGTACAACCAATCATCCACCTCCTCAACATTCGGTTGTCCCAACTGATTGGAAAGTAGCAGCAGTTACACCACTTTTTAAATCGGGTGCTAAAACAAACATGGCTAATTATCGGACTCTAAGCAGACTTTCTGTTATACCTAAAATAGCTGAGAAGTGGGTGGGAGGTCAAACTTCTCACTGCTCATTTAGAAAACACAAATCCTTGTTACATCCACTACAGTTTGGCTTTTGTAGCCATCACTCCACAGACACTGCCCTGTGTGTGTTAACAGAAAACATAAAGCGCTTGCTTAATAGCAGTCACTGTGTTGGGGACGTCTTCTTAGACTTGAAGAAAGACTTTGACACTGTAAACCATCAGATCTTACTGTCCATGTTGACTCATTTTGACATCTCTAGTCAAACTCTTCAGTGGTTTATATTGTATCTGTCCTGGAGGAAACAGTATGTGAAAGTTGATGGAGTAAAGTCTTTGTGTTTAGATTGTGATGTTGGAGCCAGGGGTCAGTCCTTGGGCCGGTTTTAATCTCCCTCTGTATCAATAACTTACCAAATACTTGTCCAAAAGTATTCTCACAGATGTATGCGGATGATGCAATCATCTACACTCAAGCCAAAAACCTTCAGCAGCTGCTGAGGACCTCACAGGTGCCGAGGACCTCACAGCTGGCGACAGTGGCTCAGTGGTTAGAGTGTTGGTCCCCCAACCCGAAGGTCGGAGGATTGAGTCCCGCTCGGACCAAGTTCTGTCGTTGTGTCCTTAGGCAAGACACTTCACCCACATTGCCTAGTATGAAAGTGGCGTGTGTGTGAATGATAGGTGGTGGTCGGAGGGGCCGATGGCGCAGATTGGCAGCCTCGCTTCCGTCAGTCTCCCCAGGGCAGCTGTGGCTACAATAGTAGCTTACCATCACCAAGTGTGGAAATGAATGAATAATGACTATAGTGTAGCGCTTTGAGAGGCTTTGACAAGCCTGTAAAGCGCATTACAAGTGTAAGGCATTATTATTATTATTAGCTGCTGAGGACCTCACAGGTGCCTTATCGTCAGTGCATAAGTGGTTTAAAGACTTGTTAAACACCAAAAACTGTCTGTATGTACTTCTCAAAATGTCATACTAAATTAAAGCAGTCAAATTTCTTTCTTATCAGAGTAGAACTTCATCTGGTCCCAGAATTTAAATACCTTTACATCCTAGACCCAACATTGTCCTTCAAAAGTCACGTAAAAAAGTGTCTCAGGTGATTCAATTCAATAATCAGAATTTTCATCAAATTCAGAATAACTTAATCCCGAGTACTGCTAAAACTTATTTCTACTCTAAGATCATCCCCCACATAGACTATTGTTTAACTACTTGGTCTCTTATCTGGCCCACAACACTTAAAACCATTGAAAACATCTATAAAAGTGGCCTAAAAATATTTGATAAAAAACCCATTTACCACCACCACTGTCACATTCTGAAAAACTATTGAACTTTAACAACATGGTCAACCTTAAAAGAGCTTGCCTCATTGATAAAGTCCTACACTCCCTCACACCACCACCAATAAAGGAGTGCAATAACACCTGTGACCCCCCCACAGACCCACCACACGAGCCACCACCAGAGGTGACCTATGACCCCCCTCGGACAAACCACCTTTGGTCAGAATGTATTATCTGTCCAAGGTGTGACCTGTGGAATGCTCTCTAACCCTGAGACAATGTCCCATGTACAGTTCTTTTAAAGCTCAGATGAAAAACTATTTGTCATATTTGCATGTTTGGACAAATATAAAGGGGATGATTATAGAATGTAAGTTTCTTGAATGGGCCAAACTGACTGAAATAATGGGGAACGTGTGATGTTTTCTACAACTTTCTCCAGCTAAACTCAGACAAGACTGAAGTCATCATCTGCCACAGAAACATAGAGAAAGTGTGAGCATCACCTCCAGTTTCTCTAAAACCTTCAAATAGGCTAGAAATCTAGAGGTAATAATGAACTCAGACTTGAACTTAAACATCCACATCAACTCAATAACATCTGCAGCTTTTTACCACCTAAAACCATTGCAAAAATCAAAAGTATACTGTCAAACCCAGACTTAGAGAGACTTATCCTGCATTTGTCTCCAGTAGATTAGACTACTGTAACGTCCTGCTCACGAGCCTTAAGACAGAACAGTACATCCAGAACACTGCTGCTCGGGTCCTGACTAGAACCAGGAAGTATGAGCACATGTGTCCAGCACCAAAGAACATCTCTGACATGTTCGAGCCACATGAACCATCTCAAACTCTGAGGACTAAACAAGGCCTAAACCAGGGCTAAACCAGGAATCTCTTTCCCTCTAATCTCATTTTCACCTTCTTTCCTTTCCTCCTCCTCCTCCTCCTCCTCTCTCTGTCAGGGTGCTGTGAAGTGCACACAGTGGCTCAGTGTAAATATTTGGGGGAAGTGCAGAGCTACAGAGGGACCCAAGTCTGTCCAGTCAGCAAGACCTGGACCGGGACTAAGACCATAACTAAGACCGGGACTGAATCAGGACTAAACCAGGACCACACCAAGGAAATCAGCATTTTAGTTTTATGCAGTAAAAACCTGGAACAGTCTTCCTGAAGATGTGAGACAGGCCTCTACTTTGACAATGTTTAAATCCAGGCTCAAAACAGTTCTGCATATGACTAAAGGGTTTTATTCTGCACTTTTCTCCTTTAATGTTTTATCAATCGCAATTTAATAATCTGGTAATAAACTTGAATACACACCTGCACCTGTTTTTAATGTTGTAGTTGGAGGTTCAGAGCTTAGCCAAAGAAAAGAAAAAGGTCTGAGAGGGAAGTCAAAGAGGCCATTTTTGTTAGGAAAAAAAAATCAATTTTTAAACAGGAATGGAGCCTTAGACATCATCTATCCCCCATTTATAACTCCATCCTCAGACCTAAGTTTCAACAAGGAAAACAATAGGGCTAGCCAGTATGCTAAAATCCAGTATCCTAATAGTCAGTATGCTAATAGCCAATATGCTAATAGCCAGTATACTAATAGGTGTGAGAGCACCCATTAGGGGCTTGAATGATTATGTCTTAGGCATGTCTTAAATATGTCTTAGGCACAGTTCATCTGTGAGAGTACAATCTGACAAGCATTTGGTAAGTTATTGATAAATAGGGAAAATAAAACCGGCCCAAGGACTGACCCCTGCGGGACTTCAACATCACAATCTAAACACAAAGATTTTACTCCATCAACTTCCACATACTGTTTCCTCCAGGACAGATACAATATAAACCACTGAAGAGTTTGACTAGAGATGTCAAAATGAGTCAACATGGACAGTAAGATCTGATGGTTTACGGAGTCAAAGTCTTTCTTCAAGTCTAAGAAGACGTCCCCAACACAGTGACTGCTATTAAGCAAGCGCTTTATGTTTTCTGTTAACACACACAGGGCAGTGTCTGTGGAGTGATGGCTACAAAAGCAAAACTGTAGTGGATGTAACAAGGATTTGGTGTTTTCTAAATGAGCAGTGAGAAGTTTGACCTCCCACCCACTTCTCAGCTATTTTAGAAAAAACAGAAAGTCTGCTTAGAGGCTGATAATTAGCCATATCTGTTTTAGCAGCTACTTTCCAACCAGTTGGGACAACCAAATGTTGGACGGACATATAGTGGGGTAAAAAAGTATTTTGTCAGCCACCAACTGTGCAAGTTTTCCCACTTAAAAAGATGAGAGAGGCCTGTGATTTTTATCATACGTACACTTCAACTATGAGAGACATAATCAGAAAAATAATCCAGAAAATCACATTGTCTGATTTTAAAGAATTCATTTGCAAAATTAAAATGGTGGAACATAAGTATTTGGTCAATAATAAAAGTTAATCTCAATACTTTGTTATATACTCTTTCTTGGCAATGACAGAGGTCAAACGTTTTCTGTAAATCTCCACAAGGTTTTCACACACTGTTTCTGGTAGTTTGGCTCATTCCTCCTGCACATCTCCTCTAGAGCAGTGATGTTTTGGGGCTGTCGCTGGGCAACATGGACTTTCAACAGGGTTGAGATCTGGAGACTGGCTAGGCCACTCCAGGACCTTGAAATGCTTCTTACGGAGCCACTACTTCATTGCCCGGGCGGTGTATTTGGGATCATTGTCTTGCTGACAGACCCAGCCACGTTTCATCTTCAATGCCCTTGCTGATGGAAGGAGGTTTTCACTCAAAATCTCACGATATATGGCCCCATTCATTCTTTCCTTTACATGGATCAGTCGTCCTGGTCCCTTTGCAGAGCCCCAAATAATGATGTTTCCACCCTCATGCTTCACAGTAGGTATGGTGTTCTTTGGATGCAACTCAGCATTCTTTCTCCTCCAAACACAAGTTGAGCTTTTACCAAAATGTTCTATTTTGGTTTCATCTGACCATATGACATTCTCCCAATCCACTTCTGGATCATCCAAATGCTCTCTAGCAAACTTCAGACGGGCCTGGACATGTACTGGCTTAAGCAGGGGGACACGTCTGGCACTGATGGCGTAGTGTGTTACTGATGGTCGCCTTTGTTACTTTGGTCCCAGCTCTCTGCAGGTCATTCCCTAGGTCCCCCCAAGTGGTTTTTGCTCACTGTTCTTGTGATCATTTTGACCCCACGGGGTGAGAGCTTGCGTGAAGCTCCAGATCAAGGGAGCTTATCAGTGGTCTTGTATGTTTTCCATTTTCTAATAATTGCTCCCACAGTTGATTTCTTCACACCAAGCTGCACCTATTGCAGATTGAGCCTTCCCAGCCTGGTGCAGTTCTACAGTTTTGTTTCTGGTGGAGTTTGGAGTCTGACTGTTTGAGGTTGTGGACAGATGTCTTTTATACTGATAATGAATTAAGGACATAGGATCCCCCCCCCCAAAAAAAAAACAACAAAAAAAAAACACTGTGTTCCACCTTGTGATGTCATCTAGTGGTAATATAGGAAGTGCTCAAATGTGTTTTAAACTTCACTATATAATAATTTTAGCCCTAGATTTGCCAAACTTTTGATCTATACAGCTATTGTTTTATCCTCGTTTAAACATCATTTCTCTGTGCACCAGAAGATATGGTAGACTTTCTGTGGCAATCTCAACTGAACAAAAGGGTAAATCAAAAATATTTTTAGGAAATTGACAATTTATATTTTTTTCTAGTGTATTGTAGAATAAAGCAGTTCAAATGAGGTTAAAAATAGCTGCTGACCTTAAAACTACCACTAAATGACATCACAAGGTGGAACAGACCAATTTGAGCTTTGGAGCTGGAGACAGAATAATGCAGACAGGATTTTATCTGTGCTCCTTCCATCATTAAATAAATAAAGTCATTAGATCATCATTGGTGCTCATATTTGATTTTAATAAAAACAAAACTATTTTTATCTTGACAGAATTTTCATTCAAAATGAAGCAGCAGACTCCAAGACAGAATTCTCTTTAAAACATCTCATGAACACAACCAATTAGCCTTCAGTCACTTACTGTTCTGTGGGTTCTCATGTGTCTCTTCAAATACTGTCTAAGTTTAAACCCTTTATCACAAATAACACAGTTGTATGGTCTCTCACCAGTGTGTGTTCTCTCATGTTGCTCTAGCGTACCCTTTATGGCAAATGTCTTCTCACATGTTGAACAGCTGAAAGGTCGTTCACCTGTGTGTATCCTTACATGTCGATGTAAAGTGGCCTTATGAGAAAATGTTTTCTCACATGTTGAACAGCTGTAAGGTTTCTCTCCTGTGTGTGTTCTCAGATGTTGAACAAGAGCACTCTTATCACAAAATGTCTTCTCACAGATTGAACAGCTAAATGGTTTATTGCCTGTGTGTGTCTTTTCATGGTAATCTAGACTGTTTTTATGGGTAAAAGTTTTCTGACATATTGAACAGCTGAATGGTTTCTCTCCTGTGTGTATCTTCACATGGGAATCTAGAACGGATTTTTGGGTAAATGTTTTCTTACAGGTTAAACAGCTGTAAGGTCGTTCACCGGTGTGCATCTTTACATGGTTTTCTAGACTGGCTTTTTGAATAAATGTTTTCTCACATATTAAACAGCTAAATGGTCTCTCTCCTGTGTGAACTCTAATGTGTCTTTGTAAAATCTGCTTTGTTCCAAACCTCTTCTTACACACAGAGCACTGGTGTTTCTTCTTGTCAGCTCCTTGGGCTGTTCCTGACATGTCTCCATAGTTCACAGTGGCACTGGTCTCTGGTGCAGACTTGTATTTGGGGGATAGGCCTGAGTTTGGTGCATCCAGATCAGAGCCAGAAGCGGTGCTTCTGACTCTGATCTGGACTTGGTTGCAGTGGTCTCCATCAGCCTCTGTCTCCATCTGTGCAGCTGAACAGCTGAATGGAGCTCTCCAGTCTTCATCATTGTCAGTGTCAGAGGAGTGCTCCATGTGTCCCTCAGTCTCTGGGTGTAAATGTGGCTCTGTGCTGATGTCCTCTCCCTGTGTTTCCTCTCTGTGCTCAGTTTGTCTATGTTGAAGCAGTGAGGACTCTTCTGTCTTCACATGGACAGCATTGGACTCTTGGACGCCCACTGGGAGCTGGGGTGGGGAACAAACACACAAATATTAATATTCATATTTTGACTGTAAAATATATTAATCAGAATATTTCTTGATTTCAATCAGAAATGTGCTAAATGTTTCTGTCATTTTCTTGGTTGAGGTTCGTTAGAAATATTGTTCTACATTTATTAATTTCAAGATGAGAACAAATGCACAGCCTCCAGATGAAGGGATTTCCTGGTAACAAACTTTTATAGTTTTAGTTGGATGTACAGATCTTAGCCAAAGAAAAGTAATCATTTGAGAGAGAAGTTAAAGAGGCCATTTTTGTTAGGAAAGACAATGTACTTTCGAGCAGAAATGGGGCCTTAGACATCATCTATCTATTTATAAATCCATCCTCAGACCTAAAGCTAAACAAGGAAAACAATGGGGTAGCTAGTATGCTAATAGGTGTGAGAGGACCAATTAGGGGCCTGCATCATACTTAGAATAATCACACTTATACACATATTTTAATTCTGTGGATCCAAACATCAAGTTCACACAGGAAGAGGCCAAGGAGAAAAAAAAACAGCCTTCGTAGATTGTGCAGTAAGTGTAGGAGAGGACCGGGGAATCTCGGCTCCTCTCGGCTTGTCCGGGGGACTCCCAGACTTCTCCCACCCCAGACATGTCAGCTCCTCTGATGGGACCCCAAGGTGTTCCCAGGCCAGCTGACAACATCGTCTCCAAACAGCAGAGACGAGATCCTGTGGTTCTTGAACCGGGCCTCCTCCAGCCCCTGGCTGTACATAGAAACAACATAACTACAATGAAGAGAACTGGTGACAAAGGGCAGCTCTGGCGGAGTCCAACATGCACTGGGAACCAGCCTTTACTTCTGGCAAAGCGAACACAGCTCCTGCTTTGGTCATACAGGAACCAGACGCCACAAGGGACACGTTCAAATGCCTTCTCCAGATCCACAACACACATGTAGACTCGTTGGGTAAACTCCAATGAACCTTCGAGGACCCAATCGAGAGTATAGAGCTGGTCCAGTGTTCCGCAACCGGGATGAAAACCGCACTGTCCCTCCTGAATCCAAGGTTCAACTACCAATCGGGTTCTTGTCTTCAGTACCCTGGAATAGACCTTACCGGGAAAGCTCAAGAGTGTCATTCCCCCGTAATGGGAACACACCCTTCGTTCCCCCTTCTTAAAGAGAGGGACCAGCTTCACAACATCCAGAAACTTAAGGTACTCTCATCCACCCCTGGAGCCTTGCCACTGAGGTGTTTGTCATTCACCTCAATGACTTCAGCCAGGGTGATTGATCAGTCTGCCTCTGGGTCCCTGGTCTCTGCTTCCTCCTTGGAAGACATGACAGTGGGATTGTGGAGATCCTCAAAGTATTCCTTCCACGGTCTGACAAAATCCCCAGTCGAAGTCAGCAGCTCTCCACCCGCACTGTAAACAGTGTTGGTGAAGCACTGTTTCCCCCTCCTGAGGCGACGAATGGTTTGTCAGAATCTCTTTGAGGCCGTCCAATAGTCCTCCTCCCAACCCCAACTTTTTGCCTTTGCGACCGCATGAACCACAGCATGCCTCCATATCTGGAGTTTCGGTTGCTGAGGCCCATGCCGTCGACTGCCACCTAGATCCTTCTGCACCTCACGGATCTTCCCGCAGGTGGTGGGTCCATGGGAGGACAGCCCCAACCCACTCCTTTGGGGTGAGTCTGGCCGTAGAGCACTCACTCCAGGCCTGGCTCAAAGGTGGGGCCCCGGTAACACCAGTCCGGGCAACATGGATATGTAAAATGGGCCTTCAATAAATCTAAGAGATTTAAGAAAAAACTAAACAAAACAGAGAATCTGAGCCTAGACAGAATGGTGTAATCATTCTTTGCAAAACTGGTGTGTCTGAAAAGCTTCAAAGAATTTTCAGACAGCGTGAAATTCCGGTCTATTTCAAACCTACAAACACTTTAAGACAGAAACTGGTTCATCCAAAGAACAAAACCCTGAGCCATAAACAAAGTAATGTGTCTACTCCATTCAGTGCAGGGAAGAGTGCAGTGAGCGTTACACTGGAGAAACTTAACAGCTACTCCATAAGAGGATGTACTAACACCGTCAAGAGAGCAGCTCAGAACCACAATCTTCTGTACATCTCTATCTTCAAGACACTGACCACTCCTTTGAACATAGTGAGGTACAGATCTTATCCAAAGAAAAGAAATGGTTTGAGAGGGGAGTTGAAGGACGTAAACGTCATTGCTCATAATATTAAAGATTAGACTAAAAGGAGGTATAGGACTTTCACGCAACACTGCATAAAACACACTCCATTCTTGCCCTATCGCATAGAAAAGAACGTACTGTGACAATAGATAGATTGTGTAGCATGTCCTCTCAGGTCAAGCTGTTGCAAATAATGCTGCGCCAGCGGGGCGCCTGGAGGGTAAAGGAGTGCCAGAAGGAAGAAGAAGAAGATGTCCATGCCCAGCTACTGAATATTCATGATTTATGTTTAAATGTGGCGTTCAGGGTCAGGCACTCAGATCAAAACGGGACTGCCCCTGAGATCTCCATGCAGGTAGTAGGGACAGCACCACGCCTGACTTGTATTAGATTGGATGTATAGGGAACAATAAAACTCGAGTGATTCTACTCTCTGGTCTCCAGTGATTCTTCTGATCGGATAAAAGGAACATGCTTACAGAGTTAAAGAAGCAATGTTTGAAAGGAAAGACAATCCTTCCTTGAACAAAAGAAAACAATTGGACTAGCCAGGATGCTAAGAGGAGTGAAATCACTCATTAGGGGCCTGGATAACTATGCTAAGTAGGACTCAGGCACAGTGCACACTTAGTGTAGCTCAATAGACCTAGCCTACAAACAGAAATTGTAAACGATAGGTGTTTTTAGTTTCAAGCTAGTTAGCTCCTTTCTTCAAATAGATATAACACAGTGTCCAGCAGGAATATGACCAGAACTGAAGAAGCGGCTTCATGAGCAACTAAACGTGTATATGTCCATTTGACAAATTTTATTTATTTATTTATTTTTATTATGAATCATATCTGGACGACTGAAGGATTACACAGACATCCTTCCCACGCATAGCAGTAATAGTAGTAGTAGTAGCAGTAGTAATAGTGTTTCGAGGAGTAGGACTACTGCTCGTGTGTGAATGGCTGCATCATCGGTGGTAAGATGAGCCCCTGATGGAGCACTGAAATGAGCGTATCAGCACTGGGAGCTTCTTGTGGTCCTCCACATTCAAGTCTGTAGCTGAGTGAGCTCAACTCGGAGCTACGGGAGACGGACGACTCGAGTCTCTTTACACAGACTGAGGTACGTGCAAATATTCTGCAGCTGCACACACAGCTGTAGAAAATTTTGTATTATTAACCAGCTCTACGTGATCCTGGTGTTTTTATTTTGCCATTTTGCCTTAAGTCAGCATATCAAGACATTAATAACAGAACAATCAGGTGCTCTGTTTTCCTGAGGTCACTCATGTTAGCAACAGGTTCATTGATATAAAGTATCCACATTTAGCAATGTGGTTTATTATTAAACCTGTATTTCAATGTACTAATGCTAAAGTTAATGGCATTAATGTTAATGAATAACATAAACACTGTAAACACACAACTCATGATCTGAAAATAGGTCAAATTGGACCTTTGTGAAAGCTAGATCCATGCAATAAAGCCTTGAGACTTTCCATTTCAGATTCATGTTGCTCTTTGACACTTACACCACAAATGAACACCTTTAAACAGCCTCGTTGCTACAGCTCGCCCTCTGCCAAACCAAACCAGGGCCGAGCGCCTTCACCAACCTCGCTCTCATTGGCTTTTTGGTTGCTATGATACTTGTGGATATGTGTGACCTTAAAACCCTCAAACACAAGTTTCCTTTATGTTCCATGAGCTCTCTTTGTTATTCAAATTATATACAGAAAATAAATGGACACCAGTCGTTCCCAAAGTGTGACGAGCCGTGGCCCCTACCCCCCTCCCGGACAGTTACTCAAAATGAGTATTCTGAAAAGACCTACGTATTTTCAGTCCGTGTATTTAGTGACTTCCAACACTGTGGATAAAGCTCACCTGTGCTGGGAGCGTGTCTTCCTCCTGTTTGACGCTCTGCTCCTCTGGCTCCTCTTTAATCCGTGGAGTCTGTGGAGTGTCCTGGTTCCTCTGGTTCTCCTCTTTGGAGCGACACAGTTCCTCCTCATACTCCGCTATCGTTCTTTCAAACAGCGCAAAGATCTCTTCAGCAGCCGCAGTCAGCCGCTCATTCACCAAAGCTCTCAGCGTTTGGCCTTTGGACATTTTAACAAAGTGTTTTTAGCTTTAGCTCCGAGCTAACCGCACACGGGGCTCTGTCTGCTTCCTGCTTTTCGTGCAGCAGAGTAGACACGGTTAGTGCACTGCTGCCCCCACTGGTCAGGCTGTTACACTCTTAAAATACTCACTGAGCTCGTGCACACACGTGACTAGGTGTATTCGTTACGTACGGCGGTGTAGAACTGCCAGATCTGTACTAAAATAAAATCCTTAGTATCTCGTTTTAACATGATTTTACTGTAACACATTTAATGTTCACTCTGAAAATCTTTGTTTATGTTAAAGTTGATTACTGCCCTCTAGTGGACGCTTTTGGTTTTGTTTTCTGCATACACTGATTTGAAGAATGAAGCTTAAGACTGAATTTGGAGCCCTACATGATTCACTGGTGTGTGACAGAATAGTATGTGGCATAATGTAACAGATGCAGATATGAACATGGAAAATACTGCCCTGTGTATGGTCAGACACACAATGTACGCCACAAAAATCATTTCACCAAGATGTGTAGAGCGCAGGACCAGCGCAAACAATACGGAAAGAAAGTTCACTCTGTTGAGCAGATTGACAATGAAACCCAAATGTTCCTGGAGACACTTAAAGTGCAGAATAACAAAAATGTTTCTGAAATGGAGTCCACTGACACAAGCCAAGCACAAAACATATGAACAGAAAAATTCAATATAGAGAAAAAAATGGTGACATTCAAGCTGGACAGTGGTACAGACAGCAACACAATGTCAATCAAGACTCTGGATGCACTGGGACTCGGGGACAAGCTCAAAATAAGCAAGACAAAACCCGTTCCCCTCTTTGGTCACAAGGGGCAGCGTTGGGCAAGAAATCACTGACATGTGAGTATAGAAGAAGATGTTTCAACTATTCTTGGAGGGACTACTCGCTTTAAGATAAGCTTAGTGAAAAGAATGGCAAGGCAGACAATGGAGAAGGTCAATAGTGTGGTCACTGTAGTCACACCAAAGAAAATACATATCTGCATGAACCGTAAAGATTTAAATCAAGCTACACAAAACCTGGATTTAACTAAGCAAATAGTTCCTCTCCTCCTGCAGTTGGTCAGGTCTAGGTTCAGCAACAGTCTGTGCTCAAAGAATGAGGTCAGCTGACACCTGAATATACTGAATGACCAGGTTATTCCATCAGTGGATTTTTTCTTCCCTGATGGCACAGGCAGATTCCAAGATGACAATGCCAGGATTCATCAGGCTCAAATTGTGACAGAGTGGTTCAGGAGCATGAGACATCATTTTCACACATGGATTGTCCACCACAGAGTCCAGACCTTAACCCCATTGAGAATCTTTGGGATGTGCCGGAGAAGCTTTGTGCAGCGTCAGACTCGACCAGCATCAATACAAGATCTTGGTGAGAAATTAATACAACACTGGATGGAAATAAATCTTGTGACATTGCAGAAGCTTATCCAAACAATGCCTTTTTACTTGTTAGTAACCCTTGATAGAATTTTTACCTAGAGACTGAATAGTAGGGACTTCCACATGTTTGACTGTTTACTAGCTAGCTACAACTAGACGGGAACTTCTCACATGACTGGTAGTTAACTGTGATGACTCCTAAACCTCACTCTGGAGAATAAATTCAAGTAGGTCCCAATACTAGATATTATATAAAACAAAGTGCAGCAAAACCAGTTCACCTTTACACAATGTCTCACAGCTCAGTCAGAGGTGGAGCTACAGTCAGCACAGCCCCATGGACTAGACCAGGATCAGGGGCGGGGCTAGTGACTGGGGCACATTCAGCACAGCAGGGGCATCACTGGGATGGGGAAGAGTGTTGTGTAGAACCATAGTGGCGTTCAGCAGCTTCACTCTTCTTCTGATGTTACAAGTTGACTTGGCTCCTCAGTTGGAATCCCCTTCTGTCCAGATCGTCTTGAAGTTTTGCTCTTCATTTTTGCTTTTGCACTTGTCTTAAAAGGAGGAATCAGGAGTGTTGGAACTGTATCTGCATCTTGGTGTTATAGCAGCATGGTGGCACACACATGACATTTTGTGGCCAAAAAGACTGAAAAAGGCCAATCTAGTCATTGAAACATGGGAATTTAGATTTTGTGAGATGAATGAAAAATGGTAAAGGATCAGAACTAAGACCGTTCTAATTAAGCATTTTACATTTTCCAAAATGCATTGTCCATTTACTAGTCTTTATAGATGAAGATTTGTTTGAATCCAGCGGTGGTGATCCAGGACAGAAACCAATGTCCATCCATGATCTTCTTTGAAAGGTCCATGTATGAGGAAAGAAAACAAAAGACAAAATGTGTTCTGGATGTCCACTCCTGGATCCCACTCTTCTGACACTATTATTGTTATAGAAAATACATAATTCTAGATGAAAAGCAATCCATTTGCAAAGCCTGTTGAGTTTTGAAATACAAAAAAAGTTTATTCTTTGTTACAGGAGATATGGACAGGCCAGACTGGTAGCCTTCCACTGGTAGGCTTCAGGATGGTGCCCCCGTAACGCCAGTCTGGGCGATGTATCTAGCCTTGATCTTTGCTCATCATGAATGCCTCTGAATGTAAGGCTTGATTAGCCAATAGTCCTTTCTGTTCCATTGTAGAAATCCATTTGTGATAAAGTGCGTGGCTGTGACGACGGCTGCAGGCTACTGCTTTTTAGGCCTTTATTGAAATCACAGTTATTTTAAAGGGCTCATATTAGGCTATTTTCTGATCTGTTCTAATGCAGTTTCCTCATCACAAACAGACATGAAGTTGTTTTTGTTTCATTCACACATATTTAACACACAAACTCTGCAGGCTTAGGTGGAGTTCTTCTCTCAAACAGAAAACACTCCACCTTGTGATGTCACTTAGTGGTAATACAGGAAGTGCTCCACTGATTTACCAAATTTAGGAGTTATACAGCTATTGTTTTAGCCTTGTTTAAACATCATTTCTCTGTGCACCAGGAGAAATGGTAGACTTTCTGTGGCAATCCCAAATGAACAAAAGGGCAAACTAAAATATTTTTAGGAAATTGACAATTTATGTTTTTTTCTAGGGAGTCACTGATAGAAAAGCAGTTCAAATGAGGCTAAAATAGCTGTTGACCGACCTTAAATGACATCACAAGGTGGAACAAACCAATCTGAGTTTTGGGGCTGGACACAGAGTAATACAGACAGGATTTTATCACATGTGTCTCTGTGCTCCTTCCATTATTAAATAAATAAACTCATTAGATCATCGTTGGTGCTCAAATTTGACTTTAATAAAAATAAGACTATTTTTATTGTGACAAGATTTTCATTCAAAATGAAGTATCAGACTCCAACACAAAGTTCTCATTATCTCATGAACACAAGCAAAAGACAAAATTAAATCTGTCAACTGAACAAATTGTTGTTGGAGTGAAGACGTTTGGCTGCTCATCCAAGCCTATTCTTCAGTTCTGTTCAGATTGCTGGTGGACATTGCCTTAAGTCTGTCTGAAGGGAGGGGCTAACTACACTGACACTGTAAACAGCTATTGTCTCCAGTTTCAGCTGAAACTCTCTATTCAACCCTGCTATTATTCTCTTTGCTTGGGTCTGAGGATGGAGTAATAGATGGGGGGATAGATGATGTCTAAAGCCCCCATTCCTGTTTAAGGATTGTCTTTCTGAGGAAACAACAATTTGTCCATTTGACAGATTTAAACTTCATCTTCTGCTATGGATCAGATCTGGACAACTGAAGAATTACAAAGACCTTATGAACACAACCAATAAGCCTTCAGTCACTTTCTGTTGTGTGCGTTTTCATGTGTTTCTTCAAATACTGTCTAAGTTTAAACCCTTTCTTACAAATGGAACAACTGTAAGGTCTCTCACCAGTGTGTATTTTCTTATGTTGCTGTAGTGTACCCTTTATGGCAAATGTCCTCCCACAGGTTGAACAACTGTAAGGTTTATCTCCTGTGTGTATTTTTTTATGTTTATCTAGACTACCCTTTATGGCAAATGTCTTCTCACAGGTTGAACAGCTGTAAGGTCTTTCTCCTGTGTGTGTTCTCAGATGTCGAACAAGAGAATACTTTTCAGAATATGTCTTCTCACATGTTGAACAGCTGAATGGTCTCTCTCCTGTGTGTACACTCATATGTGTATCAAGATGACTCTTCATGGTAAATGTTTTCTCACATGTTGAACAGCTGTAAGGTTTCTCTCCTGTGTGTATTTTTTTATGTTTATCTAGATTACCCTTTATGGCAAATGTCTTCTCACAGGTTAAACAGCTGTAAGGTTTTTCTCCTGTGTGTGTTCTCAGATGTCGAACAAGAGAATAATTCTCAGAAAATGTCTTCTCACATGTTGAACAGCTGAATGGTTTCTCTCCTGTGTGTATCTTCACATGGGAATCTAGATTGGCTTTTTGGGTAAATGTTTTACCACAGGTTAAACAGCTGTAAGGTTTCTCCCCTGTGTGTACTTTTTCATGTTTATCTAGATTACCCTTTATGGCAAATGTTTTCTGACATGTTGAACAACTGTAAGGTTTCTCTCCTGTGTGTGTTCTCAGATGTCGAACAAGATGTCTTCTATCACAAAATGTCTTCTCACATATTGAACAGCTGAATGGTCTCTCACCTGTGTGTATTCTCATATGTGCAACTAGATTGCAGTTTTTGATAAATGTTTTTCCACATGTTGAACAGCTGAATGGTTTATCTCCTGTGTGTGTCTTTTCATGGTAATTTAGACTGGATTTTTGGGTAAATGTTTTCTTACAGGTTAAACAGCTGTAAGGTCGTTCACCACCTCTGTGAATTCTAATGTGTCTTAGTAAAATTTGCTTAGTCCCAAACCTCTTCTTACACACATAACACTGGTGTTTCTTCTTATCAGGTCCTTGGGCTGAAACCATCTGTGCAGCTGAACAGCTGATTGGAGCTCTCCAGTCTTCATCATTGTCAGTGCCAGAGGAGTGCTCCGTGTGTCCCTCAGTCTCAGAGTGTAAATGTGGCTCTGTGCTGATGTCCTTTCCCTGTGTTTCCTCTCTGTGCTCAGTTTGTCTATGTTGAAGCAGTGAGGACTCTTCTGTCTTCACACTCTCCATTAGGAACTGGGAACAAAAACACAAATATTAATATTCTTATTTTGATTTTCCAGAAAAAAACAAAAACAAAAATAGTAAATATTTTATTTATAAGTGCCTTTCAAAACTCATGAACGCTGTACAAAACATATTAATAACAGAAAAAAAAACAATACAAAACTGGAGGACGTGTGAATAGCTGATGCTGATTGAACAAGTTTTGAGTCGTGATTTGAAGAGACGAAGAGTCGATATTGCAGTGACGAGCAGAGGGAACAGAGCAGAAGAGGCGGAGCAGAGAGAGGAGAGAGGACAGAGAGCTGCAGAGACAGGAGGAGAGAGTGTGGACGATGACACCCAGACTCTTGACCTGAGGGGAAGGAAGGACAGGAGTCACTGACAGAAATGGACAAACTGTTGGATTTATCAGAGAGGAAGTGCCTACAAGCAGGACCTCCAGTTTGGAGCTGGTCAGTTTGAGGAAATTGGAGGAGAACCAGGAGTTGTTTTCAAGTGGACAGAGGGTGAGGGAGGTGGAAGTGATGGTTTAGTGAAGAGGTAGAGCTGGGTGTCATCTGCGTAACAAGGAAAGTGGTTTAATTTTCTATAAGGTCAACATTCAAATGGCAGAATGTAGACAGTGAAGAAAAGGAGCCCGAGGAAGGAGCCCTGGGGCACACCAGTGGAGACAGAAAAGGAGCGAGGACTGTGAGGTTTAATTTGAATGAATTGACTGTGATCAGAGAGATATGAGGAGAAGCAGGAGAGAGGAGTGTGAGAGATACTGATAGACTGGAGTCTGTGAATGAGAGTGGTGTGTGAGATGGTGCCAAAGGCTGCTGTTAAATGGAAGAAGATGAAAATGGAGAGAAGGCCAGAGTCAGAAGCTATGAGGAGGTCAATAGTGAGTTTCAAAAGTGCAGTTTCAGTGCTATGGAGAGGGTAAAAAACTGAAATTATTCATTGATATTGTTAAAGATCAGATGGGTGTTTAGTTGAGAGGCAACGGTTTTAGACAGAATTTTAGAGATGAAGGGTAATTTATAAATGGGGTGATGGTTGCTGAAATAGTTAGGGTCCAGGACGTTTTTTTGTTTTTTTTTTTCCAGAATAGTGACAGATTAGGTTTGGAGTGATGATGGGACAGTTCCAGAGGTCAGGGAGGAGTGAATAATATTAGTAATGAAGGGGACAAGTGACGGAGGACAGGATATAATTTAGAGGAAGTGGGAGGGGGAGTTCGCTCCAGTGATGTAGCAATGTCATTATCCCGAACAAGGAGAAAGACATCAGCTACAAACTAACGGCAATTTTATTATGATGGTCACACTAGCTAGCATCGAGACTAGTAAAAGACCCAGGCTGTGTCTCAATTCAATGGCTGCACACTTCCTCAACTGCATTTGAAGGGCACTTATGTAACTTCCCGCACAACAAGGCCTGTCCCATTTCATGCACCGCATAAATGCAGCCGACAAATGTGCCCTGCATTTCCAGCGTTTCCATGGAGATCAGCTATGAATGAAGTGTGCATTCGAGCACACTGATATATCCCATCATGCACCATGCTTCACTTATGCAATACACCTTTAAATGCAAGTACTGGTTTATGTCTCTTACAACAGTGCTACGACACATATCTGCACCATCACGTGGCGGTCAGGGACAGTGTCATTGGACTGGCAGACCAGGGTGGTGGTCCCTCTGTATAAGAAGGGGGACCGGAGGGTGTGTTCCAATTACAGGGGACTCACACTTCTCAGCCTTCCCGGTAAGGTCTACTCCAGGGTACTGGAGAGGAGAATCCAGCCGTCAAACCTTGGATTCAGGATGAGCAGTGCGGTTTTCGTCCTGGTCGTGGGACACTGGACCAGCTCTATACTCTCTATTGTCTCCTCGAGGGTTCATGAGAGGATGGAGTGTGAGACTGACAGACGGATCGGTGCAGCGTCTGTTGTAGTAAAGGAGGAGCAGAGTCAAATGGCGAAGCTCTCGATTTACCGGTCAATCTACGTTCCTACCCTCACCTATGGTCATGAGCTCTGGGTAATGACTGAAAGGACAATATCATGGATACAAGGGCCTGAAATGGGCTTCCTCTGCAGGGTGGCTGGACGCTCCCTCAGAGATAGGGTGAGGAGCTCGGTCACACAGGAGGAACTCGGAGTAGAGCTGCTGCTCCTACATGTGGCTCGGGTATCTGCTCAGGATGCCTCCCTAGGGAGGTGTTCTGGGCATGTCCCACCGGGAGGAGACCCCGCGGGAAGACTCAGGACACACTGCAGGGACAATGTCTCTGGGCTGGCCTGGGAACGTCTTGGGGTCCCACCAGAGGAGCTGGAGGACATGTCTGGGGTGCGGGAAGTCTGGGAGTCCTTGCTTAGACTACTCCCCCCGCGACCTAGCCCCGGATAAGAGGAAGAAAATGGATGGCCATAATCAAAGCTAAAGACGGTCCAACCAAATATTACAGTGTGTGACCTTTTTTTGGCCAGGCAGTGTATAAGCTGCTGTATTTATAATTGGGTAAATTGTGAATGTTTTTCAGTATGATTCAGGACAATACTGCAGAAGCTGGGCCTGGAGGGAAAGGTCACGCCCCTCAGGCCAAAAGAAAGTGGGACAATTTACAAAAGAAATATTAAGCATGTACATGATCTGAATGTATATTAGTTTGTATTTGTCCAAATAAACCATTGTTTGTCTTGTTTTCACATGTCTTGTATTAACATTTATTCTGTCAAAGGAGGACCAAGTGTCCAAATACTGGAGAAGGTGCTGCGAAGAAGCTCACTGCTCAAACTTGGCCCTGGTTTGTCTCCATGGATGAGGTGTTGGGGGCAGAGGCCCTTCATCAATCCCCCTGCCCTCATCGCCTCTAACCCTGAGGACACACCAGGGCCAAGTACTGCCAGGCAGGAGCAGTAAAAAAAAAAAAAAAAATACAAAAGAGGGAGAGTGACATTATAAAACTGTAAAGGGAGGACTTGAGGAGACAGAGGGAGCGACATGAGCGGAAGGCAGATTATTCCCTCTAAACTGCGCGTGTGCGCAATTGCGCACTGCTGACACGGTCGCCACGCACAGAAAATCACAACAATTCATTCTGCGCTATTTTTCAATGTGAGTCAGTGAGTGTGACCGGGGACGAGCTGCTCCAGACAATTATGTGATTCACATACATTTTTGAGCAGCTTATCAACGTCATTGACAGGCGTCCTTATGTCCCGCTGTCAGTGTTTTAGCCGATGTGGCCAATGTGGAGTGAAAACTCGCTAATGATGCTAAGTGTTTAACCCCTTAATGTTCCGACGGCCCGCCCTCGGGCGCACTGTTTTGTAGCAGTTTTGCGTTTTAAACATGACAAACGGACAAAACAAAGGAAGTACGCGAGGACACTGTGGATGTTTGTACAAGTTAAACTAGAGGCATCTCGGACCCAGAGCTGTTCGTGGAACCGAGTGAAGATCTCATGGTGGAGTCAGGAGTAGAGGGACCTTATGTTTTGATGTGTGTATTGGTCATTGACTGTCACTAGTTTATGAGTTGTAAAAATCAAATGATCGTGTCATATACTGAAAAAGAGTTAACGGACTGCCTCCCAGACACAGTAGGACAATCTCACTCAGTCACAGCAAAAGCTTCACACAATGGCATTTACTCATAACACAAGTCAGAGCTTTATCATAAAAATGTTAAGCGTTTTCAACATTGGAGTTTACAGTTGGCTTGGTTTTGTTGGATGCTCATGTTTTTCCATAGTTAAAATTAAATATTTATACTTCCAATAGCATTAACATACTACACAGGTCATGGCCAAGATTTTTGTCATTTTCATTGTATAAGTGGCTAAAGCACTTAATTAAAAGTGTTATAACAGAAATGTAAATGCAATAATTTGATTCTTTTAATAAACCATTTAACTTGGATGGATGCGATGCAGCATGACCACAGTGCACAGGTCTGATGTGTGGTCAGTGGTCCATGGGACACTCAGGGAGTTTGTGTGTTTGCTCAGACTCGTGAAAAATTAGAGGGAACATTGGAGGTGGGCAGAGGAGAAGGAGGCTGACAAAAATGACAAAAACACTTTGATTTTGAAGCATTTGAGTGTTTATTTTCAAGCATTTACATGTATCATCATGATGTTTCTTTAACAAAGGAAAACAAAATACAATGTACAATATATTAACATAAAACACTAAAATAACAAATCAATAAACCTGAGTGTGCCACTGCCATGTTTTAATCATCAAGAAACACTTCCAGGGGTCTTGGCATTGCTAAAGAACCTTCTCTGCCTGGACCGACTTCACAGTGTTAAGATCAAGGTCTTCATCTTCTGGCTGCTAAGAGGAGCTCTCATACCGGGTGCTGTTCCACTGTCCACTGCATCGTTCATGGGTTGGATTTGCAAGGCTGGCTGGGGCAATAGATGACTGGCACTTTAGAAAAATGAGAAAAATAGTGATCGTACTCCTGCTCATGCTACATCACATCACACATTTACCAGTGTTTACAATATTAACAGGTAATCACCCTGAAACACTTTCAAAAATAATTTGAAATTGTTGATATTATGTAACTACCTAGATATAATCATGGTCCATGGGAACCTCCTCCAGGGCAGACACCTCAGCAGACAGCTGGTCCCGCCACTGTGCTCCAGCGATGGCCTCGACCTCATTCTCCCCCTCGTCCTCCACTACATTTTCCTCTGGCTCGTCCTCCAGGGCCACGATGTCTCCTGCCCCAAGACAGATGTTGTGGAGGACGGCACAGGCAGTGATGACCTACAACAAGAAAATATGATTTAGTCTTTCACAATCACATATGTGATGCTATTTAAGATTTCACTTACATGTGGTGCAAAAGTGTGTTGGACCTCCAGCGTATGAAAAAAGATGGCCCTGAACCTCGTTTTCATCATGCCAAAGGCACGCTCAATAATCGAGCGTGCTCTGGAATGATGGTAATTAAAGCGCTGGGCTCCTACACCTTGCACTTGCCGCTTGTAGGGAGTGATGAGGGGGAGTGGATGTTGGAGACAGGGGTAGCCTCTATCTGCGAGGATGAAGTGCCCTGGAGGAGGATACAGTCCTCTCTGGTACAGAGGACTGTTTCGCAGGACCCTTGCATCATGGACAGAACCAGGCCACCCCACGTAGGTGTCTATGAAGTGACCTTGATGGTCACAGACAGCCTGTAGGATGATGCTAGGAAACAGTTTCCTGTTTCTGTAACAATGACCATCAGGGTCGCTGGGTGGCCTGATTCTCACATGGCAGCCATCTATTGCCCCAGCTGCTCGTCTAAAGGCTCTGTGCCTCGCCAGCCCTGCAAACCCACGGGTCACTGCCTCAACGTCTTCATCACTGTTAGGGAGGTGGATGACTTTGTGACGCAGGGCCACCACCTCCTCAGTGACACTGTGGACAATGCGGTGGACAGTGGAGCGGGGTATCCCAAACACAGTGGAGACGATCTGGTATGACGTCCCACTTGCTAGCCAGAAGAGGAAGACCAGGACCTCGAGCTCAGGAACGCATCTGTGTCGTCCGTCCTCTTCGAGAAGGCTCATTAGCACCGCCAAGGATTCCCTGCTCAGTCGAAAATCAGGCCATGTGTCTTGCTGATTAAAATACCTGTGCAGCACTGCCACACTCAGGTTTATTTTGCAGAACATTCTTCTGGGCTGGTTTGGGGAAACAAAAAAGTGACATTGAATAAAGGGATGTGCAGTTATTCCCAGACAACAACAACAATAATAATAATAATAATAATAATAATAATAATAATAATAATAATAATAATAATAATAATAATAATAATAATAATAATAATAATAATAATAATAATAATAATAATAATACTTTATTATCATTAGAAATTATTGCAATAATAAGAATAAGATGAAATGAACTAGCACAGCACTGAAAGTAAACAGCACCCTCTACTGGTATTAAAGTAGTGTAGCCACAGATCAAATTAAACCTGCCCAAATACTAAATCATTAAACTGCAATATCCCACTTGATGTACAACTAATCAGTATTCTCTGGTTTATATTTTATTCTTCTGGTATATTTTCTTAAAGTTATGCAATACTAGCTACAGTTGGGAACAAATCACCGTTATATTTGCCTACTGATAATCAGAGGCAAAGTTTAATTTCTTACTTCATTCAGTCTAAACAGAAATAAACGCTTGCGGTGACGGCGCCTTGACTCTTCTTCAATGAAATAATAACTAATTATTTCGGTGTCCATTTTACACCTTCGGTCATGAGTCAGCAGCCGTCATGGTTGCTAGGCGACATAATGTAAGCGACGTAACGTAAGCGCACAGGCAGCGGTTGAGGTACGCACCGTGGTGTAGGCCTGTCCCATTTCGACACAGCCTTTGCGGTCGATGGAGGCTACACGGAGGAGCACCCTTTGTTGATCGGATACTTAGAAAGGTACTTCGAAGTGTGCAACCGTCGAATTGAGACACAGCATCAGACACACAGTCTGCTCTGCTCTGTCTGTGCAGCTGAAGCAGGAGGTGGAACCAGGGCTCAGAATGAGCGCTCTGAGGGAGAAAACCTCAGAGGAAAAGTGTTTGAATTTATGCATTTTAGGCTTCTAATTATCAGTGACAATGTTTATTATCCGAATTATCGTGTGATGCAGTTAGCTCAAATACTTATGCTTCATCTAATTGTACATGGTCCTAATGAATAAATATATGAAATGAAATATTGAAAAAGAAGCTGTGGGCTCCAACCTTATGTGGTCCGTTTCACCTAACTTCATCCTAAACAATCATTTGGATAAAGCTCACCTGTGCTGGGAGCGTGTCTTCCTCCTGTTTGATGCTCTGCTCCTCTGGCTCCTCTTTAATCCGTGGAGTCTGTGGAGTGTCCTGGTTCCTCTGGTTCTCCTCTTGGGAGCGACACAGTTCCTCCTCATACTCCGCTGTCGTTCTTTCAAACAGCGCAAAGATCTCTTCAGCAGCTGCAGTCAGCCGCTCATTCACCAAAGCTCTCAGCGTTTGGCCTTTCTGGACTTGGTTGCAGTGGTCTCCATCAGCCTCTGTCTCCATCTGTGCAGGTGAACAGTTGATTGGAGCTCTCCAGTCTTCATCATTGTCAGTGTCAGAGGAGTGCTCCATGTGTCCCTCAGTCTCTGAGTGTAAATGTGGCTCTGTGCTGATGTCGTCTCCCTGTGTTTTCTCTCTGTGCTCAGTTTGTCTATGTTGAAGCAGTGAGGACTCTTCTGTCTTCACACGGACGGCACTGGACTCTGGGAGCTGGGGGTGTAGAACACACAAATATTAATATACATTTTTTGACTGAAAACAGTAATCAGAATATTTCTTGATTTCAATCAGAAATATGCTCAATGTTTCTGTCACCTTGGTTGAGGCATGTTACAAATATCATTATACATTTACCAATCTCAAGATGAGAACAAATGCATAGCCTCCAGATGTTCTTTCTGGAGGTGGCACATCACCTGCATGTTTCCATGAAAATACTGTGGACTATTATAACCAAAGGAACAATATTTCCAAAGAAATAAGCTGTTTGTGTGGACAAGACAGCATATGGCTAAGAACTAGCTGCACCAAAACTGAGACACGAAAGAGGCTTTTAGTCGTTTTTCTTCACAAAAATGGAACACACTCAAAGGAAAAGCAACGCTGGTGACACAATCGCAATTTAATAATCTGATAATGAACTTTTATACATACACCTGCAACTGTTTTTAATTAACTCTTAGTTGGAGGCCAAAAGAAAGACAATCCATTTTTGAACAGGAATGGAGTCTTATGGTGCATGCACATCGAGGCGTCGAGTTCACATGCAAAGTCTATGTATATGAATGTGCGTCCTGGTCGTCCTGCGGAATCTGGCATTGAGCCAGGTGTCGGACGCTTTGTTTGCACATCCAAAAGTTGAAAAAACTGAACTTTTTGGCATTACAAAGCAACATCATTATCCGAAAAAAGTAAAAAGACATCAACAACAAACTAGCGGCAACTTAATTATGCCGGGCGCGCTGGGTAGCTTAAAGGCTAGTCACGATCCTAGATGCCCCCGCAGAGCTGATCGCCTCCGTTGATGGGTTTTATGTAATAAATAGACTAAAGTCACTCTCAACCTGGTCTGCAGTGTTCACAAAGACACAGAGAAAACAAAACATCCAAAGGCGCTCGCAGGCTGCAAAGGACGTCATCTTGACGCGTGTCCAAAGAGTCCATGACGTGCGTCAGAGGTGTTTGTCCTCAAAAGCAAATGTATCCACCTAGAGGCATCCAATGCATTCTTGAAGCCCCGGTGTTAACGCACCATTAGACATCATCTATCCCCTATTTATAACTCCATCCTCAGACCTAAATCTAAACAAAGAAAACAGGGCTGGCCAGTATGTTAGTAGCCAGTATGCCAATAGCTGTGAGAGCACCAATTAGGGGCCAAACGTCTTCAGTCCAACAACTTTCTATCCAATGAGAGGTTTGACTTTACTATATTCGGTAATAATGTAGTTTTGATCAAAAGGAAAAGATCGTAGATACAAGCGGCCAAGATGAGTTTCCTCTGCAGGGTGGGTGGGCGCCCCCTTAGACATCGTGTAGCTACCCTGGTTTTCAAATATACTGACATATTACCGTCAGCTACAGATAGGATGAGAAGCTCGATCAGGAGGAGAAGGGAGGAGTAGAGTCGCTGCTCCTCCACGTTGAGATAAGCAGCTGAGGGGGCTCGGGCATCTGCTCCGGATGCCCCCTGGACGCCTCCTAGGGAGGTGTTCCGGGCAAATCCCACCACATGGAACCTTTTTCTTTGGACTAGTTGGAAAATTTTGATTATTTTCTCAAATCTCAAACTTTTATGACTCATAGAAACTAACTCCTAAAATGCTGCATTCTCTCATTGATTTAATGCAGCTCATGTTTTTTTTTTTTGTTTGTTTTTTTTTTTTTATAATATTGCACATTTAGAATACCTTTGCTTTTCGCTAATGCTAGTACAGATTTGGAAGTTCCATGAGCTTTCTTTATTATTCAAATTATAGACAGAAAATAAATGGACAAAAGCCCCTCCCGGACAGTTACTCAAAATGAGTATTCTGAAAAGACCTACGTATTTTCAGTCCGTGTATTTAGTGACTTCCAACACTGTGGATAAAGCTCACCTGTGCTGGGAGCGTGTCTTCCTCCTGTTTGACGCTCTGCTCCTCTGGCTCCTCTTTAATCCGTGGAGTCTGTGGAGTGTCCTGGTTCCTCTGGTTCTCCTCTTTGGAGCGACACAGTTCCTCCTCATACTCCGCTATCGTTCTTTCAAACAGCGCAAAGATCTCTTCAGCAGCCGCAGTCAGCCGCTCATTCACCAGAGCTCTCAGCGTTTGGCCTTTGGACATTTTAATAAAGTGTTTTTAGCTTTAGCTCCGAGCTAACCGCACACGGGGCTCTGTCTGCTTCCTGCTTTTTGTGCAGCAGAGTAGACACGGTTAGTGCACTGCTGCCCCCACTGGTCTTCTTCTTCATCTTTTTGTTGTTTTACGACGGTTGGCAGCCATTGTACAAGAGCATTACCGCCACCTACTGTTCCGGAGTATGGGTCAGAATAGGCTCACAATCTGATGCGCAATTAAGTAAATAAAACAATAATAATAATAATAATAATAATAATAATAATAATAATAATAATAATAATAATAATAATAATAATAATAATTAAATACAATTGAAATAATATTTCTATATCCTATAATAAACACCGGTCTCCTTTAAAAAGGCTACCACTGCTCCTAGTTGGCCCTTACTACCACAGCCCAGAACACTCTTCAGAGAAAATACTAGACGTGCCTGTTTTTCCAGCCTCTCCTTCAGTGATTCCCGTTTCATATTGTAGCCCCTACACCTTAAAAACTCATGCTCCACTGTCTCTTCCTCTTCTTGACACACCTTACACAGCCCAGTCCCGTGCTTCCCTATCATGTGTAATGTCCCGTTAAGCGCACAATGTCCCAGCCTCAGTCTTGTGATCACTATTTCATTCCTCCTGCACCCCCCTTGCGCACTGAGCCCTGTCACCTCTTTTTTAAATTTGATACAGATGTCTGCCCTTAACTCCAGTATCCCAATGCCTCTGCCACTCTTTAGTGATCCGTCTCCAAATCAGACTCTTTGCCTCCGATTTGCTGCTCTTGATCGTCAACTCAATACTCATTTTGTTTAGGGATCCTTTAGCCAGTTTATCTACTTTTTCATTTCCTCCAATACCTACATGAGCTGGCACCCATAAAAACTTAATAAGACATCCACAATGATTAAGCCTAGTAATACACATCTATATATCAAACAATATGTCTGGTCTAGTTTTGACTGAAGAGACTGAATACTAGAAAGAACTGAAGAGGAGTCAGAGCACACTAGCCCCTGTTTCACCTTCGCCATCTCTACCCACTTTAGTGCCACCAACACAGCAACCATCTCCACAGTGTAAACTCCCAGGGCATCTGAAGTCCACCTGTTAATCCCAATGTTTTTGGATGGGACAGCTACTCCAAAAACCTGTCACATCTGTATCTGGGTTTTTTTGTTCTATCTGTGAATATTTGGGTGAAGCTATTGTACCACTCCTGAATGTGAAAGTGAAATGCTGCAACCAGAGCAACTTTCCCTTTACTCTCCCTCTTCAGATCAGAAGGTACCAATCAACAACCGGGAACACCAGTAGCCAGGGAGGCACAGCAGGAAACACTAGAGCAGGGCATATATTTAAATCAAAGACACAACACTCCTTAGCCACAAGGTTTCCCACCTTTCCAAAATAATCCCTCTGACATTTTCCATATTCCCAGCAGTCTAAAAGCACTTCCTTGGTGGGGTGAGATTCACCATGAGTCCTGAGATGAATCCAATAGTTAGCAGAGATTTGCTTCCTCCTCAGGTCAAGAGGCATCTCCTCCATCTCAACTTGCAAAGCATTAACAGGAGAAGTTTTAAAAGCGCCACAGCACACTCTCAAAGCTTGTGCTTGGAGTACATCCAATCGTTTCAACACAGAGGAAGCTGCTGATCCATACGCCACACATCCATAGTCAAACACAGATTTTGTGAGGGCTCGATAAAGTCTTCTTAATGCTGAGCAGCAGGTGACCAGGTGGTTATGCAATATTCAAAATGAGAAAAAATCATTGAATGTAAAAAAAAGTTTAGCTGAGTGCTGTGTCATAAAAGGCCTTACATGTCTAAAATTTCGCACATTAAAATTGATTGTGTTTGTCATTTGTTTTATGTGTTTCTTGAATGTCAAAGTCGGATCCAAAGTCAAACCTAAATACTTGAATTCTTTGACAAGATCTAGTTCTACTCCATCCAAAAAAACACTGGAGCGCTGCAATTCATTTGGTTTTTTGGTAAACATCATACAGTTTTCTTTATGTTAAGTTGCAAGCAAGAACCTTGGATCCAGTTTTGGAAATGAGTTATGGCTGTTGTCAGAATTTGAGAAACTTCTTGAGTAGTTTTAGCATGGGTAAAAATCACAGCATCATCTGCATATAATTGGACACACATTTGGTAAATCATTAATATACATACCGGTACTAAATAAAATAGGGCCCAGAATACTGCCTTGGAGGACCCTGCTGGACACAAAAGGAATGGCGATTTAATTCCAGAAAGTGAGACAAACAAACACTAGAAGTTACATTGGAAGTACAATCAAATTAAAATATGATAATGCACACTGTATCAATATTTTTTTTTTTACCTTAACACTGCAAACAGACATATACAAAAATCTTTAAATAAGTATTACACACTGTAACTTCTTTAGTGTCACCGCAAACACACTAAATAAACAACTTTAAAAACACAAATAAATAGATTTGCACAGTGTATACATAGATTTTTACTTTAGTCTCACTGCAAGCACAACTTTAGAAAGACATAACTAAAAACACAAATAAATAGAATAAATAAGCTATTGCATGCTGTATAACTTTTCATTTCTTTTGGATTGCAAGCACACCCATAACAACTTTAAAAAAAACAAACATCAATGAATAGAATAGATGAATAATTACTGCACACTATATAATCAGTTCTATATGTGCTTCAGTCATTATAGGTACTGTGCCTATAGAAGTTTCATGTCATGGCGCTGGGGATCGCTGGGTCAGAGAGTTCGTGTGGTTCTGCCATCTTGTGTCGTCCTCCGAATACGCCAAGAGTTCACAGATGGAGAGATGCAGTATGTGGGCTTCAGACCAGTGCTGAATTAAAGCGGGTAAAAACAAAAACAAAGATGACAGTTACCTTGTCTGGACGGGAGTGCTGAGTGAACAATGGAGGTGGAATGGGGATCTGTGGCATCTCCTGGATAAGTGGAGCTGGGTCTGGAAACACCTCTTCAAAAATCAGCTCCAGGATGTCATCAACAAAATCTGCAACAATGGACAATTATCTGTTAGTTTTTGTTCCTGTTTATTGAAAGTTTTAAATGTTCTATTTATAATGTGTCTGTATTTATATAAGTTTTTATTATATTTTTGGAGTTGAGAATATAGAGGATAATTGTGTTTATGGTATAAAGATTGTTTATTAGTACTTTATAAGTTATTTGTGAAGTTTGGTATTTGTTGTTTTGCACAGCTGTCATTAAAATGCTCCAAATATGGGAGAGTACTGTATAGTTTCTGATGGTAATTTTTTGCATCGAAAATAGTTTTGGACAGAAGTACCCTAAACAACAATAATATGTTTATTGTGCAATATATAATCAGTAAGTAATAGTCCTTTAGTAGTCATTCGGTATTCTGCTTTAAAGTTAGAAGTGTTCCTTATCCACTATATTTACTATAATAGTATCCATTATATTATATTGTAACATCACAACTGAGGAATAAAACAACGTTGCCTGCCTATTCTATTATTATTATTATTATTATTATTATTATTATTAGACACTAAACGTGACTCCGAGCAGGCTAAATAAAGAATTTGAGCTAAACATTTGATATAGCAGCTTATGTCTTCTTACAGCTCATGTGTGGGCGCTTGGTTGTCATTTGCAAAGACACAATCTAACAAGAATATTTTATAACATAGAACATGTTTGTGTAGCTACTCGTAGTGTTACCATCTACTCCATTGAAAGTGCATATGATATTTTCCACGTAGCCTGTGATACAGGACTGGCTCCTGAAGACCACAGTGTTTATTCTTCATAGTGGTTTAAACATACCGTTACACAATAAAACTAGATTAGAACACCAAATACCACCCAAATCCACCTCTGTGACCAACAAGTAGCCTGCGCGTATGTAAACAAGCAATTAGCCTAGCAAGCTACAAGCTACAGCTAACTCACCTTTTAGCATTTTCAGATGGAAGATAAGGAAATGAAAATGCAAAAGGCGCAGTTATCAATTCCGTAATGAATACAAAAGTCACAAGAATGACTTAATGCAGACAGATATACAAACAGCGTTATTCAAAGCTAACGCTAAAGACAAAGACGCCGTACAAACCACTAAGTCACATCAACTTATACAATACTATTTATCATTATTTTAGTGTAGTTTTTGAATTATCTGGATAGATAAAAGGAAATGATCCCTCTATTAAATGGAGCCTTTCAGCAAATCCGTCACTAAACTGGTGCAGGTTTGAGAAACATTCCTCATTGAAGTGATGTGCACATACAAAAAGTGTCCTGGGCACGTTCATAGGCACATTTCCCAAAGTAGTTCTCAGAGATCCTGGGACTGGAGGCCGGTGTAACGATAAATGTTGGTTAATACAACCACCAACCGAACACCTGGATTATAAATGCGCATTTTCTTCATCATGTTGAGTTTGCACTACGAATCAATAACAGGATGGCGCATTCCGAGAGCAAATAGACGGAAGTTATTACAATCATGTTAATACGAGAGACTGATTATATTATTTAAAGTACAGATCTGACAGTTCTACGCCGCCGTACTTAACGAACACACCTAGTCACGTGTGTGCACGAGCTCAATGAGCATTTTAAGAGTGTAACAGCCTGACCAGTGGGGGCAGCAGTGCACTAACCGTGTCTACTCTGCTGCACAAAAAGCAGGAAGCAGACAGAGCCCCGTGTGCGGTTAGCTCGGAGCTAAAGCTAAAAACACTTTGTTAAAATGTCCAAAGGCCAAACGCTGAGAGCTTTGGTGAATGAGCGGCTGACTGCGGCTGCTGAAGAGATCTTTGCGCTGTTTGAAAGAACGATAGCGGAGTATGAGGAGGAACTGTGTCGCTCCAAAGAGGAGAACCAGAGGAACCAGGACACTCCACAGACTCCACGGATTAAAGAGGAGCCAGAGGAGCAGAGCGTCAAACAGGAGGAAGACACGCTCCCAGCACAGGTGAGCTTTATCCACAGTGTTGGAAGTCACTAAATACACGGACTGAAAATACGTAGGTCTTTTCAGAATACTCATTTTGAGTAACTGTCCGGGAGGGGGGTAGGGGCCACGGCTCGTCACACTTTGGGAACGACTGGTGTCCATTTATTTTCTGTCTATAATTTGAATAACAAAGAGAGCCCATGGAACATAAAGGAAACTTGTGTTTGAGGGTTTTAAGGTCACAAATATCCACAAGTATCATAGCAACCAAAAAGCCAATGGAGAGCGAGGTTGGTGAAGGCACTCGGCCCTTCACGCCCGCACCGTTGGTTTGGCAGAGGGCGAGCTGTAGCAACGAGGCTGTTTAAAGATGTTCGTTTGTGGTGTAAGCGTCAATGAGCAACATGACCATAGCTCATTAGACCTAGCCTACAAACAAACAGCTTATTTCTATGGAAATATTGTTCCTTTGGTTCTAATATTCCACAATGTTTCAATAGAAACATGCAGGTGATGTGCCGCCTCCAGAAAGAACATCTGGAGGCTGTGCATTTGTTCTCATCTTGAAATTGATAAACGTATAACAATATTTCTAACAAACCTCAACAAGAAAATGACAGAAAAGCATTTAGTACATTTGTGATTGAAATCAAGAAGTATTCCAATTGTTTTCAGTCAAAATATTAATTTGATTATTTATTTGTTTGGGACAATGCATACTAATGAACAGACATGATATAATATGAATGTAAAAACACTGGATTATAGCCAAAGGCTAATTTCTATCTGTTCTCATAAAAGGATCATAATAAAAATTGCAGTCCCCATTATTTCAGTCAGTTTGGCCCATTCAAGACACTTATATTTTATACCCACCCCCTTCATATTTGCCCAAACATGCAAATATGTCTCTGTAGAAAATTTCACATTGCCACTATAGATGATGCATGTCCGAGGGGGGTCACAGGTCACCTCTGGTGGTGGCTCATGTGGTAGGTCTGTGGGGGATCACAGGTGTTAATTCACTCCTTTATTGGTGGTGGTGTGAGGGAGTGTAGGACTTTAACAACATAGCCAACCTTAAAAGAGCTTGCCTCATTGATAAAGTCCAATAGTCTAATCTTTGCTTTTTCAGAATGTGACAGTGGTGGTGAGGAATGGGTTTTTTATATTAAGTATTTTTAGGCCACTTTTATAGAGCTTTTCAATGGTTTTAAGTGTTGTGGGCGAGGTAAGAGACCAAGTAGTTAAACAATAGTCTATGTGGGGATGATCATAGTAGAAATAACTTTTAGCAGCACTCAGGATTAAGTTGTTGTATTAATACTAATATTTGTCTGTTTGTTCTCAACCCCAGCTTCCAATGGGCGTGCCAGAGTCCAGTGCTGTCTGTGTGAAGACAGAAGAGTCCTCACTGCTTCAACATAGACAAGCTGAGCACAGAGAGGAAACACAGGGACAGGACATCAGCACAGAGCCACATTTACACTCAGAGACTGAGGGACACATGGAGCACTCCTCTGACACTGACAATGATGAAAACTGGAGAGCTCCATTCAGTTGTTCAGCTGCACAGATGGAGACAGAGGCTGATGGAGACCACTGCAACCAAGTCCAGAAAGGCCAAACGCTGAGAGCTTTGGTGAATGAGCGGCTGACTGCGGCTGCTGAAGAGATCTTTGCGCTGTTTGAAAGAACGACAGCGGAGTATGAGGAGGAACTGTGTCGCTCCAAAGAGGAGAACCAGAGGAACCAGGACACTCAGACTCCACGGATTAAAGAGGAGCCAGAGGAGCTCAGCGTCAAACAGGAGGAAGACACGCTCCCAGCACAGGTGAGCTTTATCCACATGATTGTCTAGGATGAAGTGGGGTGAAACGGACCACATAAGGTTGGAGAGCACAGCTTCTGTGTCAATATTTCTTTTCATATATTTATTCATCAGGACCATGTAACAAACGCTTGTTCCACCAGACTGGAACAGTGAGGAATGCAACGTAATATATGTCTCTGATGAGTATTGGTTTATAATGGCAATTATGACATCATACAATAATTCAGATAATAAACATTTTCACCGATAATTAGAAGCCCAAAATACACAAATTCAGAGACATTTACTCTGAAGCTTTCTCCCTTAGAGCTCTCTCTCTGAGCCCTGGCTCCGCCTCCTGCTTCAACCGCTAAGACGGAGCAGAGCAGACGGTGTGTCTGGGTCCATGACTAGCCTTTATGCTAGCCGGTGCATCCATCATAATAAAGTTGCCGTTTGTTTGCAACTGATGTATTTCTACTTCTTCAGGATACGATTTTCAAGCTTCCCATCTCCCTCTGTCCAAGTCGTCTCTGAGCTCATTCTCAAGTTCAGATCGTCTTCATCAAAGCCTCTCCTCCATCACTTGCCCTCTTCTTTACTAATATTATTTACAACTCCCTGACCCCTGGAACTGTCCACTCATCACTCCAAACTGCATCCATCACTCACAATATGAAAATTGTGGGGTAGAGTCTTCAGCCGCTCTGCTCCTCAGCTCTGGAACTCGCGCTGACTTGACCTCCGCAACATTGACTCTTCATCTCTTCAAATCATGACTCTAAACTTGCTCAATCATCACATAACCATTCACACACCAGTTTTGGATTATTATTTTTTCTCTTCACCTGTTTGTTTTTTAATCTGTTCTGTACAGTGGCCTTGGGTGTTCTGAAAGGCACTTATAAATAAAATGTATTACTTATTTATTTATTTTTTTCAGGAGAGTCAAAATATGAATATTAATATTTTTGTGTTTGTTCCCAGCTCCCAGTGGACGTCCTAGAGTCCAGTGCTGTCTGTGTGAAGACAGAAGAGTCCTCACTGCTTCATCATAGACAAACTGAGCACAGAGAGGAAACACAGGGAGAGGACATCAGCACAGAGCCACATTTACACTCAGAGACTGAGGGACACACGGAGCACTCCTCTGACACTGACAATGATGAAGACTGGAGAGCTCCATTCAGTTGTTCAGCTGCACAGATGGTTTCAGCCCAAGGAGCTGATAAGAAGAAACACCAGTGCTCTGTGTGTAAGAAGAGGTTTGGGACTAAGCAGATTTTACAAAGACACATTAGAATTCACACAGGCGAGAGACCATTCAGCTGTTCAATTTGTAAGAAGACATTTACTATAAAGTGCACTCTAGATAAACATGTAAAGATACATGCTACTGAACGACCTTACAGCTGTTCAATATGTGAGAAAACATTTGCCCTAAAGTGTAGTCTAGATGCACATTTAAAAATACACGCAGGCGATAAACCATTCAGTTGCTCCACATGTAATAAGACATTTACCATAAAAGGTAATCTAGATAAACATGTGAGAACACACACTGGAGAGAAACCATTCAGCTGTTTAACCTGTGAGAAGACATTTTCTCAAAAGCTCCATCTACATGAACATGTAAAGACACACACTGGTGAACGACCTTACAGCTGTTCTACATGTGAGAAGACATTTGTCACAAAGTCTCATCTACGTAAACATGAGAGAACACACACTGGTGAACGACCTTACAGCTGCTCAATATGTGAGAAAACATTCACCATAAAGTGTAATCTAGATGTACATATGAGAGTACACACAGGAGAGAGACCATTCAGGTGTTCAACATGTGAGAAGACATTTATCACAAAATCTAGTCTATGTAAACATGAGAGAACGCACACTGGTGAGAGACCTTACACGTGTTCCATTTGTGATAAAGGGTTTTCACAAAGCTCGACTTTGAAAACACACATGCGAACTCACAGAACAGAAACTGAGACTGAAGGCTAATTGGTTGTGTTCATGAGATGCCTACAATTCTGTGCTGGAGTCTGCTGCTTCATTAGGGCCCGAGCACGAATGTTCGAGGAGGGCGAGTCTGTGACTCATCCACCCCACACTTGCAGGTCTACAGTATCTCCTGGTGCACAGAGAAATGGTGTTTAAACAAGGTTAAAACAATAGCTGTATAGCTCCAAAGTTTGGCAAATCCAAAGGTGAAATTATTCAAATGATTCTAGTGAAGTTTAAAACACAGTGGAGCATTTCCACCTTGTGATGTCATTTCATGGTAATACAGGAACACAGTGTTTTCTGTGTGAGAGAAGAACTAAAAAAACTAAGAAAAAAAAGCCCAAATTTAAGTATCATTGAAATACTTTATGCATAAAACAGGTCCATTCTGATTTAGAAGAGGGAGATATTTTTTTAAGTTATTGTCATCCATTTGGGTAAGTAACATGTCTTTATTTTGCAATAAGAAATTGTCACAGTCGTATTGATATCGCTTCTTTTGTTTTGGTGCCACTGTTATCACAAGAACTTGAGAGAAATGGGGCCACAGGTAAACCCTCTCACATGCTTTCAGAGTGAGAGACATGCTTTCGGCAGCTAACATCAGCTAGCTAACCAGCTGCATGAGGTATCTTCATTATACATGTGTAGTTATTGTAACTAGATTCATGTTCTAATATTGCTGTATGATGTGCACAGCTATAAATGCACAATTGCACCTTTTACTTAAAGACCTTCAAATGTATTACTTTATTTATGATTTTCTTTTAAGTAAACCAAGACTTTTATACAATTTTTAAAATGTTTTAACTCCATTTCTGACAAGCCAGCGCCATGTCCGGGGGAAGAAACCAAAGGAATTATTTCTGTGAATGCTCTTGGAACTATCAACAACAAATTAATGAGCAACAAGTAGCCCACAGTTACTTTCAGAGAAGAGGGTGAAAAAACTGCTACCTTCAACTTAAACCTGATTGACACGGTGTCTTTTCCAAAACTTTGTAAAGACAAGAATGCAAAGCCAATGCAACAAGTGATAAAAGACAATGCTAATATAGTTACATCACCCAAAATACAGTTTACAAACAGATTTTTACCACTGTCAGACTGAGGCTGATGTTCACATACAAACAGAAAATAGATTTTTATCACAAAACAAGAGCAAGGAAGTTGGCAAAAGAGCAGCGATCTGTGCCAAATGTCAAGGTCAGAGACACGCTGCTGTTAGGAGACTGCTATCAGAGATGTGAGACACAGAATGCAAACTGGCTCTTATTCTAGTCACACTTTTTCTGAGATTACAAAACTCCTGCCAAAAGTTTAACTCCTCGGTGTGTTGACTAAACAGCTGATTGTGCACGTGGGTGCAGTTGACACCAGGATGGAACAGACTGAAATCTTGAAAGGGGATTTCATTAAATTATTCAAGGAGTTTGATAAAGTGGAGGTTAAGACATTCATCAGTGGACCTCTTCCCAGCACAGACAGAAAGAGGATGAACAAATTAATTGAACACATGGCTGTTCAACGAATGTGTAGACAGAGGACTACACTACATTGAGAACTTTGATCTACTCTGGAAACAAGAGGACCTGTTCATGGGAAATCGCCCAGTGAGAGAAAAGAGGAACAAGAGAAGCATCCCTACTGCGTCAGCCGGATCGAGCCAATATGTCCACCAGCACCACCAGCAGCACAACAACCACAACCATCTCCCCCAGCGAGGGATTCACCAAACCTCCCCCAGGGAACAAGTCAGCAGCACCACCACTGTCACAATTGAAAGTTTCATGTCTAGAGTCACTTCCCCCAGGGCTCTCGTCACAGGCATTGAACCTGTCTGTGACAGCCCCAACAGAGGTGTCAGTCCCAGCAGCACCTCCATCACCTCCCCTGCCCACAGACCAGCCCTGGGTCCCCTTTGTTAAATGCAGGGAATACCACAGTTATACATAAACTTGTACCTTGTTACATAAATATTCATGAATTATTACTGTGGCCTTATTAAATGTACTTCTGAAAATGTTTTGTAACAAAAAATATTTTGTGCCATCAAATAAAAGTCTGCACACATTATCTAGCTTAAAACAGAGCTAATAACAGGAGCTAGCAGTAGATAATGGTTTAAATGTATCAAAATATTCATTAAAATTATGATACCATAAGTATTAGCCAAATAAAAAAACAACAACAATACAACATAAAACAAAGTTGAACTTTCAAAGCTGAAAACGGGGATGTATTTTGTCTGTGACTGAGCTGACCATGTTTAAAATTAACGCATGCGGCAAAAAACAAAACCAATAGCGTCCACTAGAGGGCAGTAATCAACTTTAACATTAACAAAGATTTTTAGAGTGAACATTAAATGTGTTGCAGTACAATCATGTTAAAACGAGATACTGATGATTTTATTTAAGTACAGCTTTGGCAGTTCTACGCCGCCGTACTTAACAAATACATTTTCGGAGTGTAAGCCTGACCAGTGGGGACAGCAGTGCACTAACCGTGTCTACTCTGCTGCACAAAAAGCAGGAAGCAGACAGAGCCCCGTGTGCGGTTAGCTCGGAGCTAAAGCTAAAAACACTTTGTTAAAATGTCCAAAGGCCAAACGCTGAGAGCTTTGGTGAATGAGCGGCTGACTGCGGCTGCTGAAGAGATCTTTGCGCTGTTTGAAAGAACGATAGCGGAGTATGAGGAGGAACTGTGTCGCTCCAAAGAGGAGAACCAGAGGAACCAGGACACTCCACAGACTCCACGGATTAAAGAGGAGCCAGAGGAGCAGAGCGTCAAACAGGAGGAAGACACGCTCCCAGCACAGGTGAGCTTTATCCACAGTGTTGGAAGTCACTAAATACACGGACTGAAAATACGTAGGTCTTTTCAGAATACTTACTATATACTACTATAGACTATAGAATACTCTTAGAATACTCATTTTGAGTAACTGTCCGGGAGGGGCTGGTGTCCATTTATTTTCTGTCTATAATTTGAATAACAAACAGAGCTCATGGAACATAAAGGAAACTTGTGTTTGAGGGTTTTAAGTAGAGATGTTACACTCGAGCCTCTCAGCTCGACCCTATGAAGCGGAAGTGTTGCATTGTTTCGATACGCGCTTCACCACACCAAAAATCACGTGACCAGTCAAACCGAGGCGTCAGAAGTGTCAGAAATACGTGTCGAGCTACGGTTTCAAGCTGACATTTATGCACCAAACACCCGGAGACAACGCCAACTGCAGTGGCTGCTGCTGTTGGCAGGTGAGTCTGTTCATTTATGTGGGTCATTACATGCTTCAGTATACACACAGACAAAATGTTACATCATTTTATTCTCCAATTTTTCCAGTTTAAAATGCCTCTCTAGCTGCAAACTCTTTAGTTGGCCAAGTCAGAGTACAATTAATACAAACATATAAGTATAGGACACAAAGACACCAGTTTGAAAAGTAATTTTTTTATTAGAAAGTCGCCATTTTATTGGTATAGCACATGTAAAAACGTGAGTTGCGCCAAAGTGAGAAAAGCAACTTAATTTAAACACACGTTGACACAAAATAATGTAAAACAATTCCATAATAAACAGAATAATAAGTTATAAGAGAATAAAAAAATGGAAGTGATAAAATTCATCCAGGTAAAAGTCACAGAAAAGGGCAGTGGGGGTTAGAGGAAGTCTTTCTGTGTAATGCAATGCAGTATGTTGATTTAAGGCCAAAATAGAGAAATAAAAACACCAGGCTCATGTAGAGTGAGTTAATACAAAATGTAAGGTCAGAATAACAAGCCTGACAGCAGTATTTACAGAGAGAGGGTGATGATTTTTCAATAGAAAGTGAATTAGAGCTAGAATTAATAGAACCAAAAAATACAGCAGTGTAGAACTCCAAAATCTGCACTTAATACAAAAATCAGCATTATCATGTTTTATCATGATGGTGTCATGAAATATGTGATAAGTTATGTGTAAAAGTGCTGCATCAAAAGAGGGTCTATCTGTTTTGTCGCAGCAGCAGCTCTTCACATAAATATATATAATCCCATTATACTATATTATATTATAATCCCAAGAAAATAATAATTAGTGCTCTAATAAAAATGTTTGTTTGACTTAGACTCAATCATTGAAGCGATTAAAGGCTTAAAGCCAGGGACGTAGTTGGACATGAACCTTTACTAGGACCTGCACTCTCCCATTTGTGCAGTAGATATTAGGTATTAAAACATCAATAGTGACATTCTTCAGCTGAAAATAGAGTTTATTTAAAACTCGATTTTTATTTATACATGACACTCCATACTTTAAAAAGAAAGAGAGTGTACAATGGTGCAATAATAAAGTTTGACTGAAGTACAGTACCTCCCTTTTGTCATGTTAGTGTATGAATATTTAACTGTAATACCACTATCGACCACTGAGGCAACATGGCGTATTATTCATTACGTCGATCGCGATCTACCAGTCGATCGCGAAGGCATTTTGGGTAGATCACGTCATCCATACAGTCACATGACTAATATACAGGACAACAGTCGGACTACACCTGACTCTAGGTCACATCATGGGCGCTGCACACGCATAAACAAGCGCGAGTTAACTTAACCCTATAGCGTCGGATACTATCGTCGCCGATAGACTCGCGGTTGCAGACTTTCCAGCAGAGTAACTCCGCGCTGAGTCGTGCTCTCATGTAAATTCAAACGGCGTCTCAAAGCAGAGACATGGGGCTATCTAAATATTTTACCATCATTATGGTAATCTGCCTCTGTTGTCCCTCAAAGGTGACGAATGAGAGCGCGGGGCTGCGGGGATTTTCACACTCATTTATTCGATGTGTAAAAGAAAAAATACGGGTGGATGTGTAAAATAGAAGTAGTTGTGTGAAAAAATGCAGTAGATTCTGATACTTCATTTAACATGATTTTTATGGCTATAAAAAAAGACAAAACCGTAATCAACATGATTAGCTCTGTTATCGCTTTCAAACAAAAAATGCAATTTTACTCCTGACTGTCAGAAGCTACTGCCCGAACTGTGCATCCCCCACTGATTCTATTCAGTGCAAGTCATCAGAGCAGTAATCATCATTCAAGTAATTATGAACATGTAAGAAGTTCAGGTGTGTTGTGCAGTATTATCTCATGACGTTGTGCAAGGTACATCAAAATGCACTGTACATGTAAGAATTCATAATACATTTACAAATAAATATATGTTTAACATTTTTGTATTAGGTGGTAGATCTTTCAGACAGGATCTGGATTTTAAAAGTAGCTCACATACTGAAAAAGTCTGAGCACCCCTGGTGTAAATAGTCTTAATTTGAAAAGTTTGGGTCAAACATTTGATCTCTGGATGATCAATGAAACAGACACAAATGAAACAAAACGTAACTCCCGATGTGTTTTTTGAGATTGCAGTAGCAAAACAGCCTGGTGATGATCTGAAACGCTCATTTAAAGTTCATATAAATGGCCCTCGTTTCATTTCAGATTCAAGTGCCTATTTTTCTCTTTGGCTGTCACTTAATTTACAAAGCTCTTCTTTCTCAGCTGATAAAACAGCCAGATGATGGAGCCTATCTTGTGTCACTTTGCAGCACACTAAAGACCGCTCACAGCTGCATTTGTGGACAGGTTTGTGAGGCATATCTGAAGAACTTGGGTTGGAAACATTATTTTATCCAGCAGGTTGAAAACACATTATGTCTTTTGAGATTATCTTTTGGTGCCAGATGCCAGTTTTTGGCCCCTAAGACCTCCTCAGATTTGATCTCTACCTTATAGTGGTCTGAAGGCCCTGCTGCTCATTAAGAAAGCTAACAGTGGATTACAGGCTCCTCTGAGGTCATTTACAGAGGAAAAACACTGATCCACCTCAGGGACCATTCGATCAATGCAGGGCAAGTACAGTACGTTTTATTTTTTACTTTTCTACATCACTGAGGTCATCAGCTGCTCCAACATTATCCTGCATTCTTTTCTGCTTCTGTCTTAGTGTAGAACACATGGCTCTTGAGTCTGGTTTGCAGCACAAATGTCTTTCACAGCAGTGTAGAGGTCAGTGGCCTTCTCATGTGTGTGGAACTTTTCACGAGGTCTTCTCATATGTGGAGCTGTTTCCACGTGTCACAAACCCTTGTACTCTGTAGTGTCACTTTGAAGATTGCGGTTAAGTTCTGTCCCTTGCTGAGCTTGGTTAGCAGCCCAACTGCCATTGAGCTACTGGTGCTTCTGAGGCACTGAAGGAGAGCGGGAACATTCTCAGGAACGTTCTTCACAGCCCTGAGTTGGTCCTCCCAGCCAAGGAATATAAACTCTCTAAAAGTTCAAAGAGCCCTGGCTCCTGGTATCAGTGAACACATATACATATGAATGGCCTCTGGATGTTTTGCCTGTGCCTGTACGCCACCTACAGTACGCCACCTGTACAACACGCCACCTAGAGTACGCCACCTAGAGTACGCCACCTAGAGTACGCCACCTAGAGTACGCCACCTAGAGTACGCCACCTAGAGTACGCCACCTAGAGTACGCCACCTAGAGTACGCCACCTAGAGTACGCCGCCTGTACAACATGCCACCTACAGTGCCGCTCATCACTGATGCGCCATCATAAGATGCACTAGTTTGTCCTATTGCGGTGTTGGGCTCATCAAATGCCTTAAGTGTTGTCATTGTGAGCAAGTGACCTTTCACCCCTGTGTCCACAACATACACACAGCCAGATGCTCAGTAGTGCCATCTTTGGCTTTATCAGCAATTACTGAGAACATTCTTGCTTGCTTGATCTCCTGTATTATCTTGGCTGTGACTTCACTAGCGCAGTGTTCAGTTATCTCGTTTCGAGCGAGTGGTAAAACGTAAGTCTGAAGGGGCTGAATGTGATTGCAGGAAAGCGTCAAACTTCTGTAGAAGTTTCATGCAAAAAACTTTCTGATATCCATCTTCAAAGAGTTGGTACAGGATAAGCCAGTAGTATTAACACTCATGAAAAAGAAGGTAAGCTAGCCCACGAGCTAGCAGTACTGTACTGTGTGCGTGTTACGGTTCTATTAAAATAATGCATTTTGTGTTTATAGTTGTATGAGCGCACATCACACTGATGGGTTTATGATACATGGTCGGAAAATTCCTGTATCTTTGACTCTGCTCTTTTTAGCCACGTATATATAATTATATATAATATAATTGTATATATAATTACTCTGACCATGAGCATTATCTAATACACAGAATATGTGTTAAGGGCCAGTTGGTGACTTGATGTCCTCTGGTCACGGCGATCCTTCGTCTGGAGCCTGTGCATTTGTTCTCACCTTGAGCTTGTTAGAAATATTGTTATACATTTATCAAACATCAACCAAGATAATGACAAACATTTAGCACATTTCTGATTGAATTAAATAAATATTCTGATCATTGTTTTGAGTCAAAATATGAATATTAATATTTGTGTGTTTGTTCCTCACCCCAGCTCCCAGTGGGCGTCCAAGAGTCCAATGCTGTCTGTGTGAAGACAGAAGAGTCCTCACTGCTTCAACATAGACAAACTGAGCACAGAGAGGAAACACAGGGAGAGGACATCAGCACAGAGCCACATTTACACTCAGAGACTGAGGGACACATGGAGCACTCCTCTGACACTGACAATGATGAAAACTGGAGAGCTCCATTCAGCTGTTCAGCTGCACAGATGGAGACAGAGGCTGATGGAGACCACTGCAACCAAGTCCAGAAAGGCCAAACGCTGAGAGCTTTGGTGAATGAGCGGCTGACTGCGGCTGCTGAAGAGATCTTTTCGCTGTTTGAAAGAACGATAGCAGAGTATGAGGAGGAACTGTGTCGCTCCAAAGAGGAGAACCAGAGGAACCAGGACACTCAGACTCCACGGATTAAAGAGGAGCCAGAGGAGCTCAGCGTCAAACAGGAGGAAGACACGCTCCCAGCACAGGTGAGCTTTATCCAAATGATTGTCTAGGATGAAGTTAGGTGAAACGGACCACCTCAGGTTGGAGGGGCACAGCTTCTGTTTCAGTATTTCATTTAATATATTTATTTATCAGGACCACGTACAATTAGATGAAGCATGAAACAAACACTTGTACCACCAGATTGAACAGTGTGGGATGCACCATAATATTGGTCACGATAAGTATCGGCCAAGGCAAGGCAAGTTTATTTGTATAGCACGATTTGTACACAAAGTAATTCAATGTGCTTTACAGAATAAGAAGGACATTAAAATCACACAAATCAAAATATAAACACAAATAATCATCATAAAATTATTATTAAAACAGAAGAGTGCAGAATAAAAACCTTTCAGCTGAACAGAACTGTTTTGAGCCTGGATTTAAACATTGTCAAAGTAGAGGCCTGTCTCACATCTTCAGGAAGATTGTTCTAGGTTTTATTTGCATAAAACTCAAAGGCTGATTCCCCATGTTTAGTCCTGACTCTGAGGACTTCAGGGACCTGCCTCCTGCTGGTGCCCAGAGTGTGAGATGGTTCATGTGGCTCTAATATGTGGGAGATGTTCTTTGGTGCTGGTCCATGGAGAGACTTGTTCACAAGCAGAGCTGCTTTAAAGTCTATTCTCTGAGCCACAAACCTGAGCACAGGACACATGTGTGAAGTACTTCCTGGTTCTAGTCAGGACCCGAGCAGCAGTGTTCTGGATGTACTGTTCTGTGTTAAGGCTTGTTTTTTTAGAGGCCAGTGAGCAGGCCGTTACAGTAGTCTAACCTACTGGACACAAATGCACGGATAAGTCTCTCTAAGTCTGGCTTTGACAGTTTACATTTGATTTTTGCAATGTTTTTAGGTGGTAAAAAGCTGCAGATGTTATTGATTTGATGTGGATGTTTAAGTTCAAGTCTGAGTCCATTATTGCCTCTAGATTTCTAGCCTGATTTGAAGGTTTTAGAGAGAGAGACTGGAGGTGACTGCTGACACTTTCTCTGTGTTTCTGTGGCCAAAGATGATGACTTGAGTCTTGTCTGAGTTTAGCTGGAGAAAGTTGTTTTTCCTCCACACACTGATCTGTTGGATGCAGTGAGTGAATCCACTGGTCTATATTCACCTGCTGCAGTGAGACATGGATCTGAGTGTCGGCTGCAGAGTTGTGGTAGTACACATTATTGCTGCGTATTAACTGGCCTAACAGCAGCATGTAGAGATTGAACAACAGGGGTCCCAGAATTGACCCCTGGGGCACCCCACAGGTCAGGGACATTTTATCTGAGACACATTTTCCAATTTCAACAAAGTACTCCCTGTTTTCTAGATGGGACCTTAACCAGTTTAGTGCCCTACCAGTGATGCCCTCCCAGTCCTCTAGTCTCTGTAAGAGGATCCCATGATGGACAGTGTCAAAAGCAGCACTCAGATCTAACAGGATCAAGACTGGGACTTTGCCTGCATCAGTGTTCAGGCGGATGTCATTCGTCACCTTGATAAGAGCAGTCTCAGTGCTGTGGTGGGGTCTAAAACCTGACTGGAAAACATCAAAGGAGTTGTTAATTTGGAGAAAGTTAATAAGCTGTTGGTAAAAAAACTGTATTGAGGACTTTGCCTAAAAACGGCAGATTCGAGATTGGTCTGTAATTGTTCAATATTGGCATCAAGACTGCTCTTCTCTAGGAGAGGCTTGATAACTGCAGTTTTCAAAGCTCTTGAGAATGTTCCAGACTGAAGTGACATGTTAACTATGCAAGTGAGTGGTGACAGGAAACTGTTGAGAAATTTAGTGGGTAACACATTGGGGCAGCATGTAAATGAACTCAGACTGGTGACAATTTCTTTGACAGTTTTGTCAGTTACTTGTGCAAAGTGAGTCAGCTCAGTCTTGGTGGGTGCAGCGATGTTATGTGCATCGTGGAATTGATGGCATTTTTAACCTTGTCATTAAAGAATACTGCAAACTCATTGCACTTAGATGTGGAAATTAGTTCTAATGGCAGCGGAGCTGGAGGGTTTGTTAATCTGTTTACTGTTGCAAACAGGACATGAGAGTTGTTACTGCAACTTCCAATAATGTCAGAAAAATCCCTCTCCCTTGTTCTGCTTAAACTGTGGTTGTACATCTTTTCTCTGTAAATCTCATAATGAACCTGGAGCTTTGACTTGCACCATTCCCGCTCGGCCCTCCCTTTTCTGTGCCCTGACTGAGTCATCATTCCTCCATGGCACTTTCTGCTCATCTTTATCCATGTGAACCTTCATTGGGGCAATGGTGTCTAGAACATTCAAAACACTCAAAGTCACAGAGTTCAACAAATCATCAGCATTAGAACATGCGGCATTTTCAAAGTGTATCATTTCCATGAGCAGTGCACCTGTGTTATCATTTATGTGTCTCCTTCGTACAACTACAGGACCAGCCACTGGTTTGAGAATAACAGATAAATCAAAGAAGAGACAGAAATGATCAGACAGAGGAACATTGACCACATTGACATAGGTGGGTACGGGGATGACTTCAGTGTAATTGATGCCAGAACTCTTGATCACACTATATTAGGTTTGAGGGGAGCCATCTTAATTCCTGATCTGATGAGGCTTTCTAGATGGTTGCGAAGGAACGTGGGTGAAGGTGAGGAGGAGAGTGAAGAGTCCCTAGAGGAAGTAGAGGTATCAAAGGGGACCAAGGGCTGCTCTGTAGGCAGGGGGAGGTGATGGAGGTGCTGCTGGGACTGAAACCTCTCCTTGGGCTGTCACAGACAGGTTCAAGGCCTGTGACAAGGGCCCTGGGGGAAGTGACTCTGGAGACGGATCTTTCACTTGGGAAGGTGGTGGTGCTGCTGACTTGTTCCCTGGGGGAGGTGGTGATTCTGATGAATCCCTTGTTGAGGGAGATGGTTGTGCTGCTGGTGGTGACTCCTTTGCTGGGGGAGGTGGTGGTTTTAGTTGTGGTGCTGCTGATGGTGCTGACATATAGGCTCAGTCTCTTGCTGGCACAGCAGGGATGCTTCTCTCTTTAATCTTTCCTTTCACTGGCCCAGGACCCTGTCCAGGTCAGTGCCTCAGAGCATAGAGGACGTTATGCGTCAGCACTCTCAATCCACCTCTGCTCAGGTGCGGCCCATTTCCCTTGAACAGGTCCCCTTATTTCCAGAATAGATCAAAGTTCTCAATGTGTAGTGCAGTCCTCTGATGGCACACATGTTGAATAGCCATGTGTTCAGCTGAAGCAGCCTTGTGAATTTGTTCACCTTCTTTCTGTCTGTTCTGGGAAGAGGTCCACTGATGAAAGTCTTAACCTCCACTTTATCAAACTCCTCAACTAATTTATTGAAATCCCCTTTCAAGATTTCAGTCTGTTCCATTCTGGCGTCAATTGTACCCACATGCACAATTAGCTGTTTAACTCCTCAGTGTGTTGAAAAAAACTTTCGGCAGGAGTTTTGTAATCTCAGAAACAGTGTGACTGGGATAGGAGCGAGTTTGGATTCCTCTGTGTCTCACATCTTTGATAGCACCGTCTCCTAACAGCAGCGAATCTCTGACCTTGACATTTGGCACAGATCGCATATCTGCCGCTGCTCTTTTGCCAACTTCATTGCTCTTGTTTTGTGACAAAAATACATTTTCTGTTTGTATGTTAAGATCAGTTTGTGACAGTGGGAAAAATCTGTTTGTAAGCTGTATTTTGGTGATGTAACTATCAGCATTGTCTCTTATCACTTGTTGTCGGCTTGGCATTCATCTCCTTACAAAGTTTTGTAAAAAAAACACCATATAATTCACTCTCTGAAAGTAACTGTGGGTTGCTTATCACTGGAAGTCACAGGGAGCGTCCGGTAAAGTCCCTTTTCAGATTCTAAAACAAATATCCGTGTTTGTAGCTCACTAATTTCTTGTTGATAGCTCCGACAGCGTTCACAGAAAGAATTCCTTTGATTTATTCCCCCGGACATGTCGCTGGCTTGTCAGAAATTTAGTAAAAAAAAAATGTAAAAAAAGGTTTAAAGTCTCGGTTTACTTAAAAGAAAATCATACCTAAACAAATCTTCCAGCACTAGAAGAGGTAAAATGATTAAAAAGCAAAGTAGCAAGCAAAGCACTTTTAAAACGCACTAATGACCTCCTCATAGCTTCTGACTCTGGCCTTCTCTCCATCCTCATCCTCCTCGATTTAACAGCAGCCTTTGACACCATCTCACACACCACTCTCTTTCACAGACTCCAGTCTAGCAGTATCTCTCACACTCCTCTCTCCTGCTTCTCTTCATATCTCTGTGATCGCAGTCAATTCATTCAACTTAACCCTCGCAGTCCTCTCTCCTTTCCTGTCTCCACTGGTGTGCCCCAGGGCTCTGTCCTTGGGCCCCTCCTCTTCTCTCCTCCTGTTCTGCTCCTCTCCTATCTCCTTCTGCTCCTCGTCTCTCTTTCTCTGCTCCTCCTCCTCTTCCTCTCTCCCCCTCTCCTCTCTCCAGCTCTCTGTTCCTTTCCCTCTTCTCTGCTCCTCCTCCTCTCTCTGCTCCTCCTTCTCTCTGCAGCTCTGTTCCCTCCGCCCATCTCGTCACCATGGGGGAGGAGACCCTTCAGCCGCTCTGCTCCTCAGCTCTGGAACTCGCTCTGACTTGACCTCCGCAACATCGACTATTCGTCTCTTCACATCACGATTCAAAACTTGCTCAATCAGCACATAACCATTCACACTCCAGTTTTGGATTATTTTTTCTCTTCACCTGTTTCTGTTTTTAATCTGTTCTGTACAGTGGCCTTGGGTGTTTTGAAAGGCAAATGTATTATTATTTGTATTATTATTATTATTACTATTATATTGTTGTTGTTGTTGCTGTTTTTGTTTTCAGGAGAGTCAAAATATATTAATATTTGTGTGTTTGTGCCCAGCTCTCAGTGGGTGTCCCAGAGTCCAGTGCTGTCTGTGTGAAGACAGAAGAGTCCTCAATGCTTCATCATAGACAAACTGAGCACAGAGAGGAAACACAGGGAGAGGACATCAGCATAGAGCCACATTTACACTCAGAGACTGAGGGACACACGGAGCACTCCTCTGACACTGACAATGATGAAGACTGGAGAGCTCCAATCAGCTGTTCACCTGCACAGATGGTTTCAGCTCAAGGAGCTGATAAGAAGAAACACCAGTGCCCTGTGTGTAAGAAGAGGTTTGGGACTAAGCAGATTTTACAAAGACACATAAGAATTCACACAGGAGAGAGACCATTCAGCTGTTCAATTTGTAAGAAATCATTTACTCTAAAGTGCAATCGAGATAAACATGTAAAGACACATGCCACTGAACGACCTTACAGCTGTCCAACATGTGAGAAAACATTTGCCCTAAAACATAGTCTAGATTCACATTTAAGAATACACACAGGAGATAAACCATTTAGCTGCTCAACATGTAAGAAGACATTTACCATAAAAGGTAATCTAGATAAACATGTGAGAACACATGCTGGAGAGAAACCATTCAGCTGTTTAACTTGTGAGAAGACATTTTCTCAAAAGGCCCATCTACATGAACATGTAAAGACACACACCGGTGAACGACCTTACAGCTGTTCTACATGTGAGAAGACATTTGTCACAAAGTCTCATCTACATAAACATGAGAGAACGCACACTGGTGAACGACCTTACAGCTGCTCAACATGTGAGAAGACATTTATCACAAAGTCTCATCTATGTAAGCACGAGAGAACGCACACTGGTGAACGACCTTACAGCTGCTCAACATGTGAAAAAATGTTTGCCCTAAAGTGTAATCTAGATGCACATATGAGATTACACACAGGAGAGAGACCATTCAGCTGCTCAGCATGTGAGAAAACATTTACCATAAAGTGTAATCTAGATGCACATATGAGATTACACACAGGAGAGAGACCATTCAGCTGTTCAACATGTGAGAAGACATTTGTCACAAAGTATAGTCTATGCAAACATGAGAGAACGCACACTGGTGAGAGGCCTTAGAGTTGTTCCATTTATGATTAATGGTTTTCTCAAAGCTCGACTTTGAGAACACACATAAGAACTCACAGAACAGAAAGTGACTGAAGACTAATTGGTTGTGTTCATGAGATGTTATAAAGAGCCTAGAATTCTGTGTTGGAGTCTGCTGCTTCATTAGGGCCCAAGCACGAATGTGTGAGGACAGCGAGTCTGTGACTCATCCACCGCACACTCACAGGTCTCCAGTATCTCCTGGTGCACAGAGAAATTATGTTTAAATGAGGCTAAAACAATAGCTGCCAAAGTTTGGCAAATCCAGGGCTGAAATTATTCAAATGATTCTAGTGAAGTTTAAAACACAGTAGAGCACTTCCTGTATTATACAGGGATTATACAAGGTGGAACAGAGTGTTTTCTGTTTGAGAGAAGAACCCAGGCCAAATGTAAATGTCATTGAAATGTTTTATGCATAAAACGGATCCATTCTGATTTAGAAGAGGAAGATATTTTTTATTAAGTTATTGTTGTCCATTTGGGTAAAACATGTCTTTATTTTGCAATAAGAAGTTGTATTACACAGTTGTATAGATATTGTTTCTTTTGGTTTGGTGCCACTGAGAGCTTTCGGCAGCTAACGCCAGCTAGCTAACCAGCTGCACGAGGTATCTTGATCATATATGTGTAATTACTGTTACTAAATTCATGTTCTAATATTGCTGTATGATGTGCGCAGACAGAAATACACAAATAGACTCATTTAAAGACCTCCAAAGTGAGATCATTTTACTTTCCAGTTCTGTGTGAGCAAAGCCACGATGGAGTGTGGAGTTATACTGTTTTATTTGTCTTGTAGTTTTCAGTGTTTCATGGCATTTTGTTAAGGCCAGTACTCGAGAACCATGTGCAGTGTGGTCCTGGAGGAGCTGCAGTGAAAATAAAAATAAAGCTGTGATTAGGAGATAAGAGTGGTTTAAGACAAGTTAAACTTCACTAAAGTTATTTTACAACACATTTAATGAAAGGGTTTTCTTCTGCACTTCATGGTTATATTTCTGTTCTAGATATGGAAGTTTAATTTTTAACTTCAAACAAAATGCACAAAGTTCATTCAAGTTATACAAGTTAAAATAGTTTTTGCATAAATAAATTCATTGCAATCAAAGTTGTATTCATCCATCCATTTTCTTCCTCTTATCCGGGGCTGGGTCACGGAGGCAGCAGTCTAAGCAGACTCCCAGACTTTCCTCACCCCAGACACGTCCTCCAGCTCCTCCGATGGGACCCAAGGTGTTCCCAGGCCATCCGAAAGACATAGTCCCTCCAGTGTGTCCTGGGTCTTCCCTGGGCCTCCTCCCGGTGGGACATGCCCGGAATACCTCCCTAGGGAGGTGTTCAGGAGGCATCCTGAACAGATGCCCGAGCCACCTCAGCTGGCTCCTCTCGATGTGGAGGAGCAACAGCTCTACTCTGAGCTTTTCCCATGTAACCGAGCTCACCCTGGGTGCACCTGGCTACCCTGTGGAGGAAACCAAAGGACAAGATTGCGGATACAAGAGGCTGCTCTTGTATCCGTAATCTTGTCCTTTTGGTCATTACCCAAAGCTCATGACTATAGGTGATTGTAGGAACGTAGATTGATCAGTAAATCGGCTCAGCTCCTTCTTTACCACAATAGACCGACACAGCGACTGCCTAACTGCAGATCTGCACCAATCCACCTGTCAATCTCATGCTCCATCCTTCCCTCACTCATGAACAAGAACCCGAGATGCTTGGAATAGAAATAGAAAATGCAAAATGGTCCTAAACAAACTGTTTGGTTGTCAATCATACAAAAATAAGACAATGGAGCTGCACATAAATAACTCCATTATTAAAGAAACTATTTCCTTAGCTACTCATTTAAACATCTGTAAAGGAGATCACCCAACACTTCACTCCACCTGCTTGTGCTGATAATATCACTGACCCTGACCAGGCTCTGTTCAGTATCACTGATATTTCAGACCATGAAGTTGCCAAAGTAATTTCAATCTTAAAAAACTCAAAAGCACTTGATGCAAATAGTCTAAATACAAATTATTTGAAAGAATTTAACGATCCTCTTGTACAACCAATCATCCACCTCCTCAACATTCGGTTGTCCCAACTGGTTGGAAAGTAGCAGCAGTAACACCACTTTTTAAATGAGGTGCTAAAACAAACATGTCTAATTATCGGACTCTAAGCAGACTTTCTGTTATACCTAAAATAGCTGAGAGGTGGGTGGAAGGTCAAACTTCTCACTGCTCATTTAGAAAACACCAAATCCTTGTTACATCCACTACAGTTTTGCTTTTGTAGCCATCACTCCACAGACACTGCCCTGTGTGTGTTAACAGAAAACATAAAGCGCTTGCTTAATAGCAGTCACTGTGTTGGGGACGTCTTCTTAGACTTGAAGAAAGACTTTGACACTGTAAACCATCAGATCTTACTGTCCATGTTGACTCATTTTGACATCTCTAGTCAAACTCTTCAGTGGTTTATATTGTATCTGTCCTGGAGGAAACAGTATGTGGAAGTTGATGGAGTAAAGTCTTTGTGTTTAGATTGTGATGTTGGAGCCAGAGGTCAGTCCTTGGGCCGGTTTTAATCTCCCTCTGTATCAATAACTTACCAAATACTTGTCCAAAAGTATTCTCACAGATGTATGCGGATGATGCAATCATCTACACTCAAGCCAAAAACCTTCAGCAGCTGCTGAGGACCTCACAGGTGCTGAGGACCTCACAGGTGCTGAGGACCTCACAGCTGCTGAGGACCTCACAGCTGCTGAGGACCTCACAGGTGCCTTATCGTCAGTGCATAAGTGGTTTAAAGACTTGTGCCTCTTGTTAAACACCAAAAACTGTCTGTATGTACTTCTCAAAATGTCATACTGAATTAAAGCAGTCAAATTTCTTTCTTATCGGAGTAGAACTTCATCTGTCCCAGAATTTAAATACCTTTACATCCTAGACCCAACATTGTCCTTCAAAAGTCACGTAAAAAAGTGTCTCAGGTGATTCAATTCAATAATCAGAATTTTCATCAAATTCAGAATAACTTAATCCCGAGTACTGCTAAAACTTATTTCTACTCTAAGATCATCCCCCACATAGACTATTGTTTAACTACTTGGTCTCTTATCTGGCCCACAACACTTAAAACCATTGAAAACATCTATGAAAGTGGCCTAAAAATATTTGATAAAAAACCCATTTATCACCACCACTGTCACATTCTGAAAAACTATTGAACTTTAACAACATGGTCAACCTTAAAAGAGCTTGCCTCATTGATAAAGTCCTACACTCCCTCACACTACCACCGATAAAGGAGTGCAATAACACCTGTGACCCCCCACAGACCCACCACATGAGCCACCACCAGAGGTGACCTATGACCCCCCTCAGACAAACCACCTTTGGTCAGAATGTATTATAGTTAGTTTGGTTAGTCTTTATTTAAGGGACCATGTACAGAGACATTAAGCATAAAACAGAGATGTTCTGCACCAGATTATAGCTAAGTAGCTAATTTCCATTTGCAGTCCCTGGTTTACAGAGAAAAAATACAGTAGTCACAATAATAATAAAAAGCAGATAAGAACTTATAATTTCTATGCACATTCGCACGTCTCAGTCATTCATCCAGTTCAGACACTCTGATGCACACACATTACCATACTTAAAGTACATTACACACTTTACATATTACATTTAAAACACAATAAAAAAAACCTCAGTGCTGGTAAGTGTAGTTGTCCCAAAGCCATTTTTTTAGTTCAGAGGAGAATGTCGTATGGTTTGTGATAGTTCTTATTTCAGGTGGGTGGTTGTTCCATTGTTTTATTGCATTGTAGGAAAAGGCTGTTGCAAAAGCAGTTTTCCGTTTTGGGGTGATACATTGTCCGGTGGTGGAAGCTCGTGTGGTTCTGGAGGAGACGGTGGATGCGCACTGGACCAAGTGTCTGAGCGGTGTAGGGGCAGAATTATTTAGTATTTTGTGGACCAGCCTGGAGAGATGCTTGCTTTTGTAGATTGTCCAAGTTCAACAGTTTATATTTCTGTAGGATATGGCAGTGGTGGTGGTGTCGAGGTTTTCTGTCTAATAATTTTAATGCTTGTTTGTGGAGGGATTCTAGGGGTTTGCGTTGATTTGTTTGCTTGTGACCAGCAGAGTTTACAGTAATGGAACCGGGACATAATCATGGCGTATGTGATGCTTCCAGGGTTAATAAGTTTCTTATACTTTTGAAGGTTTTTATATGATATTTCAGGCTATGGTACATTTGTTTTATATGTTTTTTAAAAGTTAGGGTAGGATCCAGTGTAATGCCAAGGTATTTATACTCAGAGACGTTTTGGATTGCTTGACTGTGCACATTGACTTTTGGAAGGACTATTTTTTTACTTTTATTTGTGAAATACATTGTGGCAGTTTTTTGTACATTTAGAGTGAGACATGATCTGTCCAAGGTGTGACCTGTGGAATAGTCTCTAACCCTGAGACAATGTCCCATGTACAGTTCTTTTAAAGCTCGGATGAAAAAACGTTCATGGTCAAACCAAACATGCATCATTTATAGTGGCAATGTGACTTTAACTTTTCAAACATATTTGCATTTTTGGGCAAATATGAAAGGGATGGTTATAGAATGTAAGTGTCTTGAATGGGCCAAAGTGACTGAAATAATGGGGACTGTGTAATGAATGGAATGTGCAATATTTTCTACAACTTTCTCCAGCTAAACTCAGACAAGACTCAAGTCATCATCTTTGGCCACAGAAACATAGAGAAAGTGTCAGCAGTCACCTCCAGTCTCTCTAAAACCTTCAAATCAGGCTAGAAATCTGGAGGTAATAATGGACTCAGACTTCAACTTAAACATCCACATCAACTCAATAACATCTGCAGCTTTTTACCATCTAAAAAACATTGCAAAAATCAAATGTATACTGTCAAAGCCAGACTTAGAGAGACTTCCATGCATTTGTCTCCAGTAGGTTAGACGACTGTAACGTCCTGCTCACTGGCCTCTCCAAACGAGCCTTAAGACAGAACAGTACATCCAGAACACTGCTGCTCGGGTCCTGACTAGAACCAGGAAGTACTTCACACATGTGTCCAGCACCAAAGAACATCTCCCACAGGTTAGAGCCACATGAACCATCTCACACTCTGAGGACTAAACATGGGGAATCAGTGTTTCAGTTTTCTGCAGCTAAAACCTGGAACATTCTTCCTGAAGATGTGAGACAGGCCTCTACTTTGACAATGTTTAAATCCAGTTCTGCATATGACTGAAAGGGTTTTATTCTGCACTTTTCTCCTTTAATGTTTTATTTGAGATTATTTATGTTTTGATTTATGTGATTTTAATGTCTTTCTTATTCTGTAAAGCACTTTGAATTATCTTGTGTATGAATTGTGCTGCACTTGCCTTTCCTTAAATTTATCAATCTCAAAATGAGAACAAATGCACAGCCTGGATGTAACTGTGGAGGCAGCATGTTACCTGAATGTTTCCATGGAAATAGGAAGTTAAAACCATATTTTGGGACATTCTCTATGGATATGGATGGATCTGCAACTGCTGTTGTGAATTTGGGCTTTACAGAAATAAATTGTAATTGTAAATTGATTACTGTGGAATATTATAACCAAAGGAACAATATTTCCATAGAAATAAACAGTTTGTGTTGACATGACAACATATGGTTAAGAACTAACTGCACCAAAACTGAGACGGGAAAGAGGCTTTTTGCTTCACAAAAATGGAACACACTACAAGGAAAAGCAAAACTGGTTATGTTGGTGACACAATCACAATTTAATAATCTGGTATCCCCTATTTATCACTCCATCCTCAAACCTAAATCTAAACAAGGAAAGCAATAGGACTAGCAAGTATGCTAATAGCTAGTATGCTAATAGCCACTATGCTAATAGGTGTGAGCCCATTAGGGGCTTGAATGATTATGCTAAATATGACTTGGGCACAGTTCACACTTTGCGCAGCTCATTAGACCTAGTCTACAAACAGAAACAGAAACAAACAGGTGTGTCAGTTTCAGTGTAGTTAGCTCCTCCCTTCAGACAGACATAAGGCAGTGTTTACCAGCAATCTGACCAGAACTGAAGAATAGGCTTGGACAAGCAGCCAAATGTCTTCACTCCCACAACTTTTTGTCCAGTGACAGATTTGAATTTTTCTTTTACTATATCTGGTACTAATTTTATTCAGATGGGGCTAAATTCACCATGGAATACTTAATCTGGATGAGATTGGTATGGTATCGGTGTCTGCAGTTGTAAATATAAAAAAAATCGGATCAGGAGCCAAAAAAAGTTGACGTTCCACTATCTCCTCTGGTGTCCACAAGGCTCCATCCTCGGCCCCCTATAATTTATTGTCTATTTGCTTCCCATTGGCCACATCTTAAGAAAATACAATGTCCTTTTCCATTTCTATGGAGACAATAAATATCAAGTGTTTGTAGGGTGTTTGTGAGTGCCCAGAAAGGCATCTTTAAAAAAAATGTGACTTATCCACAGTGGGAGGAATAAAATACAATTTTAATCAAAAGTTACTCAAGTAAATGTACTTGAGTAACAGTGTATTCTAAACAGTGTGTTCTATTCACCTGAGCTGCCAAGTCTAAGTCTAGTCTTTTCTATAAGTTTACCAAACGCAGCTATGCCAAACACCAGTGTGTCTTATACAGATTTAATACATTGCTTTCTTTCTGTTCTGTTTCCCATGCAGCAGTTGCCATTTATCACACTAAGGGAGGATAGCAGCTACATTACGGTCATTTTGGTCTTTTCTGTAGCCTCCTTTCATACAGGAGTGTATGACTCACACGTAGAGAGAATTATAAGAACACTGGTGCAATCTCACTTGTTAGGCTCTAATTTAGACTATGCTACTTTTTTGTTAAATTCGTTAGATTCTGCTTTGAATTTTGCTGGACACTGCCTTTAAGATGACTGTATTGCTGTAACTGACAATAAAGATCTACAGAATGATTCCTGTGCCTCTGTGCCTGTTTATCATTCAACAGAACAACAAAATCGACAGTTTAGTAGAGCTATGATTTTTGTGTTTGGCTGTTGAGGTCATGTATGAGTAGTTTGCTTAGTCTACTCATGCATTTGTAGCTTTAGCTTTTATCTTTAGCATTTTATTTTTATTTTGGTTTCATATTTAGATGGTTTAGGGCTTTATGTTATAACTTTAGTTTTATATTTATTATTATTTCATGGTTGTTTCATATTGCTTTTCGTTTCACTGGTTGTTTCACACCATGTGGCCTGGTGTGAAAAAGGGGAAGTGTAAAGTATCTAAATTTAGCAGTGCGGTCTACTTTAAACTTGAATGTAAGATAAGATCTGCCTTTATTAGTCCCACAGTGGGGAAATTCCAGTATTGCACCGCACAGATAAAGAACAGAAGGAAAATGGTACATGTAATAAAACAAGATAATAGATAAATAGCTTTAAATAATTTAAAAAAATAGACTTAAAAATAGACTCTAATGTAATGTCGATGTACTAATGCTAAAGTTAATAACACGTGAACACCAGTGAAATGCACACACAGGAGATATTGATGCTCAGAGTCAAGGACAGAGCTGTAAGTTCTTGCAGCCCGACTGTTGCGTGGGAGCTCACGAAGATAACGATATGCTGACCACACACACAGGCACACACACACACACACATAGAGAGAGAGAGAGACACTATAAAAACTGTAAACATCCACACTTCAGGACCTGTCATTTCCAGAGAGTCCGTTGCTTCATTGTTCACTTTACCTGCAAAACTCACTAAACCCTTCTGACTTTATGTTTCAGACTCTTGGTCATCTTTGACCTTACACCAGAAATGAACATTCTTACAACCTCCAATCTTACATGGTCCGTTTTACCAGGGTCGGCCCTAGCCTTCAGGGGGCCCTAAGCAGAATCAGCCTTTGAGGCCCTTGCCACTTCTGTACCAAGTATACATATTTGACAAAAATTAAGACAACGCTGTCATCATCTTAACCAGTTGTAAAAAGACTGAAAATTCGGGAGGCTCACAAGAGCAATAGCCACAAGATAACAGCATAAACACATGTAATAAAGGGGGGTCTGGGGGTCGTCCCCAAGAGAAATGTTTAAATTCTAGACAGCTATTTCCTTATTTCTGATGCATTTTAATGTGTTGCAGTTCCTCTCAGTTCTTTGTTATAAAATACAGAATTGGATAGATAAGCCAAAAGATGTAGTTACACAAGAGGACACTTCAGAATCATAACTCTCAAGTGCAGAGTAATAGTTACATGGCTCCACCTCTTACAGTTTATGTCTCAGAATCCATCCATCCATCCATTTTCTTCCGCTTATCCGGGGCCGGGTCGCGGGGGCAGCAGTCTAAGCAGGGACTCCCAGACTTCCCTCACCCCGGACACGTCCTCCAGCTCCTCCGGTGGGACCCCAAGGTGTTCCCAGGCCAGCCGAGAGACATAGTCCCTCCAGCGTGTCCTGGGTCTTCCCCGGGGCCTACTCCCGGTGGGACATGCCCAGAACACCTCCCTAGGGAGGAGTCCAGGAGGCATCCTGAGCAGATGCCCGAGCCACCTCAGCTGGTTCCTCTCAACGTGTAGGAGCAGCGGCTCTACTCCGAGCTCCTCCCGTGTGACCGAGCTCCTCACCCTATCCCTAAGGGTGCGCCCGGCCACTCTGCGGAGGAAGCCCATTTCAGCCGCTTGTATCCGCGATCTTGTCCTTTCGGTCATTACCCAAAGCTCATGACCATAGGTGAGGGCAGGAACGTAGATTGACCGGTAAATCGAGAGCTTCGCCTTCCGGCTCAGCTCCTTCTTTACCACAACGGAGCGATACAGCGACCGCATCACTGCAGACGCTGCACCACATGGCTCCACCTCTTACAGTTTATGTCTCAGAATTCCACAAATAAAACATAGAGGCAGAAACAATCTACAGATGACATGGGCTAAAATACCCGTGTGAAGATGTTTCAGCTTCTTGTGTTCACTGTTCAGTCATAAAAATAAATAAAATACATCAACTGTGTGGGCCAAAACTGTCTCATAAGTAGGCCTATCAGTTAATCAAGACATTAAGAAGATATTTGACTCAACACTTTTCACCCATGTACAATAAAAAAATAAAAATCAAATCAAATAATAGAGATGTAAGTGAACTGTTCCAATCTGGTGGTACAAGTGTTTGTTTCATGCTTCATCTAAATGTACAGGGTCCTGATAAATAAATACATGAAATGAAATACTGAAACAGAAGCTGTGTCCTTATGTGGTCCATTTCACCTAACTTCATCCTAGACCAGGGGTGTCAAACTCAATTTCACTGAGGGCCACATCAGCAAAATGGTTCGTCTCAAATTTCCAAAGATATAAAAAACATGTCTGTGTAAATGCATAACTCCTGATAAAATGACACTTTAAGACAGTCATACATTTAAATTTGCCTTGTCACAGGTCACATAAAATGACATGGCGGGCCACATTTGGCCCCCGGGCCTTGAGTTTGACACATGTGTCCTAGACAATCATGTGGATAAAGCTCACCTGTGCTGGGAGCGTGTCTTCCTCCTGTTTGACGCTCTGCTCCTCTGGCTCCTCTTTAATCCGTGGAGTCTGTGGAGTGTCCTGGTTCCTCTGGTTCTCCTCTTTGGAGCGACACAGTTCCTTCTCATACTCTGCTATCGTTCTTTCAAACAGCGCAAAGATCTCTTCAGCACTGCTGCCCCCACTGGTCAGGCTGTTCCACTCCTAAAATACTCACCATAGTCGATCCGCCTCAAACTTTAGACCACACCTCTGCATTTGTCTGATCACTTTTTTGGGGAAGCTCCTCATGTTTGTCATTTATCTACAGCAGCCATGATGCTTCCAGATAAGAACACAGTGGCCCAGGCTAAGGGATCGTTTTGGGAGACACAAAGCTAAAAAAAAAAAAAACTGCCTTGGATTAGATTTTAATCTTAGAATTACATGTTAACTGTATGTGCGTGTGTTGGTTGTATCAGGGCTCCCCCTTCTGGACATCTGAGACTTTGCACGTGAAATTATTATTATTATTATTTTAATTTTTATTTATTTATTTAAAGGACAATGTGCAGTTACATTAAAAAGATGGCTGCACCAGATTTAGCATAATGCTACTTTCCATTTGTAGTCCTAAAACAACAATTAACACAACAATTAAACAACAATTGAAACAACAATTAACACGTACAATATAAAAACAAAATAAACTAAAACAATACAATACAAATCGGTGCAAGAATTCAAGTACAAATTATTCAGTGTTCAGTACGGACTAATAAAACAAATAATACAGCAACAATAAAATAGTAAAATAAAAGTAAAATTGCAGCAGTTACTTAAAGTGCAAGGGGTCAGTATTATTTAGAGTGCAAGAGGTAAGTAAAGTGCCAGTATGTTTACAGTGCATCAGAAAAACAATGCAATAGCTACTGGATGTACCCACGAGGGTAGCACCCGGTAGCTATATGTCCAACTGGTGTGGAATACGGCAGTGTAATAACAATCATAATCTGATAGTCTGGGGGCCATCAAATGCCCATAAGGGAATCAGCTGATGGGCAAATACCCGTCTGGTATTATTAGTGCACACAAGACTGGTGCTCTAAGAGCCGATCTTTGACGGCCCGTGAGAAGCTGTTAAAATCTGCCATGTTCTTTAAGTTGTCTGGAAGCCCGTTCCATTCTTTAATGGCTTTGTAGGAAAAGGCTGATTGGGAAAAAGCAGACTTTCTTTTGGGAACATTGCAGTCACCCCTTGAGACAGACCTTAGTGCTCTGTTAGTAAGTTGAGCACATTTTCAGGGGGGGGGGGGGGGGGAGCGTCATGAAGGATTTTATGCACCAGGCGGATATCAGAGTATCTGATCAAATTGTCAAAGCTTAACATTTTGTATTTGTCTAATATATTGCAGTGGTGGTATCGCCGGGACTTTTTATCAAGACTTTTGAGTGCCTGATTGTGCAAAGATCTTATTGGAATATAGGTCGCTTTGGCTTGAGACCAGGACGACTTGCAGTACAGGATGTAAGAGATTATCATTGCATTGAAGTAAGATTTTGCTGCTTCCAATAACAACGAGTTCCTAATATAACATAAGTTTGTGACATTATATTTCAAAACCTTACAGACCTTCTTAACATGCTTCTTAAAGGTTAGTCTGGGGTCCAAGATGATGCCCAAATACTTGACTTCCTCAACATTTTTGAGCATGTATCTGTCCACAAAAATATTTGGAAGAACACAGTGATTTTGTTTGTTAGAGAAGTACATTGTGACCGTTTTTTCTGTATTCAGTGAAAGGTTCATCTCGTGAAACCACTCCATTGCCTTTTTCATAACCTTAGAAAGTTTGGCTGCTACAGAGTTTGCATCTGAAAGAAGTAAAGAAAACCGTGTCGTCAGCGTACATCAAGACCTCCACATCCTTGCAAATAGACGGTAGGTCATTGATGAACTGAACAGCAACGGCCCCAGAATGGATCCTTGGGGAACACCTGTTGTACATAATTATTTTCATAATTATTTTCAATTTGTGACTGTTGAATGTTTTGTTAAATAAAACATCAGCAGTTGACTTTTTTTTTACTCAAAAACATTTTATTAAAAAAATGGAAGAAACAGAAATAATTGTTACATTTTTTTATATCAATAAAGAAGAATATAAGGCAAGGCAAGTTTATTTGTACAGCACTGCCACGAGAACTGACGTCACCTCAACATTACAGATGTTAACTCTTAAATGGTACCTGAATTATACTCTCATAAGGCTGATCTCAGCGAATCACAAAAAGACATTTAGTATTCCAAGTTTGTGGTGCTATGAGAAGAGATTAAAGCTAGCATAAACACTAAACTCATTCCAGTTTATTGTCAGTTTTTTGTGTTTATTTAATGTATCTGCTCCTCTACACCGCGTTTTAACTCCTCTTTATTTCATGCACTGGGGTTTGTTAGAGCTAGTTGCATTATTATTATTTTTTTTATTTTGACGGGAGTGGCGGGCTTTGATAAACAGAAAACAGCTGGACGGGTCTGTTTTGTAAAGCATATCGGCTCAACATAGAAGTCACATCACTGGAATTACGGTGGTTTGTCACAAGATCAAGACAGTGTCTGGCGAGAGACTATTAGTTTATATCTGTTTTTGGAGTCTTAATGATGATCGTTTATCGTCCTTTTTTTCCATTGACTGCATGGAGACGTGTCCAGTCCCGCCCCCTGTGAGCTCACTGTTGTGCCACTGTTGATCTGTGTTGATGCTCCTGTAACACTGGTCTTTTTAAAGCCTACGTCTTGGTGTGGCTTGCTAGACCTGTGTCACGCCCCAAAAGCGACTTGGGCTGTTTGTAACGAAAACGGTCCCTGGCTGCAGATGTCCCTGTCCCCCCTTCACGATTGCTCCATGCAAAGGCGGCCCCAAGGCTTAAGCCTTCAGTCACTTTCTGTTCTGTGAGTTCTCATGTGTTTCTTCAAATGCTGTCTATGTTTAAAGTCTTTATTACAAATGCAACAGCTGTAAGGTCTTTCATCAGTGTGTGTTCTCTCATGTTTATATAGATTAGACTTTAAGGCAAATGTCTTCCCACACTCTGAACAGCCATGAGGTCGTTCACCAGTGTGTATCTTTACATGTTCACGTAGATGAGCCCTTTGAGAAAATGTCTTCTCGCATGTTGAACAGCTGAAAGGTTTATCTCCTGTGTGTGTTCTCACATGTTTCTCTAGCGTAGCCTTTGTGGCAAATGTCTTCTCACATGACGAACAGCTGTAAGGTCGTACACCTGTGTGTATTCTCAAATGTGCACCTAGAAAAGACTTATGGGTAAATGTTTTCTCGCAGGTTGGACAGCTGTATGGTTTCTCTCCTGTGTGTATGTTTACATGTTGATCTAGAAGACCCTTTCGAATAAATGTTTTCTCACATGTTGAACAGCTGAATGGTTTATCTCCTGTGTGTAACATTACATGGTAATCTAGACTGGATTTTTGGGTAAATGTTTTCTTACAGGTTAAACAGCTGTAAGGTCTCTCTCCTGTATGTACTTTTAAATGTCTATCTAGATGACTCTTTTTGGTGAATGTTTTCTTACAAGTTAAACAGCTGTAAGGTCTCTCTCCTGAGTGAATTCTAATGTGTCTTTGTAATTTCTGCATAGTGTCAAACCTCTTTTGACACATAGGGCATTCATATTTTTTGTCCTCAGCTCCTTGGGCTGTTCCTGACACGTCTCCATAGTTCACAGAGGCACTGGTCTCTGGTGCAGACTTGTATTTGGGGGATAGACCTGAGTTTGGTGCAGCGGTGCTTCTAGCTCTGATCTGGACTTGGTTGCAGTGGTCTCCATCAGCCTCTGTCTCCATCTGTGCAGCTGAACAGTTGATTGGAGCTCTCCAGTCTTCATCATTGTCAGTGTCAGAGGAGTGCTCCGTGTGTCCCTCAGTCTCTGAGTGTAAATGTGGCTCTGTGCTGATGTCCTCTCCCTGTGTTTCTTCTCTGTGCTCAGTTTGTCTATGCTGAAACAGTGAGGACTCTTCTGTCTTCACACAGACAGCACTGGACTCTGGGACGCCGACTGGGAGCTGGGAACAAACAAACAAATATTCATACTCAAATTTTGACTCTCCTGAAAATAATAATATTACATTTTATTTATAAGTGCCTTTCAAAACACTGTACAGAAAGGGTTAAAAACAGAAACAGGTGAAAAATTGTGGTTATGTGCCGAGTGAAAAGGTTTTGAGTTGTGACTTGAAGAGACGAAGAATCAATGTGGGGAGATCAGGTTGGAGGGAGTGGAGCAAAGTGGGTGAAGGCTCTGCCTGAGCTGAGGAGAATTTTGAAGAATTTCTTTGTTTTATGTGAAGCCAGTGAAGTTGGAGGATGGAGGTGATTTGTGAATGGTGGTCTCCTGGTGATGATCCGAACGTTTGAAGAAGCTGCAGTTTCAGGAGGGAATTGTGAGGGACACCAAAGAGGAGAGAGTTACTATAGTCAATCCTGGAGGTGACAAGACTGTGGACAAAAATAGGAGCAGTGTGAGGAGTGAGAGAAGGGCGGAGACGAGAGATAATATGGAGGTGAAAGTCGGCAGAGTGAGTGAGATTATTAAAGGGGACTGTGGACGATGACACACAGACTCTTGACCTGAGGGGAAGGAAGGACAGGAGTCACTGATGGTAGACAAACTGTTAGATTTGGCAAAAGAGGAAGTGCCTCCAAGGAGAACTTTGGGTTTGGAGCGGTTCAGTTTGAGGAAATTTGAGGAGAACCAGGAGTTGTTTTCCTATAGACAGAGGGTGAGGTGGAAGTGATGAAGGTTTAGTGGAGAGGTAGAGCTGGGTGTCATCTGCGTAACAGCGAAAGTGAATGTTGAGCTTATAGAAAATTAAAACAAGAGAGAAGGGGCCCGAGGACAGAGGCCTGGAGCACACCAGTAGAGACAGGAAAAAAGTGAAATCAGTGTGGTTTATGTTGAATGAATTGACTGTGATCAAAGAGATATGAAGTGAACCAGGACAGAGAAGTGTGAGCGATTGTGTGAGTGTGACGGATGCAGTTTGGAGTGATGAGGGGACAGTTCCAGAGGTCAGGGAGGATAATATTAGTAATGAAGTTGCGAAGTGACAGAAGACAGGATCTCAACTAGAGACTGCTTCAATGATGTAGCAACATCATTATCCTGAAGAAGGAGAAAGACATCAGCTACAAACTACATTACATTACCTTTAAGATGCACAGTGAGATTAATAAACATAACTTGAATATATATCTTGAATCCATCACAAACTAATGGTAACTTTCATTATGTTGGGCGCACCAGCTAGCATACAGGCTAATCATGAACCCAGACACACCGTCTACTCTGCTCCATCTTTGTGGCTGAAGCAGGAGGCAGAGCCGGAGTCAGAGTGAGTGCTCTGAGGAAGAAAACCTCTGGGGAAAAGTGTCTGAATTTGTGTATTTTGGGCTTCTAATTATTGGTGAAAATGTTCATTATTTGAATTATCGTGTGATGTCATAATTGCCATTATCGGTCAATACTTATCGATAGCTGATATTATGGTGCATCCTCACTGTTCCAGTCTGGTGGTACAAGTGTCTGTTTCTTGCTTCATCTAACTGTATGTAGTCCTGATAAATAATTATATAAAATTAAATATTGAAACAGAAGCTGTGGCCTCCAACCTTATGTGGTCTGTTTCACTTAACTTCATCCTAGACAACACTGTGGATAAAGCTCACCTGTGCTGGGAGCGTGTCTTCCTCCTGTTTGATGCTGAGCTCCTCTGGCTCCTCTTTAATCCGTGGAGTCTGAGTGTCCTGGTTCCTCTGGTTCTCCTCTTTGGAGCGACACAGTTCCTCCTCATACTCTGCTATCGTTCTTTCAAACAGCGCAAAGATCTCTTCAGCAGCTGCAGTCAGCCGCTCATTCACCAAAGCTCTCAGCGTTTGGCCTTTCTGGACTTGGTTGCAGTGGTCTCCATCAGCCTCTGTCTGCATCTGTGCAGCTGAACAGCTGAATGGAGTTCTCCAGTCGTCATCATTGTTCTCTCCCTGTGTTTCCTCTCTGTGCTCAGTTTGTCTATGATGAAGCAGTGAGGACTCTTCTGTCTTCACACAGACAACACTGCACTCTGGGACACTCACTAGGAGCTGGGGTGGGGAACAAACACACAAATATTAATATTCATATTTTGACTCAAAACAAAGATCAGAATATTTATTTAATTCAATCAGAAATGTGCTAAATGTTTGTCATTATCTTGGTTGAGGTTTGATAAATGTATAACAATATTTCTAACAAGCTCAAGGTGAGAACAAATGCACAGGCTCCAGACGAAGGATCGCCGTGACCAGAGGACATCAAGTCACCAACTGGCCCTTAACACATATTCTGTGTATTAAATAATGCTCATGGTCAGAGTAATTATATATATGTATCTGTTGTGGTAAAGAAGGAGCTGAGCCGGAAGGCGAAGCTCTCGATTTACCGGTCAATCTACGTTCCTACCCTCACCTATGGTCATGAGCTCTGGGTAATGACCGAAAGGACAAGATCGCGGATACAAGCGGCCGATATGAGTTTCCTCCGCAGGGTGGCTGGACGCTCCCTTAGGGATAGGGTGAGAAGCTCAGTCACACGGGAGGAGCTCAGAGTAGAGCTGCTGCTCCTACACGTTGAGAGGAACCAGCTGAGGTGGCTCGGGCATCTGCTCAGGATGCCTCCTGGACGCCTCCCTAGGGAGGTGTTCTGGGCATGTCCCACCGGAAGGAGGCCCCGGGGAAGACCCAGGACACGCTGGAGGGACTATGTCTCTCGGCTGGCCTGGGAACGCCTTGGGGTCCCACCGGAGAAGCTGGAGGACATGTCTAGGGTGAGGGAAGTCTGGGAGTCCCTGCTTAGACTGCTGCCCCCACGACCCGGCCCCGGACAGACAATTCTTTGGGGGGATTCAGACTCTTTTAAAGCTCCGACACAATTACAAGCCACTCCCATCAAAATTCCCGCGAAGCAGCTTGAAACCGTAGCTCGACACGCATTTCTGACACTTCTGACGTAATGGGGCTTCAGTTTGACTGGTCACGTGATTTTTGGCGACGTGAAGCGCGTATCGAAACAATGCAACACTTCCGCTTCATAGGGTCGAGCTTGTGGTATATTGTGCTCAGCGCTATATCCGCCGCCAGCCAATAGGTGGTGCTGTTGTGTAACAGTTGTCTGTAGAAGTTGGATTGGTTATTAAAAAGTGAAGCAATGGACCTGCACGGCGGCCTTGTCTCAGTCGTCTATTACTTATATATATATAACCCACGTTAAAGACTAGAAAAAGCATAAAGCCACAACAGAGCTGAGAGGCTCGAGTGTAACATCTCTACTTAAAACCCTCAAACATAAGTTTCCTTTATGTTCCATGGGCTCTCTTTGTTATTCAAATTATAGACAGAAAATACATGTACACCAGCCCCTCCCGGACAGTTACTCAAAATAAGTATTCTGAAAAGACCTACGTATTTTCAGTCCGTGTATTTAGTGACTTCCAACACTGTGGATAAAGCTCACCTGTGCTGGGAGCGTGTCTTCCTCCTGTTTGACGCTCTTCTCCTCTGGCTCCTCTTTAATCCGTGGAGTCTGTGGAGTGTCCTGGTTCCTCTGGTTCTCCTCTTTGGAGCGACACAGTTCCTCCTCATACTCCGCTATCGTTCTTTCAAACAGCGCAAAGATCTCTTCAGCAGCCGCAGTCAGCCGCTCATTCACCAAAGCTCTCAGCGTTTGGCCTTTGGACATTTTAACAAAGTGTTTTTAGCTTTAGCTCCGAGCTAACCGCACACGGGGCTCTGTCTGCTTCCTGCTTTTTGTGCAGCAGAGTAGACACGGTTAGTGCACTGCTGCCCCCACTGGTCAGGCTGTTACACTCCGAAAATGTATTTGTTAAGTACGGCGGTGTAGAACTGTCAAGTCTGTACTTACAGTACAATCATGTTAAAAAGAGATACTGATGATTTTATTTAACACATTTAATGTTCACTCTGAAAATCTTTGTTTATGTTAAAGTGAATTACTGCCATCTAGTGGACGCTTTTTGGTTTTGTTTTCTGCCGCATGTGGACATTTTAAACATGGTCAGCTCAGTCACAGACAAAATACATCCCCGTTTTCAGCCTTGAAAAATCAACTTTGTTTTATGTTGTATTATTGTTTTTTGTTTTGTTGTTGTTGTTGTTTTTATTATTATTATTTTGCCTAATACTTAGGGTATTATAATTTTAATGAATATTTTGATACATTTAAAACATTATCTGGTACAATATATATATTTTTGCATCTCCTGTACTCTTTGTTAATGCACATTTCTGTGTGTTCTGATTCACAATTTTACCAAGAGACAAGTGTGGAGAAAAACATCAGTAAAGACAAGTCTTCTGTTTATGGTGGTGTGGACTCTCTATTTTGTTCTGTTAACTGTTGGTGGATAAGTTGGATTTTTGTGGTGAAGAATGAAGCCAGTGTATTGCAAAAGTCAGATGAATAAAGATGAGCTGGGAGAGAGTCAGGTGGTTTTGTGATGTCAGTGAAGAGAGAAAAAAAGAGAGAGAAAGATTATTTAATTGAAGTGTATTTTATTTGTGTTAGCTCTTTTTTGTTGTAGTTTAAATTGGAAGATTATTATGATCTTAAAATAAAATTATATTTTCTTATTTTTCGTTGCTCAAAATAAGCGTCACACTCGCGGAACAATGTTCAAAACAAACACCGCTCACGTCTCACAGACACAGACACACACACAGACACAGACACAGCTCACAGTCCTGCGTAAAGAGCCCTGATTTTCAGACGCTGTGCGCATAAGGGTCAGGAGCAACTTTCACCCGGCCCTAATGACACACTTATAAGCTCGTCTGTCATGAAAATCCTGCTGGAAATCGCCACAGAAATCTATTTGATGTAGTAGCAAGTATATTATCTGCTCTTGTCTCTGCGATGACGTAACAAATCAGACACGTCGCCCAAAAGTAGAGCCACAAGCGAGTGAAAATGAGCCAAAAAAAAGCCTTTGGAGAGCTTTTAACAAAGGGGAAAAGGACAACTGAGGAGCCAGAAGAGGAGACTACGACCTCCAAGAAAAAGGAAGATCAATTTAACAAACAATGCCTACTTAAAATCTGGGTTTGTCTCTACAGGTGAGGAGTCCACTCTGCGTGATATTCGGGAAAAGCAAATGAGGCAATGAAACCTTCAAAACTGCTCTGGCACATGGAGAATAAGCACCTGGGATTAAATGATATGCCTTTAGAGTTTTTTGAAAGAAACTGCGGAGCAGAGTAGACATAATCACATAATCAGTGCAGGGCTCCCACTGATGCAGTTTGGTGATATAAATAAAACCTACATTATTCCATTCCATTATTATTATTATTATTATTATTATTATTATTATTATTATTATTATTATTATTATTATTATTATTATTATTATTATTATACACAGTGTTATCTTAATTTTAGATGTCAAAAAGTATTTGCGGCTCCCAGTGTTTCATTTTACGTGGAAAGTGGTTGTGAAAGGTTGCTGACCCCTGGGCTGGACAGAGATACAGTGGAAAGTCAAGGGTAATAAATGCAGTGCACACGGCTGCAGACACACAAGGTGCGTCCCAACGCTGGAGAAGAGAAAGGTCATGTCGGTTTGGCACATTCAAATCTAGCTCCGAGTCGAGTTCACTCAGCCTCGAGTTTGGATGTGGAGGACCACAGCCCACCGCACTGACACGGTCATTTCAGTGCTCCCTCCCATCACGTTTTTATCATCACGTCATTTCAACATAGTAACGTGTGATTTCATAATATCACTGTTCTGTCCTCACTATGGTGTCACTACCAGGGCTGGACAGATAGGGAACAAAAAAGAGAGTCCACACCACCATAAACAGAAGACTTGTCTTTACTGATGTTTTTCTCCACACTTGTCTCTTTGTAAAATTGTGAATCAAAACACACAGAAATGTGCATTAACAAACTGTACAGGAGATGCAAAAATATATATTGTACCAACAAATAAAAGTCTGCACACATTACCTAGTTTAAAACAGGACAGAGCTAATAACAGGAGCTTGCAGTAGATAATGTTTTAAATGTATCAAAATATTCATTAAAATTATAATACCCTAAGTATTAGGCAAAATAATAATAATAATAATACAAAAATAAAATAAAAATAATACAACATAAAAGAAAGTTGAACTTTCAAAGCTGAAAACGGGGATGTATTTTGTCTTTGCGCTGACCATGTTTAAAATGTCCACATGCAGCAGAAAACAAAACCCAAAAGCCTCCACTAGAGGGCAGTAATCAACTTTATCATAAACAAAGATTTTCAGAGTGAATATTAAATGTGTTACAGTAAAATCATGTTAAAACGAGATACTAAGGATTTTATTTTAGTACAGATCTGGCAGTTCTACACCGCCGTACGTAACGAATACACCTAGTCACGTGTGTGCACGAGCTCAGTGAGTATTTTAAGAGTGTAACAGCCTGACCAGTGGGGGCAGCAGTGCACTAACCGTGTCTACTCTGCTGCACAAAAAGCAGGAAGCAGACAGAGCCCCGTGTGCGGTTAGCTCGGAGCTAAAGCTAAAAACACTTTGTTAAAATGTCCAAAGGCCAAACGCTGAGAGCTTTGGTGAATGAGCGGCTGACTGCGGCTGCTGAAGAGATCTTTGCGCTGTTTGAAAGAACGATAGCGGAGTATGAGGAGGAACTGTGTCGCTCCAAAGAGGAGAACCAGAGGAACCAGGACACTCCACAGACTCCACGGATTAAAGAGGAGCCAGAGGAGCAGAGCGTCAAACAGGAGGAAGACACGCTCCCAGCACAGGTGAGCTTTATCCACAGTGTTGGAAGTCACTAAATACACGGACTGAAAATACGTAGGTCTTTTCAGAATACTTATCTTGAGTAACTGTCCGGGAGGGGGGTAGGGGCCACGGCTCGGCACACTTTGGGAACGACTGGTGTCCATTTATTTTCTGTCTATAATTTGAATAACAAAGAGAGCTCATGGAACATAAAGGAAACTTGTGTTTGAGGGTTTTAAGGTCACAAATATCCACAAGTATCATAGCAACGAAAAAGCCAATGGAGAGCGAGGTTGGTGAAGGCACTCGGCCCTTCACGCCCGCACCGTTGGTTTGGCAGAGGGCGAGCTGTAGCAACGAGGCTGTTTAAAGATGTTCATTTGTGGTGTAAGCGTCAAAGAGCAACATGAATCTGAAATGGAAAGTCTCAAGGCTTTATTTCATGAATCTAGCTTTCACAAAGGTCCAATTTGACCTATTTTCAGATCGTGAGGTGCGTGTTTACAGTGTTTATACTGTGTGTGTGTGTTTCTGTTGTTCATTAACATTAATGCCATTAACTTTAGCATTAGTACATTGAAATACAGGTTTAATAGTAAACCACATTGCTAAATGTGGATACTTTATATCAATGAACCTGTTGCTAACATGAGTGACCTCAGGAGAACAGAGCACCTGATTGTTCTGTTATTAATGTCTTGATATGCTGACTTAAGGCAAAATGGCAAAATAAAAACACCAGGATCACGTAGAGCTGGTTAATAATACAACATTTTCTACAGCTGTGTGCGCAGCTGCAGAATATTTGCACGTACCTCAGTCTGTGTAAAGAGACTCGAGTCGTCCGTCTCCCGTAGCTCCGAGTTGAGCTCACTCAGCTACAGACTTGAATGTGGAGGACCACAAGAAGCTCCCAGTGCTGATACGCTCATTTCAGTGCTCCATCAGGGGCTCATCTTACCATCGAGGATGTGGCCATTCACACACGAGCAGTAGTCCTACTCCTCGAAACACTATTACTACTGCTACTACTACTACTATTACTGCTATGCGTGGGAAGGATGTCTGTGTAATCCTTCAGTCGTCCAGATATGATTCATAATAAAAATAAATAAATAAATAAAATTTGTCAAATGGACATATACACGTTTAGTTGCTCATGAAGCCGCTTCTTCAGTTCTGGTCATATTCCTGCTGGACACTGTGTTATATCTATTTGAAGGGAGGAGCTAACTAGCTTGAAACTAAAAACACCTATCGTTTACAATTTCTGTTTGTAGGCTAGGTCTATTGAGCTACACTAAGTGTGCACTGTGCCTGAGTCCTACTTAGCATAGTTATCCAGGCCCCTAATGAGTGATTTCACTCCTCTTAGCATCCTGGCTAGTCCAATTGTTTTCTTTTGTTCAAGGAAGGATTGTCTTTCCTTTCAAACATTGCTTCTTTAACTCTGTAAGCATGTTCCTTTTATCCGATCAGAAGAATCACTGGAGACCAGAGAGTAGAATCACTCGAGTTTTATTGTTCCCTATACATCCAATCTAATACAAGTCAGGCGTGGTGCTGTCCCTACTACCTGCATGGAGATCTCAGGGGCAGTCCCGTTTTGATCTGAGTGCCTGACCCTGAACGCCACATTTAAACATAAATCATGAATATTCAGTAGCTGGGCATGGACATCTTCTTCTTCTTCCTTCTGGCACTCCTTTACCCTCCAGGCGCCCCGCTGGCGCAGCATTATTTGCAACAGCTTGACCTGAGAGGACATGCTACACAATCTATCTATTGTCACAGTACGTTCTTTTCTATGCGATAGGGCAAGAATGGAGTGTGTTTTATGCAGTGTTGCGTGAAAGTCCTATACCTCCTTTTAGTCTAATCTTTAATATTATGAGCAATGACGTTTACGTCCTTCAACTCCCCTCTCAAACCATTTCTTTTCTTTGGATAAGATCTGTACCTCACTATGTTCAAAGGAGTGGTCAGTGTCTTGAAGATAGAGATGTATAGAAGATTGTGGTTCTGAGCTGCTCTCTTGACGGTGTTAGTACATCCTCTTATGGAGTAGCTGTTAAGTTTCTCCAGTGTAACGCTCACTGCACTCTTCCCTGCACTGAATGGAGTAGACACATTACTTTGTTTATGGCTCAGGGTTTTGTTCTTTGGATGAACCAGTTTCTGTCTTAAAGTGTTTGTAGGTTTGAAATAGACCGGAATTTCACGCTGTCTGAAAATTCTTTGAAGCTTTTCAGACACACCAGTTTTGTAAAGAATGATTACACCATTCTGTCTAGGCTCAGATTCTCTGTTTTGTTTTGTTTTTTCTTAAATCTCTTAGATTTATTGAAGGCCCATTTTACATATCCATGTTGCCCGGACTGGTGTTACCGGGGCCCCACCCTTGAGCCAGGCCTGGAGTGAGTGCTCTACGGCCAGACTCACCCCAAAGGAGTGGGTTGGGGCTGTCCTCCCATGGACCCACCACCTGCGGGAAGATCCGTGAGGTGCAGAAGGATCTAGGTGGCAGTCGACGGCATGGGCCTCAGCAACCGAAACTCCAGATATGGAGGCATGCTGTGGTTCATGCGGTCGCAAAGGCAAAAAGTTGGGGTTGGGAGGAGGACTATTGGACGGCCTCAAAGAGATTCTGACAAACCATTTGTCGCCTCAGGAGGGGGAAACAGTGCTTCACCAACACTGTTTACAGTGCGGGTGGAGAGCTGCTGACTTCGACTGGGGATTTTGTCAGACCGTGGAAGGAATACTTTGAGGATCTCCACAATTCCACTGTCATGTCTTCCAAGGAGGAAGCAGAGACCAGGGACCCAGAGGCAGACTGATCAATCACCCTGGCTGAAGTCATTGAGGTGAATGACAAACACCTCAGTGGCAAGGCTCCAGGGGTGGATGAGAGTACCTTAAGTTTCTGGATGTTGTGAGGCTGGTCCCTCTGTTTAAGAAGGAGGAACGAAGGGTGTGTTCCCATTACGGGGGAATGACACTCCTGAGCTTTCCCGGAAATGGCCTATTCCAGGGTACTGACGACAAGAACCCGATTGGTAGTTGAACCTTGGATTCAGGTGGGACAGTGCGGTTTTCATCCCGGTTGCGGAACACTGGAACAGCTCTATACTCTCGATTGGGTCCTCGAAGGTTCATTGGAGTTTACCCAACGAGTCTACATGTGTGTTGTGGATCTGGAGAAGGCATTTGAACGTGTCCCTTGTGGTGTCTGGTTCTTGTATGACCAAAGCAGGAGCTGTGTTCGCTTTGCCAGAAGTAAATCAGGCTGGTTCCCAGTGCATGTTGGACTCCGCCAGAGCTGCCCTTTGTCACCAGTTCTCTTCATGGTAGTTATGTTGTTTCTATGTACAGCCAGGGGCTGGAGGGGGCCCGGTTCAAGAACCACAGGATCTCGTCTCTGCTGTTTGGAGACGATGTTGTCAGCTGGCCTGGGAACATCTTGGGGTCCCATCGGATGAGCTGACATGTCTGGGGTGGGAGAAGTCTGGGAGTCCCCCGGACAAGCCGAGAGGAGCCGAGATTCCCCGGTCCTCTCCTACACTTACTGCACAATCTACGAAGGCTGTTTTTTTTTCTCCTTGGCCTCTTTCTGTGTGAACTTGATGTTTGGATCCACAGAATTAAAATATGTGTATAAGTGTGATTATTCTAAGTATGATGCAGGCCCCTAATTGGTCCTCTCACACCTATTAGCATACTAGCTACCCCATTGTTTTCCTTGTTTAGCTTTAGGTCTGAGGATGGATTTATAAATAGATAGATGATGTCTAAGGCCCCATTTCTGCTCGAAAGTACATTGTCTTTCCTAACAAAAATGGCCTCTTTAACTTCTCTCTCAAATGATTACTTTTCTTTGGCTAAGATCTGTACATCCAACTAAAACATTAAAACAGATGCAGGTGTGTCTATAAAAGTTTGTTACCAGGAAATCCCTTCATCTGGAGGCTGTGCATTTGTTCTCATCTTGAAATTAATAAATGTAGAACAATATTTCACATTTAGCACATTTCTGATTGAAATCAAGAAATATTCTGATTATTGTTTACAGTAAAAATATGAATGTTAATATTTGTGTGTTTGTTCCTCACCCCAGCTCCCAATGGGCGTCCCAGAGTCCAGTGCTGTCCATGTGAAGACAGAAGAGTCCTCACTGCTTCATCATGGACAAACTGAGCACAGAGAGGAAACACAGGGAGAGGACCTCAGCACAGAGCCACATTTACACTCAGAGACTGAGGGACACATGGAGCACTCCTCTGACACTGACAATAATGAAGACTGGAGAGCTCCATTCAGCTGTTCAGCTGCACAGATGGAGACAGAGGCTGATGGAGACCACTGCAACCAAGTCCAGATCAGAGTCAGAAGCACTGCTTCTGGCTCTGATCTGGATGCACCAAACTCAGGTCTGTCCCCCAAATACAAGTCTGCACCAGAGACCAGTGTCACTGTGAACTATGGAGACATGTCAGGAACAGCCCAAGGAGCTGACAAGAAGAAACACCAGTGCTCTGTGTGTAAGAAGAGGTTTGGAACAAAGCAGAATTTACAAAGACACATTAGAATTCACACAGGAGAGAGACCATTTAGCTGTTTAATATGTGAGAAAACATTTATTCAAAAAGTCAGTCTAGAACACCATGTAAAGATGCACACCGGTGAACGACCTTACAGCTGTTTAACCTGTAAGAAAACATTTACCCAAAAATCCATTCTAGATACCCATGTGAAGATACACACAGGAGAGAAACCATTCAGCTGTTCAATATGTCAGAAAACCTTTACCTATAAAAACTGTCTAGATTACCATGAAAAGACACACACAGGCAATAAACCATTCAGCTGTTCAATCTGTGAGAAGACATTTTGTGATAAGAATGCTCTTGTTCAACATCTGAGAACACACACAGGAGAAAAACCTTACAACTGTTCAACCTGTGAGAAGACATTTGCCATAAAGGGTAATCTAGATAAACATAAAAAAATACACACAGGAGATAAACCTTACAGCTGTTCAACATGTGAGAAAACATTTACCATGAAGAGGCATCTTGATACACATATGAGTGTACACACAGGAGAGAGACCATTCAGCTGTTCAACATGTGAGAAGACATTTTCTGAAAAGTGTTCTCTTGTTCAACATCTGAGAACACACACAGGAGAAAGACCTTACAGCTGTTCAACCTGTGAGAGGACTTTTGCCATAAAGGGTAGTCTAGAGCAACATAAGAAAATACACACTGCTGAGAGACCTTACAGTTGTTCCATTTGTAAGAAAGGGTTTAAACTTAGACAGTATTTGAAGAAACACATGAAAACGCACACAACAGAAAGTGACTGAAGGCTTATTGGTCGTGTTCATAAGGTCTTTGTAATTCTTCAGTTGTCCAGATCTGATCCATAGCAGAAGACGAAGTTTAAATCTGTCAAATGGACAAATTGTTGTTTCCTCAGAAAGACAATCCTTAAACAGGAATGGGGGCTTTAGACATCATCTATCCCCCCATCTATTACTCCATCCTCAGACCCAAGCAGAGAAGAATAGCAGGGTTAAATAGAGAGTTTCAGCTGAAACTGGAGACAATAGCTGTTTACAGTGTCAGTGTAGTTAGCCCCTCCCTTTAGACAGACTTAAGGCAATGTCCACCAGCAATCTGAACAGAACTGAAGAATAGGCTTGGATGAGCAGCCAAACATCTTCACTCCAACAACAATTTGTTCAGTTGACAGATTTAATTTTGTCTTTTGCTTGTGTTCATGAGATAACAAGAACTTTGTGTTGGAGTCTGATACTTCATTTTGAATGAAAATCTTGTCACAATAAAAATAGTCTTGTTTTTATTAAAGTCAAATTTGAGCACCAACGATGATCTAATGAGTTTATTTATTTAATAATGGAAGGAGCACAGAGACACATGTGATAAAATCCTGTCTGCATTACTCTGTGTCCAGCCCCAAAACTCAGATTTGTCTGTTCCACCTTGTGATGTCATTTAGTGGTAGTTTTAAGGTCAACAGCTATTTTAGCCTCATTTGAACTGCTTTTCTATCAATGACACCCTAGAAAAAAACATAAATTGTCAATTTCCAAAAAATATTTTTGTTTTACCCTTTTGTTCAATTGAGATTGCCACAGAAAGTCTACCATTTCTCCTGGTGCACAGAGAAATGATGTTTAAATAAGGCTAAAACAATAGCTGTATAACTCCTAAATTTGGTAAATCAGTGGAGCACTTCCTGTATTACCACTAAGTGACATCACAAGGTGGAGTGTTTTCTGTTTGAGAGAAGAACTCCACCTAAGCCTGCAGAGTTTGTGTGTTAAATATGTGTGAATGAAACAAAAACAACTTCATGTCTGTTTGTGATGAGGAAACTGCATTAGAACAGATCAGAAAATAGCCTAATATGAGCCCTTTAAAATAACTGTGATTTCAATAAAGGCCTAAAAAGCAGTAGCCTGCAGCTGTCGTCACAGCCACGCACTTTATCACAAATGGATTTCTACAATGGAACAGAAAGGACTATTGGCTAATCAAGCCTTACATTCAGAGGCATTCATGATGAGCAAAGATCAAGGCTAGATACATCGCCCAGACTGGCGTTACGGGGGCACCATCCTGAAGCCAGGCCTGGAGTGGGTGCTCGCCAATGAGTGCCTGGTGCCTTTCTCCACGGGGCACAGTCGGGCTCAGCCCAAAGGAGCGGTGTGGGGTCGTCCTCTGTGGACCCACCGCTTGTGAGAGGATCCATGAAAGGCTGGTGCATGGAGATCTGGGCAGCGGTCGAACGCGGGGACGTCAACAACTGGATCTCCGGGCATGGAGACTATCTCTGGGAACATGAAATGTCACCTCACTGGGGGGGAGGAGCCTGAGCTTGTGTGGGAGGTTGAGCGTTACAACATTACCGGCTAAATATAGTGTGCCTCACCTCCACACACAGCTTGGTCTCTGGAGCCCAACTCCTCCAGAGGGGCTGGACTCTGCATTGTGTTGGAGGTCACAGGTCTCTCACTGTTTGTCGGCCTACGGGCCGAACAGCAGTGCAGAGTACCCGGCCTTCTTGGAGTCCCTGGGAGGGGTACTAGACAGTACACTGACTAGTGACTCTGTTGTCTGCTGGAGGACTTCAATGCCTACGTGGGTAATGACAGTGACACCTGGACAGGGGGAAGAACAGCCTCCCTGATCTAAACCAGAGTGCTGTTTTGTTATTGGACTTCTGTGCTAGTCACAGGAGAATTCAACTGATAATTGAACCTCGGATTCCCGGTCGTGGAACGCTGGACCAGCTCCATATTCTCCATTAAGTGCTTGAGGGAGTTTGCCCAGCCAGTCCACATGTGCCTTCGTATCATTCGACCATGTCCCCTGTGATGTTCTTCAGGTGCTGTTCCATGAGTACAAGGTCCAGGACCCTTTGCTAAGGGCTGTCCGGTCCTTGTATGACCGGAGCAGGAGCTGTGTTTGCATTGCCGGCAGTAAGTCAGACCTATTTCCAGTGCATGTTGGACTCCGCCAGGGCTGCCCTTTGTCACGGGTTCTGTTCATTGTTTTTATGGACAGAATTTCTAGGCTCAGCCAGGGGCCGGAGGGGGTCCGGTTCAGGGGCCGGAGAGGTCTGGTTTGAGAAACACAGGACAATGTTGTCCTGATGGCTTTATCAAAGCAGGACCTGCAGCACTGGGGCAGTTTGCAGCCGAGTGTGAAGCGGCTGGGATGTAAATCAGCTCCTCCAAATCCAAGGCCATGATTCTCAACCAGAAAAAGGTGGTGCCTGAGCTGGAGGAAGTGTGTGTGAAGAGGGAAGTCTGGGCCTTCCTGCTGAAACTGCTGCCTCTGTGACCCGGCCCCAGATAAAGTGGAAGAAAATGGATGGATGTCTTTGCGTAAATGATGAGACCCAGACAAGACATTAACATGTGTGAAGGCTCTGTCCCATCCTCCAGGAAAGTCTTTGTTGTCTTACCTATCCTCAGGTCAAAGTTCATTGTCTCATCGGTGTGAAACAAAAGTCACTCTGCTTTGAAATGTTTGTAGCTTTGTCTTTCTGGTATAAATACTCAGAGCTCAGATGCTCGAGGGGAAACTGGTGACCAGGGGGAGAGATGCTCTAGGAGAGAGACTCAGAGAGACTTGGGACGGCGGAAGGCTACCAGTCTGGCCTGTCCATATCTCCTGTAACAAAGAATAAACCTTTTTTGTATTTCAAAACTCAACAGGCTTTGCAAATGGATTGCTTTTCATCTAGAATTATGTATTTTCTATAACAATAATAGTGTCAGAAGAGTGGGATCCAGGAGTGGACATCCAGAACACATTTTGTCTTTTGTTTTCTTTCCTCATACATGGACCTTTCAAAGAAGATCATGGATGGACATTGGTTTCTGTCCTGGATCACCACCGCTGGATTCAAACAAATCTTCATCTATAAAGACTAGTAAATGGACAATGCATTTTGGAAAATGTAAAATGCTTAATTAGAACGGTCTTAGTTCTGATCCTTTACCATTTTTCATTCATCTCACAAAATCTAAATTCCCATGTTTCAATGACTAGATTGGCCTTTTTCAGTCTTTTTGGCCACAAAATGTCATGTGTGTGCCACCATGCTGCTATAACACCAAGATGCAGATACAGTTCCAACACTCCTGATTCCTCCTTTTAAGACAAGTGCAAAAGCAAAAATGAAGAGCAAAACTTCAAGACGATCTGGACAGAAGGGGATTCCAACTGAGGAGCCAAGTCAACTTGTAACATCAGAAGAAGAGTGAAGCTGCTGAACGCCACTATGGTTCTACACAACACTCTTCCCCATCCCAGTGATGCCCCTGCTGTGCTGAATGTGCCCCAGTCACTAGCCCCGCCCCTGATCCTGGTCTAGTCCATGGGGCTGTGCTGACTGTAGCTCCACCTCTGACTGAGCTGTGAGACATTGTGTAAAGGTGAACTGGTTTTGCTGCACTTTGTTTTATATAATATCTAGTATTGGGACCTACTTGAATTTATTCTCCAGAGTGAGGTTTAGGAGTCATCACAGTTAACTACCAGTCATGTGAGAAGTTCCCGTCTAGTTGTAGCTAGTAAACAGTCAAACATGTGGAAGTCCCTACTATTCAGTCTCTAGGTAAAAATTCTATCAAGGGTTACTAACAAGTAAAAAGGCATTGTTTGGATAAGCTTCTGCAATGTCACAAGATTTATTTCCATCCAGTGTTGTATTAATTTCTCACCAAGATCTTGTATTGATGCTGGTCGAGTCTGACGTTGCACAAAGCTTCTCCAGCACATCCCAAAGATTCTCAATGGGGTTAAGGTCTGGACTCTGTGGTGGACAATCCATGTGTGAAAATGATGTCTCATGCTCCTGAACCACTCAGTCACAATTTGAGCCTGATGAATCCTGGCATTGTCATCTTGGAATCTGCCTGTGCCATCAGGGAAGAAAAAATCCACTGATGGAATAACCTGGTCATTCAGTATATTCAGGTGTCAGCTGACCTCATTCTTTGAGCACAGACTGTTGCTGAACCTAGACCTGACCAACTGCAGGAGGAGAGGAACTATTTGCTTAGTTAAATCCAGGTTTTGTGTAGCTTGATTTAAATCTTTACGGTTCATGCAGATATGTATTTTCTTTGGTGTGACTACAGTGACCACACTATTGACCTTCTCCATTGTCTGCCTTGCCATTCTTTTCACTAAGCTTATCTTAAAGCGAGTAGTCCCTCCAAGAATAGTTGAAACATCTTCTTCTATACTCACATGTCAGTGATTTCTTGCCCAACGCTGCCCCTTGTGACCAAAGAGGGGAACGGGTTTTGTCTTGCTTATTTTGAGCTTGTCCCCGAGTCCCAGTGCATCCAGAGTCTTGATTGACATTGTGTTGCTGTCTGTACCACTGTCCAGCTTGAATGTCACCATTTTTTTCTCTATATTGAATTTTTCTGTTCATATGTTTTGTGCTTGGCTTGTGTCAGTGGACTCCATTTCAGAAACATTTTTGTTATTCTGCACTTTAAGTGTCTCCAGGAACATTTGGGTTTCATTGTCAATCTGCTCAACAGAGTGAACTTTCTTTCCGTATTGTTTGCGCTGGTCCTGCGCTCTACACATCTTGGTGAAATGATTTTTGTGGCGTACATTGTGTGTCTGACCATACACAGGGCAGTATTTTCCATGTTCATATCTGCATCTGTTACATTATGCCACATACTATTCTGTCACACACCAGTGAATCATGTAGGGCTCCAAATTCAGTCTTAAGCTTCATTCTTCAAATCAGTGTATGCAGAAAACAAAACCAAAAGCCTCCACTAGAGGGCAGTAATCAACTTTAACATAAACAAAGATTTTCAGAGTGAACATTAAATGTGTTACAGTAAAATCATGTTAAAACGAGATACTAAGGATTTTATTTTAGTACAGATCTGACAGTTCTACACCGCCGTACGTAACGAATACACCTAGTCACGTGTGTGCACGAGCTCAGTGAGTATTTTAAGAGTGTAACAGCCTGACCAGTGGGGGCAGCAGTGCACTAACCGTGTCTACTCTGCTGCACGAAAAGCAGGAAGCAGACAGAGCCCCGTGTGCGGTTAGCTCGGAGCTAAAGCTAAAAACACTTTGTTAAAATGTCCAAAGGCCAAACGCTGAGAGCTTTGGTGAATGAGCGGCTGACTGCGGCTGCTGAAGAGATCTTTGCGCTGTTTGAAAGAACGATAGCGGAGTATGAGGAGGAACTGTGTCGCTCCAAAGAGGAGAACCAGAGGAACCAGGACACTCCACAGACTCCACGGATTAAAGAGGAGCCAGAGGAGCAGAGCGTCAAACAGGAGGAAGACACGCTCCCAGCACAGGTGAGCTTTATCCACAGTGTTGGAAGTCACTAAATACACGGACTGAAAATACGTAGGTCTTTTCAGAATACTCATTTTGAGTAACTGTCCGGGAGGGGCTGGTGTACATGTATTTTCTGTCTATAATTTGAATAACAAACAGAGCCCATGGAACATAAAGGAAACTTATGTTTGAGGGTTTTAAGTAGAGATGTTACGCTCGAGCCTCTCAGCTCTGTTGTGGCTTTATGCTTTTTCTAGTCTTTAACGTGGGTTATATATATAAGTAATAGACGACTGAGACAAGGCCGCCGTGCAGGTCCATTGCTTCACTTTTTAATAACCAATCCAACTTCTACAGACAACTGTTACACAACAGCACCACCTATTGGCTGGCGGCGGATATAGCGCTGAGCACAATATACCACAAGCTCGACCCTATGAAGCGGAAGTGTTGCATTGTTTCGATACGCGCTTCACGTCGCCAAAAATCACGTGACCAGTCAAACTGAAGCCCCATTACGTCAGAAGTGTCAGAAATGCGTGTCGAGCTACGGTTTCAAGCTGCTTCGCGGGAATTTTGATGGGAGTGGCTTGTAATTGTGTCGGAGCTTTAAAAGAGTCTGAATCCCCCCAAAGAATTGTCTGTCCGGGGCCGGGTCGTGGGGGCAGCAGTCTAAGCAGGGACTCCCAGACTTCCCTCACCCTAGACATGTCCTCCAGCTTCTCCGGTGGGACCCCAAGGCGTTCCCAGGCCAGCTGAGAGACATAGTCCCTCCAGCGTGTCCTGGGTCTTCCAAGGGGCCTCCTCCCGGTGGGACATGCTCAGAACACCTCCCTAGGGAGGCGTCCAGGAGGCATCCTGAGCAGATGCCCGAGCCACCTCAGCTGGCTCCTCTCGACGTGTAGGAGCAGCGGCTCTACTCCGAGCTCCTCCCGTGTGACTGAGCTTCTCACCCTATCTCTAAGGGAGCGTCCAGCCACCCTGCGGAGGAAACTCATATCGGCCGCTTGTATCCGCGATCTTGTCCTTTCGGTCATTACCCAGAGCTCATGACCATAGGTGAGGGTAGGAACGTAGATTAACCGGTAAATCGAGAGCTTCGCCTTCCGGCTCAGCTCCGTCTTCACCACAACAGATACATATATATAATTACTCTGACCATGAGCATTATCTAATACACAGAATATGTGTTAAGGGCCAGTTGGTGACTTGATGTCCTCTGGTCACGGCGATCCTTCGTCTGGAGCCTGTGCATTTGTTCTCACCTTGAGCTTGTTAGAAATATTGTTATACATTTATCAAACCTCAACCAAGATAATGACAAACATTTAGCACATTTCTGATTGAATTCAATAAATATTCTGATCTTTGTTTTGAGTCAAAATATGAATATTAATATTTGTGTGTTTGTTCCCCACCCCAGCTCCTAGTGAGTGTCCCAGAGTCCAGTGCTGTCTGTGTGAAGACAGAAGAGTCCTCACTGCTTCATCATAGACAAACTGAGCACAGAGAAGAAACACAGGGAGAGGACATCAGCACAGAGCCACATTTACACTCAGAGACTGAGGGACACACGGAGCACTCCTCTGACACTGACAATGATGAAAACTGTAAAGCTCCATTCAGCTGTTCAGCTGCACAGATGGTTGCAGTGGTCTCCATCAGCCTCTGTCTCCAAGTCCAGAAAGGCCAAACGCTGAGAGCTTTGGTGAATGAGCGGCTGACTGCGGCTGCTGAAGAGATCTTTGCGCTGTTTGAAAGAACAATAGTGGAGTATAAGGAGGAACTGTGTCGCTCCAAAGAGGAGAACCAGAGGAACCAGGACACTCCACAGACTCCACGGATTAAAGAGGAGCCAGAGGAGCTCAGCATCAAACAGGAGGAAGACACGCTCCCAGCACAGGTGAGCTTTATCCACAGTGTTGTCTAGGATGAAGTTAAGTGAAACAGACCACATAAGGTTGGAAGGCACAGCTTCTGTGTCAATATTTAATTTTATATAATTATTTATCAGGACTACATACAGTTAGATGAAGCAAGAAACAGACACTTGTACCACCAGACTGGAACAGTGAGGATGCACCATAATATCAGCTATCGATAAGTATTGACCGATAATGGCAATTATGACATCACACGATAATTCAAATAATGAACATTTTCACCAATAATTAGAAGCCCAAAATACACAAATTCAGACACTTTTCCCCAGAGGTTTTCTCCCTCAGAGCACTCACTCTGACTCCGGCTCTGCCTCCTGCTTCAGCCACAAAGATGGAGCAGAGTAGACGGTGTGTCTGGGTTCATGATTAGCCTGTATGCTAGCTGGTGCGCCCAACATAATGAAAGTTACCATTAGTTTGTGATGGATTCAAGATATATATTCAAGTTATGTTTATTAATCTCACTGTGCATCTTAAAGGTAATGTAATGTAGTTTGTAGCTGATGTCTTTCTCCTTCTTCAGGATAATGATGTTGCTACATCATTGAAGCAGTCTCTAGTTGAGATCCTGTCTTCTGTCACTTCGCAACTTCATTACTAATATTATCCTCCCTGACCTCTGGAACTGTCCCCTCATCACTCCAAACTGCATCCGTCACACTCACACAATCGCTCACACTTCTCTGTCCTGGTTCACTTCATATCTCTTTGATCACAGTCAATTCATTCAACATAAACCACACTGATTTCACTTTTTTCCTGTCTCTGCTGGTGTGCTCCAGGCCTCTGTCCTCGGGCCCCTTCTCTTCTTTATCTGCATTTTCCCATTTGTTTTAATTTTCTATAAGCTCAACATTCACTTTCGCTGTTACGCAGATGACACCCAGCTCTACCTCTCCACTAAACCTTCATCACTTCCACCTCACCCTCTGTCTATAGGAAAACAACTCCTGGTTCTCCTCAAATTTCCTCAAACTGAACCGCTCCAAACCCAAAGTTCTCCTTGGAGGCACTTCCTCTTTTGCCAAATCTAACAGTTTGTCTACCATCAGTGACTCCTGTCCTTCCTTCCCCTCAGGTCAAGAGTCTGTGTGCCATCGTCCACAGTCCCCTTTAATAATCTCACTCACTCTGCCGACTTTCACCTCCATATTATCTCTCGTCTCCGCCCTTCTCTCACTCCTCACACTGCTCCTATTTTTGTCCACAGTCTTGTCACCTCCAGGATTGACTATAGTAACTCTCTCCTCTTTGGTCTCCCTCACAATTCCCTCCTGAAACTGCAGCTTCTTCAAATGTTCGGATCATCACCAGGAGACCACCATTCACCAAATCACCTCCATCCTCCAACAACTTCACTGGCTTCACATAAAACAAAGAAATTCTTCAAAATTCTCCTCAGCTCATTCAAAGCTCTTCAGAACCCCGCTCCATAATACCTCTCCCATCTCCTTCACATTACCACTCCTTCTCTCTCCTTCTCCCTGCTCCTCCACCTCTCTTCTTTTTTTCTTTTTTATTTGCTTCTAATATCATATTGAAGTCAGGTGAGTGTAGGGCCTTCATGGATTGTTTCACCCCTCCCCATAACTTATGTTAACTTGGAAAAACAAAAAAGATGCAAATCTAGGTGCAAGGTGAAAGTGTTTAAAAGGTAGTAATGGCTGACAGTCTGTTTATGAGGTACATGTTAAAACTTCATGCACTTGTCTTTCTTTTTTTATCAAGGGTGAGGATGCCACTTGCAGCCTTGAAAATGTGCCTTCTGCCAGTGAATTTCCAACTCGTGCCACTCAGGTAACATAATCATTCTTTACCTGTTCTGGGAATAGTCTTGTGAAGCACAATTTGACATTCATTTAACATACATGAATTTGATTTAATTTAATTTGACATGTTTGACAGACAATCATTTCCTTAATGTTTTTGCTTTTTATTCCATGTGTGTTCACTAACCCCTAACAGGTTTCCCTCTGAGATTTGCACAGAATCACATCTTTATCATTCACCTATTTAGCAGTCAATCACTTAAGCTTAATCTATGGAGGCGCTTATACTGGACTGAGTTAGGCTTAAAACAGGGGTAAACCTGGAGCTATTGCCCTGACAAGAAGCTTGCATGAAAGGCTAGGGCCAGAGTTACAGAGCCAAATATCGTGAAACTGGAATAAGTATGAAAAATACTGTGATATAGAATTTTGGTCATACCCCCCAGCACTAAGTACAGAACAGTAGGCCTATTTAAGCTCCTATTTAAGGGGTGTGGTTTGTACTCATAAGATTTCTTCAAAGTTGGCAGATCTGCTTATGAATTAGTTACCATGTCTACCACTCTGCTTACTTTAAAATTACTCCCAGAGCTGTAGGTAACTGACGCTAACTAGCTAGTTAGCTGCTAATTTGAATTACATTCAACTTCTACTGCATCATACTTGGAGGGAGAGAAAGTAACGCAGGGAGAAACCATTCTAGCCATCTCACAAGAGAGGTTGCTTGTGTTTGTGAGCTCTACTTAGCTATTCTATGTTAGGTATGAGTGCAAGTTGAAGCATACAGTTCTTTCCTTTTGTCTAACAATCTATGCAGTTGTGTGTAGTAGGGGTGAGCGATATGGCCTAAAATTTATATTGCGGTATAATTTAAACCATAGACGGTAAATGGTATGCGTTCCGGTATACTTTGGTATTTAAATTTCAGTATAATCGTTTCTTATTTTACATAAAATAGTCAAGAATGTTCTTGACTACTGTGCAAAACTGCAATTAAAAAAGTATTATAGGAAATTTTCTGCTTTCGTTCATTCAGAAAACTGTCAAGCACAAAAACATTGAGCATTAGTTTTACATGTTTCTTTTAGGGTTACCATACTGTAATGTCTATGCTTCAGCCTATGTTATAGGCTACTTTGGGTAGCTTATCTCGTTTCTTTTTTTGGTTATAATGCTCTTACACAGCCAACATCAGCTCCCCTGGGCTTGGAATGAAGATTTGTTTGACTCTAACTCATGTACAGAAATCTTATTTTTATTATTTGTTTGAAAAGAGGAGTTTTCTGATGGACCACATTAATCCTCTAGCTAATTGACAAGCTAAATATCAAACATGCTAGTTAATGTCAAAGATTGAAGGGAAACACTGGTAAAAATATTTTCTTTCTGAGATTGAAATTGTTTATGGCAACGGTTTTACATGAAATCAGATTTTTGGTAAATATAAAAAAACAAACTAGTTGTTTCTTATACTCTTCAACTCACACAACAGTCATAGCCAATATCTTTGTCATTTTCAAACTAATTTATAGCTGCTTTGGAGTGGCACACAGATGCACCATCTAGCTTAGGAAGCTAATGAGCTATCGCAATAGGCAGGTATAATCAAAATCTCCTTTATTGGCCAAATTTTTATTGCATATCATTTATAACATTTATACCGCCCTCCCCTAGTGTGTAGGGCTTTTAAGAATTTTTTTTCTTGGTCCCACAACTAATGTTTTATCCTCACTGAAATTGCTTTTAACCATCATATTGAAGTCAGGTGTATAGGGCCGTCACGTACCTGGTCCCCATATCTCGACATGGAAATAAATAATAAGACTAAAACTAAATGCATGTTGAATGTGTTGGGTTTATATGATGGACTCTTTATTCAGTAGGTCCAAGTTTAAATGTTTGTGTACATGTCTTTCTTGTCAAGGGTGAGGATGATACTTGCAACCTGCAAAATGTCCTTTCTACCAGTGACCTTCCACCATGTGACACTCAGGTAATATATCTGTCTTTTCCTGTTATGGCAGAATTGACTTGTAATTACTGTAAAAGCAAATATGTAAAAGTGTTGTGCACATTGAAACACAACTGTCACCAGTTAGATTACAGGTTACATATTTGAAAGTAATTTCTTTTAATTTTTTGTTAAATTTTAGTGCCTCGTCTTGATTGTTTTTTCTAGTAAAAGATGGAGTTTTCTGACAGTGACAGGGTTGTTACCTTGCTTGTGCTGTCATGGAGTGTTTTTTGCTTTATGGAGAATTATTAGCCATTAATTGATCTCAATAGAAGCAGATACATTTTCACTTTGTGTTTTGTATTGGGTGTATTGTATTAATATTTTACACAACGTGTAAAATGTGACTCCCCCAGTGGCCCAGGATTAAATGTCCACTAGCCACTTGGCTATCAAGCAGCAGACCAAAATAATGGTTGAAATTAGTATTCATAACTATTTATACATACTCATGACTGCAGTCATAAGGCAAGTAGAGCTATATAGCCAAGAATGAAGTGTGTTACTTAAAGTTGGAATAGGGCTTATGATATAGCATATAATGCCTTAGGAGTACAGTCATGAGTATGTATAAATAGTTATGAATGCTTTACATATGTTATGAATGCATTATAAGCCTTTATGAATATGTTTATAGTCTTGTGAATACAAGCTTCATAGAAAGTGTTGCCATTACTTTGTAAAGTGCACATTATTGTCATTGAGTCATTTTGCAAGGATTATGTTTAATCAATAATTGACCACACTAAAAGTAAACAAGTGTACATCATTTGTCTTTTGTAGCAATTTTTGTATTCATGTTTGAGCATGTACTTTGAGGGCTGAATGCGTTTGTTTTTTTGTTTTTTTTCTAAGTGCAAAATGTTTATTTTTCACACACATTTCTCTCTGTCTTCATGTGTAGCATGATGGAGCCGGAAACAGCCTAAATACTGTGCCTTCTGCTACCAGTGACATCCCAACATGTGACAATCAGGTAATGTAATGAACATTTAACTTGATTTGCATATCTGGGCTTATATTCACAAAGCATCTTAAGGCTAAAACTAGCTTCTAACTGGCGAATTTAGGTGAAACCACTGAAAATAACACGCAGGTCAGTCTTAACTTCAGGACTCCTATTTATTTTTGAATCAAAGTAATTGACATTTTAGTGTCCCAAAGAAGAAGTCCAAAAGTCTCCTAACTCACTAAGACCAATTCACAAATTATTCTTAAGCAACATCTGCCTGTGTGTCACTCTGCACAACTCTCGATCCATTTGTTCCACTGAACTCAAATTTGGTAGGTGTCTTGCTAATGGCACAAGTGAGTACATGTTGCTAGGACAACAAATTCCAAATATCAGTATAACAAGTTTCAATTGCCTTTTGCCTGTGTGTCACTCTAGGCACCATGGCCACTCCCTCTCTTACAGTTATTAAATTTTGAGGGCTAATTCTGGTCTTTTTTATTTTTTATTTTATTTTATAATTTTAAAATGTTTACATATTTCAAATACATTCTTTCTCTCTTCCCCTTGGAAAGCACGATGAAACTGGTAAGAGCCGAACTAATGTGCCTTCTGCAACGAGTGACATCCGAATATGTGACAAACGGGTAACAAAATCAGCATTTGCTTGGTATGGAAATTGTATTGTGAAGCAGACTTTGCCTGTAATGGTATTACATACATTAAAATACAATTTGTGCCACTAGGCTTAAATAAACAGATATCAAAATGGCTGTTACAATTTCTGCTGGTAAAATGAAAAAATGCAGTGCAATGGATGAATATACTTCCCTTTATCTTTAGAATTAGTGCAGATTGAATGGTATCCCTTGGTCCCCACAATTGATGTTATATGGTACCTTGGCTTTCTTTAAACCCTATTGAGGTGAAGTGTATGTCATGCCTTCATGAATTTTTGCACCTGGTCCCCACGACTCATGTTTAATTAAAAACATTGATGCAAGTTGAATGTGTCCAGAAGGCTGTAATGAATGAATGTTTAATTATCTATCAGATACATGTTAACGCTTTGTGCACATCTTTCTCTTCTTGTGAAGTGTGTGGATGCAGCCTGGAAAATTTACCATTTAACAGCGGCATCCAAACATGTGCCACTCAAGTATTTGCAGTTACGGAAATAGTACTGTACAGCAGAACTGACTTGTAAAACCAGTAAAACAATGGTAACAAACATTGTCACCATGGTTGGTAACATGTTACCATGGTTTTACACTACTTCAGCCTTCTTCAAACTGGAAGTGCATGTGGAGTGCATATAGGGTATTTTTTTATTTATTTTTTATTAATTTAATCTAATGTTTATGCTACATCAGCTTTCTTCTGTGTGTCCTGTTGTCAAGGGTGTTTGGTCAGTCATTTGTTTTTGATTGTTATTTTTTTCTAGACTAATGATTTAGACATTGTTTAATGTAGACAATCAAGACAACTACACAAGTAATACCTTCTCCTTTTTGTTACATAGGCCAATGAAAATACATACAAGTCTATACCAAGTCATTCTGAATCATCTGATGATGACGATGCCCATGTACCAAAACTGCAAAGAACCAAAAGCTTGTTTGTGAGTAGTTCATTTCTCAAAGAGAGTGACACTGTCTAAAATGTATACAGTAAAAATATTGGGATTATTGTGTTGATGGCATTGCTGATGTAATTTCATGTATTCTGTTCAGATGAAGTCAACTCTTCCACCCTATGAGGATTGGTGTGAATCGACTCCAGACAGCAGAGACGAGTATGTTCCGGACTCCTGCGATGAAAGTAGCAGTTCTCCTTCCGTGAGCAGCACACCTACACCCAGAAAAAATAGGAAGTCCCTTCCAAGCCAAGCACAGAGTCCAGACAGCACTACTTCCTGTCTTGTACCAGCACCAGCAAATTTCAATTTGGAAGGAAATGATGAGGATGAAGAAGTTGCTGAAGGCCAGGATTTGATGCCAACAAGCACACCTTCTGTGGTTGTTCAAGTTGTCACAAAGACAAGTGATGGTTCCAGAATGTATAATAAAAGACAATATTGTCTCTTTTGCTTTAAACCCTTCACGAAAATGGCAAGGCACCTTGAAAGAATCCATTCAAATGAGAAAGACGTAGCTTATGCAATACACTTCCCAAAAGGATCAAAGGAAAGGAAGGTCCACTTGGAATCACTCAGGAATAAAGGCAATTATCTTCATAATGCTGAAGTGATAAAAACTGGCAAAGGAGAACTAGTTCCTCGAAAAAGACCGTGCAAAAATGCAGGACACACAGATTTCATGCATTGTGCTTACTGCCACGGTCTCTTCATGAGAAAGGTGTTATGGCAACACATAAAAATCTGTCGACTGCGTCCTACAAATCATTCTGTCAAACCTGGAATGACTCGGGTTCAGGCTATCTGTGCCTATATAGAGCCAAATCCTTCACACATAACTAAAAAGTTATGGAAGCTTCTTAGTGACATGACACAAGATGATATTACAAGGGCAGTTAAGAACGACCCTTCTGTATTGCAACTGGGACAACACTTTCTGAACAAGTGTGGTTCTAACATAAAGAGACATGCGTATATCAGGCAGAAAATGCGAGAACTTGGCCGACTTCTTGTAAATGCCCAACAGATTGCACCTGTGAAAGAAATGAAGGACCTAATAGATGCCAAAAACTACCTCACACTTGTTAAGGCTGTTAAAAAAACATGCGGTTACAAAAGTGACGAAGAACAATTTAGAATTGGATCCATTGCACATAAACTTGGACACAGTCTCACAAAACTAGGCAAACTGATGGAAAGCAATGCCAGAATGGCAGGAGATGAGGAAGCACTTGAGAGAGCCACTAACTTCCAGAAAGTACATGCAGCTCAATGGAATGACTTTATACCCTCAACAGCACTTAGGAATATTAGTGAGGTAAAATGGAATGTTCCACAGATCCTCCCATTCACAGAGGATATACAGGCTCTTCATTCATTCCTGGACAGGAAGGGTTCAGAATACATGGAATGCCTAAGCACAAAGCCCTCAGCTGAAAACTGGTCGTATCTAGCAAAGGTTTGTCTTGCTGAAGTTATTCTTTTCAACAGGAGAAGGGAAGGTGAGGTTTCCTCTATGCCACTCTCTGCTTTTCTTTCAAGGGATACATCAGTGCCACATGAAGATGCAGATTGGGCGCTATCAGAGACTGAGAAAAAGCTGTGCCGTAATTTTGTGAGGATTGAGACTAAAGGAAAATGGGGACGTAAAGTACCCATCCTTTTAACACCAAAGATGGTTGAGACACTGGAGCTGCTTGTCAAAACAAGACAGACGTGTGGCGTTCTACAGGAAAACCCTTATTTGTTCGCCAGGCCAGCCTCAATGTTCCATCAGCGTGGCAGTTGCATTGGTGTTTTTGCAAAGGCTTGCGGGGCAAAGAATCCTGGTGCTATTTCATCCACAAAGTTGAGAAAACATGCAGCAACATTGTCTACAGTCCTTAATATGAATGAAAATGAAATGGACCAGCTTGCTAACTTTCTTGGCCATGACCTTTATGTCCACCGCCAATACTATCGTCTCCCGGAAGGGACACTACAGCTTGCTAAAATTAGCAAAGTGCTGATGTCATTGGAGCAAGGAAGACTCGTGGACTTCAAGGGGAAGAATCTAGATGAGATCGAAATAGATCCAAATGGTATGTATAAAAGTGCTTTAATATGCATGTAATGATTTTTTTTTTTTTTTTGTGCTCAGAATGTGTCTCTAACTATATTTATTTTGGTATCTGTTGTGAAATAGAGGTAGTCCAGGATATTGAAGATGAAATGGAGGAGGACATGGAGTCACAGCTGATTGATTGCAATGAACTCAACACCAACAAGGAGAGACCCATAAGGTCACAATCAACAGGTATGTAAAGAAAGTATCACTGGTTATATTTGCAGTAGGTAGTAAAGGAAATCTTATTGCATAGATTTTTATGTTTGCTCACTGTCTGCTGTTAAGGGCCATAAGATTTCCTGTCTTAATTTTTAATAAAGTTTTAATGTTGTTTAAATTGTTGCACTGGTTTCCACAACTTCACAAGTTAATGGGTTAGAAATGTTAATTGTGTGACACGTTTAAAATAATTTTGTCAACCTCACTATGCTCTGAAAAGCTGCCAAAAGATAATTTAGTGGATTAAATTATGCTTCTGCACGCTTTCTAACTTTGTTAGCAAAGTTCTTATCTGATTATTTAAAGTACAGTGTTCTGTTCCTGTGTGGTACAGGGAATTTCCTGTTTTGGGGTTGTACATTGTAATGTACTGCCTTGTACTACTTTGTAATGGAATTAATGTGGCCTGTCTCAGATTTCTAGGAAGATTACTGCCTTTAACAATATTTTACATGTAATTGACAAAGCATGATGGGTGTCAGGTGATAAGTTACTCATCAATACATTTCTTTTCAGTGGTCCTGTCAGATTCATGTGATTTCTGCATGTATGGTTTTTATTGTTATCATTTTTTTTAGATAATAATAATTTGTGTGGAAAGGAGACCTTGGACACAGACAAGCGAGGAAACGAAAAGTCACAGCAAACAGGTATGTAAGGAAAACATCACGTTTAAATGGCATCTGTTCTGATATGTCTTCTCAATATTAAAGGAGAATTCCAGTGTGAAATGAAACGAGGGTATATTTCACCATGATGAGTTTGAATGTATGTTAGAGTAAAACTATCCTAACCTGTTGCATTCTAAACTGGATTGCTTTTAACTGATGCTTCCAAAAGGCACATAATGTCGTTTTGATCCCTACCAAATGCTCAACCTCATTATGATTTTGCAATATTTCACAGAATTTGTTTCACACCAGAATTATCCTTTAATGGAAGTTGAACAGACAATCTTGATGAGTAGTACACAAGGCCATATTTGATTTGCTTGTGAAATGAAACTTTTTGGACTTGTGCTCAACAGGACCCGGAAGCAGAGCTCAGAAGAAGAAGTGGGAGAAAAATGAGGTGGAGGCAGTCCAAAAGCATTTGGGTGGATTCATCAAATCCCTACGTGTCCCAGGAAAACAAGACTGTGAAAAATGCATACAGGCGGAACAAGACGTTCTCAAAACCCGTGACTGGCGAGCCGTAAAGTATTTCGTCAATAACAAAATTGCTGCGCTGAAACGAAAGCTTTAACTGTTTTAATTTTTCTGACCTTCAGGTTGCAGCACAGTGCAGTTAATAATGCCGTTTTGTTTTTACCTGTATTATACCTTTTACAGGTTTTTTTCTTTTTTTTTGTTTTGTTGTTACTGCCTTTAAGAAGTATTGAATATTATGCAGTGACTGCATTGATTATCTTTAAGTTCTGTCTGCATAACCAGTTGAACTGCTAAGATTACCTTTATGCTTAAACTGTTCCAATAAAGGTTTTAGCATTATGTTTAAAGATTGCATTACCTAGTAATTATTCCACATTGGTCTAAACCACCATCATTGGGCTGTAAAATGAGTCAGCAGCAGATAACCTCACTCAAACACCAAAGATTAGATAAGATTAGATTAAACTTTATTGTCATTACACATGTATCAATACAAGCTAATGAAATGTGGTTTAACATGTAATCAGAAGTGCAAGAAGCAGCAAGTGAGATATATACAGCATGTAGAGTATATACAATATAGAGAAATATACAGTATATTAGTGTAGTTTGTAGTGAATATATACAAATAGGGCAGTATGAACAGGTGGGAATTGGGTATAAATATACATGAGGGATATAAACAGATGTATTATAAACAATTATACAGTTATGCTACTAGAATATAATATACTATCAACAAGTATGCAGGTGTGCTATATGGATAATGTATGATATATAAATGAGCAAAAGATATATATGAACAGGTGTGCTATAAAAAAAAAAGAAGTTGTATATCAGATGTATTATGAACATGTAAACATGATATACAGAAGATATACAGCATTGGCAATACATATATTGTTGAATTACCAGCTAAAAATACCTTGTAAATTCTGCACTATTCTGAGACTATTTGACTTTTGCTCATATATAAATTTTAGGTTAGTTTAAGTATTATCCTCTACTTAATAGGTCTTACCAAGGAATCACTGTCGAAAGAACTGTTCCACATATTCTTTGTCGCTTTGCCGTGTAACCAACCGCTCTAACAGCTGGAGACTCAGCGAGCCGAGGTCTTACCTGTGGTTTAGCAGAAGTTGCTTCTCTTGTGGTTTTAAGAATGCCAGGGCAATGCTTAGTCTTTTCGCCTTATCACACCGCTCATCAATCATGTGAAGCCATCAGTGAAAACCATCAAAGTGTGGCCAGTGGGGGTAGACTCAGTACTCCGGACAGGTTTAAAGACACAGGCTACCTGTGACTCCCATACAAACATTGACTTTTACACCCATTCAGTATTGGAATACATCAACACCACAATGTGATGTTACCACAGAAAAACAGATCACCACATACCCTAATTAGAACCCTAGGGCAGGAATAACACTGAAAACTTGCAAAAACTAAAGGGACACTCTTGATGCCTCGTGATGTACACAATACCGCCATCATGGTCAAGATCAATTAATCAAATAAAGTAAATGTAAAAAGATCTGGGGTGTAAGTAGGTATGTCACTTGGCCCTGGTGGTGGTAAACCATCTGCAGTTCTGATTGCTGTCTGCATGCTAAACCCACCTTGTGCAGTAATCATGTTCAGTACAATCCTACCAGTACCTCCTTATCTGAAAACTTTTGTATGGGCAGGAAAGGGTGGCTTACTATGATGGGATAAAGGGGTGGTGTACTGTCAATAACTTTGGATCATTGCATTTATAGCAAATTCATTAACAGCCCAAGTCCAAAGTCAGGGAAATGCTGTGTCCCCGCCTTACCCAATATCCTTTCTGTGTATATATGTGTGTGTATATGCTAATTGGATTGGTCCCCATGAAGTATACGGTCCTCATGAGTGCTGGTATTTTGTCATTGTGGGGGTTTCTATGTAAATTAGGGCCCCCAGTTGAACAATATATTGGTTGTCCCCACATATGCTGATTATGTCAGGTTACATTGTTGTAAGTGTATACACAATTCAAGGTGATGGTCTCATTTCATATTTTTTAACAAACATCCCTGATTTTTTGAAGCCTGTAGCATGATGGGAAAGGGTGGTTCCCAGAAAACACATCTTTGTCAGGTGTCCCCACTTAGTGATAAATGCAAGTGTGTGTGTGTGTGTGTGTGTCTGTGTGGGGGTGTGTCTGTGTCTGTGTGTGTGTCTGTATGTGTGTCTGTGTCTGTGAGACGTGAGCGGTGTTTGTTTTTAACATTGTTCCGCGAGTGTGACGCTTATTTTGAGCAACGAAAAATAAGAAAATATCATTTTATTTTAAGATCATAATAATCTTCCAATTTAAACTACAACAAAAAAGAGCTAACACAAATAAAATACACTTAAATTAAATACTTAAAATGTATTTTCCCAAGCCACGCAGAGCCACCGTATAAGGATGAAAGAGCCACATGTGGCTCCGGAGCCGTGGGTTGCCGACCCCTGGTCCAGCCAGAACCACACGCTCTGACAAAACTTTACAAAAACGAATGGACCTGGAACCATATCCTGTCACCCCAATCCCAGCCGCAATTACCAGGATGACCTCATCAAAAATATGTCTGGACAAGTTTTATTTGTGCATGTTTGAGTAATCTAGTGAACAGCAAATATAACATTTCAAATCAATAAAGCTAACATGGTGATGTAAATATGTTAAGTGTATAGAAGAGTAAGAGCCCCTCTTTAATGTAAGGCAAATCCAATCATTTTTTTCCGCTTATCCGGAATCGGGTAGCAGTCTAAGCAGGGACTCCCAGACTTCCCTCACTCTAGACATGTTGTCCAGCTCCCCCAGGGGAGCCAAAGGTGTTCCCAGGCCAGCCGAGAGACATAGTCCCTCCAGCATGTCCTGGGTCTTCCCCAGGGCCTCCTCCCGGCGGGACATGCCCAGAACACCTCCCCAGGGAGGCGTCCTGGGAGCATCCAGAAGAGATGCCCGAGCCACCTCAGCTGCTCCTCTCGATGTAGAGGAGCAGCAGCTCTACTCCAAGCTCCTCACCCCATTTCTTAGGGTGCGCCCAGCCACCATGAGGAGGAAACTCATTTCGATCTCTTGTAATTAGGACAGTGCATATTAATCAACATGTCAACAAACAGCATCAATGTAAATATGCACATAGACATGACAACAAGTGAACCACAATAGACCATTCTCTGAGTTTAAGATGCCCCAAGAAGAAAATAATCTACCTGTGTGAGAATGTTTGATTATTTTCAACCATTGTTTCAGAGTGTTCTGAAGGTTGAAAAGGACCCACAGTTCCTGACATGGGCCGGTAATGTGTTCCATGACTGATCCTCTGACAGACATCACCATTTGGCCAAATTTGGTCCTGCGTCTCTGTATGTCACAGTCTCCTCTGGTCAATGCTCTCGTGTTAACTCGGTCAGTCATTTTTTTACTTATAAAATCCATTAATGGTGGAGGAGCAAGTCCATTTAAAACTTTAAAAATAAGGCAAGCATCCATAAATACCTGATAACTTTCAAGATCCAGAATATTATATTTACTTAAGATATTACAATAGTGATACTGTAGAGGCTTTTTGTCCAGTGTTTTCAATGTTTTTTGAAGAGGGACTTTAGGGGCTTCAGGAGGCCTCTGATGTACGAGACCATGTGGTATAGCAGTAAGATATGTGATTAAATATCATGGCATGCAAATACGCCTTTGATGATTCTGTTGTCAGATAAGGTCTTATACGTTTGAAGTTTGACAGATTAAATTTAATTATATAAGACATTTTTTTAACATGCTGTTTAAAATTTAGGTTAGAGTCAAAAACTACCCCAAGGTATTTAAATTGTTCAACCACATCTAATCTCTCCCCATTGACCAACACAGATGGTTGCTCACCCCCTGCTGGCTGTCGAGAGAAAAACATACAGATGTCTTTTTAGTATTGAGATGCAGGCCAGAGTCATGGAGCCAGTGGGACACTGGCACCATGGCACCCAAGAGCACTGCAGCAGCTTCATATTTTGTTTTTGCATGAGCATACAGTACAGTATCATCTGCATATAGTTGCATTTTTACACTCTTAAAAACATTTGGTAAATTGTTGACATATTAGCTAAATAAAATTGGACCCAATATTGAGCCTTGTGGGACTCCGGCTGAGCAAGTAAGGTTGATTGTGAATTTTCAATTTGTGCGGCTTGTTTTCTGTCCGACAGGTATGATTTCATCCAGCAGAGGGCATTGTTAGAGAAGTTAAAATATTTTAATTTGTCAAGAAGAACAGTATGATTGATAGTGTCAAAAGCACGTTTCAGGTCAAGCAACACAGCGCCCACACAGCCGCCCTGATCAAGTAGATGTTTTAGTTTTTCTAAGAAATAGCAAGTGGCTGTCTCTGTGGAGCGATGCTTCCGAAACCCAAACTGCATAGGATGAAGAGTAGTTTCACTATTGTTCAGCTGTTCAGTTAGCTGTTTAGCAACCCATTTTTCAGCAATTTTTGAAATTATTGGCAAAATACTTATTGGCCGATAGTTCTCTGGTTTTGTTTTGTCTCCTGCCTTAAATACCGGGGTAACCCTGGCAGTTTTCCATGATGATGGCACAATTCCGTGTTTAATGGACTGATTTATTTAATGTGCAATTGGACTTGCGAGTATCTCTTTGTGAAGCTTTAAGAAGTGACTTGACATGCCAAATATGTCCCTGGCTTTTGAACTTTTAATAGCTGTTATTGTTTTTATGACCTCAGGGACAGAGATTTCTTGTATGTTAAACACTGTTTTACTAAGATCTAAAGGATAATGTGGAATGTTAGGGCTTTTTAGGTTCATTACCCAAAGCTCATGACCATAGGTGAGGGTAGGAACATAGAGCTTTGCCTTTCGACTCAGCTCCTTGTTTACCACAACAGACCGATACAGCGACTGCATCACTGCAGACGCTGCACCGATCCAAGTGTAACTGTATTGCTGTCATACTCAGTGTTCAATGGTTGGTCAATATTGCTCTATGTTAGTTTTGTGGTCCTAATGGTGGTATTGGTTATTTAGATTTAAATGTATAATGTGTGTGCATGCGTGTCCTGTACAGTGCATTAAGAGGCAAGGTTTTGGTGAGCCCGCACTCAAGGGGCAATACCCCCTAGCAACGGGCCCATTCCTTGCTAGCCCTAATCTTTTTATGTGTTTGTTGTCAATTATTATTATTATTGATTAATAATTAATTTATTATTAATAATAATAATTATTATTGTGTATATATATATATATATATATATATATATATATATATATATATATATATATATATATATATATATATATATATATATTATCATTTAATAATTAATGTTATTCATTTTAATATTTAATATGTGTGTTTATATTCACCCATTTATTTAGAACCACAAATTAATTCAATAAATAAATTTGTTAATGAATAAGGCAATAATAATAATGATAATATTAATAGTGACAGCAACAATAGAAACGTGTACATACAATGAAAACAATAACACAACAATAATAGTGGTATACAGCAATAGTGGTGGTATAATTGCAATTATTGTAATAAAGTTTAGATAATGTCGTGTGTGTGTGGCGTGTGTGTATGTGTCTTTGTAGGAATGGGGGTATGTATAGGAATGTGCGTGGCGTTCTCATTAGTTAATTATGTTAATGGTGTTATAATAGTCTAATGGTGGAGTTTATGTTGTTGATATTGATGACTGATTGGAAACAATATTGAAGTGGTTTATGAATGGTGTCCAGGTTTCCATGAAAGACGGTATGTCATCCTCAAAGTATGCTGTCATTTGCGAGGTTGAAATGTGATGGATGAGCGAGTTAGACCAGTGTTTGATGTTTATTGACTGTTTTGATTTCCAGTTTTGTAGAATTATTTTCTTGGCGATAGTTAGAGATGTCAACAAACTGTTTTTATATTTAGGTGGTATGGTGAAAGTTGTAATAATGCCAAGTAAACATAGGGATGGGGAGGGAGGAATTCTGCAGCTCAGGATGTCTGTGAGTTTATGTGTGACTGTGTTCCAAAAAACCTGAACTGGTGTACATTCCCAGAGTGCATGTAAATAAGTGTCTGTGACTCCCATGGTGCATTGTGAACAGGTGTCTGTGTCTGTTAGTCCCATTTTGTATTTCTTGTATTGGGTGATGTGTGTCCTGTGGACAACTTTGTATTGGATAAGTTGTAGATTAGTGTTGGATGTCATTGAGAACGTATTTTTGCAAATTTCTGTCGTTCTCGTGTCGAGTTCGTATGTAGATGGTGTATCTATATCTGTGTTCCATTTGAGTTGTGGTGTATGTATTATATTGTCTGAATGGATAAGTTTGTATAGTTTGGAAATGAGTTTCTTTGGTTTCTTGATATTCTTTATGTTTTCTAATAGTTGAGGAGGATCCAGGGTATTATTAGTTATATTAATCTTGCTTTGGATAATGGATTTGATTTGTAAATATTGAAAGCGATTATTGTTGTTGATTTCGAACTGTTCCATAAGTTGTCTAAATGTTATGAATTTATTGTTGTGGAATAAGTGGTGAAGGTGAGTGATGCCTTTTTGTTCCCATGTGCAATAGTGAAGTGGGGTACTATTCATGTGAAAGTCAGTCATCCAGTCACATGACTAATATACAGGACAACAGTCAGATTACACCTGAGTCTAGGTCACATCATGGGCGCTGCACACGCATAAACAAGCACGAGTTAGTTTAACCCTATAGCGTCGGCTCCTATCGTCGCTGATAGAGCGCGGTTGCGGACTTTCCAGTCATCAGAGCAGTAATCATCATTCAAGTTATTATGAACATGTAGGAAGTTCAGTTGTGTTGTGCAGTATTATCTCATGACATTGTGCAAGGTACATCAAAATGCACTGTACATGTAAGAATTCATAATACATTTACAAATAAATATATGTTTAACATTTTTGTATTAGGTGGTAGATCTTTCAGACACGATCATTTTAAAAGTAGCTCACATACTGAAAAAGTCTGAGCACCCCTGGCCTAGAAGATTCAACGATTCAAGACTTTTATTATCATATGAACAGTACAGAAACACATTTCCCTATACAATGAAATTCTTACTTTGCTGACAACACTGAATGCCAAAGTATAAAGAAAATTTGATATAAATTAAAATACATAAATAAGATAAAGAGAATATAAAAAATATATAATCAAATAAATAATAGTGCAAATTATCATGAGTAAGTTATAGTTGATGTCTAGGAGTGTGTGTGCGTGTTCAAAAGTCTGATGGCCGTTGGAAAGGAAGAGTTCTTGAGTCTGGTGGTCCTGCATTTCACACTTCTGCACCTTTGGCCTGAAGGCAGGAGTGGGAATAGTCCATGCTGGGGGTGGGTGCGGTCCTTGAAGTGGAGCTAACATACACGTTCATCACGCTGGGCGCCATGTTGGATACTATGTTTAACTAGAAATTCTGTCCATAAATACAATGAACAGAACCGGTGACAAAGGGCAGCCCTGGTGGAGTCCAACGTGCACTGGGAACAGGTCTGACTTACTGCCGGCAATGCAAACACAGCTCCTGCTCCGGTCATACAGGGACCGGACAGCCCTTAGTAAAGGGCCCCGAACCCCATACTCTCGGAGCACCCCCCAAAGGACACCACGAGGGATATGACCTTAAAACTACCAATAAATGACATCACAAGGTGGAACAGACCAATTTGAGCTTTGGAGCTGGAGACAGAATAATGCAGATACACATGTGTATTTGTGCTCCTTTCATGATTAAATAAAGTCATTAGCTCATCACTAGTGCTCAAATTTGACTGTGATAAAAACAAAGCAAAAATAACAAAAAAAACTAATTTTTTATTGTGACAGAATTTTCATTCAAAATGAAGCAGCAGACTCCAACACAGAACTCTCTTTAAAACATCTCATGAACACAACCAATTAGCTTTCAGTCACTTTCTGTTTTGTGAGTGTTCATGTGTTTATTCAAATGCTGTTTAAGTTTAAACCCTTTATCACAAATGGAACATCTGTAAGGCCTTTCACCAGTGTGTATTCTCAAATGTGCATCTAGACTACACTTTTGGGTAAATGTTTTCTTACAGGTTAAACAGCTGTATGGTCTCTCACCAGTGTGTGTTCTCTTGTGTTGCTCCAGCGTGCCCTTTATAGCAAATGTCTTCTGACATGTTGAACAGCTGAACGGTCGTTCACCTGTGTGTATCCTTACATGTCCATCTAGATGACTCTTTTCTGTAAATGTTTTCTCACAAGTTGAACAGCTGTAAGGTTTCTCGCCTGAGTGTGTTCTCAGATGATGAACAAGAGCACTCTTATCAAAAAATGTCTTCTCACAGATTGAACAGCTGTAAGGTTTCTCTCCTGTGTGTATTTTTATATGTCTGTCTAGATGACTCTTCGTGGTAAATGTCTTCTCACAGATTGAACAGCTGTAAGGTTTCTCTCCCGTGTGTATTGTTATATGTGTATCAAGATGACTCTTCATGGTAAATGTTTTCTCACATGTTGAACAACTGTAAGGTCGTTCATCGGTGTGTATCTTTATATGTCTATCTAGATGACTCTTATCTGTAAATGTTTTCATACAAACTAAACAGTTGAATGGTCTCTCTCCTGTGTGAACTCTAATGTGTCTTTGTAAAGTCTGCTTAGTCCCAAACCTCTTTTGACACATGGGGCATTCGTATTTCTTGCCCTCAGCTCCTTGGGCTGTTCCTGACATGTTTCCATAGTTCAAGGTGGCACTGGCCTCTGGGGATAGACCCGAGTTTGAAGTGACAGTGCTTCTGGCTCTGATCTGGACTTGGTTGCAGTGGTCTCCATCAGCCTCTGTCTCCATCTGTGCAGATGAACAGCTGAATGGAGCTCTCCAGTCTTCATCATCATCAGTGTCAGAGGAGTGCTCCGTGTGTCCCTCAGTCTCTGAGTGTAAATGTGGCTCTGTGCTGATGTCCTCTCCCTGCTCAGTTTGTTTATGTTGAAGCAGTGAGGAATCTTCTGTCTTCACACAGACCACACTGGACTCCCACTGGACGGCCACTGGAAGCTGGTGTGGGGAACACATACACAAATTAATAGTAATATTTTTACTCTGCTGAAAACAACAACAATAATTTCATTAAAGCTGCACGCGGCGATAAACGTCCTCGCCATCCCTTGCGACTGCGGGGTACATGCCACAGCAAAGATCCTGCCTCTCATCCAGGTTTAAATCGCCCCTCCACTTAAAATCAGCATCTACAGTGGGGCAAAAAACTATTCAGTCAGCCACCAATTGTGCAAGTTCTCTCACTTAAAAAGATGAGAGAGGCCTGTAATTTCCATCATAGGTTCACTTCAACTATGAGAGACAGACTGGGGGGAAAGAATCCAGGAAATCACATTTTTAATATACAAATTGGTAAATTCCTCAGTAAAATAAGTATTTGGTCACCTACAAACAAGGAAGATTTCTGTCTCTCACAGACCTGGAACTTCTTCTTTCAGAGGCTCCTCTGTCCTCCACTCGTTACCTGTATTAATGGCACCTGTTTGAACTCATTATCAGTATAAAAGACACCTGTCCACAACCTCAACAGTCAGACTCCAAACTCCACTATGGCCAAGACCAAAGAGCTGTCAAAAGACACCACAAACAAAACTGTAGACCTGCACCAGGCCCCGAAGACTCAATCTGCAATAGGTGCAGCTTGGTGTGAAGGAATCAACTGTGGGAGGCAATTATTAGAAAATGGAAGACATACAAGACCACTGATAATCTCCCTCAATCTGGGGTTCCACTCAAGATCTCACCCCATGGGGTCAAAATGATCACAAGAACGAAGAGCAAAAATCCCAGAATCACATGGGGCAACCTAGGGAATGACCTGCAGAGAGCTGAGACCAAAGTCACAAAGGCGACCATCAGTAACACACTACACCGCCAGGGACTCAAATCCTGCAGTGCCAGATGTGTCCTCCTGCTTAAGCCAGTACATGTCCAGGCCCGTCTGAAGTTTGCTAGAAAGCATTTGGATGATCCAGAAGAGGATTGGGAGAATGTCATATGGTCAGATGAAACTAAAGTAGAACTTTTTGGTAAAAACTCAACTTGTTGTCTTTGAAGGAGAAAGAATGCTGAGTTGCATCCAAACAACTCCATACCTACTGTGAAGCATGGGGTGGAAACATCATGCTTTGGGGCCGTTTTTCTGCAAAGGGACCAGAATGACTGGTCTGTGTAAAGGAAAGAATGAATGGGGCCATATATCGTGAGTTTTTGGGAGAAAACTTCCTTCTGAGAGAATGTAGCGTTTTAGGAGTTTGTTTCTATGAATCATAAATGTTCATAATCCATATTTCTACAGCTCAAACCTCATTGTAGAACAGAAAAACAATCACACGGGGGGACCTAGTGAAAGACTGATCCATGTAAAGGAAAGAATGAATGGGGCCATGTATTGTGAGATTTTCAGTGAAAACCTCCTTCCATCAGCAAGGGCATTGAAGATGAAACGTGGCTGGGTCTTGTCAATGATGACAATGATCCCAAATACACCGCCCGGGCAACGAAGGAGTGGCTTCGTAAGAAGCATTTCCATGGAAAATCTTTGGAGGGAGTTGAAAGTCTGTGTTGCCCAGTGACAGCAGCAAAACATCACTGCTCTAGAGGAGATCTGCAGGAGGAATGAGCCAAACTTCCAGAACCAGTGTGTGAAAACCTTGTGGAGACTCACAGGAAACATTTGACCTCTGTCACTGCCAGCAAAGGGTACAATATATAACAAAGTATTGAGAGGAACTTTTGTAAATACTTTGCCCCAGTTTGCAAATAAATTCTTTAAAAATCAGACATTTTTTTCTCATTTTGTCCCTCATAGTTGAAGTGTACCTATGATCTTTTTAAGGCACAATTGGTGGCTGATTAAATACTTTTTTTACCCCACTGTACCTAGTAGTACTCCATTAATTCCAGTGAGACTATATCTGACATTGTCATGCCTTCAGGCTTGGAAATACAAGTACGTCCGTACGTGAATATTTTTACTAACAAGTATATACATATATCCCACAATCTTGAATTTTTATTCCAATAAAATTGAGTTTTTGTTAACGTTCAGGGGATCAAAAATGGTCCCAATCCAGCAATAAAAATAAATAATAATGGATTTTTTTGCCACCTGTAAGGTATTTTTTAACAATGTAATGCTACCCCCAGATGCCTGTAGCCTTACTCACCAAAGACCCCCACCCTGAGAGGGTCGTAAAGCAATCTACAGCACTGGGGCCAAGAAGATAACATCTAGGACCAGGGCCACTTCTTATCTGTGGCCCTGCTCACCAAGGACTGAGTGCCCCCCATCCTGTGAGGGTCATAAAACAATAAGATTGATTGACTTAAAAACACACATTGAGGGATTTTGCCAAAAAGGTTTTTAATGTGTAATCACATGTTGCCGAGAGGAAGACCCGCCTCACACACTGGGAGGCCTATAAAAGCTGGAAACACAACCATCTCAGGACTCTCTTCCTATCCTTTCCTGAGAGTCCGGTGCTTCATTGTCAACTTTACCTGTGATGAACTCATTAAACCCTTCTGACTTATATTTCAGTCTCTTAGTCCTCTTTGACGCTTGCATCAGAAACGAACATTTCTTACACACCCGTTATTTTTCTCCTAAACCATAAAAGCATGACGTTGTGACTTTTTCACATTGTGCCCCATCACAATTAAGACCATGTGAAATTGATTGTCGTATAAATTTATATATAAAATTAGGAGAGGGCGCCAGAGAGCATGAACGTTGTATTATTTTTTTCTAAAGAAAAAATGTGTGAAAAATTTTTTTTTTTTAAATGTCCCAAATTTGCAACTTTGTTGAAAATTCACCATGACCACACCCCAAGTCATATTCAAAATGTAATTGATAATCTTTGATCGCACATGGGTTTAGTAGGTTTTGGCCAAATTTTAGGTGTTTGTGATGAAAACTGTGCTCGGGTTTGATCCAATATGGCCGACTTCCTGTATGTTTCAGGGCGGGGCCATAATATCATTATTGTCATGTACTGACATGTTCTATTTTCCGGTGTGAGTTTCAGATTTTTACATTAACTTTTTTCCGTGTCGGGCTCCCATTGGCCCCATGAAAATCACAGTTTGAGGGGGGCGCTGCCGACTCATCTTTCATTATTTTTTAATCAAGGTCTTCAGTGAGAGCTCATCGACTGTGGATGATGACACCCAGACTTTTGACCTGAGGGGAAGGAAGGACAGGAGTCACTGAGACAAACTGTTGAATTTATTAAGAGTGGAGGTGCTTGGAGTTGTTCAGTTTTCATAACAGTGAAAGTGAATGTTGAGCTTACAGAAAATTAAACCAAATGTCAGAATGTAGATGATTAGTAGATTAGAAGAGAAGGGACCCGAGGAGGGAGCCCTGGGGCACACCAGCAGAGATAGGAAAGGAGTGAGATCTATGAGGTTTAAGTTGAATAAACTGACTGTTGGATTTATCATCAGAGAGATATGAAGAGAAGCAAGAGAGAGGAGTGGGAGAGATACTGATAGACTGGAGTCTGTGAATGAGAGTGGTGTGCGAGATGGTGCCAAAGCCTCTTAATGATGCTAAAGTAATTTCGGACCGAAGATCAAAACCAAAAGGAATGTTAGTGGGCCATATTAACATTCGTAGCATTGTCAACAAATCAGATCAAATGGAACACCTGCTAAGTGATTCTAATATTGATATACTTGGAATATCAGAAAGTTCGTTGACTCCTAAGTCACCAACAGCAGCTGTGAATATACTATGATACAATGTATATAGAAGAGATAGAAAGACAGGAAAAGGTGGGGGTGTGCTGGTTTATGTTAGGAACCATCTAAAATGTGAACTAATCAGCTGGCCACAAGAAGTTACCGTTGAATGTATTGGTTTGACTGTAACATTGTCTTCTACAATGTCTTTTACTGCGATCTGTATATATCGACCGCCATCTGCCAACGATATATTTTATAATCAGCTTGAAATAATTTTAAATTGCTGCAATTCACAAAGGGAAATTATTTTTATGGGTGATCTTAACATCAACTGGGACAGCAAACCAGATAGGAGAAAACTGAAACAATTTACAGATAAATATAATCTTACACAGATTATAACTGGTCCAACGAGAATAACAAATAAATCAAAAACAACAATTGACTTACTTTTTACGAACAAACCCGAAAGAAATGTTAAGACTTTTAATCTCCTCTCTGGTCTTTCTGACCACAATTTTATTTTCTGCTCAAGAAAAATCAAGAGGCAGCATCCAGCTACAAGCAACAAAAATAGGTCATATGTTTTTATACCTAAAAATCTGCAACTACTTTTAAAGAATGAACTTAAACAACTCAGTTGGTCCAATGTATTGGAAAATGTGGACACTGAAACTTGCTCAATGAACTTTATCAAAAGCATCAATGACATTTTAACCCAGTTTACAAGAGAAGGTAAAGTTAAAAAAAAACTAGGGATAATCTTCCTTGGCTTAATAGTTACTGTAGAAAATTGATGAAAGAAAGGGACCAGGCACTTAAAAAATCTTTGAAAACAGGAACTACAAGTGATCGCCAGATTTTTACATCACTCAGAAATAAAGTGATACAGCAAATACGTAAAGCAAAAGCTGTGTTCTATATTGACATTATAAAAGGGGCTAATGGGAATGGTAAAACAATATGGGAAAATTTAAATAAATTGCTGGGGTGTAAAAGAGATCATCATCTCAACAATCTACAGCTTCAAGTACAGGGCACACTGACTGATGACCTTGACAAAATTGTCAATATATTTAATACATTCTTCATTAGCTCAGTTGCAGATTTAACAATGAACCTAAAAAGCCCTGACATTCCACATTATCCTTTAGATCTTAGTAAAACAGTGTTTAACATACAAGACATCTCTGTCCCTGAGGTCATAAAAACAATAACAGCTATTAAAAGCTCAAAAGCCAGGGACATATTTGGCATGTCAAGTCACTTCTTAAAGCTTCACAAAGAGATACTCGCAAGTCCAATTGCTCATATAATAAATCAGTCCATTAAACACAGAATTGTGCCATTATCATGGAAAACTGCCAGGGTTACCCCGGTATTTAAGGCAGGAGACAAAACAAAACCAGAGAACTATCGGCCAATAAGTATTTTGCCAATCATTTCAAAAATTGCTGAAAAATGGGTTGCTAAACAGCTAACTGAACAGCTGAACAATAGTGAAACTACTCTTCATCCTATGCAGTTTGGGTTTCGGAAGCATCGCTCCACAGAGACAGCCACTTGCTATTTCTTAGAAAAACTAAAACATCTACTTGATCAGGGCGGCTTTGTGGGCGCTGTGTTCCTTGACCTGAAATGTGCTTTTGACACTATCAATCATACTGTTCTTCTTGACAAATTAAAATATTTTAACTTCTCTAACAATGCCCTCTGCTGGATGAAATCATACCTGTCAGACAGAAAACAAGCTGTACAAATTGAAAACTCACAATCAACCTTACTTACTTGCTCAGCCAGAGTCCCACAAGGCTCAATATTAGGTCCAATTGTATTTAGCTTATATGTCAACAATTTACCAAATGCTTGTAAGAGTGTAAAAATGCAACTATATGCAGATGATACTGTACTGTATGCTCATGCAAAAACAAAATACGAAGCTGCTGCAGTGCTCTTGGGTGCCATGGTACCAGTGTCCCACTGGCTCCATGACTCTGGCCTGCATCTCAACACTGTATATGTTGCCATTGGGTAACATTATCAGAAAACATGGCATTAATTTTCACTGCTACGCTGATGACACTCAGCTGTACTTATCAATGAAACCAAATCAGACTGATCAAATAGATAAACTCAGTGCCTGTGTGAAGGACATCAAAACCTGGATGACCTTGAATTACCTGCTCTTAAATCCTGAAAAAACAGAGGTCATTGTCGTTGGTCCCAAAGGTCAAAGAGATTCTCTGTCGGACCAGATAATCTCACTCGACAATGTGAGTATAGCTTCTAGCCCTACTGTAAAAAATCTTGGAGTCCTATTTGATCAAAATCTCTCATTCACAGCCCATGTAAACCTAGCTTGTAAAACCGCATACTTTCACCTGCGAAATATAACTAAAATTAGAAATATTTTACCTAAAAACGATGCTGAAAAACTCATCCATGCATTTGTTACTTCCAGACTTGATTACTGTAATTCCCTGCTTGCCGCCTGCCCCAAAAGTACTATAAGGAGCCTCCAGTTGGTCCAAAATGCAGCGGCCAGAGTCCTAACAGGAACTAAAAGAAGAGACCACATCAGTCCTGTACTAAAATATCTGCACTGGCTTCCTGTCGAGCTTAGAATCAAACTCAAAGTCCTGCTCCTGACATACAAAACCCTAAACGGTATGGCCCCATCCTATCTGCAAGATGCTATTGTCCCGTACCAGCCAAACAGAGCACTCCGCTCTCAGAATGCAGGACTATTAGTGGTTCCTAGAGTGTCCAAAAGTACAGTGGGAGGGAGAGCATTCAGTTACCAAGCTCCTGTGCTATGGAATCAACTCCCTGCTGATGTTAAACAGGCCCCCACAGTCTCTGTATTTAAGACCAGGCTTAAAACCTTCCTCTTCGGTATAGCGTATGACCAGGTTACTTAGTGAGGGAGTTAGGGTTATTAAAACCCGGGATAAGATAAGCTGCAGTAGGAGTAACTAGCTGGGGGAAGTATGGCAACCTGAGCACTATCCTCTACTTTGCCCTATTTTCTCATCAGCAATGCTATTCACATGTTGTCCCCTGTCCCACTCCCCCTGTGGAGTGTATCTCTTTCAGATGCCCCGATGACAGCTGGACCTCCTCCTTGCCTGGCTCTCCTCCTCCTCGCCCGGCTCTCCTCCTCCTCGTCTGGTCTTCCTCCCCCTCGCCTGGCCGATTTCTTATGTTGTCTGATTTTTCCTGTTGTGTCTGATTTTTCCTGTTGTGTCTGATTTTTCCTGTTGTGTCTGATTTTTCCTGTTGTGTCTGATTTTTCCTGTTGTGTCTGATTCTTCCTGTTGTTTTGTTTTTTGTGTCTTGGCAGCACGGTGACTGAGTGCCATCACTCATGTCTCACAGCAAGAAGGTTGGTTCGATCCCCGGGTCACCAGGCCTTTCTGTGTGGAGTTTTTCATGTTTCTCCCCGTGTCTGGATGGGTTTCCTCCGGGTACTCCGGTTTCCCCCATCAACCAAAACATGAACGCCCTTCGAGACAACTGTTGTTGTGATTTTGGGCGTTACAAAAATAAATGAATTGAATTGAATTGAACACTAAAAAGACGGTCTGTATGTTTTTCTCTCGACAGCCAGCAGGGGGTGAGCAACCATCTGTGTTGGTCAATGGGGAGAGATTAGATGTGGTTGAACAATTTAAATACCTTGGGGTAGTTTTTGACTCTAACCTAAATTTTAAACAGCATGTTAAAAAAATGTCTTATATAATTAAATTAAATCTGTCAAACTTCAAACATATAAGACCTTATCTGACAACAGAATCATCAAAGGCGTATATGCATGCCATGATATTCAGTCACATATCTTACTGCTATACCACATGGTCTCGTACATCAGAGGCCTCCTGAAGCCCCTAAAGTCCCTCTTCAAAAAAACATTGAAAACACTTGACAAAAAGCCTCTACAGTATCACTATTGTAATATCTTAAGTAAATATAATATTCTGGATCTTGAAAGTTATCAGGTATTTATGGATGCTTGCCTTATTTTTAAAGTTTTAAATGGACTTGCTCCTCCACCATTAATGGATTTTATAAGTAAAAAATACGACTGACCGAGTTAACACGAGAGCATTGACCAGAGGAGACTGTGACGTACAGAGACGCAGGACCAAATTTGGCCAAATGGTGATGTCTGTCAGAGGATCAGTCATGGAACACATTACCGGCCCATGTCAGGAACTGTGGGTCCTTTTCAACCTTCAAGAACACTCTGAAACATTGGTTGAAAAATAGTCAAACATGCTCACACATCTAGATTTTTATTTTTTTTTTTTGTGCACTTTTGTCTCATCTGTGTGTTTCTCTAAATGTTCTGTTTTTGACCTGCCTTAGGACAACGGATGTAAAGTAGCTATTGTGCTAATTCCAGCATATTTACATTGATGCTGTTTGTTGACATGTTGATTAATATGCACTGTCCTAATTAAAATAAATAAATAAAAAAATAAAATAAAATAAAATAAAAAAAGGCTGCTGTTAAATGGAAGAAGATGAGGATGGAGAGAAGGCCAGAGTCAGAAGCTATGAAGATGTCATTAGTGAGTTTCAAAAGTGCAGTTTCAGTGCTATGGAGAGGCAAAAAACTAATTATTCATAGATATTGTTGGTGACTAGATGGGTGTGGAGTTGAGAGCCTTTTTAGATTTTTAGAGATGAAGGGTAAGTTATAAATAAGGTGATAGTGAAATCCTCAAGATCGAGGGGGGGCTTGAGAATCATTGATGGATGGTAGTGATCTTGGATATAAAGAATCACATGAGTGAGTTATAGAAGTCAGAGGAGTGGTTTAGTTATGTTAGAGAGAAGGTGGAAAAAATAATGTAGCATCATCATCAAAAAGGGAAAAAACATGAGTTACAAACTAATGGCAACTTTATAACGATGGTCGTGCCGGCTAGCATAAAGGGGAGTCTTTGTGGCTGAAGCAGGAGGTGGAGCTAGGGCTCACAGTGAGCGCTCTGAGGGAGAAAACTTCAGAAGAAAAGTGTCTGTATTTGTGTATATAGGGCTTCTAATTATCAGTGAAAATGTTTATTATCCGAATTATCGTGTGATGTCACAATTACCAATACCAGTGACCAATACTTACTCCTCACTGTTCGGTTATTCCATCCATTGATTATCTTCCTCTTATCCTGGGCCAGGTCACAGGGGCAGCAGTCTAAGCAGGGACTCCCACACTTCCCTCACCCCAGACACATCCTCCAGCTCCTCCAGGCCAGCCAAGATAAATAGTCCCTCCAGCGTGTCCTGGGTCTTCCCCAGGGCCTCCTCCCAGTGGGAAATGTCCGGAACAGCTCCCTAGGGAGGCATCCATTAGGCATCCTGAACAGATGCCCAAGCCACCTCAGCTGCTCCTCTCGACGTGGAAGACCAGCGACTCTCATCCGAGCTCCTCCCGTGTGATAGAGTGCCTCACCCCATCTCTAATGGAGCACCCAGCCACCCTGCGGAGGAAACTCACTTTGGCCGCATGTATCCGCAATTTTGTGCTTTCATTACAAAATGTTCATGAGCATACGTGAGACTGACCGGTAAATCGAGAGCTCTGCCTTCAGCTCAGCTCCATCTTTCCCTCACTCGTGAACAAGACTCCAAAATACTTGAACTCCTCCACTTGAGGCAAGGACTCTCCACCCACCCAAAGAGAACCATGGCCACGGATTTGGAAAGCTGATTCTCATCTCAGCTGCTGCAGGTCCTGGCTTAATGAAGCCATCAGGGCAACATCAACAGGGCAGCAGCGAGGAGATCCTGGGGTTCTCAAATCGGACCCCCTCCAGCCCCTGACTGCGCCTAGAATTTCTGTCCTTAAATACAATGAACAGAACTGGTGAAAAAGGGAAGCCCTGGCAGAGTCCAACATGCACTGGAAACAGGTCTGACTCACTGCCAACAATGCAAATACAGCTCCTGCTCCGGTCAAACAGAGACCAAACAGCATTTAGCAGTCCGGACTCCATAATCCCAGAGCACCCCCCAAAGAGCACCAAGAGAGATATGGTCAAACCCCCAAACCCATCGGGTGGCCTGCCAGGTCTGGTGATTGGTTGACAGCTCTGCCCCCGTCTTCGCCCGAGTGTCCAAGACACGCAGCCAGAGGTCAGATGACATGACAGCAAAGCAGATGCCATGTGCACCAATTGACACCTTTGTGCTTATGGATAAACTGTGGCTAGCACAAAAGTAAAAAAACATAACACCACTCCAGTTCAGATCAGAGAGGCTGTTCTTCCTGATCGTAACCCTCCAGGTGTCACCGTCATTGCCCATGTGGATGTGGTCTTTTTCATGCTTCATCTAATTGTACGTGGTCCTGATAAGTAAATATATGACATTTAATACTGAAAAAGAAGCTGTGGCCTCCAACCTTATGTGGTCAGTTTCACCTAACTTCATCCTAGACAATCATTTGGATAAAGCTCACCTGTGCTGGGAGCGTGTCTTCCTCCTGTTTGATGATCTGCTCCTCTGGCTCCTCTTTAATCCGTGGAGTCTGTGGAGTGTCCTGGTTCCTCTGGTTCTCCTCTTTGGAGCGACACAGTTCCTCCTCATACTCTGCTGTCGTTCTTTCAAACAGCACAAAGATCTCTTCAGCAGCCGCAGTCAGCCGCTCATTCACCAAAGCTCTCAGCATTTGGCCTTTCTGGACTTGGTTGCAGTGGTCTCCATCAGCCTCTGTCTCCATCTGTGCAGCTGAACAGCTGAATGGAGCTCTCCAGTTTTCATCATTGTCAGTGTCAGAGCCATATTGACACTCAGAGACTGAGGGCCACACGGAGCATTCCTCTATGCTGATGTCCTCTCCGTGTGTTTCCTCTCTGTGTTCAGTTAGTCTATGATGAAGCAGTGAGGACTCTTCTGTCTTCACACAGACAACATTGAACTCTGGGATGCCCACTGGGAGCTAGAGTAGAGAACAAACAGACAAATATTAACATGACTATTTTGACTCAAAACAATAAGATTTTTTTCTTGATTTCAATCAGATATGTGCTAAATGTTTCTGTCATTTTCTTGGTGGAGTTTTGTTTGATAAATGTATAACAATATTTCAATCTCAAGATGAGAACAAATCCACAGCCTCCAGATGTAACTTTCTGGAGGCGGCACATCACCTGCGTTTCTATGGAAATAGGAAGTTAAAACCAGTTCTGAACATTCTCCATGGAGATAAATAAATTTTATGTCATACTGTGGAATATTATAACAAAAGGATCAATATTTCCATAGAAATAAGCAGTTTGTGTGGACACGACAGCATATGGTTAAGAGCTAACTGCACCACAACTGAGACGGGAAAGAGGATTTTTGCTGTTTTACTTCACAAAAATGGAACACACTCCAAAGAAAAGCAAAACTGGTTACGTTGGTGACACAATTGCAATTTAATAATTTGATAATGAACTTTTATACACACACCTGCTCCTGTTTTAATGTTTTAGTTGGAGATACAGATCTTAGCCAAAAAAAAGAAAATGGATTGCATTTCCTAACAAAAAGGCCTCTTTAACTTCCCTCTCAGACCATTTCTGAACAGGAATGGAGCCTGAGACAACATCTATCTCCTATTTATAACTCCATCCTCAGGCCTAAATCTTAACAAGAAAAACAATAGAGCTAGCCAGTATGCTAATTACCAGAATGCCAATAAGTGTGAGGGCACCAATTTGGTGCAGTGTTAATAGTTTCTATTTGTAGGCTAGGTCTAATGAGCTAGCCTACAAACACACAGTGTGAACAAACAGGTGTGTCAGTTTCAGTGAAGTTAGCTCCTCCCTTCAGACAGATATAAGGCAGTGTCCACCAGCAATCTGACCAGAACTGAAGAATAGGCTTGGACGAGCAGCCAAATGTCTTCAGTCCAACTTTTTGTCCAGTGACAGATCTGATTTTTTCTTTTATTACATCTTGTAATAGTTTAGTTTTGATCAAAAGGAAAATATTGTAGATACAAGCGGCAGAAATTAGTTTCCTCTGCAGGGTGGGTGGGAGCTCCCTGAGAGATAGAGTGAGAAGCTCAGCCTCACGGGAGGACTTTGGAGTAGATTTCGTCTGGAGGTGGGACTTAACACTCTACTACAACCATGGCAACCCACTTTAAAACAGTGTGTTCTATTCACCTAAGCTGCCCAGTCTAAAAAAATGCACTTTTTAACAAGAAAAAGCTTCATTTCAGCCTAAAATTATAACAAAAACACATCCAGTTTTTCTGTCACTTTCTATTGATGCATCAGAGACCATTTCCCCCCCAAACACAGCCACGCCAAATGGCTGTGTGTCAGTGGTTAGGCTCACAAATGTTGATTTTGGTCAATATATTTTTTTTCATAATCAGGTTAAACGTGCATTAAATAGGCCTGTCACAATAATCACTATATCGACTTCTCATTCAGTACATGACAGACGGAAAAACACTTTTTGGGGTCAATATTAATCATGGGACTATTTGGAAAAATGTAGATTATTTTTCTGTTCTATGGTGAGACTTGAGCTGTAGAAAATTGGATTATGAAATTTATGACTCATTATAGAAACAAACAAACTACTAAAATGCTGCATTCTCATTTATTTAATGCAGCTCATTAAATCATGTTTTTTTTTTAACAGTATTGTATTTGGGGGATAATTCTGCTTTATGGTTTGGTTTCAATATTATTGTTTATTGTTTATATTTGGGTGTCCATAAAGTTTCTTTATTAAATTTATTTAGAAAGGCAAGTGATAAGTTAGATTAATTACATGTATTCTATTGAACTCAGTGGTTATAAAAGTTTGTAATCACACTGGGATCTGCATGTTCGTAAGTTCCTCAAATATTTCCAGATCTTTGGATTGAAGGGATGGACCAATCCTGTTCGCACCACATTCATCAGACATCACACTTCTCGATTTGCCTCTGTGGGGCTTTGTTAAAGATATCATGTATCAAGCAAATATACGGGACATTACTGAACTAAAAAAAAAAAGATACAGATGCGTCTGCAACCATCTATGAGGCTCTGCTACACTGACAGGGCAAGAAATCCAGTCCCGTCTTGATGTGCTTTGTGCCCCTAATGGAGCCCATACAGAGGTGTATTAAATGAGGCCAAACACTTTGGACACCACTGAATACAATAGTACAAGACTGATTAAGATATCTGATCAATTGCCTTTGTAATAATTTATTTAATTGTAAGGAGACTTTAAGGACACTCTGTATATCCCACTTCAAAATGTGTTATCGTGACATTATCGAGCATTATGTAGGATTCTCTGTGAAATAATAATGTTTTGGGGGTTTTACTACTGCTGTCTGGCTCAGTAGACTTGTGGTCATAGAGTGTGCATCAGTCAGACTGCAAAGATTGAGAGTTTCGCCCCTGCACAATAAACACTGTAAACACACACCTCATGATCTGAAAATAGGACAAATTGGACCTTTGTGAAAGCGAGATCCATGAAATAAAGCCTTGAGACTTTCCATTTCAGATTCATGTTGCTCTTTGACGCTTACACCACAAACGAACATCCGTGGCCCCTACCCCCCTCCCGGACAGTTACTCAAAATGAGTATTCTGAAAAGACCTACGTATTTTCAGTCCGTGTATTTAGTGACTTCCAACACTGTGGATAAAGCTCACCTGTGCTGGGAGCGTGTCTTCCTCCTGTTTGACGCTCTGCTCCTCTGGCTCCTCTTTAATCCGTGGAGTCTGTGGAGTGTCCTGGTTCCTCTGGTTCTCCTCTTTGGAGCGACACAGTTCCTCCTCATACTCCGCTATCGTTCTTTCAAACAGCGCAAAGATCTCTTCAGCAGCCGCAGTCAGCCGCTCATTCACCAAAGCTCTCAGCGTTTGGCCTTTGGACATTTTAACAAAGTGTTTTTAGCTTTAGCTCCGAGCTAACCGCACACGGGGCTCTGTCTGCTTCCTGCTTTTTGTGCAGCAGAGTAGACACGGTTAGTGCACTGCTGCCCCCACTGGTCAGGCTGTTACACTCCGAAAATGTATTCGTTACGTACGGCGGTGTAGAACTGTCAAGTCTGTACTTACAGTACAATCATGTTAAAAAGAGATACTGATGATTTTATTTAACACATTTAATGTTCACTCTGAAAATCTTTGTTTATGTTAAAGTGAATTACTGCCATCTAGTGGACGCTTTTTGGTTTTGTTTTCTGCCGCATGTGGACATTTTAAACATGGTCAGCTCAGTCAGACAAAATACATCCCCGTTTTCAGCCTTGAAAAATCAACTTTGTTTTATGCTGTAATGTTTTGTTTTGCTTTTTATTTGCATAATACTTTTACATTTACGTTATCTACTGCGAGCTCCTGTTATTTACTCGGTCCTATTTTATGCTGGGTAATGTGTTTATTTGATGGCACAATATATTTTTTGTTGTAAAAAATGTCCAGAAGTACATTTAATAAGGCCACAGTAATAATTCATATCTATGTAACAAGGTACAAGTTTTTGTAAAACTGTTGTATTTCCTGTACAGTTTGTAAGATTGTAAAACAGAACACATAAATATGCATTAACAAAGAGACAAGTGTGGAGAAAAACATGAGTAAAGACATGTCTTCTGTTTATCGTGGTGTGGACTCTCTTTTTTGTTCCCTATCTGTCCAGCCCTGGTAGTGACGCCATAGTGAGGACAGAACAGTGATATTATGAAATCACACATTACTATGTTGAAATGACGTGATGATAAAAACGTGATGGGAGGGAGCACTGAAATGACCGTGTCAGTGCGGGGGGCTGTGGTCCTCCACATCCAAACTCGAGGCTGAGTGAACTCGACTCGGAGCTAGATTTGAATGTGCCAAACCGACATGACCTTTCTCTTCTCCAGCGTTGGGACGCACCTTGTGTGTCTGCAGCCATGTGCACTGCATTTATTACCCTTGACTTTCCACTGTATCTCTGTCCAGCCAGAACCACACGCTCTGACAAAACTTTACAAAAACGAATGGACCTGGAACCATATCCTGTCACCCCAACCGCAGCCACGATTACCAGGATGACCTCATCAAAAATATGTCTGAACAAGTTTTATTTGTCATCCATGTATGTTTGAGTAATCTAGTGAACAGCAAATATAACATTTCAAATCAATAAAGCTAACATGGTGATGTAAATATGTTATGTGTTACAGTTAATACCCCATAGAAGAGTAATCTGTTCATGTCTGATCACAGACATGGGACTGTGTTGTGTTTCATTCACACATGTTTAACACACTAATCCTGCACATTTAGGCGGAATGAGGTTAAAAATAGCAGTTTTCCTGTAGAACTACCTCTAAATGACATCACAAGGTGGAACAGACCAAGTTGAGCTTTGGGACTGGAGACAGAATAATGCAGACAGGATTTTATCACATGTGTCTCTGTGCTCCTTCCATCATTAAATAAATAAAGTCATTAGATGAGGGAAGTCTGGGAGTCCCTGCTTAGACTGCTGCCCCCGCGACCCGGCCCCGGATAAGTGGAAGAAAATGGATGGATGGATAGATCATCACTGGGGCTCAAATTTGACTTTAATAAAAAATAAAACTATTTTTTATCGTGACAAGGTTTTTATTCAATACAAATCTCAATTTAAACTGCAAGCAGTGATAAAGGGCCCTCGCCCTTTGACTGCAAAAGGACACACCTCAGTGGGAGAGCTTGACGCCCATTGTTAGTTTGCAGGGGGCACTGGAGAGCCATTTTTAAAGATAGAATTTTAACCCATGTTCAGCTCATCCAAATACACAGATGCTACAATGGGTTTGTCTGAATCCAATGATATTTGCAAACGTTACAGGAATTTTAATGCTTCCAAAATGGCCGCCTCGTTAAGAGCTCATCCTGACCACACCCTGACACTTTGGTAAACTATTTTTAAAGTTTAATGTTTCATTTGCCGGCGATAACATTTTTGTTGACTGGGCTCCCATTTGTGCAATGTAAATGGATTTTTGAGATGGCACTACTGAGCAGGGGTATTTTACTTGTATGGGGTATTAAAGAGGGGGTATTTACATCTTTGGGGTATTAAATAAGAAATATTTACTTCTATGGGGTATTAAAGAGGGAATATTTTACTTCTATGGGGTATTAAAGAGGGAGTATTTTACTTCTATGGGGTATTAAAGAGGAGGTATTTTACTTCTATGGGGTATTAAAGAGGGGGTATTTACATCTTTGGGGTATTAACTGTAACACATAACATATTTAGATGTCCATTTTTCCTTTGTTTTGAAAATGCTATATTTGCACTTTCAGTTTTGATGCTCTGAGTCCCTCTTTGCGGTGGGTTTGTCAAGTTGCTGTGTGGTTTTGCATCATGTTTTTGTATATTTATGGTCAGTGTGGGTGATGTAGGCTTGTGGGCGGAGCCTTGTACAGAATTTTACAGGTAACGGCTAATTCTGATGCACTTTTTGCATAATTGTCTTTGTCAGAACCTGCACAGGTGTGAACGAAATCAGAACGACATCAGATTAACTACACACTCATCGTTTCATTTTTATTATGTAGCTTACAAATATAGATCATGTGGTGCAGTCAAAGCCGTTCACCGTCTGGACTCACAACTATGAGGAGACCAAATAAACATGGAGAGCGTCACCCACAGAGGATTAGTCCAACCACAGCCTCAAAAACTCAACACGGTTTGATTTAAAACAGGAGGTCGGAGTCTGAAAGAGCAAGGATGTTTAAAATACATGTTCTAGTGGTGACTACTGGTGACTGCATTGTGTCTACAGAGGAATGATTAGCAGTTACCATGGTGACACACGTGGCACACACATTAGCAAACACAACTTAGGAGAAAATACAAAATGGATTTAAACAAAACATTTCCAGGAGTCTGATGGATACAAGCGTTCATAGTCCCATTTAGGAGTCTTCAGCAAAAAGGTGAGAGTGTCGAGCAACTGGGAACTGGGATCTTTCCTAACTCAGACTTGAAAAGCTGGAAACTGGCCCTGGAATACTGCTCGAACTGGACATTACCACTTGTGAACAAAAAGTGTATCTGAGGTTAACCACCAACGTAAACATGTGTACCACCAAATAAACGATGTAAACTAGGGGTGTCCAAACTTTTCTCATTAAGGGCCATGTGTAAACAAAGACAAAGCTGAGGGCCGATTCAGGGCTACAAATTGGTCACCAATACAGTGAATACTTCAAATCTGTGTTATTATTACAAGTTAGACTGAACCACTAGACCTTTATTCATGTTTACATCCTCAATGGGGCACATTAAATATTTGATATGAGCTTGTTTAAGGAGATTTTCAGAAATGTACAGTAAAAAGTACTATTTAAGGTAATATGGGCCAATTCACCTGGAAGCTTGAGGGCCAAGAAAAATTGGTCTAAGGGCCACAGGCTCGTGCATCTGCTCAGGATGTCTCCTGGACGCCTCCCTAGGGAGGTGTTCTAGGCATGTCCCACTGGGAGGAGGCCCCGGGGAAGACCCAGGACACGCTGGAGGGACTATGTCTCTCGGCTGGCCTGGGAACGCCTTGGGGTCCCACCGGAGGAGCTGGAGGACGTGTCCGGGGTGAGGGAAGTCTGGGAGTCCCTGCTTAGACTGCTGCCCCCGCGACCCGGCCCCGGATAGGAGGAAGAAAATGGATGGATGGATAGGCCACAGTTTAGGCATGCCTGATGCAAACATTTTAACCACCAAATAAACAATGTAAACATCTGAACCACCGAGTAAACGATGTAAACAATGTAAAGTCTTTTCTTCAACTGAACAGACTGGTCTGTTTGATGAAAACAAAAGTTGTTTTGATTGAATAGACCAGCCTGTTTATTTAGTAGGAACACAAGCACTAAAATGAAAGAACAAAAACAACTGAAGTTTGTGATGGACTGGAGCGAGTGACTGGGACAGAGGAGAAAAAAACAGCGCTGAAGAAAAGAGGCTTTTGAAATATAGAAACATGCCTGTAATACACCAAACCGAGACGATAATAGGATAATGTTCTGAAGTAGTGGGACAGCAGAGGGCGCTATCGTTCTTCCTCTCCTAGAAGCAAGACTGCTCCATCACCTCCTCTGATGATCACTGCAGACGTCCAAACACGTCCAGGTAAATTAACCTTACAGATGGACATTGTTTAGAGTCCAGAGAAACAGATGGTCCATTAGGTCTGCCGATATTTAGGGTCGATTTTGATTATTTTCTCCAAATCATGTCATTTAACTCTATAGTGGTCCCCCATTTTGCAGGGGTTACGTTCTAAAAATAACCTGCAATAGGCGAAATCCACAAAGTAGTCAGCTTTATTTTTTACAATTATTCTATATGTTTTGCATCTGTAAACCCCTCACCACACACTTTATACACTTTTCTCACATTTTTCTCTTGTTTAAACACTCTCAAAGTTCAAACCTTCGTAGATAAAAAAAAAAATAAATAGGTGCTGTAGCGACCCTGAGCCTTTGTCGCTTAGAGAGGAGATCAGGTCCAGTAACTTGGTCTGACATGCTGCTGTTTGTAAAAAGTAGACTGTGTCGCATAATGCATTTTTGGTGTTTTAATGAACAGCAGTGTAAGCAGGTTAAGTATGGCTCCGACAGGTACCTTTGAAGGTGCAGAACCTTTTATCGACATTGTGGGTTTTGTCGAAGAGAAAACTTGCAAACATACAGCACTTCAGAGTCACACTGTGATCCAACATTTATGTAAATTTGTTTGAACACATTCTGTACTGTACAGGAGACACGGAGGAGACTGATGGACAATGGTCACCAGTCCAACAGCCAATCAGGACACAGAACACAATGCACCATCAGACGCTGTAAAAAAGAAAAAAGCATGCAAAATTGCATTAAACAAATTCACAAAACAGTGAGACCGCGAAAGGTGAACCGCGATATAGTGAGGGACCACTGTACTGCAAACTCACCCCAAGCCCTTTTTTTTTTTTTTTTACCACAGCCTTATGAGAGCGCTGTGGTGATGTTTCTCTTCATATTTAAGTGTTAGTATAAAGCTTTCTCTAGATTTTTCAGGCAGCAGATCAACAAAAACAAAACATCAGCCTCTGCTGAAGATTTCATACGCTAAAAAGCCCAAATATCATCCCGATATATATCGATCTATCTGTAAACAAACTGGTCTGTTTGATGAAAAGAAAAATGTAATTCGTAGTTTAGTTTAGTTTAGTTACATTTCTTTAGCCTCCGCTTTAGCATTAGCTGTGTTTACATACGAGTGAATTTAATTGGAAATAAAGTGCTTTATGCTCAGATTGTGCTAAAACAAAGCTCAGATTAAAGTAACAGAGCTTCAGACAGAGCAGTGCCTCCATCCAGAAGAACTAATAAAAACACTGAAATATAAACTAATACAAGAACCACATTTCAGAACAGGTTTGTACAGATATGAACTACAGGGTTTGACAAGATTCAAGATTTCTTTTATTTGTCTCCCTTAGGAGAAATTTTTCTTAGACCAATGGGCTGCTCACACCACAGTAAACAACAGAACCATACACAGGGTGCAATACATCTCTCTCCACACACCATCACTCATTTTTACATCATTTATCATTTAACAGTTTCACTGAAACAGGTACAAATGAATGTTTATATCTGTTGTATCTCCACCGTGGTGCCCTGTACCTCCTCCCTGAACTCAATAGTTCATGTTCAGGGTACAACACATGTGTCGGGTCAGAGAGAATGCTCCTGGTCTGTCTCATGGACTGTTCGTAAAGTTCTTGAGGGCTCAGAGGGACAGCACAGCCCATAATTTTCCCCGCTGTCCTCACCAGATTTAAAATTTGAGTTTTTGATTTGACCAGCAAGTTTCCAAACCAGCTGGTGATTCCATATCTTAGAACTGACTCAATGGTAGCTCTGTAGAAAATGAGCATAATGTTGATGTTTTTATACAGAATAAAACAGGAGATTATGTTGTTTGTGGAGGAGATGAAATCCCACTTTGGATGTGGTTTGCAGTTTATGTTGCAGACACAGTCCTGTCTGTTTTTCTTTTCTGCATAAAAATTAAAATACAAAAATATAAACTTAGTTACACGCTGTAAGTCAGTGTCAGGTCCTTGAGTTTGGAGCTCAGGAGCCAGAGGGGGGCAGTCGGCTCAGGATCCACCCACGCACCAGCTCCATCTCTGGGCCACAGATCTGGTGGTGGAGTCCTGGGAAACACTGGAACGTGCTCCTCATCCCGGCGTTTTGGAGCAAAGCCGATGTCTCCTCACCCCACTGAAACAAGACCAGCTCATCACTGCTCCCGTGGCACTGCAGGAGGTCTGGGACAGGGAGACAGGACCTCTGCCGCTCCTCCACTGCCTGGAGAGAGGAGTAGAGAGAGGAGGAGAGAGGGGACATGAGAAAGAGGAGAAGACATATGAGAGAGGAGGAGAGAGAAGAGGAGACAGGAGAGAGAAGAGGAGGTAGAATAGTGAGAAGGAGGCAGGAGAGAGAGAAGGAGGTAAGAGACAGAGAAAGAGACAGGAGACCAAGGAGGAGACAGGAGAGAGAGGAGGAGAGCGAGGAGAAGACAGGAGACACGTGAGGAGACAGAAGCAAAACCAGCTCGTCACTTCACCCATGGCATTGCAGGAGGTCCGGGACAGCAAGACGGGACCTCCGCCGCTCCACCACTGCCTGGAGAGAGGAAGAGAGAGGAGGAGACAGGAGACATGAGAGAGAAGAAGAGACACGAGAGAGAGGAGAAGAGAGAGGAGGCAGGAGAGGAGACAGGAGAGAGAAGAGGAGGCGAGAGACAGAGGAGGAGACAGGGGAGGAGACACGAGAGAGAGAGGAGGAGAGAGAGGAGACAAAAGTAAAACCAGCTCGTCACTTCTCCCATGGCACTGCAGGAGGCCTGGGACAGGGAGACGGGACCTCCGCCGCTTCACCACCGCCTGGAGTGAGGAGGAGAGAGAGGAGGAGACACGAGACACAAGAGATAGGAGGAGACATGATCAGAGAGAAGAAGAGAGAGGAGAGAGAAACAGGACACATAGGAGGAGACACAAGAGGAAACAGGAGAGAGAGGAGGAGACATGAGAGAGGAGGAGGAGACACGAGAGAGGAGGAGGAGACACGAGAGAGAGAGGAAGAGAGACGAGGAGGCACGAGAGAGGAGAGGAAGAGAGAGGAGGAGACAGAGCAAGAGAGGGACAGAAGGAGAGAAAGAGGATAGACAGAGAAAGATAGATTGAGACAGGGGAGTAAGACAGAGAGAAGGAGAGATATATAGAGAAACACAGGGAGAACATGCAGGAGTTCAACCCACAATCTCCTGGTGAGAGGGAGGAGAAGCAGATGTTACCTGAAAAGCCACAGAATCTTTGTTGAGGAAACTGGAGAGAGCGAAGACCCCGGCGATGTCGGGGTGGAAGCGACAGGCCAAGTGCAACGCCATGGCTCCTCCCATTGAGAACCCACCTGAGGAAATCAACCAATCAGAATGCAGCACAAGTCTAGAGCAAACAGGCCCTTTACAGGTAACTGTCAGACACAGATTTGCCACCTGGTTTAGACCCGGTTCTGGGCCTACCCTCATGAAACGAAAACTGGCACAAAGTTCAACATCTTCTCTGTTTGAAATGACAAAAGTCATGTTAGTTGATAATCACGTGGCGTTTTTTACCCATCGCTAAGATATCTGAGTTTGAGCCAGTGTGATCCCACCATGTACTCATTTTGTAAAGTAACTGTACTTTGACCAAATGAAAGAGTAACTGTACTCTGATCAAATGAAAGAGTAACTGTACAGAGTGTTCCTGGTGCATGTATGAGTTCCTGACTCTAGCTCATTATCGGTGGGAGCCACACGTGATCTCACCGATGACGATCCGGTGTTTGGGAACGCCAGCGTCCACCTCGTCCTGAATAATAGAGCCTAAACTCTGAGCCATGGAGTCGATGGAGTTGAGATGTTCTGGACAATCCTGGGAAATCTTCAACCGGTCGAACCAGACGTTAGACAGAGCACCTCGCATCGGAGTGTAGGGTCTGAGGAGCAGAGTGTTTAAAGAGGAGCAGACAGAAGCAGACAGAAGCAGACAGAAGCAGACAGAAGCAGACAGAAGCAGGCAGGAGCCGACAGGAGAAGACCAGGAGGATCAGAGATGGTCAGATGGAGCAAAGGATGCAGAGGAGTGGGTCAGAGGAGCAGAGGGTTCAGAGGATACCCATGGCGCTCACCTCTCTGGGGCTGTGGGGTAGAGAACTCTGATGTGGGGGAAGGCCAGGTCTGGGGTCATCACGTCTCTGACCCAGGCTCTCAGACCCTGCCCAGTGTCACCTGAGGAACATCAGGGTCAGAAAACGTTTAGTCTAGAGTCAAACCTTCCCTTCTGCTCCTTTGACCCTCTCCTCTGCTCCTATGCCTCTCTCCTCTGACCCTATCCTCTGCATCCTCTGTTCCTCTGACACCAATGATGCTTCTCCAGTCCAACAACAGCTACTCTTTACAGAATATCACTCATGACGTGTGTGTGTGCTCATAGTTTACACTGAGGTCAGACTAAAACAACGCTAAAACAACAACAACATTGCAACATTTCCCCGGACAAAGGCTGTTTCTGATGCTGTTTCTGCCGGTTCGGTCCCGGTCCGTGTGCAGCACCTGATCCGTGGAGGAAGAGCACAGAAGCGGAGTGTTTCGCTGTGGGAGCCACGGCGCACAGCTGTAGCCTCCGAGCCACCGCCATGACAGCTACAACAAATCACGCGAGATTCCTGTTTTTAGTTTATTGGATGAAATCACGCGAGATCTGGGAACAGTATAAGTTTAAAATCTCACAAACAAACAAACAAACAAACAAATAAACAAATAAAACTAATTAAAATAACATATATATACTAATATGTAAACTAAACTAAATCAAATATGAAAAATACACTTTATTTGATGCTTTATTTTCAAATAATAAAATAATTCCCACAGTGTTTGTATGTGTGTGTGTTTGTTTGTATGTGCATGTGTGTGTGTTTGTATGCGTGTGTGTGTGAGTGTGTGTATGTATGTATGCATGGGGGTGTGTGTGTGTGTTTGTATGCGTGTGTGTTTGTATGCGCGTGTGTATGTATGCGTGTGTGGGGGTGTGTTTGTATGTGTTTCGGTGGGTGTGTGTATGTGTGCGTGTGTTTGTGGGTGTGTGTTTTTGTATGTGTATGCGTGTGTGTGTGTGTTTGTGTGTGTGTGTGTTTGTTTTGGAGACTTTCTGGACAGAATTTGTTTGTTGACATTATAGAAAAACCACAAGTCCAAACCTCTGAGCCTTGCCCTCTCCACACGACAAGCCACTTTTCCCCTATTAACTAACACAAACAGAACCATGTTCACGTCTGACGCATCACCTCAGATTTACTTTAAGTTCTGTCTGTGATCATGGTTTTCATTTAATGTCATTCATTATGTCACAAATTTAGTGTCGTTGGAGGGGCAGTTGAGGTGGAGATGTAGTGTCGGCGGAGGGGTAGTGGTGCTGTAGAAGCCTGGACACAGTCTGCAGTATCTGCCTCATACTGTTGTGTAGTATTTTATGTGTCAGAACAAAGCCTCAGTCTTTAGATAAAAGACAGAGAGGGAGACAGACAGAGTGAGACAGACAGAGTGAGACAGACAGAGAGTGAGACAGACAGAGAGTGAAACAGACAGAGTGAGACAGACAGAGTGAGACAGGCAGAGAGTGAGACAGACAGAGTGAGACAGACAGACAGTGTGAGACAGAGAGTGAGGCAGATAGAGTGAGACAGGCAGAGAGTGAGACAGGCAGAGTAAGACAGGCAGAGAGTGAGACAGACAGGGTGAGACAGTCAGAGAGTGAGACAGTCAGATAGTGAGACAGACAGAGTGAGACAGGCAGAGAGTGAGACAAACAATGTGAGACAGACAGAGTGAGACAGACAGAGAGTGAGATAGACAGAGTGAGATAGAAAGAGAGTGAGACAGACAGTGAGACAGACAGAGTGAGACAGGCAGAGAGTGGGACAGACAGTGAGACAGACAGAGTGAGACAGACAGAGAGTGAGACAGACAGAGTGAGATAGAAAGCGAGTGAGACAGACAGTGAGACAGACAGAGTGAGACAGACAGAGAGTGAGACAGACAGAGTAAGACAGACAAAGTGTGACAGACAGAGTGAGACAGACAGCGTGAGACAGACAGAGACCAAAGTCTGAACCTCCTTTTCCAGAATCAAACACCCAGTGACCAGCTCCATGAACTCTCACAAAGACAGAGTAAAGTCAAGGTCCATTGTGTAACTTTTTGGCACAAAACTGATGAAGGGGCTTAAGTGGATCTGAATAAACTAAATCTATCTAGCCTCAATTTATTTCAACTACAAAACAAATGAAAAAACTAAAGTAAAAAAAAAAAAAAGAAAAAAGAAAGAAATGCTTGGGTGTTATAGGCAAACTGCAGCTAGGACTTAAACCAGACACTCTCTCGTTATAGGGCATGAGTGCTAGCCTCTGATTTTCTGCCTGTGTGAATAACTGCACTATCCCAGGGGCTGTTATCGTGCAGGCCCCTTGAGCGTGGTGTGAGTGTGGTGATCTCATACACTCTGTCGCTCCTATCTTCTCACACACATTTGAACCATGGACCCTCTCGTTGTGGGGCGTGAGTGCTTACCGCATTGTGTTTGCAGTAGAAGGTGTTATCTCGCAGGCCTCTTGAGTGTGGTGTGAGACTGTGAGTGTGGTGTTAGCGTAGACTGTGTACATAAATGGACAAAGTTAATGCGCTAGCCAAACCATCGACTCTGACATCCCCTCTGTGTGTGTCTGTGTGTGTGTACGTGTGTGTATGTATGTGTGCATGCGTGTGTATGTATATGTGTGCGTATGTATATGTACGTGTGTGTGTATATATGCATGTATATGTATGTGTGTGTGTATTTATATGTGTGTGTAAATGTGTATGTGTGTGTGCGTGCGTGTGTATGTATATGTGTGCGTATGTATATATGTGTGTGTGTATGCATGTATATGTATGTGTGTGTATTTATATGTGTGTGTATGTGTGTATCTATATATGTGTGTATGTATATAAAAGTGTGTACATGTATATATGTGTGTAGGGGTGTGTGTGTGTATATATGTGTGTGTATGTATATAAAAGTGTGTACATGTATATATGTGTGTATGTGTATGCGTGTGTGTGTATATATATGTGTGTGTGTATATATGTGTGGGTGTATATATATGTGTGGGTGTGTGTGTTATTCTTTATGCCTTTACATAAAAGGTGGGACAACTAAAAATGTAAATAATTTCCGGCCAATATCTAAATGACCTTGTCTTGCAAAAGTTTTAGAAAAGTTAGTTTAAAATAAAGTTACATGTTATTTAGATAATTTCTCCATTTTGAAGTCTTATCAGTCGCGTTTCAGAAAAGTGCATAGTACTGTCACCGCAACCACAAAAGTTTTAAATGACATTTTCTCAGCCCTTGATCATAAACAAGACTGTGTATCTCTGTTTATTGATTTAACTGAAGCTTTTGATTCAGTGGATCATGGAGTCGTCTTGAAGCGTCTGAAGCAGATTGGATTTGACAATGCTACATGTAGTTGGTTCCAAAAATGATCTTTCAAACAGAACCCAGGCAGTAGTAGCCGATGGTTTTAAATCAGATTTTTTTAACTTTAAGTAAAGGAGTTCCCCAAGGATCAATTTTTGGCCTCCTACTTTTTACTATTTTTATTAATTCTATTGGTCACAATTTAAAAGAAAGCCACATACATTTACATGCAGATGATGCTGTTTTGTATGCAAGTGCTCCCTCTGCTGGTCAGGCACTTTTAAAACTGAAACAAGATTTTAATGAAATCCAAAAGTCCCACATAAATCTTAAGCTGTTTTTGAATGCAAGTAAATCTAAGTATATGACTTTTTCTAAAAAAAAAACATTTCAGTAACATGCAAGCTACAAATCTATTTACTGTAAATGGTCGACCCTTAAAAACATCTTGGATTTTGGCTTGATGAAAACTTACCTTTTAAAAACATATCTCAGAATTATGTAACAGTTTAAAATCTAAATTATAATTTTATTACAGAAACAAATATTGTATCCCAATGAGTTACAGAAACGAAATAGTGCAAGCAGCCTTCCTCTCTGTACTGGATTATGTGGATGTGGTGCAGACTTCAGCCTCTGCTTTGAAACCATTGGATCCACTATTTCACTCTGCCCTTTGTTTTATTACAAGTGATGGATTTGTAACTCATCACTGTTTCTCTATGAAAAAGTGTGTTGTCCATCACTGTCTGTTAGAAGAGCACACACTGTATGAAGTTTATCTATAAGGGATTACTTCAAAAACTGCCAGAATACTTCACCTGCGTGTTAATCATTGATACTGGAACATTTAATACCAGATCACATGACTGTATAAGGCTAAGGACGAGCCGCACCAGAAACAGATGGGAAAGAGGCTTTTAGCTGTTTTGCTTCACAAAAATGGAAAACATTCCAAGGAAAAGCAAAACTGGACACGTAGATGAAACAGTTGCAATTTAATAATCTGATAATAAAGTTTTATACACACACCTGCACTTGTTTTTGATGTTTTATATGGACTTATTTGATACAATTTGTTTTTTTCAGTTTGTATTGTATTTTAAGCAGAACGTCCATGAAAAAGAGAGCCCAAGTGCTCTCACTGGGTCCCCCTGTATAAATAAAGATAAAAAACATATAACGTATATGTATGTGTGTGTATGTGTGTGTGCGTATATACGTGTGTGTGTGTGTGCCTGTGTGTGTGTATATGTGTGTCCGTGTGTGTGTATGTGTGTGTGAGTGTGCGTCCGTGTGTGTGGTGATCTCATTCCGTCTGGTGGTCCCATCGTCTCACACATGTCTCAGTCTTATCTTTTATAAACTGCAGCCTGTGTTTCTGATCCTGGACATTTTCACTGTGTTTCTATAGAGACCACACAAACTGCCCCACGCCTCAGAGGCAAGAGGAGCAACTACTCAGAACAAACCATCCTACAGTTAGCAGTGTGCGCCTGTACGAGGCTCCCCCCACAAGCCTACATCACCCATGCTCCACAATTCTCCATAAATATACAAAAACATGATACAAAACTGTACACGGCAACTTGACAAGTTCCTCCCCCTCTGAACTTAGCTTAGCACAGAGAGCGAATATAGCATTTTCAAAACAATAAAAGGTGATCTAAATATGTTATGTGTTACAGTTAATGCCCCATAGAAGTAAATACCCCCTCTTTTATACCCCATAGAAGTAAATACCACCTCTTTTATACCCCATAGAAGTAAATACCACCTCTTTTGTACCCCATAGAAGTAAATACCACCTCTTTTATACCCCATAGAAGTAAATACCACCTCTTTTGTACCCCATAGAAGTAAATACCTCCTCTTTAATACCCCGTAGAAGTAAAATACCTCCTCTTTAATACCCCATAGAAGTAAATACCTCCTCTTTAATACCCCGTAGAAGTAAAATACCTCCTCTTTAATACCCCATAGAAGTAAAATACATCCTCTTTAATACCCCGTAGAAGTAAAATACCTCCTCTTTAATACCCCATAGAAGTAAAATACCTCCTCTTTAATACCCCGTTGAAGTAAAATACCTCCTCTTTAATACCCCATAGAAGTAAAATACCTCCTCTTTAATACCCCGTAGAAGTAAAATACCTCCTCTTTAATACCCCATAGGAGTAAAATACATCCTCTTTAATACCCCGTAGAAGTAAAATACCTCCTCTTTAATACCCCATAGAAGTAAAATACCTCCTCTTTAATACCCCGTTGAAGTAAAATACCTCCTCTTTAATACCCCATAGAAGTAAAATACCTCCTCTTTAATACCCCGTAGAAGTAAAATACCTCCTCTTTAATACCCCATAGGAGTAAATAACCCCTCTTTAATACCCCATAGAAGTAAAATACCTCCTCTTTAATACCCTATAGAAGTAAAATACCTCCTCTTTAATACCCCGTAAAAGTAAATACCTCCTCTTTAATACCCCATAGGAGTAAATAACCCCTCTTTAAAAGACAAATTTTATGAAGTACTAAGGCCAATGGACTCATTAAAAGCTCGGGGAATGAAGGCGCCTGATTTGTCTGTTATTGATGTTCATATCTTTATTTACAGACACAATAGTGAAATAAAAAAAACCCAGGATGATGTAGAGCGGGTTAATACAAACACTTAAGACCAAAATGACGAGTCTGATAGCAGCAGATTTATTCACTGTTTATGTCTCATGTAAAGGATGAGTGGATGGGTCAGACTGAAGGACGCTCTGGACCACCAACACTGAACCAAATCAAGAGTATTAATGTGGAAATGATAATCTCTGGAGAGAGAGGAGCAGGGAGAGAGAGGAGGTGGGGTTATGGAGAGAGGAGGCAGGGTTATGGAGAGAGGAGGCGGGGTTATGGAGAGAGGAGGCGAGGTTATGGAGAGAGGAGGCGGGGTTATGGAGAGAGGAGGCGGGGTTATGGAGAGAGGAGGTGGGGTTATGGAGAGAGGAGGCGAGGTTATGGAGAGAGGAGGCGGGGTTATGGAGAGAGGAAGCAAAAAGCAAAAATCATGTGTCCTGAGTGGGCTCGCATTTCCACACACCTGACATGTTGGCAATAATAAGCCACAATATAGCATAAAATTTATTTCCAATCTTCCAAAACATGGTTTTAACTGTCTGTTTCCAGGGAGTGAGTGACATGCCACCTCCAGAAAGTTCCATACTGTGGCTTTAAAGAGCATATATTAGCATTTTGAGTCGAACAGAATGTGCACGATTATTCAAAGTGTTCATTTGGAGCATTCTTTGGAGTGCTCATTTCGAGAGTTTGTTTGGAGCGTTTTTTTGGAGTGTTTGTTTGGGGTGCTCATTTCGAGTGTTTTTTTAAGCGTTCATCTGAAGAGCTCATTTCGAGTGTTTTTTTTAAGTGTCCTTTGGATCGTTCTTTGGACCGTTCGTTCGTTTGGAGTGCTCATTTGGAGTGCTCATTTCGAATGTTCATTTGGAGCGATCGTTTGGAGTACTCATTTCGAGTTTTTTTTTTCTGGAGCGTTTGTTTGGAATGCTCATTTCAAGTGTTCATTTGAAGCGTTCGTTTGTTTGAAGTGTTCGTTCATTTGGACTGCTCATTTGGACCTTTCCTTTGGACCTTTCCTTTGGATCGTTCTTTGGACGTTGTTCGTTTGTTTGGAGAGCTCATTTTGAGTGTTTGTTTAGAGCAGTCATTTGGAGTGCTCATTTCGAGTGATCTTTTGGAGTGCTCATTTCGAGTGTTTGTTTGGACTGATCATTTGGAGTGCACATTTCAGTGTTCCTTTGATGTAATCATTCGGAGCAATCATTTGGAGTGCTCATTTCGAATGTTCGTTTGGAGCGATCGTTTGGAGTGTTTGTTTGGAGTGTTTTTCTGGAGCGTTCGTTTGGAGTGCTCATTTCGAGTGTTTTTCTGGAGCGTTCGTTTGGACTGCTCATTTCGAGTGTTTTTCTGGAGCGTTCGTTTGGAGTGCTCATTTCGAGTGTTTTTCTGGAGCGTTCGTTTGGAGTGCTGATTTCGAGTGTTCATTTGGAGCATTTGTTTGGAGTGCTGATTTTGAGTGTTCGTTTGGAGCGTTTGTTTGAAGTGCTGATTTCGAGTGTTCATTTAGAGTCTTGAATTGTGGTCGGATGTGGAGCGTTAAATATAGTTCTTTGAGGTGCTTTTACTTGGTGAGAAAATGGGCCAACACACTGTCCTGGAAGGAGAGATAGAATGAGAAAGAGGGAGAGAAAAGGAGAGAGATGGAGAGTGGATCAAAGCAGCGTCAGAGCCGTGTGGAGCCAGAGAATTCTTTGGCATTTTTGGAGCATTCCTGCAAATCCAAAACTCCTGCTGCAGCTTCAACAAATCAGGGACAAAACTCCAGTCTGTGAAACCCACTCGGAATCATGATATTCAGCCTGATTTAAATAGTTTATTCCTTGTCCAGGTCAAACGCACACAGACGGGTCAAGTGTGATCCACAGACACTGGGTAAAGGATGGGTCAAATGCAATGTGTCCCTACGATGAAATCTGCAGATAAAGAGCAGCTGTTGGCACAAAACAGGCCAAAGAGGCAAATATGGACCTTGACCTTCCACACTAAAACATGATCTAAACATGATTCAAATGTGATCCAAACGTGATCTAAACATGATCCAAATGTAATCTAAACGTGATCTAAACATGATCTAAACGTGATCCAAATGTGATCTAAACATGATATAAACATGATCTAAACATGATTTAAATATGATCTAAATGTAATCTAAACGTGATCCAAATGTGATCTAAACCTGATCTAAACGTGATCCAAATGAAATCTAAATGTGATCTAAACATGATCTAAACGTGATCCAAACATGATCTAAACGTGACCCAAATGTGATCCAAACATGATCTAAACGTGATCCAAATGAAATCTAAATGTGATCTAAACATGATCTAAACGTGATCTAAACGTGATCCAAATGTGATCTAAACATGATCTAAACGTGATCCAAATGCGATCTAAACATGATCTAAACATGATCTAAATGTCATCTAAACATGATCTAAATGTGATCTAAATATGATCTGAACATAATCTAAACGTGATCTAAACGTGATCTAAACAAGATCTAAATGTGATCCAAATGTGATCTAAACATGATCTAAACGTGATCCAAATGTGATCTAAACATGATCTAAATGTGATCTAAATGTGATCTAAACATAATGTAAACATGATCCAAATGTGATCTAAACGTGATCTAAACATGTTCTAAATGTGATCCAAATGTGATCTAAACATGATCTAAACGTGATCCAAATGTGATCTAAACATGATCTAAATGTGATCTAAATGTGATCTAAACATAATGTAAACATGATCCAAATGTGATCTAAATGTGATCTAAACATGATCTAAATGTGATCCAAATGTGATCTAAACATGATCTAAACATGATCTAAACATAATCTAAACATGATCTAAACGTGATCCAAATGTGATCTAAACATGATCTAAACATAATCTAAACGTGATCTAAACATGATCTAAATGTGATCTAAATGTGATCTAAATATACATAATGAGCTTTATTTTCACATAATATAAGGATATGTGACATGGACATGTGACGTATGGACATGTAAAAATGTTCAAATGAAGAGCCTAACGAGGCTCCGTAAACAGAGGCATCTGGAAACTCTCAAATGAACTGGCCTGGTTGAGCACTCTTTACTGCAAGCAGGTTCTGGGTTTTATTCCCAAGATTCCTGTGTCTTTCTGTGTGGAGTTTGCATGTTCTTCCTGTGACTGTGTGGAGTTTGCATGTTCTTCCTGTGACTGTGTGGAGTTTGCATGTTCTCTCTGTGTCTGTGTGGGTCTTTCAGGCGCTCCAGTTTCCCCCATTGGTCCAAAACATGCAGCACAGACACTGAAGGATGGGTCAAATACAGAGGACAATAAAGTGTACCTAACCTTAACCTTAAATATATTTTTGGAGAAAGACACGACCAACACCAGTGGCATCTGAGTTCTAGATATAACTTCACAATAATGTTCTGGTGTCATCGGAGGATCAGTTTGAACTCAGGTTAAAAAAAAAACACCGAAACAAAAGCATCTCAAGTCTGTGGAAATTCATTTTTTACACTGAAGAATTCTAAATCAAACCAAAATGTCCTGAATGTGAGTTTACTCATATTTCTGCTTCTCTCTGCGCTGCACACAAGGCGGAGTCCTGCTGGGTGCATTTCAAAGACCAGACTGGGACTAAGAGCGTCCGGTTTCAGGATCAGGTCTGGATCAAAGACCAGACCGGGACTAAGAGGGTCCAGTTTCAGGATCAGGTCCGGCTCAAAGACCAGACCGGGACTAAGAGGGTCCGGTTTCAGGATCAGGTCTGGATCAAAGACCAAACCGGGACTAAACGGGTCCAGTTTCAGGATCACATAGACACAAACGAGAGGGAGCATTTGATGTGTTCAGTGATCAGCCAGAACAGTAAAACCAAACACTGACATTAAATTCAGTGGCATAGTGTTTGCCCCTTAACCCATAGATTGCCAGTTTGATTCCTGCATTAACCATCGCTTTCTGTTGTTGTATCCTTGGGAAAGACTCATGTCTAAGCAGAATATCACACAGATTTGATAAGTGAAAACATTCTCACCCCAGTACAGATGTATTGCTCTTGAGGTCAAAATAAGTCCACTGTTTTAACTTCCAAGAATCAGGAAGTGCTCGGTTAACAATTCTAGTTGTCATAAGTATTACCATGATGGGAAAACTCCTGTCTGGTGTCTGCGAGTTGTTAAAAGTGCTTATAAACTCATCATGGTGAGTAATTAGGATGTTCAGAATGCATAAGGTCAATGAGGAGTAACTTTGGACCACTACAAAAAAAAACTACTCAAGTAAAAGTATTAAAGTCCTTGTTAAAAATGTACTTAAAGAGTAAAATGAGTAATGCGAATTGGATCAGATGTGACAGTGTTCTGGGACAGATGTGACAGTGTTCTGGGACAGATGTGACAGTGTTCTGGGGCAGATGTGACAGTGTTCTGGGGCAGATGTCACAGTGTTCTGGGGCAGGTGCTTAAGTCGATTCAAAGCCTGAAATCAGACCTGCTCCTCTGTAATCCTCTGCACCTGCGCCACAAACAAAGAAATACTCTGAAACACACTCACCTCAACCTAAACCCTGTAATCCCCCAACAATTCCCTCCCTGTGTTGCTGTCTCCTCCCTCTCACCAGGAGGTTGTAAGTTTGACTCCTGATCTATCTCAGTGGAGTGTGCATGTTCTCTCTATAATTTTCATGTTTTATTTAAGTTTACATCAACTCATTCACTACAATCCACAATATGTATCTAAAACAATTTAATAATGGGACTCTGCTCCTGGTAAAATCGACCTTCTCTGCCGCTGGCCCCACCACTGGCCCCGCCTGTTCACAGCACAATGTCAATTTTATATTTTTGGAACATTTTTTTATGGATACTTATGTCGGCCCCAGATTCAAAACTTTTTTTAAAAGCCATACACTGACCGTATATATAAATGGACATAGCTAACCTGCTAGCCGCCGTGTTCCAAACAGGAAATGATCATGTGCGCACTTCCGGCTCTATCGACTCCACTTCACTTTCTGTGTAAAAACTGTGTCCTCTCTCTCTGTAACTGCTGCTGTCAGACTCGTCATTTTCGTCTTAAATGTTCGTATTAACCCGCTCTACATGATCCTGGGGTTTTTATTTCACTATTGTGTCTGTAAATCAAGATATGAACAGCAATAACAGACAAATCAGGCGCCTTCTTTCCCCAAGATCACTCCTGTTAGCGTTAGCAACAGGTTTGATTGACAGCGTTGCTAAGCGCCTGCACCACTGGTTTAACAGGGACCAGGCGGGAAAGAGCGTTAACTTCAACAGCCTTGTTTACACTCACTTAATCCACTTTTTTTTACAAAGACTACGAAAGAAACGCAGTACAAATATGTGGGTGGAGATAGGGGGTAGGGGAAATCAGACATTTTCTGAGCATGAATCTGTTTGAGTAATATGTCTCCTCTAAAAACAGCTGATTAGACTCATTTAAATCCTGTTTCGTCACCAGTGAGTTACACAGCAGAGGGGCCCAGGTTGTTTCACTAATGGAGGTCGCACTGTAATAATTCTGTTGGGTTTAACAGTGTCGGAAAATCCCAGTCACTTTGGGAACAGTGAAGTAACCGTCTGCACTGACCAAAGACAAACATTCCCATTTCCATCTCAATTACAGGTATTAAAAAGTTCCTCTTATTGCACCTAAGGAGTTACACTGAGTCTGAAACACTCACCAAGTAAATAGATACACCACAAACTGCCTATTCTGTTTGTTTATAATTAAAGCCCTGAACCCTGTATTTTACATGTCTTTAATCCATAGACTGTGTAAAGAGACTGTATAACGAAGTGATTGAGTGAGTGTGACGTCACCACAGCTTCAGCTCCAAATGAAGCTCATTGAGGATAGCAGTTATAGGAGCCAATCTGGAGCTGAGTTCGACATTTGGAATTTGGACTGCGAGTATCATAGCAACCAAAGAGCCAATCTAGAGCAAGGCTGTTGAAGGTAATGCCCCTTCGCATCCGCACCTCGGGTTTAGCAGGGAGCAGGCGCTTAGCAACACTATCAATCAAACCTGTTGCTAACGCTAGCAGAAGCGACCTTGGGGAAAGAAGGCACCTGATTTGTATGTTATTAATGTTCATATCTTGATTAACAGACGCAATAGTGATCATGTAGAGCGGGTTAATAGGAACATTTAAGACCAAAATGACGAGTCTGACAGCAGCAGATACAGAGAGAGAGGACACAGATTTTACATAGATAGTGAATTGGAGCCAGAGTCAATGGAGAATTTTAATGTTTTTTTACTGTAGCACTTTGAGATTTGTTGTTCGAATGTAAAGTGCGTTATAAATAAAATGTATTATTATTATTATTAGCTGGAAGTGCTCCCACGATCACTTCCTGGTTGGAACATGGTGGCTAGCAGGTTAACTATGTTCATTTACAAAGGTAAGGCAAGGTAAGTTTATTTGTATAGCTCAATTTGTACACAAAGTAATTCAAAGTGCTTTACAAAATAAGAAGGACATTAAAATCACACAAACCAAAACATAAACACAAATAATCATCATAAAATTATTATTAAAACAGAAGAGTGCATAATAAAAACCTTTCAGTCGTATGCACAGCTTAACAGAACTGTTTTGAGCCTGGATTTAAACATTGTCAAAGTAGAGGCCTGTCTCACATCTTCAGGAAGAATGTTCCAGGTTTTAGCTGCAGTAAACTAAAACACTGATTCCTCATGTTCAGTCCTGGCTCTGGGCACCAGCAGGAGGCCGGTCCCTGAAGTCCTCCTCATGTGAGATGGTTCATGTGGCTCATGTGGGAGATGTTCTTTGGTGCTGGTCCATGGAGAGACTTGTTCACACAGAGCTGCTTTAAAGTCTATTCTCTGAGCCACAGGAGCCAGAGACCTGAGCCACAGGAGCCACAGACCTGAGCCACAGGAGACATGTGTGAAGTACTTCCTGGTTCAAGTCTGAGTCCGTTCTGATATGATTCTGATTCTGATTATTGCTTCTAGATTTCTAGCCTGATTTGAAGGTTTTAGAGAGAGAGACTGCAGGTGACTGCTGACACTTTCTGTCTCTGTGGGCCAAAGATGATGACTTCGGTCTTGTGAGTTTAGCTCGAGAAAGTTGTTTCACATCCACACATTGATCTGTTGGATGCAGTGAGTGAATCCACTGGTCCATATTCACCTGCTGCAGTGAGACATAGATCTGAGTGTCATCTGCAGAGTTGTGGTAGGACACATTATTGCTGTGTATTAACTGGCCTTTGTGATTTTGAGATTGAGATTGAACAACAGGGGTCCCAGGATTGACCCCTAGGGCACCCTACAGGTCAGGGACATTTTATTTGAGACACATTTTTCCAATTTCAACTCCCTGTTTTCTAGATAGGACTTGCACCAGTTTATTGCCGTACCAGAGATGCCCTCCCAGTCCTCTAGTCTCTGTAAGAGGATCCCATGATGGACAGTGTCAAAAAGCACTCAGGCAGATGTCATTCATCATCTTGATAAGAGCAGTCTCAGTGCTGTGGTGGGGTCTAAAACCAGATTGGAAAACATCAAAGGAGTTGTTAATTTGGAGAAAGTTAATAAGCTGTTGGCAAACAACTTTTTCAAGGACTTTGCCTAAAAACGGCAGATTTGATATTGTTCGGTAAGTGTTCAATATCATGGCATCAAGACTGCTCTTCTTTAGGAGAGACTTGATAACCACAGTTTTCAAGGCTCTTGGGAATGTTCCAGACTGAAGTGACATGTTAACTATGCAAGCGAGTGGTGACAGCAAACTGTTGAGCACAGACTTTAAAAATTTTGTGGGTAACACATCGAGCTAGCATGTAGATGAACTATAATTGGTGACAATATATACAGTGTATGCTAGCAGGTTAGCTATGCCCATGTATACATACAGTCTCTGCTCTGAACCCTGTAGTTTTTCATCTGGCTCCAGCAGAGATACACTGTAAAAGCAGCTCTCGAGGACAAATAAGTCCATCAACTGCTGTCTGCACCTAATTGTTATAAAGTGTTCTTGTCCAAGTATAAGGAAATGTGTGGTTAGCATGCTAATTGTTGTTAATATTACCAAAAATATGTGTTTCATATGCATAAATTGTCACTGCTTTGCCGATGGGACTTTTTTAGTGTTGATGTCACATTCATAGACTGTACATATGTAAATGCACATAGATAATCTGCTAGCTGCCACATTCGAAATAGGAAGTGATGGGCGGGCTTCCAGCTCCATCGACTCCATTTTAGTCTTAAAATGTTTATATTAACCCGCTCTACATGATCCTGGGATTTTTATTTCACTATTGTGTCTGTAAATCAAGATATGAACATTCAAATCACACACAAATCAGGCGCCTTCTTTCCCTGAGGTCGCTTCTGCTAGAGTTAGCAACAGGTTTGATTGACAGTGTTGCTAAGCTCCAGGTCCCTGTTAAACCAGCAGTGTGGGTGGGAAGGGGCATTACGTTCAACAGCCTTGCTCTGGATTGGCTCTTTGCATTGCTATTATACTCACAGTCATAACTCTAAATATGGAACTCAGCTCCAAATTAGCCTCTATAACATCTAGCCTCAATGAGCTTCATCTGGAGCTGAATACTTTGGTGATGTCACCCTCATTCAGTCCACTTCTTTACACTTCTTTGGTCACATTCCACAAACTTAAATGATGTAAAACTTTGATAAATATTTAGTCCAGGTTCTATTCACCAAACCAAGTCAGAATTCTTCAAGCGTTCAGATCTGTGGTTTGCAGCTCAGTGTTTTTGTGCCGTCAGCGCTGCCGTGAGTTCAGATTAGTCCAGGATCAAGTCTCAGCAAATATCTTTAAATCAGAACGTAATCCTCGTGTTCACCTGCCTCGTCCTTATGTCACGTCCCTCTCTCACCCCTACCTGGCCTCAGCGTGCTCGCTCGTCCACGCCCTGCCTCCAGGCTCGGATCAGGTTTTGGATCAGGTCTGGTTTAATCCAAAGAAATGTGATGTGAGCGTGTGATTGGAGGAGACAGAGGGGGGCCTGGAGCTGCACTCTGCCCCATCGCATCAGCTCTGTCCTGGGCACAGATCTGGAGATGACACAAGGCCTGTCCACGCTGGAGGAGCCCACCTGGAAACTGAAGTATGAACAGAGGGTGAGGGAGAGGGTGACATCATCTCCCAGGAGCAAAAAACTGTAAAGTGACTCTAAAACGTATTTATTATCATTATATTTAAGACTTTAGCACAAACACACTGAACCAAGACTAAACCAGGACTAAACCTGAACTAAACCAGGACAGAACCAGGACTGAATCAGGTCTAAACCAGGGTTAAACCAGGTCCAAACCAGGACTAAACCAGGATTAAATAAGGTCCAAACCAGGATTAAACCAGGACTAAACCTGGACTAAACCAGGACTGAATCTGGTCCAAACCAGGACTAAATCAGGTTTAAACCACGTCCAAACCAGGACCAAACCAGGACTAAACTAGGCCTGAACCAGGTCCAAACCAGGACTAAACCAAGACCAAACCAGGACCAAACCAGGATCAAACCAGGACTAAACCAGGTCTGAACCAGGTCTGAACCAGGACTAAACCAGGACTAGACCGGGACTTTGATTCACCTGTTGCTCAGATGTCTCGGGACCATGAGCTGCTGGATCAATCTGAAACATTCCTCCCAAACTTTATTTAAAGCAGGTGTGAGCGGAGATGAGCTCTTTATTTAAAGCAGGTGTGAGAGGAGTGAGAGGCAGGTGTGGACCGTGGACCGGTCTCCGGGCTGCGGCCGTGGGCCTTTGATTTGGGCTACGACTGCTTCTGTTTCAGACTAAAACTATTCACACAACTTTGAAATGGTAAACGGCACATTTTTATAGAGCGCTTCAAGCCTCAAAGCACAAGGAACCACTCACCCAGTCACACACATATATACATATACACACATTCACACGCACATTCATACACCAGTGTACACAGACACTGGGGGCAAGGGGGGGTTAAGTGTCTTGCCCAAGGACACAATGACAGCATTCATCTGTGGGAGCTGGAATCACACCGCCAACCTGTGGATCTATCTTCACACATGTTGTTTAGTTCTGTCTCTCCTCTTAACTCCTCTCCTACGCAGTCTGAGGGAGAGTGATCAGGAGGAGGGGCAGGCTCTCGCGTTTGTAATCAGACACACCTGGTTTCAGTGCAGCGTCATGTGATGTCACATTATACTTGAAATTGCAGTGGAACCAGGACTATTTTTGACTCCAGCTGCAAATTTACAGAATTTGAACTAAAATGACAAAAAAAGGACTAAAAAAATACACTGTTTGGCAGCATAAAAGAAATTAGTTATTAGTTCCACTTTAGTTCCACTAAAACTAAAAAAACCTCCACTCACACACATATACGCACCTACATGTACACGTACACACACATACACACACACACACCTACACACAAACATATACATACACATACACACATTTACACACACATACACACACACATACACACACACACAGACATTATTATTTCACAATAATACGCTTAAATCATAACTCTCTTCTCCCTCTTTCCTTTTCTCCACCCTTCTCTCTCCCTTCTCCCCCACTTTCTGCTTTCTCCTGTCCCGGTCTCCTCCCTCTCTTTCTCTTACCTTCTTCTTCCTCCCCCTCTTCTCCCTCCTTTCCCATATCGCTACCCTCCTCCCACCCTCTCTCTCCTTCTTTCCTCTATTCTTCTTCTCCCAACCTCTCTCCCCTCTCTCCTCTCTCCCCTTCCTCTCCTTCACTCTGCCTTTTTCCCCCTTTACCCTTTTTTTCTCCCAGCAGATTTTTTTGTAGACTGTGTTCTCCCCCTCTCACCTCCTTTCCCCTTCCTTCTCCCTCCCTCCTCCTTTTCTCTTTACCTCCTGTTCCCTCTCTGGCCCTTTTTCTCCCGGCTGCAGAGACCTTATCCAGACTGAGCTTCCGGACTCTTTGGAAAAACACTAATGGAATGTAAGAGCTGAGCATGGACAGAGAGGAAGAGTTTCGGGAGCAGGAGCAGGTTCAGGAGCAAGAGCAGGTTCAGGAGCAGGAGCAGGTTCAGGAGCAGGAGCAGGTTCAGGAGCAGATTCAGGAGCAGGTTCAGGAGCAGGTTCAGAAGCAAGTTCAGGAACAAGAGCAGAAGCAGGTTCAGTATCAGGTTCAGAAACAGGAGTAAGTTCAGGAGCAGGTTCAGAAGCAGGTTCAGGAGCAGGTTCAGGAACAAGAGCAGAAGCAGGTTCAGAAGCAGGAGCAGGTTCAGGAGCAGATTCAGGAGCAGGTTCAGTATCAGGTTCAGAAGCAGGAGTAGGTTCAGGAGCAGGTTCAGGAACAAGAGCAGAAGCAGGTTCAGAGCAGGTTCAGGAGCCGGTTCAGGAGCAGGTTCAGGAGCAGGAACGGGTTCAGGAGCAGGCTCAGGAGCAGATTCAGGAGCAGGTTCAGGATCAGGTTCAGGAGCAGGAGTAGGTGCAGGAGCAGGTTCAGGAGAAGGAGTAGGTTCAGGGGCAGGTTCAGAAGCAGGAACAGATTCAGGAGCAAGAGCAGGTTCAGGTTCAGGTTCAGGAGCAGGTTCAGGAGCAATAGCAGGTTCAGGAGGAGGTTCAGGAGCAGATTCAGTAGCAAGTCCAGGAGGAAGTTCCTGTTCAGGAGTAGGCTAAGGGGCAGATTCAGGAGCAGCTGCAGGAGCAGGTTCAGGTTCAGGAGCAGATTCAAGAGCAGGTTCAGGAGGAGGTTCAGGAGGAGGTTCAGGAGAAGATTCAGTAGCAGGCTAAGATTCAGGAGTAGGTTCAGGAGCAGGTTCAGGTTCAAAAGCGGGTTCAGAAGCAGGTTCAGGAGCAGGAACAGATTCAAGAGCAGGTTCAGGAGCAAGAGCAGGAGCAGGTTCAGAAGCAGGTTCAGGAGCAAGAGCAGGTTCAAGAGTAGATTCAGTTTCAGGAACAGGTTCGGGAGCAAGAGCAGGGTCAGGTTGAACTGGGCTCCGTGTAAATCTGAAACTTTAAAGACATTTTACAACCAAGCTTTGGATTCAGTCTGACTCCTGGACATTCACAAGATAAAAAAGAGGATTTTGGATACCTTTCTCCTCCTCTCTCCTCCTCTCTCTCCCTATCTTCTCTTTTCTCTCTCCTCCTCTCTCTTCAACTCTGAGGTCTCTTTGTTGTTGTTGCTGTTGATGTTGTTGTTTCTGTTGTTGTTTCTGCTACTGTTGTTGTTGCTGCTGATTTTGTTGGTGTTGTTGCTGCTAATGTTGTTAGTGCGGCTCTTGTTATTGTTGTTACTGTTGTTTTGCTACTGTTGTTATTGTTCTTGCGGTTGTTGTTACCGTTGTTTTGCTGCTGCTGTTGTTGTTGCTGTTGTTGCTGTGGTGGTAGTTGCTATTGTTATTGTTGCGCTGTTGATGATGCTGTTGCTGTTGTTGAGATTGTTGTTGCTGCTGTTGCTGCTGTTGCTGCTGTTGTTGTTGATGTTGTTGCTGCCATTGCTGTTGTTGCTGCTGTTGTTGTGGGTCTTGTTGTTTCTGTTGTTGTGTACATCTACATAAGTTTCAAATCACATTTAAAATAGATTTGAAAAAGTAAAAACTCCATAAGCATATTCTCAGACTGACAGCAGCCTCATATTCCTGGGACACTGGAGACTGCTCAGATCCAGATGTGGCTAATCTCAATGCTAACATCTGGAGACAGATTGCATCTTGTGGGGTCATGTTTTGGGGTCAAAGGTCAGTCCTCCTCTGACAGATGGAGGTCTGTGTCATTATTTCTACATTTACAAGAAACTCAACTTTAAGCATGAAACAGGCCAGAAGCCTGAAACAGGCCAGCAACATGAAACACAACAGAGGCATGAAACAGGCCAGCAGCATGAAACAGGCCAGCAGCATGAAACAGGCCAGCAGCATGAAACAGGCCAGCAGCATGAAACAGGCCAGAAGCACGAATCAGGCCAGTAGCATGAAACAGACCAGAGGCATGAAACAGGCCAGCAGCATTAAAAAGGCCAGCAGCATGAAACAGGCCAGCAGCATTAAAAAGGCCAGCAGCATGAAACAGGCCAGCAGCATGAAACAGGCCAGAAGCACGAATCAGGCCAGTAGCATGAAACAGACCAGAGGCATGAAACAGGCCAGCAGCATGAAACAGGCCAGCAACATGAAACACAACAGAGGCATGAAACAGGCCAGCAGCATGAAACAGGCCAACAGCATTAAAAAGGCCAGAAGCATGAAACGGGCCAGCAGCATGAAACAGACCAGAGGCATGAAACAGGCCAGCAGCATGAAACACACCGGAGGCATGAAACAGGCCAGCAGCATGAAAAGGGCCAGAAGCATGAAACAGGCCAGCATCATGAAACAGGCCAGAAGCATCAAACGGGCCAGAAGCATCAAACGGGCCAGAAGCATGAAACAGGCCAGAAGCATGAAAGAGGCTAGAAGCATGAAACAAGGCAGCATGAAATGGGCCAGAAGCTTGAAATAGGCTTGGAGCCAGAAACAGGCACCATAAAACAAGCCAGAAGCATGAAACCGGCCAGAAGCATGAAACAGGCCAGAAGCATGGAAGAGACCAGAGGCATGAAACAGGCCAGCAGCATTAAAAAGGCCAGAAGCATGAAACCGGCCAGAAGCATGAAACAGGCCAGAAGCACGAAACAGACCAGAGGCATGAAACAGGCCAGCAGCATGAAACACGCCAGCAGCATTAAAAAGGCCAGAAGCATGAAACGGGCAGAGAAGCACGAAAGAGGCCAGCAGCATGAAACAGACCAGAGGCATGAAACAGGCCAGCAGCATGAAACAGACCAGAGGCATGAAACAGGCCAGCAGCATGAAACAGACCAGAGGCATGAAACAGGCCAGCAGCATGAAACGGGCCAGAAGCATGAAACAAGCCAGCAGCATGAAACAGACCAGAGGCATGAAACAGGCCAGCAGCATGAAACAGACCAGAGGCATGAAACAGGCCAGCAGCATGAAACGGGCCAGAAGCATGAAACAAGCCAGCAGCATGAAACGGACCAGAGGCATGAAACAGGCCAGCAGCATGAAACAGACCAGAAGCATGAAACAGGCCAGCAGCATGAAACGGGCCAGAAGCATGAAACAAGCCAGCAGCATGAAACGGACCAGAGGCATGAAACAGGCCAGCAGCATGAAACGGGCCAGAAGCATGAAACAGGCCAGCATCATGAAACAGGCCAGCAGCACGAAACAGGTCAGCAGCATTAAAAAGGCCAGAAGCATCAAACGGGCCAGAAGCATGAAACAGGCCAGAAGCATGAAAGAGGCCAGAAGCATGAAAGAGGCTAGAAGCATGAAACAAGGCACCATAAAACAAGCCAGAAGCATGAAATAGGCCAGAGGCATAAAACAGGCCAGAATGAAACAAGCCAGCAGCATGAAACAGGCCAGCTGCATGAAACAGGCAGCATGAAACAGGCCACAGGCATGAAACAAGTAGCATAAAACAGGCCAGAAGCATGAAACAGGCCAGAGGCATGAAACAGGCCAGCAGCATGAAACAGACCAGAGGCATGAAACAGGCAAGATAAACTGAATGCCAATAACAGAGTTTGTTGTTGAATGAAAATGCTCTGTTACAAAACAAGGGTCAGATCTACGGGGTCAGCTCAGAGAGGTCAGATAGGAGGGGTTAGATCTGAGGGGTTAGATTTGAGGGGTTAGATTTGAGGGGTCAGATCTGAGGGGTAAGGTCTGAGGTGTCAGCTCTGATGCGTCAGCTCTGAGGGGAGAGATAAGTCCAATAGGCTGCAGTTTGTCACAGAGCTGAGTCTCAAACAAAAACAATGAGTCATTTTAAAGTCTGTGTTTCCTCAGCTGCACACACATGACCTTTGACCCCTGATTTCCTGTTTGAGTGCACCCAGACACATGACCCCAAGCTGCACCCTAAACATCAAGGCCCAGAACGACCTCAGGCTAATTAGACAATAACACAGCCCCTCTCTGCTTTTCCTCTCAGTCTCACTATGGGCTTTTGGGCTCATATCCAAAAGAACCGATTCTTGTAGTGAAGAGCCGGTTCCCATTTGATGAGGCTCTGATCTGACAAACACACATTAAAAACAGAAAGATGGTTTGTCGAGCCTCAGTCACATAATCCTTTATGTTGTTTGTCTACAATAGATTTGATATTTTAAAATATATATATTTTTAAATGATCTGCCCATTATTGTCCATGGAGAAGATTGAACATGTGTACTCAAGTACAACATGTGTACTCGAGTACAACAACAACATGTGTACTCAAATACAACATGTGCTCAAGTACATGTGGCCATTTAGAGCAGGCGATGAAGGAGATGATATTGCTTTTGCCTTGAATGTTTCATGGTACGGCATTAAAATTACCTTGCATTTAGTCAACTACAGGTGTTTTATTGCTCAAAATCCTTGGAAAAACATTTATTGTTGCAGTTAGTGGGCTCGCTTTTGCACTGGTTTGACCTGTGACTTGGTTTGGTGGTGTCACCTGCATGTCTCCATGACAGTATGTTTACAAGCAAGTAGCCAACACTCCACCTGAAAAGTTACACAGTGTACCTTTAAACAAACAAATCAAAATGTCATTAGCCCTCTCAGCATGTGATTAAGGCTCCTCCTAGATGTCAAAGAAAAGAAGGAAAAAACTCACCTCAGCTGGAAAAATCCTGGTGAATGTTGTGGGAATGCTGTTGGAATGCTGTGGGAACACTGTGGGAACGCTGTGGGAACGCTGTGGGAACGCTGTGGGAACGCTGTGGGAACACTGTGTGAACACTGTACAAACGCTGTGAGAACACTGTGGGAACGCTGTGGGAACGCTGTGAAATGCGGTCGGAGCGAGTCATCCTCCACGAGCCATCCTCCACGAGCCAAAAACACATTATTTATTCGATCTGGAGACATTTCGCTTCCAACTATTTCTATTTTTATCCTGAAATTTCCACATGGACGGCGTCTTTCCAGGATACCTGCAGTCCGGCCAGAACGAGGAGGAGCGCCATGTGGGGATGCACTTATTTATTCCAATGACTTTTTCAGAGTACTTTTATTACTAGTCTTTCAGTAGTATTGGTGTAGTATTATTGTGAGTAACAGTACTCTACAGTATTTGTGCAGTATTCTTGTGAGTAACAGCCCTCTTCAGTAAAAGCTCCTCATCCTCGTCTAATGTGACTAAAAATGCATGTTGACAATATGAAATGATTTCAACTATTGTTTCATGCAACTCTCCTTCAGATGGGATGAGGAGGGCAGCATATTTATACTCTGCAGTTGATGTCATCAACTTTCCCTGGGGGTGTGATACTAACTGGATGCACTGCACTGTTTGAGGCTTTGTTAGCCTTTAATTTAAACTTTATTTTAACACAATCTTTAGATCACTTTGGGATTTTTTCTTGAGTTTTCAGATGATCTTAAAGCTAATTCGGCAGTGGTTGCTAAAGTGTGCATTGTGTCACCTTGGTAACTGTTGAGCATTGCACCATAGACACCAATGCAGGACTCCCCAGCGTGATGTCTGTAAAGTATAGAGAACATCAGAACATCAGAACATCAGAACATCAGAACATCACACATATGAAGGACTCAGACATGTGTGACATCAGAGCACAGTGTGTGTTTGTGTCGTAGGGAGTATTACACACTTTTGAATGAAATGAGGCAAAATCAGGATTTTTTTGGTTTTACTGGACCGGGACTAAGACTGGGTCTGAGACTGAGACCAGGACTAAGACTGAAACTGAGACAGGACTAAAACTGGGACTGAGACCGGGATTAAGACTGGGACCGGCACAGAGACTGAGACTGGGACTGAGAGCAGTAGTAGTAGTAGTAGTAGTAGTAGTAGTAGTAGCAGTCATAGCAGTAGTAGTATAGTAGTCGCAGTCATAGCAGTAGTAGTAGTAGCAGCAGTAGTAGTAGTAGTAGTAGTAGTAGTAGTAGCAGTAGTAGCAGTAGTAGCAGTAGTAGTAGTAGTAGTAGTAGCAGTAGTAGCAGTAGTAGTAGTAGTAGCAGTAGTAGTAGTAGTAGTAATAGCAGAGTAGTAGTAGTAGTAGTAGCAGTAGTAGTAGTAGTAGCAGTAGTAGTAGTAGCAGTAGTAGTAGTAGCAGTAGTAGTAGTAGTAGTAGCAGTAGCAGTAGTAGTAGCAGTAGTAGTAGTAGTAGCAGTAGTAGTAGCAGTAGTAGTAGTAGTAGTAGTAGCAGTAGTAGTAGTAGTAGCAGTAGTAGTAGTAGCAGTAGTAGTAGTAGCAGTAGTAGTCATTTTCGTCCCACACATTAAACCTCATAAAACAAGACATTTTTAACGACATAAAAATATGAAAATGTTTCTTAATCTCATTTTGTGGAGTCTCTAACGATCTGTCCATCTGTGGAGCTCCTGATGAAAACATTAAGAACGGCTCAACATGAGACCCCGCCCCTCGAGGCCCCAAGTCCCCGAGCCCCCACCCCCCCGAGCCCCCCCGAGCCCCCCCACCCCCACCCAGCGGACACAGCTCCTCGCCCAGTCTCAGCTCCTCGTTCGGCCACATAAGGGTTAACATCTGAAGTGATTTGAAGTTTTGGCTCTGCTCCGGTAATGACCAAACCAGACTGTGGTTGTAGAGGTGGAAGAGTCTCCCTCCTCCTCACTCTCCTCTTCCACCTCTTTCTCACTCCCTCTCTCTCTGTCTGTCGCTGTCTCCTCTTCCCCTTTCTCTCTCTCTCTCTCTCTCTCTCTCTCTCTCTCTCTATATATATATATATATATATATATATATATATATATATATATATATATATATATATATATATATATATATATATTTTTTTTTTTCTCTCTTTCTCCCTTTCCTGCACTCTCTCTCTCTCTCTCTCTCTCTCTCTTTTAAGGTTATTTTATTTGTCTTTCTCTCCTCCCTTCCTCTCCCTCATCTCCCTCCCTTCCTCCTACTCATCCCTCTCTCTTCCTCCTCTCTTTCACCCTCTCTTCCTCCTCTCTTTTCTCTCTCTTCGCTCCTCTTTTCCTCCTCTCTTCCTCCCTTTCCTTCCTTTCAAATAAACTCATTCATTCCAGGATTCATAAACACTAGGGGCAAAGAGGGTGAAGTGTCTTGCCCAAGGACACATCGGTGGACAGGTGTCCACTTGCTCTGTAGAGTTCACACTGTGGAGTTCACACTGTAGAGTTCACACTGTAGAGTTCACATTATAGAGTTCACACTGTAGAGTTCACATTATAGAGTTCACACTGTAGAGTTCACATTATAGAGTTCACACTGTAGAGTTCACACTGTAGAGTTCACACTGTAGAGTTCACACTGTGGAGTTCACACTGTAGAGTTCACATTATAGAGTTCACACTGTAGAGTTCACACTGTAGAGTTCACATTATAGAGTTCACACTGTAGAGTTCACACTGTAGAGTTCACACTGTAGAGTTCACACTATAGAGTTCACACTGTAGAGTTCACACTGTAGAGTTCACACTGTAGAGTTCACACTGTGGAGTTCACACTGTAGAGTTCACACTGTAGAGTTCACACTGTAGAGTTCACACTATAGAGTTCACACTGTAGAGTTCACACTGTAGAGTTCACACTGTGGAGTTCACACTGTAGAGTTCACATTATAGAGTTCACACTGTAGAGTTCACACTGTAGAGTTCACATTATAGAGTTCACACTGTAGAGTTCACACTGTAGAGTTCACACTGTAGAGTTCACATTATAGAGTTCACACTGTAGAGTTCACACTGTGGAGTTCACACTATAGAGTTCACACTGTAGAGTTCACACTGTGGAGTTCACACTGTAGAGTTCACACTGTAGAGTTCACACTGTAGAGTTGAATGATGAGTCTGAGCAGCAGGGGCCATAGTTTTCAATGTAAAGTGAACTGGAGCCAGAGTCGATGGAGCTAAGGTGAAAACATTCACCTCAATCTATTTTTATAATTCATACCCCAGTGGACTTAGATACTCCTTACTGTAAACAACTACTGTGTGTTAGTTTTAGTGTCGCTAGCTCTTCCCTTCAGACACATATAAATGGATCCTGCATCCTTCAATAAATCCATGACCTCTATTTTGTAGTGGACTTCCTTCTTCTCCCACTCCGCCTCACCCTCACTCCAAGGCAGATCTGTCTTGCAGGTCCAAAGCGCCCTCCTCAGCCATAAGCTTTGGAAAACCAGAGCTGAAGTTTTTGCTCCACTATGTCTCTGCAGTGTCATGGTCCCTTTCCACGCACCACCAGTTCTCTATAAAAGCCTTTGCGTTATGAGATCTTCAAGCATCCAGAGATTGTACGCGAGACATAAGGAAGGAGGGACTAGTGAGTGTGAGAGCCACTGTCCAGGACGAAACATCAAAGATCCTTAAGTACATCAAGAACAAGGCCCCAAGGCTTGAGAGAGCTGGCCTTGAACACTAGAGCAATAGAGGTCCAGATCTACCACAGCAGTCATTACTCAAGGTGTAGGGTGTGCAAAGAGGCGTCAGGAGGTGTTTTTATTTTTTTTATTTTTTGGGGGGAATGTAAAGATTTTGTGTTTGCATGTGGTTTATAAAGTCAACAATCCAATCTGAACAATTCACTGTTTCTTCCTCAATTTTGGAGTGTAATGTAAAGCTGGTCTTTGAAAATGGAGGAGTCTTGTTACTCATGCTCTCATCTGTGACCTCACTAGGGCTGCAGGGGGTGAACGGCGCCTCCCGCAGGAACCGCACATCACAGATAGCTCACGTCCAGTTAACGTACAAACTAAAGCAGCGTTTGAGGAGGACGTGGATTGAGTGATCGTGTATGTTCCTGCTATAAAGGCTCGAGTGCTCAGTAAATGTCTGTTTTCACTTATCTCCTGTCTCCGCCCCCTGTTCTGCACGTGGACAGCAATAATCTTTCTTTTATTTTAGTTATGAACAAACAAATGAACAAAACAAGAAACAGGTGTGATGTAAAACTTAAATAATTTATTTCCACCAGAGTCCTGGACGATACTGTGATACAAACAGCACATTGCAAAAACACGCAGCCTCAGAGTGAAACCCACTGGACAGTGAACGAGCATCTGGATCTGAGACTCACAGGGACCTGGATCTGGATCTGAGACTCACAGGGACCTGGATCTGGATCTGAGACTCACAGGGGCCTGGATCTGGATCTGAGACTCACAGGGACCTGGATCTGGATCTGAGACTCACAGGGACCTGGTTCTGGATCTGAGACTCACAGGAACCTGGATCTGGATCTGAGACTCACAGGGGCCTGGATCTGGATCTGAGACTCACAGGGACCTGGATCTGGATCTGAGACTCACAGGGACCTGGTTCTGGATCTGAGACTCACAGGAACCTGGATCTGGATCTGAGACTCACAGGGACCTGGATCTGGACCTGAGACTCACAGGGACCTGGATCTGGATCTGAGACTCACAGGGACCTGGATCTGAGACTCACAGGGACCTGGATCTGAGACTCACAGGGACCTGGATCTGGATCTGAGACTCACAGGGACCTGGTTCTGGATCTGAGACTCACAGGGACCTGGATCTGGATCTGAGACTCACAGGGACCTGGTTCTGGATCTCAGACTCACAGGAACCTGGATCTGGATCTCAGGTCAAGGTTTGTTTCAACACTGAAATCTTGACAAAGATTGAAATAAGAAGGAATAAATCTAGTCCAGAATGAAATCTGGACTTAAAACTGTTATTTAAAGCCACAGTATGTAACTTTTTTGCCAAAAAATAGACTTAAGTATATTCATATTTATATTTTTTTTTTTTCATTAGGGATGTTTTTATTGAACTGAAAAACACAAAAAAGCATGTGTCTTTGCTCCTAGAGGGCTTGCATCTCCACAAACCTGACTCTCATTTGGCTTCCTCCTGTTTGTTTCCATGGAAATGCTGCTCCTATATTCTACAATATGGCATAAAGCTTCTCTATGTCCATGTAGAATGTTCCGTAGTATGGGTTTAACTTTCTATTTCCATGGAACCATGCAGGTGATGTGCCACCTCCAGAAAGTTACATACTGTAGCTTTAATGCAATGTAAAAACAAATATGTGGATTTAAATTGATCCATAAGAAATCTTTTAGTTTAGAAAGTTTTTCATTTTTAAGTTTCATTTGAGTCCTGAAGCGTCAAACACAAGGAGACCAGAGCGCCCCCTGTACACGGACTCACTGTGGAGCGTTTTTACAGTGCATCACAAACAGAAACAATATTTTAAACATAAAAACATAAAAACAGCTCTGTTTGTTTGGTTTGATCCACAGAAACTGGCCCTGTCCAACAAAGTCAACACGATTTACTCAAAGAAAAACATAAAACGAGAAATGAACAAAGGAACACACTGCAAAAAGAACCAGACTGAAGGATGTAGAAATCAAACCGGAAAAAGATCAAAACTGAGGATGTGAGCTTTTCACTTCTTCAGGACCTCACTTCATTAAGTATGAAGTAATGGGATAAAAAAAATGTGTCTGTGACTGAAGTCGTTTTATTACATTCAGTCTGTTATCTGTAGATCTGTTTTGTGTTGACTTTTGTGTGAAGTTGTTTGGTTCAGCTGAAGATGTTTGAAATGTGAAGTGTTGGTTTTGTTTCGCAGTGTGTTCCACAGTTCACGATCGTAGATTCAGTTTGTTTTTGGATTGGGACAAAAATAATAAAAAAAAAAAAAAAAAATCTGATTAGTTTTATACTTTCAAGAATGACATGGTTGTACACGTTCAGTAAACCTTCAGAACACCTTCAGTACCTTTGAAACAAACTCTCTCCAAAGAGAATCAGAGAAACATTTCACTACAACGTCCACTTTAATATAAGAATATGGATTAACTTAACTAAAATGAACTAAAATCCATTTCATTTGTCCTTACCTCCCACAACGGCCTCCTGTTATTTAAAGTTTAGCCGCTATCTATTAAATGAAAATGTAAAATAAAGCACAGCCCCCTCGTTCAGTCGATCTAACTCAGTTTAAAGTCTTAAAGGTGCTATATGACACAAAACTGACTCTTGTAGCTTTAATCCATGTTCTAAATCTGTTCCCTCAAAAACAGACCTGGAGTTGAGTTTTGTTTCATTCACACATGTTTGAGTAAAACTTTATTATTAGTCTGTAACATCTCCAAAGCTCAAAATGCTCCGTTCCACCTTGTGATGTCATGAAACACAACTCTAGGTCTGTTTGACACGAGGAAACAACATTAGAACAGATCAGAGAGCACTGCATTATGGGACTTTAAATGTAGCTAATCTCTTCTGTCCATTTACACCAGCATATAAATAAAAACAAAAACAAAAACAAAAACAAAAAAACATGTTGCATTTTTGCATCAAATATAATAAGAGATTTTTTTCATGTTTGGATTTCAAGTTAAAGTGGGACTAAACACCTAACTCCGCCCACAACCACATTGCAAACAGAGCAAAGGGAAGATCAGGTATCCACACTTCAAACTCTACTCCTGCAGCCAGGTGTTTGTAATCAGAAACACCTGGATGTAATCAGAGCAGTACTGTGTGATGTCACAAACTACTTGAAATTGCAGAGGCCACTGGAGCCAGGATTTAAGTATTTTTGACCAGAAATCTGCAAATTTACAGAGTTTAAACTAAAATGAACAGCAGGAACAGTAGAAAACGCTATCAAACACCATATACACATATACACACGTTTAGTTCCACTTTAATCTTAAAATGTATGAACATGACCATGAGCTGTTTAAATGGAAATGCTGACATTAAACTTTTATTTGAGATCATATTTTTTAGAGGATAGTGGATACATGGCAAAAAAAAGATATGAACAGGCTGGAATTCTAAGTTTAAGTAATTTAACCTAACCTTACCTTAATATGCTGGTAGGCGTAATAAAAGTAATATCTTTAAACTTGACATTTTAGTTCAAATAAATAAATATTTTAAAAAATAAGATCAACTCACTGAAGTCAATTTAACTAAGGCAAGGTAAGAAAAACAAAACGGTCTTCTTTGCAGTGTATGTGTTGAGGAAGAGGAGATTTAAAGACATATGTACATGCTAAAACTCAGACTAGACTGTAGGGGGCACTATTTAGAACATTTACTGAATAAGGACTTGAAAATTAAATAAAAATGAAACAAAACATTAGGCTTAAAGGGAAAAATGTACAAAGTGAAAGTGTGGACGAACATTGAGGGATGACATTATGGGATGGATTCACATAGACGTATGTTCCAGTGTTAGCCATGCTTCGGAGTCTGATGTGTCTGTGAGAGTCTGCGAGAGGGCCTTTAAACTTCAACAAAATGATCAAAATAAACAAGATGAACGACAAAACTGTACACGAGCTTCTCCAGACCGATGTTTGAGCAGATGTCCAAAATGTTGTCATGAAAACATATATTTAGGACTTCAAAACAGCTGCAGCAAAAGTACATTTGGATCAACAGAGCAGATGCAGACCTCGCCGTGAAAGACCAGACTGGAGTCCAGGTATGATCCGGGTTTAGTCCAGGTTTGGTTTAATCCAAACTTTGGTTTAGTTCAGCTTTGGCTTTAGTCCAGTTTTGGCTTTAGTCCAGTCTTGGGTTTACTCCAGTCTAGATTTATTTAAGTCTAGGTGTAGTCTAGTCTTGGGTTAGTCTAGTCTTGTGTTGGTCCAGTCTTGGCACCAGTCATAGGTTCAGTCTTGGGTTAGTCAAGTCTTGGTTTAGTCCAGTCTTGGGTTCAGTCTTGATTTAGTTGAGTCTTGGGTTAGTCCAGTCTTGGGTTCGATCTTAGGTTCAGTCTTGGTTTAGTCCCATCTTAGTTTAGTCCAGTCTTGGGTTAGTCCAGTGTTGGATTAGTCCAGACATAGGTTCAGCCTTGGTTTAGTCCAATCTTGGCTTAGTCCAGTCTTGGGTTATTCCAGTCTTGGGTCCAGTGTTAGGTTCAGTCTTGGTTGGCATTTTTGGGTTAGTCCAGTCTTGGTTTAGTCTAGGTGTCCTTTAGCCCAGTCTTGATTTAGTCCAGTCTTGGTTTAGTCCAGTTTTTGTTTAGTCCAGTCTTGGGTCCAGTTTGCGGCGGTCCTAGCTGCACTTGCAGGACTTGACTTTCATGTTGGACAGCTGTTCGATCTTTGGTGTTTTGCCGATGTAATAGAGGATGGTGAGGGGCTCCAGGTCCTGGGACACGCAGCAGGGAGACGCAGATGCCTCAGGGTTTATCGTGTTGTACAAACCTAAAACCTGAACAGCAAAAGAGGAGGAGTTACGAACAGGATGAGGTAGAACATGTTAAAGCAGTTACAGGGACCAATTTGGAGCAGAGTTTCACACTTGGAATTCTGACCGCGAGTATCATAGCAACCAAAGAGCCAGTAACAGTCCTTCTTGTCTGCACCGCTGGTTTAGCAGGGACTGGGTGCTTTGCAATGTTGTCAGTCAAACCTGTTGCTAAAGCTAGTAGGACCTTAAAGAAAGAAGGCGCCTGATTTGTCTGTTATTAATGTTCATATCTTGATTTACAGACACAACAGTAAATTGAAACCCTCAAGATCATGTAGAGCGGGTTAATAGGAACATTTTAAGACCGAAATGACAAGTCTGACAGCAGCAGTTACAGAGAGAGGGGACACAGTCAGTGGAGCTGGAAGTGCGCCCATGATCACTTCCTATTTGGAATACAGCTGCTAGCATGTTAGCTATGTCCATTTGTACATACAGTCTATGGTCTTGTCCCAGTACTGCATAAGCAGCTCTTGAGGTCAAAATTAGATAGTCTTCATGTGGTAGTTCATGTGTGTAGTTCATGGTTTTAAGACAGTAAAATCAAGTAGAGACTTTAAAAACAATAAACAAATATTGGACGCCGTGGCCACATCCAAGAAAAATACGCCTCCAGGATGTTGAGGGCATCCAAGGCATCCATTGTGGTCTGAGAGTGCCTTTGGATATTTTGTTTTGTCTCTTTGTGAATGCTGCAGCTCAGGTGGAGAGACTGGCTTAGTGAATTTATTACATAAAACCCATCAATGGAAATGATCGGCTCATATCTGGGTCCATGACTAGACTTTATGCTAGCCAGTGCATCCAACATAATTAAGTTGTCACTAGTTTGTAACTGATGTCTTTCTACTTTTTCTGAATGATGACGTTGCTATGTTACTGGAGCGTAGTCTCTGATTGGTTGATGGCAAAAAGTTCAGCTTTTCAACTGTGGCATCTGATGCTTTGAACAGAGCATCCAACGGGGAACGCTCAAGACGCACCGTGTCAACACTAGATTCATGCTGCTCAGATGGTTAAAAACGCGCCGTAGAAACACAGGAATAAATAGATGTGTCTCCATCATAGAACCATAGACTTGTAAACTCAACGCCCTGACAACACGGTTTGAATGCACCTTAGAATTTTGAAGGACAAGACCACAGTAGCTGGTGGTTTTTGCTGCGATGCTAAGTTTTGGAGTAATGTACTATTTATACCAGGAAGTCCCAAGAGGCACCTGGACATACTGAAAACCATGAGGTAATCTTCAATATGTCAGTGCTTGACAAGTGTTGTGGTCAGTACTCGACAGTTGCAGTGGTCATACTCACTTTACTGTGCTGCGTGTCGGCGCTCCACAGATATGGACAGGCTCCAGCGCAGAAGTTTGCCTCGTAGCCTTTGGGTTCATGGATCCACCTCCAGCCCAAGTCCTTCTTAAAGTCAATGTAGAGCGAGCGCAGGCAGCAGTTGTCCTGGACGTTCCTACAACAGAAGAACATCATTTGTGTCCAGTTACACAACAGAAGAACATGATCTGTGTCCAGTTACACAACAGAAGAACATGATCTGTGTCCTGTTACATGTCCAGCCATGATCAACACGACTGACTAATGATAGTTTAGGAAGATTCATCTCACTGTATTAGTAAAATGATTCTGTTGTCTATCAAAGGATGACAATGGCTCAGTTGGTAGAGCATTTGTCCACTGATCTGAAGGTTGGCGGTTTGCCAGCTTCAGTCTGTGACAGACAAAAGTCCTGAAGTCTCGTCTCCTGTCATCCTCATCTCCTGTTGTCCTCGCTGCTCCACACTGTTGTTTAATCCATAAACTCACAGAGGAGTGTCACAGCAGGACTGAGATATGAGTCATTGTTGAAGACATATTTCATGGCTCTGGTCTCTTTTTTGTGGTAGGACACATTATTGCTGTATATTAACTGGCCTAATTGCAGCATGCAGAAATTGAACAACAGGGGTCCCAGGATTGACCCCATGGGGCACTCCACAGGTTCAATTCAATTCATTTTATTTTTGTAATGCCCAAAATCACAACAACAGTTGTCTCGAAGGGCGTAGGTCAGGGACAGGTCAGGGACATTTTATGTGAGACACATTTTACAATTTCAACAAAGTACTCCCTGTTTTCTAAATAGGACTTGAACCAGTTTAGTGCAGTACCAGAGATGCCCTCCCAGTCCTCTAGTCTCTGTAAGAGGATCCCATGAGTGTCAAAGGCAGCACTCAGATCTAACAGGATCAAGACTTTGCTGAGACTTTGCCTGCATCAGTGTTCAGGTGGATGTCATTCGTCACCTTGATAAGAGCAGTCTCAGTGCTGTGGTGGGTCTAAAACCTGACTGGAAAACATCAAAGGAGTTGTTCATTTGGAGAAAGTTAACAAGCTGTTGGTAGAAAAGTTTTTCAAAAACTTTGCCTAAAAACGGCAGATTTGGGATTGGTTGGTAGTTGTTCAGTATTGTGGCATCAAGACTGCTCTTCTTTAGGAGAGGCTTGATAACCGCAGTTTTCAAAGCTCTTGGGAATGTTCCTATTGAAGTGACATGTTAACTATGCAAGCAAGTTGTGATAGTAAACTGTTGAGCACAGACTTTAGAAAATTAGTCAGTAACACTTCGAGGCAGCATGTAGATGAACTCAGACTGGTGACTGGTGATCTCTTGGACAGTTTTGTTATACAGGGGGTAGTACCTGGAGCAGTAGGCTGCGTCCAGAGCCCTCTTGGCCCTGTAGGGTTTATGCTGCGTCTGGGACTCCAGTCTGTAGGAGGGCAGGAGCATCAGGAGCAGGTGAGGAGCCCGAGCACTGTGTCTGCGCTTTTTAAACACTTTGAGGTCCTCCCGAGGCACAATGCTGTCGTCAATACCTGAGGAAAATCAATAATTTGTTAAGAGTCTGGATCATTCAAACAGGTGTTTTCAGGTGAGCAGAGGGGTCAGGTGAGGAGAAGTGGGAGGAGCTAAGAGAGAGGCAGGGCCAGGGAAGGGCCAGGGGAGGGGCCAGGGGAAGGAGCTAGGAGACAGAAGGGGCCAGAGGAAGGGCCATGTGAGGGGAGAGACCAGGTGAAGGGAGGAGGGAGGAGCTAGGAGAGAGAAGGGGCCAGGTGAGGTGGGGAAGGGCTGGTGGCTGAATCAATCACAATACAACTTTGAGCTAGCTAATGATGACAGAAGATGGTTATAACATGATTAAAATCTCATAAGAGCTGATTTTGAATCCTGAAAAATTGAGACACAGTTGTCAGTAGAATAGTGTAAATATCTCAGACTCCAGACCTGCGAAGCGTGCCTCCAGCTCCTCGCTCTTGTTGGGGATGATGAGGTTATTGGACGGAACAAAGGTGCAACAGGGGCAGTGCAGGCTGAGCTTAAAGCCACTGTTCCTGTCTGCACAAAAGAGACACAAAAGAGACACAATGAAGCACGATACATAGAGTTATACAAAGTTATAAGCAAAGGAAAGTCAAATAACTCCTAAATATTTTGACAAAGCAAAGAGAGAAGACTTTGAAGATTTTAAAATATAAAAACATAGTTAGCAGTTACTTTTTTTCTTTGTAGTTTACAGAGGTAACATTCTGACAGGTGCAGTAGTTGACAGGTTAGACACACCTCTGTGATTGAGCCACTCGCTGACGACCTCGGTGACGTCAAAGGAGAGCCACTCGCCCTCGGTCTGTGTCCGCACCACTCGACTGTCGATGTATCTCTGTGTGGGAGACGCTAGCGCTTTGTGCGACAGGATCTGAGACGAAAAACAAAACAACAAAACTAATTTAGATCTGGACAAATGGAGGTGGTACTTCAGAATCTGCAGCCTACGTGATTTGTGATACAAACTGAAGTGTCTTGCCCAGAGACACAACAACAGTTTGCACTTCAAGCTCTTAACCTCCAGTAGTGACCTGTCTAGATGGAAATTTACTGTTCATTTGTTTGGCATGTCCACAATAGAGCTGTCAAAAGTGTCGAAAATCTGATTCTAATCGATATTAAAACGAGTATTGAAACAAGATCCTCATTGTCCCATTGACAGAAATGAACCTTTACTGAATATTATCGTGGTATCAAAATCAGTATCAAGTCTTATTCCTTAGTATCGAAATCAAGTTTGAAATTTTAGTATCGTGACAACACTAATCTTGAGCTGTGTTTAGTGAAACATGTCTAGAGATAGTACTGTATGTTTTTTCTTTGACACTAAAAACTATAATATTTTGAGCACTTGACAAAAAATGGCCCTCATCCCTCAGCCCTCGACCCGCCGGAGACGGGACCTAAACATTGTGGTGTAGATCCAGATGAGGTGCTAATCCTCGTACTGGGACGCCCCATCCGCACAGATACAGATCAGTGCTAGCCGTTAGCATGTCGTGGTGAGTGCTTTACAGGCTGTTTATGCTAACTGTCAAACGCAGTACGCAGGGCCGAGTGGTACTGCAAACAACGTCTCCACACTGTAACATCACAGTACATGAGTGTGAGGGACCACACAGCAGCTGCTCTGTGAAAAATACCTGCACTTTATTAAACGTCCCATAACGCACTGCTCTCTGATCTCTGCTCTAATGTTTCCTCATCATAAACAGATCTGGAGTTGTGTTTTGTTTCATTCACACATGTTTAACACACAAACCCTGCATAGGCTGGCAAGGCTGAGTTCTTCTCTCAAACTGAAAACATTCTGTTCCAACTTGTGATGTCATAATGTGGTAATACAGGAAGTGCTCCACTGTGTTTTTAAACTCCACACACCTTCACTAGAATCATTTGGATGATCAGCCGTAGACTGTGTAAAGAAATGGACTGAGTGAGTGTGAGTGAGTGTGACCCACGGCGTTCGGCTTCAAATGAAGCTCATCAAGGCTAGCAGTTATAGAGGCTAATTGGAAGCACAGTTCCATATTTGGAATTCCAATTGCGAGTATCATAGCAACCAAAGAGCTAATCTGAAGCGAGGCTGTTGAAGGTAACGCTAAATCAGCAGCAATGTTATCAATCAAACCTGTTGCTAACTCTAGCAGGAGCGACCTCAGGGAGAGAAGGCACCTGAATTTTTGTTATTAATGTTCATATCTTGATCTCAGAACTGAAGAAGCGACTTGGATGAGCAGCGAAATGTCTTCACTCCTACAAGATTAGTCCAGTTGACAGATTTAACTTCGTTGTTTGCTATGGATCAGACCTGGACGACTGAGGGTCTACACAGACTTCATATCTTGATCCTATTCAGAATGTGGCGGCAAGCGAGTTAGCTATGTGCATGTATACATACAGTCTATATAGTCCACTCATGCTAGCTCTGTCATCAGTCCTACCTGGTACAGTTCTGTTAGCTCATGCTAGCTCTGTTATCAGCTCATGCTAGGTCTGTCGTCAGCTCATGCTAGCTCTGTCATCGGTCCTACCTGGTACAGTTCTGTTAGCTCTGTCGCCGGTCTTACCTGGTACAGTTGTGTTAGCTCATGCTAGCTCTTTTGTTGGCTCATGCTAGCTCTGTTGCCGGTCCTACCTGGTACAGTTGTGTTAGCTCATGCTAGCTCTGTTGTTGGCTCATGCTAGCTCTGTTGTCGGCTCATGCTAGCCCTGTCGTCGGTCCTACCTGGTCCAGTTGTGTTAGCTCATGCTAGCTCTGTTGTTGGCTCATGCTAGCTCTGTTGTCGGCTCATGCTAGCCCTGTCGTCGGTCCTACCTGGTACAGTTGTGTTAGCTCATGCTAGCTCTGTTGTTGGCTCATGCTAGCCCTGTCGTCGGTCCTACCTGGTACAGTTCTATGCGCTGCTCGGGGACCCTGGCTCCTGGGTTCTGGAGTCTGAAGATCCTGAGTTCTGCTTTGACGAGGTTTGAGGCGTTCTTCTCCATGGACGACACGTCGAAGGAGAGCCGGCGGTAATATGGGTTTAACAGAGTCGGAGAAATCACGTCTGAGGAGAGAGGAACACAAACAGGTCATTTGTCTACTGAATATAGACAGAGCACCCCTTCAGCTCCCTCATGACACTGTCACTGTCATCACAGACAAAACAGAAAACCAAATATAAACAGGAGTCAGGGCTTCCAGGAGAACTGTCTTTGGGTAGAGATACCAGAGGGCGACAACAGACACCCCAAAATACATATTTAATCATTACAGACTCAAAGGTCACATGTTACGTAGTTGGGCTTTAAGGTAGAAAGGTTTTCAGGTGGTCATCTGAACACTGTGAAACAGACACTACGACAATGAACTATGCACATGAACTCCTCCTCAGGGAGGTGTCCATCTGGGATAACACACAACTCCTCTCCTTTGGCTCCTCTCCTCTGGCTGCTCTGGCTCCTGTGACTCCTCTGGCTCTCCTCTGGCTCTCCTCTGGCTCCTGTAGCTCCCCTGGCTCCTGTGGCTCCCCTGGCTCCTTTGGCTCTTCTGCTCTCCTCTTTAGTCACATTTAAACGAGAGCACTTTCCTCTCTTCTGGCTCCTTTCTTCTGGCTCCTCTCCTCTGGCTCTTATGGCTCCTGTGGCTCCTGTCTTCTCTTTAGTCACATTTCCTCTCCTCTGGCTCTGCTCCCGTGGCTCCTGTGGCACTTCTCCTCTGGTTCCTCTGGCTCTGGCTCCTCTGGCTCCTCTGGCTCCTGTGGCTCTTGTGGCTCCTGTGACTCTCCTCTGGCTCCTGTGGCTCTCCCGTGGCTCCTGCGGCTCCCGTCGTCTCCTCTTTAGTCACATTTAAACCAGAGCACTTTCTTCTGCGCCTGCTTCAGTCCAACATCAACATTGAACATTTGGGAGGAACTGGGAAATTCCTGGTCTGATGTTTTCTTTACGTCAGCTCAAACTCCGCTCTATTTTTGAGCCTCTTAAAGCTCCGGTAGCAGCAGCGGCTCAGGTGCCAGAGGAGACCATTTATGAGCTGCAGGTGGCGCTAGATTGCATAAATAGTATTGATTTCGATATTAAGGAATAGACTCAGTATTCAATACTGATCCCGATACTATGATGATAAAACACTCTTTCTTTAGACAATTTCTTAGTATCGATACCGGTGATAATGAGTATCAAGTTTCGATACTAGTTTCAGTATCGATCCAGATCTGATTCTGAAGTAAGTCAACCAAAACAACTCAAATTCATGACTAAAATTCTAAAGACCGACTCCAGCTGTCAGGTGGACTTCCTGTTGGTCAGAGTGACCCCTGCAGGCCACCGTAGAGTCGTGTTTACACAGAGGGCTATGAATGGACCACTGTACACACAACACTGCACACATTCAAAACACTACTGATACTGCAGTACTTCTGCTGCTAGTAGTAGCAGTCATAGCAGTAGCAGTAATTGTAGCAGTAGTAAATGGTAAATGGTCACATTTTTCTATAGCGCTTTTCTACCTTCAAGGCACTCAAAGAGCTTTACAACAAGGAACCACTCACCCATTCACACACACATTCACACACCAGTGTACGCAGACACTGAGGGCAAGGTGGGTTAAGTGTCTTGCCCAAGGACACAACTGTGTGAGTTGGAATCGCACCGCCAACCTATGGATCAGTGGATCTGACCGCTGATGACCGCAATGATGTCGAGAGCGGGATTTGAACCTTCCAACCTTCGGATCAGTGGACAAACACTGTACCAACTGAGCTACTGTCGCCCCGAAGTAGCAATAGAGTAGTAATAGCAGTAGCCGTAATTGTAGTAGTAGTAGTAGCAGTAGTAATAGTAGTAGTAGTAGCAGTAGTAATAGTAGTAGCAGTACTAATAGCAGCAGTAGTAGTAGTAGTATTAGTAGTAGCAGTAGTAGTAGCAGTAGTAGTAGTAGTAGTAGCAGCAGTAGTAGTAGTAGTAGTAGTAGCAGTAGTAGTAGCAGTACTAATAGCAGCAGTAGTAGTAGTAGTAATAGTAGTAGTAGTAGTAGCAGTAGTAGTAGCAGTACTAATAGCAGCAGTAGTAGTAGTAGTAGTAGTATAATAATTGAAATAAGGCTACTGCACTGAACACTTCAGACATTCAACATTAATGACACCAGTGGCCTAATACAAAAGCTAAAGTGTGGAACATTTCAGCCAAAGCACATGTCCATAGTTATGAGATGATTTGAAACCCGCAGCCAGAAAACACACATAAAGTACTTTAAAGTTTTCTCAGGAGAAAAATGAAATAAAGTCAAAACAGAATCTACAAAACACGAGAAGAAGTCCATCTGTAGTTCACTGCAGACAGAGACTGGTATTTGTGAAGGAGCTGAGAAAATCCTACGCAGCAGGACTCGAGGACCAGACTCAGGAATCAGACTCAGGAATCGGACTCAGGAATCGGACTCAGGAATCGGACTCAGGAATCGGACTCAGGAATCGGACTCAAAAATCAGACTCAAAAATCAGACTCAAAAATCAGACTCAGGAATTGGACTCAGGAATCGGACTCAGGAATCGGACTCAGGAATCAGACTCCGGAATCAGACTCTGGGACTCGACTAAAATTTCAAACTCGATTTTGATACTAAGAAATAGACTCAATACTCGATACTGATACCAATAACAATCATAACAATCATAAAAACACTCTTTCTTTAGATATTGCAATTTTCCTCATTAAATGTTGTACAAAGGACCTGTGAAATACACACGAGTCACTATTAATGAATTAAACAAGAGAGAAATGTGAGAAAAGTCGCCTATTCTGGGTTATTTTTAGAACGTAACCCCCACGATAAACGAGGGACCACTGTACTTTGTGTTCTATTCCCATGTGTGTTATATCTGTGTAATCCCTCAGTGTCCAGTAGGTTCATAGTGGTCCATGGTCCTGTTTAGTCCTGGTTTAGTCCTAGTTTAGTCCAGGTTTAGTCCTGGTTTAGTCCTAGTTTAGTCCAGGTTTAGTCCTGGTTTAGTCCTAGTTTAGTCCTGGTTTAGTCCTGGTTTAGTCCAGTAGGTTCATAGTGGTCCATGGTCCTGTTTAGTCCTGGTTTAGTCCTAGTTTAGTTCAGGTTTAGTCCTGGTTTAGTCCAGGTTTAGTCCTGGTTTAGTCCTGGTTTAGTCCTGGTTTAGTCCTGGTTTAGTACTGGTTTAGTCCTGGTTTAGTCCTGGTTTAGTACTGGTTTAGTCCAGTAGGTTCATAGTGGTCCGTGGTCCTGTTTAGTCCTGGTTTAGTCCTAGTTTAGTCCAGATTTAGTCCTGGTTTAGTCCAGGTTTAGTCCTAGTTTAGTCCTGGTTTAGTCCTGGTTTAGTCCAGGTTTAGTCCTGGTTTAGTCCTGGTTTAGTCCTGGTTTAGTCCTGGTTTAGTCCAGGTTTAGTCCTGGTTTAGTCCTGGTTTAGTCCTGGTTTAGTCCTAGATTAGTCTTGGTTTAGTCCTGGTTTAGTCCTGGTTTAGTCCTTGTTTAGTCCTGGTTTAGTCCTGGTTTAGTCCTGGTTTAGTCCTGGTTTAGACCTGGTTTAGTCCTGGTTTAGACCTGGTTTAGTCCTGGTTTAGTCCTGGTTTAGTCCTTGTTTAGTCCTTGTTTAGTCCTGGTTTAGACCTGGTTTAGTCCTGGTTTAGACCTGGTTTAGTCCTGGTTTAGTCCTGGTTTAGTCTTGGTTTAGTCCTGGTTTAGACCTGGTTTAGTCCTGGTTTAGTCCTTGTTTAGTCCTGGTTTAGTCCTGGTTTAGACCTGGTTTAGTCCTGGTTTAGACCTGGTTTAGTCCTGGTTTAGTCCTGGTTTAGTCCTTGTTTAGTCCTTGTTTAGTCCTGGTTTAGACCTTGTTTAGTCCTTGTTTAGTCCTGGTTTAGACCTGGTTTAGTCCTGGTTTAGACCTGGTTTAGTCCTGGTTTAGTCCTGGTTTAGTCCTGGTTTAGTCCTGGTTTAGTCCTTGTTTAGTCCTGGTTTAGTCCTGGTTTAGTCCAGTAGGTTCATAGTGGTCCATAGGTGTATACTTGTCTATGTGTCTTATACTTGTGAAAGATACAGAGAGACATCATTATAAACATAGTCATGAAAGAAGGAGGGATGTAGCAGACGGGTAAAGGGGGGAGGAGAAAAACTATATCATGTTTTCTGTGTTGGCTTCACTCTGACGATTCCCCCAAACTGAGTCTGATGGAAAGTCCCCGTCGTCTGCAGACGTCTGACCCACAAACCCACATTTAAATATCACTGAGTTAAAGACGGGGCGTTCTATGTTTCTCACATGTTCTTCATCAGAAACACGTCTGCAGAGGTTTCAGACGTCACCCAGGCATGTTTCAGTAATCTAGAGATCTCCCCGGGGCTGGCTGTGAAATGCTACAAAAGAGAGGGTACAGAGGAGGAACACTTTTGTGCTGAGGGCTGTTCCTCCCCTCGCACTGACCCGTTTGTGTCGTACTGCTCTACCTCTTGGGACTTTTAACTGATTTTGATTCACGCTCAGGAGTTAGCGCTGAGTAGCATGAAGAAAACTGAAGCTCTTTTAATCGCGAAATGTCTGCCCTCTGTTCTATATGAAGGAACATGAACCATAAGAACCACCGTAAGGGCGACAGTGGCTCAGTGAGTAGAGCGTTTGTCCACTGATCTGAAGGTTAGTGGGTCAAATCCCGCTATGAACATAAACATCACAGGTAGAACGGCCAGATCCCACAGGTTGGCGGTTTGATTAAAGCCTCCACAGATAAATACTGTCGGCGCGGAACTTAAGAACTTAACCCCCCTCGTGTGCGAATGTCCCAATGGTTTCATGATGTAAAAAGCTTTGAGCGTTGAAGGTGGAAAAGCGATGTATAAAAATGTGACCGTTTACCGTTTAAGAGCCGTACACCAGTGTGGACGGGGGGCATAGCTTGAGAACCCCTCTGTCATGAGTCAGCTGTCTCTCCTGGTTTGGTCCTGGTTCAGTCCTGGTTTAGACCTGGTTTAGTCCTGGTTTGGTCCTGGTTTAGTCCTGGTTCGGTCCTGGTTCGGTCCTGGTTTGGTCCTGGTTTAGTCCTGGTTTAGTCCTGGTTTAGTCCTGGTTTGGTTCTGGTTTAGTCCTGGTTTAGTCCTGGTTCAGTCCTGGTTTGGTCCTGGTTTGGTCCTGGTTCAGTCCTGGTTCAGACCTGGTTTAGTCCTGGTTTAGTCCTGGTTTAGTCCTGGTTTGGTTCTGGTTTAGTCCTGGTTTAGTCCTGGTTTAGTCCTGGTTCAGTCCTGGTTTAGTCCTGGTTTGGTCCTGGTTTGGTCCTGGTTCAGTCCTGGTTCAGACCTGGTTTAGTCCTGGTTTAGTCCTGGTTTAGTCCTGGTTTGGTTCTGGTTTAGTCCTGGTTTAGTCCTGGTTTAGTCCTGGTTCAGTCCTGGTTTAGTCCTGGTTTAGTCCTGGTTTAGTCCTGGTTTGGTTCTGGTTTAGTCCTGGTTTAGTCCTGGTTTAGTCCTGGTTCAGTCCTGGTTTAGTCCTGGTTTGGTCCTGGTTTGGTCCTGGTTCAGTCCTGGTTCAGACCTGGTTTAGTCCTGGTTTAGTCCTGGTTTAGTCCTGGTTTGGTTCTGGTTTAGTCCTGGTTTAGTCCTGGTTTAGTCCTGGTTTAGTCCTGGTTCAGTCCTGGTTTAGTTCTGGTTTGGTCCTGGTTTAGTCCTGGTTTGGTCCTGGTTTGGTCCTGGTTTAGTCCTGGTTTAGGACTGCTACATCTTTGTTTAACTGTGTAAACAGAGTCGCACAGACCCTGAGCTGTCGGGCCCATTAACAGCACTAATGTGTCGTCTGGACTGTGAATGGACGCTCTGTCGTCGAGGTAACACAATCAACCTCATAATGCACCTCTGCAGCCATGACCTCTGACCTGAAGGACACATTGCTCAGACATTTCAAACAACTGCTGTGGCAAAACTTCTACAGCCATTTATGTGTCTGGATCCCAAATGAGCCGACCCAAATGAGCCGACCCAGCTGAGTCAAGTTTAACTGAGCCGGCCCGACTGAGCACACAATAACAGACAAATCAGGGCCGGGCCATTACCTGATTGGCTCTTTGGTTTCGCGTTCAGATTTCCAGATAAAAATTTCTCTTGTTGCAGATTAGCCGCTATAACTGCCTCTCTCACTCCCCCTTCAGAGCACCATCACAACACACTCAGCTGCATCCAACTAATAAAACTACTGCACATCACATCAGGTTTGTCCAGTCGATGTGTACAGTTTGTACCATGTTTTTGTATATTTATGGAGAATTGTCGTGTGAGGGTTTTAACAGGGCCCGGGAGAGATCGCTGGATTACTCAAACATGTATGGATGACATTTAAAACCACTCCAGGTGAGGAGAAGGAGGGAGAGGAGGAGGGAGAAGAGGAAGGAGAGGGAGGGAGAGGGAGGGAGGGAGGGGGAGGGAGGGAGAGAAGGGAGAGGAGGAGGGACAGTGAATAGAGCGAAGGAACGAGAGCTGAAATTCAATTGTGAGAAAATGAAAGAAATATTTGACCTACTTTGGGTTCTTCTCCTATAAGATCAGGGCCAAACCAGACCAGGACTAGACGAGGACCAGAACCAGACCAGGACCTGACCAGGACCAGGCCAGGGCCAGACAAGGGCCAGACCAGGGCCAGACCAGGACCAGACCAGAACAGGATCATTCTTCTACTTATTTTGTGCAGTTAATCTCTGTATCTTGATTAGTTTCAATATGATCGTTTATCGTGTAGATGTAAAGTTTTCTGTCTGTGTGCATCACACCGGGCACAGGGCACAGGGCTCGAGGGTGCTGGGTTTGGGGGGCGGTGGGCTCAGGGCTCGGGGGGTGACGGGCTCAGGGGTGCCAGGTTCAAGGGTGCAGGGCTCGGGGGTGAGGGGAGGAGGAGAAGGAGAGGAGGAGGAGGGGAAGAGGAAAAGGGGGGGATTTTAATGCAATTTCATACAGAGGAAGAATGGATTACAGGAGAAACTATGACTGAGGACCAAAAAAATAAGTCTACACCAGAACTAAACCAGGACTAAAGCAGGACTAAACCAGGACTAAACCAGAATTAAACCAGGACTAAACCAGGACTAAACAGGAATAAACCAGCAATAAATCAGGACTGAACCAGAACTAAACTAGGACTAAACCAGGACTAAATCAGGACTAAACCAGGACTAAACCAGGACTAAGCCAGGTTTAATCCAGGACTAAACCAGGACTAAACCAGGTCTAAACCAGGTCTAAACCAGGTCTAAAGATCTAACTGTGTTGGGTCTGTATCAGTTACACAATCGTCTTGGCGTGGGCCTCTCTCACTCTGAGGTCCAGCTCTTGCGTAAGTGAAGAAAACTGAATCTGAACAACAGCATCAGAGACCTCAGCGGCCCTCAGGACCTCGGTGTCCCTCAGGACCTCGGCAGTTCTCAGGACCTCAGCGGCCACTTATTCAATCATAATTATCAGGGGCTGAATTATGGTGAATTATTGACATTATATTTAACATTGTAATAAAGTTGATAAAGTAATAAGAGTAGAATATTTATTTATTTTATTATTCTAATATATATATTTTTTACAAAGGTTTATAATGTTACTTCCTGGTTCCTTCAGGGCAGACTGACGGAAGCGAGGCTGCCAATCTGCACCATCGGCCCCTCCGACCACCACCTATCATTCGAGCACACACCACTTTCATACTAGGCAATGTGGGTGAAGTGTCTTGCCTAAGGACACAACGACAGAACTTGGTCCGAGCGGGACTCGATCCTCCGACCTTCGGGTTGGGGGCCACTGTCGCCTCACTCTGTCAAATTTTAGAACCCATTGTGGCCCACCCCTGGTCTAGTTCATAGACTGTATATATAAATGGACATAGCTAACCTGCTAGCTGCCGCATTCCGGCTAGCATTTATATATACAGTCTATGGTTTAAACTGACAGAAAAATGCTGATTATATTGATTACATGGTCTCTACATTTTGGGGTTTTCTGTGTTAGTGACAGTCAGAGAGATTCTGTATTACAGTTCAGTGGTCCTACCTGATGCTACTTCCTGATGTAAAGCTTTGATAAATATTCAACGCAGGTACCATCTCACCAAACCAATTCAGAAATAAAAAAACATGAAAACCTGTCGTATGCCCTTGAAGTAGAGAGACTGCTGTAGCCTAGCAAAACTGGAACTAAACTAGGAACCTAACCTGGACTAGACCAGGACTAAACCAGGACTAAACTAGAGGAGTTCGTGGGGTTTTGAGACTCCACGGTTAATGGCAGAGTATTTCACACAGAGACTTTTGGAGTAACTGGGACAAAATGAAGACCAAAACTAAACTGGCTCTAAACCAGGACCAAAACTGGTCTAAACTGGCTTTGTAAAATGTCCCAGATTATAAACCAGGATTTAACAAGAACTAAACCAGGTTTACTCTAAACCAAAGAACAGAACCGAAGTCTTTATGAGGACTAAACTGACACTAAACCAGCACCAAACCAGGACCAAACCAGGACCAAACCAGGACCAAACCAGGACCAAACCAGCACCAAACCAGGACCAAACCAGGACCAAACCAGGAACAAACCAGACCAAACCAGGACCAAATCAGGACCAAACCAGGACCAAATCAGGACCAAACCAGCACCAAACCAGGACCAAACCAGGACCAAATCAGGACCAAACCAGCACCAAACCAGGACCAAATCAGGACCAAACCAGGAACAAATCAGGACCAAACCAGACCAAACCAGGACCAAATCAGGACCAAACCAGGACCAAATCAGGACCAAACCAGGACCAAACCAGGACCAAACCAGGACCAAACCAGGACCAAATCAGGACCAAACCAGCACCAAACCAGGACCAAACCAGGACCAAACCAGGAACAAATCAGGACCAAACCAGAACCAAACCAGGACCAAGCCAGGACCAAGCCAGGACCAAATCAGGACCAAACCAAGAACAAATCAGGACCAAACCAGGACCAAATCAGGACCAAATCAGAAGCAAACCAAGATGAAACCAGGACCAAACCAGGACCAAACTAGGACCAAACCAGGATGAGTGTGACTGCACCAAGAGGAATTCTGAGGGCGTCATTCACAATGGCATCTTGTTTTTATTTCAGTGAACAAAATAACTGTGTACTTCAGGGATGTGGTTCAAATTAATAGACTTAAATCAGTCCTATTGTGTTTGTGTCTCTATGGTTCTCATTTCTGACCCCGAAATCACAATATTCAACTAAAACGACTTAATAAAAGAAACAAGTCCGATGACACATTAGAAAACTGCAGTGTCCAATGGGGCCTGACGTCACTGTAAACGTCATCACAGCAAAGCGTCACATGTTGTCGGCGCCCCCTATGGACAGCTGCACATATCACTAGAGCAGCACTTTTTTTTTTTCATTTATACCAATATGACGACACGACGCTGCTCAATCCTACGAGTATCACCGATTTAGAAATGAGGAGGAGGAGAAAACGGGGGTAGATCAGCAAAATGGCGTCTTGAAAATAGATTATAGATTACTCAAACATGAATCATTCCAAATAGAACTTCAGAGGCTCAATGAGAAGAAACAACTAGAACATGGATAAACATCTGAACACAACAGTTTGGACAGGTCTGATTTAAAGCTTCACTGTGGAACATGGTTAAAAATCTGAACAGGACAGTTTGAAGAACACGTCTGACTTAAACAAATCATTTGAAACTAAATATGATCAAATAAAAGCAAAAAATAAAGTATAAAAAATCTGACACACAGGGAGGGCATCTGACACACAGACATTTCAGAACATGTTTGTGCAGATCTAAACATGATTGGCAGTTTTTCATGCAGAATAAAACAGGAGATTCTGTTTGTGGAGGTGGTACTTCACAAACTGCTGATTATGTCCATTCAAATTTGTATTTGATCGTATTAAATCTTATTGAATCAGTGATAAATATTATTAAACGTGTTCATGATCGAACGGCAGAGGGGAGAAAACTGTTCTTCAGCCAAAAAATACAACAGAGGTCTTGGAATCAGTGGGTGAAGTTCTAAACTAAAGTGTATGAGAGAGGTGGAGGTAAGGAGCTAGGCTAGGCCAAACTAGGCTAGGCCAAGCTAGCCTTAGCGGTGCCCAGCAGTTAGTGAGACGTACACACTGGTCCTCTTGTGTTATTTGAAAGGCAACTGTCTATGGTTTGATGGAACAAAAACAAAGATAAAAATCAGCTGAAGTTTCTGGTTGGACCCAGAAGTGACATCATCACTTAACAACTTTAATCCATATCTGTTCCCTAGCAACCATAATGTTAAACCCTGAATCTCAAAGTTATAGTTTAGAGGAGAGTGAATTGGATTTGAAGATTAAAATACTGTCCGGCTGCATTTGAGGCAGACATCGCGGACACACGTCAGAGAAAAACACTTGACACACATCCAGGACATTTCCAGGGCATCCGTCCATTGTGGTCTACGAGTGCCTTTGGATGTTTTTGCCTTAATGTTGTCGTTTGGCAAGAACTGAACCATGTAAATAGCAAAAGACAAAGTTTAAATCTGTCAACTGGACAAATCAATGTAAGAGAGAAGACGTTCTGCTGCTCATCCAAGCTGCTTCTTCAGTTCTGGTCAGATTACTGCTGGACACTGCCTTATATTTGTCTGAAGGGAGGAGCTAACTACACTGAAACTGTAAACATCTACTGTCTCCAGTTTCAGAAGAAACTACCCTATTCAACCCTTAACGACCCTGCTATTGTTCTCATTGTTCTGAGTCTGAGGATCCACCACGTGAACTGTACACTAAAGCCACGCCCACAACCTCCTCTGCAGCGTTCACAAAGAGACAACAAAACATCCGATGGCACTCGCAGACAGCGACGGATGAACAATGGACAAACTGGACAGCGGACACCCTGGACAGACACTTGTCAAATACAAAGGAGTCTGACTACAGGCGTCCAACACGATTTTGATGCCACGTTCCGGACCCTGAGATCTGGGACAATAGACCCTTTTGAAAAAAGTAAAGTTACTCTACTAAATATTGGAGATTTTGAGGATTTGAGTATGGAATATTTTTTGTAATGTAATTTAAAGTTTTTTTCTTTACTCCATAATACACTATATTTCTTACTTATGATATTAATCATATTAATAATAATAATAACAACAATAATAATAATAATAATAATTATTATTATAATTATTATTATTATTATTTTATTTATAATGCACTCTTCATTAAACCGAATCCCAGAGTGCTACAACAAAAAAGAACTTTAAAATACTAATTGCTGAAAGCTACTTCATATATTTGATGTCTTCTGTATAACATGTAAAAAGTTATAAAAATAAAGAAAAAAACATCGAATGAGAAAATGTGCCCAGACTTTTGACCGGTCCTGTGTGTAATCAATAGGATATGCTGCATTGTCAAATTAAAAAGTCCTGAACCAGGGATAAACATGAACTGAACCAGGTCTGAAGCAGTCAAGCTTAAATATACATACAAATAAAACGAAAATCCATGTTTGAATGAGGGACTAGATTCATCGCAAGCACATTTTTACATTTTGCCTCAGGTTTTAAGAATCAGTCAGTTTATTTTTGTAGAATTATAAAAAACTCATCTTTTCTGTGATGTTTTCCACTCACTGAAAACGGCACCTTCAGCTCCGGCTCCAAACACACAGCCTGGAATTCTTCAGATACAAAGTGCCACGTACCCACATCAGACCAGCCCCAGTACACTCCACACAGACCTGGGTTAGACCTGGACTAAACCAGGACCCAGACCTGGACTAAACCGGGACTCAGACATGGACTAAACCAGGACTTCAACCAAGACTTAAACCAGGCCCAAGTACAGCTCTATACACACAGACCAGGTTTAGAATTGGTTTAGACCTAGGTTAAGACCTGGGTTACTCCTGGGTTAGACTTGAGTTAGACCTAGTTCAGGCCTGATTTAATTCCTGGTTCAAGTCCCGGATTATTTTGTCTTTAATCCGGGCTGTAATCCGGGTTTTAGTCTGGGCTTTAGTCCTGGCTTTAGTTCTGCTTTAGTCCTGCGTTAGTCCTGGTTTAGAACTGGTTTAGTCCTGATTTAGTCCTGATTTAGTCCTGATTCAGTCCTGGTTTAGTTCTGATTTATTCCTGGTTCAGTCCTGGTTTAGTCCTGGTTTAGTCCTGGTTTAATCCTGGTTCAGTCCTGGTTCAGTCCTGATTTAGTCCTGGTTCAGTCCTGGTTTAGTCCCGGTTTAGTCCTGGTTCAGTCCTGGTTTAGTTTTGCTTGGGACTGTACCTGTTTTTTCAGGTTCAGGTTCATTGATCTCTCCCTAAATATCACGTTTGAGTGAACACAGATGTGCTGTTGTTGTGTTGTTGTTGTTGTTGTACTGTGATTGTGTAGTTGTCGTGTTGTGTTTTTGTCATGTTGTTGTTGTGTTGTTATTGTTGTCCTGTTGCGGTTGTGTTATTATTGTGCTGATGTTGTGGCGTTGTTGTTGTTATTGTTGTTGAGTTGATGTCGTGTCGTTATTGTTTTGTTCTTGTGTTGTTATTGTTGTGCTGTTGTTGTGGTTGTTATTGTTGTGCTGATGTTGTGTTATTGTGCTGTTGTTATTGTTTTGCTGTTGTGTGGCTGTTGTTGTTGCTGCTGTTGTTGTTGTTGACACATTTTTAAAATAATAATCAAATAAATGACTTTATATATTGAACTTGAAAAGGTGAAAAACACAACAGTTTTACACTCAGAGCCTCCTAATGATTCACCATGATGAGTTTATAAGAGCTTTTCACAACTCTCAGAGACCACAGCGGTGAAGCTAACAACCAGCAGACTTCCTCCTCCTTCCCCCTCCTCCTACCTCCATCCTCCTCTTTTCCTCCTCCTCCTGTCCTCCTCTCCTCCTCTCCTCCTCCTTCTAGTCCTCCTCTCCTCCTCATGTCCTCCTCTTCCTCCTCCTCCTCACTCACCACAGTTTGGGACGAGCAGCTGGAGGTTCTAAAGGGACAGAACCAGAGGGAGGAGACACAGAACCAGAGGGAGGAGATGCAGAACCAGAGGGAGGAGACGCAGAACCAGAGGGAGGAGACGCAGAACCAGAGGGAGGAGACGCAGAACCAGAGGGAGGAGATGCAGAACCAGAGGGATAAACAAACAGAGGGAATCAGAACCACAGGGAGGAAATGCAGAGGGACAAGATGCACAAACAGAGGGAGGAGACACAGAACCAGAGGGAATCAGAACCATAGGGAGGAGACGCAGAAGCAGAAAGAGGAGACACAGAACCAGAGGGAGACAGAACTGGAGGGAGGAGACGCAGAACCAGTGGGAGAAGACACAGAACCTGAAGGAGGCGCTGTTGTTCTCAATATAAAATCATTATCAAAGTATCAAAGAGTATCAAAACTGTTTCAGTCTTGGTTTAGTCCTGGTTTAATCAGGAATAAACCAGGACCAAACCAGGTCTAGTCCAGGATTAGTCCTAGTTTAGTCCTGGTTTAGTCCTGGTTTAGTTCTAGTTTAGTCCTGATTTAGTCCTGGTTTAGTCCTGGTTTAGTCCTGGTTTAGTCCTGTTAAGACCTGGTTTAGTCCTGTTAAGACCTGGTTTAGTCCTGGTTTAGTCCACTTGGGAACAGAATACAAAGTACAACATTTACACAGATACAACTGAGGGACTCAAGTTCTGTGTCAAAAGGTCAAAACAGCACTCATTTAAAAACATTACCTCCTCTTCTACTCCTCTCCCCTATCACTGCTTCTTTCTCCTGCCTCCTCCCTTTCTCCTTCCCCCCCCCCCTTCTCTCTTCCTCCCTGTCTTCTCCTCCTTCTCTCCTCCTCCTTCTCTCCTCCTCCCCTCTCTCCATCCCCCCCTCTCTCCTCTCTCTAATCTCTCGTTCACAGAGCTCTCACTGTTGGGGTTTGAAAAAAAAACATGAGACGGACTTCAGACGCCACTTTTCATTAAAACCAAACAAGACCCAGAGAAAAGAAATTAAAGAACTAAACCAGAACTGGACCAGGACTAAACCAGATCTAAACCAGGACTGAACCCGAACTAAACCAGGAGTAAACAAGGAGTAAACAAGGACTAAACCAGGACTAAACCAGGACTGAAAGACAAGTGAACAGGTCTGAAACAAGTCTAAATCTCACAAAAACAAAGTCCAAGCCAGAATTTTCCACAGTATGGCATTAAATGGAAATATCTCTATGAGACAACCAGGTAACACCACCAGACCCAAATTACAAGCCAGATCTGTGGAGAGGCGGGGTGGCTCACAGTGAGAACCCATGTCAAACAAACATAAGAAATTGTATATGAGAAAGTATACATTTGATGCAACACTGTGCAAAAGCATCTTAAAGGGGACAAGAAGGCAGTGGACCACTCATCTGAAAAGTTACACAGTGCACCTTTAAACTGGGTCCAAACATTTTCAAAATCTAAAAAGAAAAGAACACTCTAAAAGTATTAAATAATGAAAAAGTCCTATGTAAAACAGGGAGCACTTTGTTGAAATTGGAAAATGTGTCTCAGATAAAATGTCCCTGACCTGTGGGGTGCCCCAGGGGTCAATTGTGGGACCCCTGTTGTTCAATCTCTACATCTGCCATTAGGCCAGTTAAAACACAGCAATAATGTGTCCTACCACAACTCTGCAGACGACAGTCAGATCTATGTCTCACTGCAGCAGGTGAATATGGACCAGTGGATTCACTCACTGCATCCAACAGATCAGTGTGTGGATGTGAAACAACTTTCTCCAGATAAACTCAGACAAGACTGAAGTCATCATCTTTGGCCACAGAAACATAGAGAAAGTGTCAGCAGTCACCTCCAGTCTCTCTAAAACCTTCAAATCAGGCTAGAAATCTAGAGGTAATAATGGACTCAGACTTGAACTTTAACAGCCACATCAAATTAGCATCTGAAGCTTTTTACCACCTAAAACCATTGCAAAAATCAAAGGTAAACTGTCAAAACCAGACTTGGAGAGACTTATCCTGCATTTGTCTCCAGTAGGTTAGACGACTGTAACGTCCTGCTCACTGGCCTCTCCAAACGAGCCTTAAGACAGAACAGTGCATCCAGAACACTGCTGCTCAGGTCCTGACTAGAACCAGGAAGTACTTCACACATGTGTCCTGTGGCTCAGGTCTCTGGCTCCTGTGGCTCAGAGAATAGACTTTAAAGCAGCTCTGTGTGAACAAGTCTCTCCATGGACCAGCACCAAAGAACATCTCCCACATGTTAGAGTCACATGAACCATCTCACACTCTGAGGAGTAAACCAGGACTAAACCAGGAATCTCTTTCCCTCTAATCTCATTTTCACCTTCTTTCCTTTCCTCCTCCTCCTCCTCCTCCTCCTCCTCCTCTCTCTGTCAGGGTGCTGTGAAGTGCACACAGTGGCTCAGTGTAAATATTTGGGGGAAGTGCAGAGCTACAGAGGGACCCAAGTCTGTCCAGTCAGCAAGACCTGGACCGGGACTAAACCAGGACTAAACCGGGACTGAACCAGGACTAAACCAGGACTAAACCAGGACTAAGACCGGGATTGAACCTGGATTAAATCAGGTCCAAACAGCACTAAACCAGGACTAAACCAGGACTAAACCTGGACTAAACCAGGACTAAACCAGGACTAAACCAGAAGTAAACCAGGACCACATAAGGTCTAAACCATGTTTGCAACGCGTTCTAATAAAGCTGGGACAGGGGCATGTTTACCACTGTGTTACATCACCTTTCTTTTTAACAACAATCAATAAATCTTTGGGACCTGAGGACACTAATTGTTGAAGCTTTACAGGAGGAAAACTTTCCCATTCTTACTGAATGTACAACTTCAGTTGCTCAGCAGTCCGGGGTCTCCGTTGTCGTATTTTGTGCTTCATAATGCACCACACATTTTCAATGGGAGACAGGTCTGGACTGCAGGCAGGCCAGTCTAGTACCTGCACTCTTTTAGTAGAAAGCCACGCTATTGTAACACGTGCAGAATGTGGCTTGGCATTGCCTTGCTGAAATACCTATTGCTGAAATACGCATATGTTGCTCCAAAACCTGTATGTACCTTTCAGCATTAATGGTGTCTTCACAGATGTGTAAGTTCCCCATGGGCACTAACACACCCCCGGACCATCACAGAGGCACTAACACACCCCCGGACCATCACAGAGGCACTAACACGCCCCCGGACAATCACAGAGACACTAACACACCCCCGGACCATCACAGAGGCACTAACACACCCCCGGACCATCACAGAGGCACTAACACACCCCCGGACCATCACAGAGGCACTAACACGCCCCCGGACAATCACAGAGGCACTAACACGCCCCCGGACCATCACAGAGGCACTAACACGCCCCCGGACCATCACAGAGGCACTAACACGCCCCCGGACCATCACACATGCTTTTGAAGTTTGTGCTGATAACAGTCCGGATGGTCCTTTTCCTCTTTGGCCCACAGGACACGATGTGATTTCCAAAAACCTGGACTCGTCAGACCACAGCACACTTTTCCACTTTGTGTCAGTCCATCTCAGGTGAGCTCGGGCCCAGAAAAGTTGGCGGTGTTTCTGGGTGTTGTTGATATATGGCTTTTGCCTTGCATGGTACAGTTTTAACTTGCACTTGGAGATGTAGCAATGAACTGTGTTAACTGACAATGGTTTCTTGAAGTATTCTTGAGCCCATGTGGTAATATCCTTTACACATTCATGTCTGTTTTTAATACAGTACCACCTGAGGGGTCGAAGGTCACGGGCATTCAATGTTGGTTTTCAGCCTTGCTGCTTACGTGTAGAGATTTCTCCAGATTCTCTGAATCTTTTGAGGATATTATGGGCTGTAGATGATGAAATCCCTAAATTCCTTGCAATTGTACGTTGAGAAATGTTATTCTTAGACTGTTGGACTATTTGCTCATGCAGTTGTTCACAAAGTGGTGAACCTTGCTCCATCCTTGCTTGTGAATGACTGAGCCCTTCGGGGATGCTCCTTTTATACCCAATCATGACACTCACCTGTTTCCAATGAACCTGTTCACCTGTGGAATGTTCCAAACAGGTGTATTTTAAGAATTCCTCAACTTTCTCATTGTTTTGTTGCCCCTGTCCCAGCTTTATTGGAACGTGTTGCAGGCATCAAATTGAAAATGAGTGAATATTTGCATAAAAACAATAAAGTTTATCAGTTTGAACATTAAATATCATGTCTTTGTAGTTTATTCAGTTTAATATAGGTTGAAAAGGATTTGCAAATCATTGTATTCTGTATTTTATTTATTTTTTTAACTTCATTGGAAGTGGGGTTGTATGTAGCACAGACTCCTCTGGTGAACAACATGGAGCACCATATTGAGAACACCGCAGAATTTGTGAGCAAAATCAAGCATCTCCAATTTGACTGAGATGAGACCATGGTTTCCTTTGCTGTGACCTCTCTTTTCACTTGTATCCTCACAGCTGTGGCAGTGGAGGCTGCAAAGAGGAGACTACTGCAGGATACTAAGCTAAAAGAGAACGAAACTGACACCAGACCAAATCTGCAAACTGATGGAAATTTGTCTAAATAGCGCATATTTCCAGTTTAACGGGAACTTCTACATGAGAATCCACGGCTGTGCCATGGGCTCACCGGTCTCTCCTATTATGGCTAATTTATACATAGAACTATTTGAACAGGAGGCATTGGCCTCATTTCCAGGTAGTCCCACCCACACACAGGTATTGATACATGGATAACAACTAGACTAAAATTAAATTTCAAGATCTGGAACCCTTTACTGCACATATTAATGCCGTAGATTCAAACATCAAGTTCACACGAGAAGAGGCCAAGGAGAACAAAACTGGCCTTCTTAGAATGTGCAATAACTATAGGGGAGGATGTGTGTCTCCAGGTAGAAGTCTTCAGGAAGCCCACACACACTGAGCAATACCTGCTGTTTGATTCACAAACTCAGAGTTATCTGTACTCTGTAACACAGAGCTCAAGTGGTGGCCACAAACACAGGGAAAAGTGAAGGAGGAACAACATGTGGAGAAAGCCCTCTTGGCCAGGTGATATCCAAAATGGGCCTTCAATAGATCTAAGAGAGAAAAAAACAGGACAACAGGGAATCTGAACCTTGAAGGAAAGGTGTAACTATTCCTTACACTGTCTGAAAAACTTCAGAGAATTTTCAGACAGTTTGAGATTCCGGTCTATTTGAAACCTACAAACACATCTGAGCCAGACAAAAGAAATGTATAGAGAGGGGAGTTAAAGAAGCCATTTTTGTGAGGAAAGGCAATCCTTTAACAGCAATGGGGGCCTTAGGCATAATCTCTCCCCCATCTATAACTCCATCCTTAGACCCAAAGCAAACAAAAATAACAATAGGAGGGCCATTAAGGGTGAATAGGGTCATTAAGGTTGAAACTGGAGACAATAGCTGTTTCCAGTCTCAGTGTAGTTAGGGTCTCCTTTCGGACAGATATAAGGTAGTGTCCAGCAATAATCTGACCAGAACTGAAGAAGCGGCTTGGACAAGCAGCCAAACATCTTCATGCCTACAATGATATGTCCAGTTGACAGTGTGTCAAACTCTAATGGCAAAAGTAAAACACAACAACCTGCCAAGCCATCAAATGGTGTGTTTTGCACAGGGTGATAGACCCCATTGAATAAGCTTTACAGCTTCATGGGGCTCCATGTTTTTCACAGGGTACAATATATACTTCTGTTCAGAACAAAACCAGGACTAAACCAGGACTAAATCAGAACTAAACCAGGACTAAAATGGAACTAAAATAGGACTAAACTGTTTCTACATAAGTACTAAACGAGGACTAAACCAGGACTAAACCGAGTCTACATAAGGACTAAACCAGGACTAAACCAGGTCTACATAAGGACTAAACTGGGTCTACATCAGGACTAAACTGGGTCTACATCAGGACTAAACTGGGTCTACATCAGGACTAAACCAGGTCTAAACCAGGACTGAACCAGGTCTATATAAGGACTAAACCGGATCTACACGAGGACTAAACCAGGTTTACGTCAGAACTAAACCTGGTCTGTGTCAGGACTAAACCAGGTCTACGTTAGGACTAAACCAGGTCTACATTAGCACTAAACTGGGCCTACATCAGGACTAAACCAGGTCTACATTGGGACTAAACAGGGTCTACGTTAGGACTAAGGCAGGTCTACATTGGGACCAAACCAGGGCTAAACCAGAACTAAACCGGGTCAACATCAGGACTAAACTAGGTCTACGTCGGGACTAAACCAGGCCTGTGTCAGGACTAAACCGGGTCTACGTCAAGACTAAACTGGGACCATGTCAGGAATAAACCGGGTCCACGTCAGGACTAAACATGGTCTCTGTCAGGACTAAGCCAGGTCTACATCAGGACTAAACCAGGTCTACTTCAGGACTAAAGCTCAAATCCAAACTTGGCCAGAACCTGTACTCTTCTACTGACAGTAATGGAGTGGGATATGTCTATTTGCTGGAGACTGGGGAGGGATGGGTCTAATCGCTGGAGTGAGGTGGAATTTTCCATGTGGAGCAGGGGCCTCGCGGTGCCACTGCTTCACTGGGCCCCAGAGTCTCACCCACTGCACAAAGCACGTCAAACACAAGCTCCAGCTACTGTGAGCGAACACGGCCTGGACCTGGTTTAAACCTGGTTTAGACCTGGTTTAGACCTGGTTTAGACCTGCTTTAGACCGAGACCTGGTTTAGATGTGGTTTAGGCCTAGTTTAGTCTTGGTTTAGTCTTGGTTTTGTCCTGGTTTAGCTCTGGTTTAGACCTGGTTTAGACCTGGTTTGGACCTTGTTTAGACCTGGTTTAGACCTGGTTTAGACCTGGTTTGGACCTTGTTTAGACCTGGTTTAAACTTGGCTTTGTCCCAATTTTTGGGAATGAGTCTGCTACCTGCTTGTCTCCATGGAGATGTTATTGCTCTACCTGGAATGCCCCATACTAAAGCATTAAACTTTGCAAATATATATTTAAAAAAAAAGCTACACCTGGAATTTTTATTTTGTGAAAGTGTACGTTTTTTCTTTTCTTTTTTTTTTTATTTGCGAGTGTACAATTCAACATTTACGCATTCAAACTTTTTGGAACAAATGCACCTTCATTTAAAACTACGGCGCTATGGGTATTAATGAGAACAGAGCTGGTTAGCATGTTGCTGGTTAGCACGTAGCAGGTTAGAACATAGCTGGTTAACACGTAGCTAGTTACCTTCCGTGATGCTTTTGAACTATTAAAATGTTTCAAAAACTCTACAGGAAAAGTGAATGGAACCAGAGCGATCTTGGAGCTGTGGAATGTAAATTTACATATAATGAATATTACTGAGCTGTTCAAACATTTTAAACTAAGCCAGTGTTTTTATCAAAACTTTCAACAGTGACAAACCTAAAATCCAAAAACATGAGCTTATTTTAATGAACCTCGTGATCTGAAGCCTGAGAACACGACACACAGTTAGCCACACAAAGCTAATAGTGATGCTAGCATGCTCATATCTCTGTGTGGCATTCTCCCTGTGCTTCCTGTGGCCCTGTCTTTGGCCCCTTGGGACTTCCTGGCGCCGCTCTATGCTCCAGCTCCACACCTCCGTTTCACACAGACTTGAGCAGGGGGTTGCCAGATAACACGAGAAAACAGACTGGAGCAGGGGGTTGCCAGATAACACGAGAAAAACAGACTGGAGTAGGAGGTTGCCAGATAACACAAGAAAAAAAAAGCCACCAGGACTGTCTCCATAATGCATCAGCTGCGTGCACTGACCAGTGACTCTGAGCTTTGATTCAATGAGGAGCCAGAGACTCAGTGAGGAGCAGGAGACTCAGAGAGGAGCCAGAGACTCAGTGAGGGGACATAGCCTCTGCGAGGAGCCGGAAAGCTAGGTGAGGAGACGGAGACTCTATGAGGAGTTATACTCTGTGAGGAGCCATAGACTCTGTGAGGAGCCGGAATTCAGTGAGGAGCCATAGACTCTGCAAGGAGCTGGAGTTCAGTGAGGAGCCATAGATTCTGTGAGAAGTCGGAGACTTAGTGAAGAGCTGGAGACTCAGTGAGGAGCCATAGACTCTGTGAGGAGCCGGAGTTCAGTAAGGAGCCATAGACTCTGCGAGGAGCTGGAGTTCAGTGAGGAGCTGGAGTTCAGTGAGGAGCCATAGATTCTGTGAGAAGCCAGAGTTCAGTGAGGAGCCATAGACTCTGTGAGGAGCCAGAGTTCAGTGAGGAGCCATAGACTCTGTGAGGAGCCAGAGTTCAGTGAGAAGCCATAGACTCTGTGAGGAGCTGGAGACTTAGTGAGGAGCTGGAGACTCTGTGAGGAGCCAGAAAGCTAGGTGAGGAGCCATAGACTCTGTTAGGAGCCATAGATCCTGTGAGAAGCCAGAGACTTAGTGAAGAGCTGGAGACTCAGTGAGGAGCCATAGACTCTGTGAGGAGCCAGAGTTCAGTGAGGAGCCATAGACTCTGTGAGGAGCCGGAGACTTAGTGAGGAGCTGGAGACTCTGTGAGGAGCCAGAAAGCTAGGTGAGGAGCCAGAGACTCTATGAGGAGCTATAGACTCTGTGAGGAGCCGGAGACTTAGTGAGGAGCTGGAGACTCTGTGAGGAGCCAGAAAGCTAGGTGAGGAGCCGGAGACTCTGTTAGGAGCCATAGACTCTGTGAGGAGCCGGAGACTCAGTGAGGAGCCAGAGACTTCCGAATGACGTGTGTAGAATTTATGCAAAGATGAACTCAAGAAAATAGTATCGAAACTCAGATCCTAATCGATACTAAAACTGGTATCGAAACTCAATCCTCATTTGAACCAGTATCGTCACAGTGACGTTTCTTCAAACTGCCTCTTACCTGATGTAAAGCTAAACATTCAGGACGTGTCCCACAAACTACAGTCATAATGAGACCCTGTGAAGTTCTGTTTGTTTGAGTTTTGTCCCTCTGGTGTTGCCGTACATGCCTAGGTCTGTTGTGTGTTTGAGTTTTGTCACTCTGCACTCACCGTACGTGCCTCGGTGTTTTTCCTCAGCCTTTGGCCTGTTCGCTGTACCTGCCTGAGTCTTTTGCCTGTTTGCGTTTTGTCCCTTTGCGCTTACCATACCTGCCTGGGTCTTTTGTGCGTTTGACTTTTGTCCCTCTGCACTCGCTGTACCTGCCTGGGTCTTTTGCCTGTTTGAGTTTTGTCCCTCTGCACTCGCTGTACCTGCCTGGGTCTTTTGCCTGTTTGAGTTTTGTCCCTCTGCACTCGCTGTACGTGCCTGGGTCTTTTGTGTGTTTGAGTTTTGTCCCTCTGCGCTCGCCGTACATGCCTGAGTCTTATTTATAACCTGTGAATACTTGGCTCAGTTCATTTGGCTTGAGTCCAGTTGGATTCATATCTAAAGAGGCCACACTGTGTCTGTGTCTCTGTGGCTCACTCACGCCCGGACGCCCTCGCACCTCCGGGGCAGCAACACAACAAAACATGAGTCAAAAGCTCCACCAGGTAACATGTTTCCACGGAGATGTTATCATTTTGCCTGAAATGTTCCACAGTATTAAACATATCTCTCTGTTTGGGGTTACTGGGGTTCTCCACAGATCTGACATGTCACCTGCTTGTCTCCATGGAGATAAAAGGGTTTAATGCCATACTGTGGAACATTTCAGACAAAGTGATCAAACATCTAGAGAACAGCAGGTGGTGGACAGGACTCTCAGAACATTTACATGATTTACCTTTAAATTAAAGCCCAACTGTGTAACTTCGGCTTGTGTCCATGGAGATGCTGTTGCTTTGCCTGAAGGTTCCGTGGGATTGAGTATCCATCTCCTTGGAGACCAGTAAGCTGATACTAGGCCCAGTTACGAGTCAGGTGTGTGGGGAGGTGCACCTATTATTTAAAAATTATTTAGTTTAAAGTTTCCAAGTTTGTAAAACTTAAACAGCAAATACAGAAACTACATGTTAAACTACACTACTGAAGTTTAACCTGGTGACGGGTCCACTCTGCTCGTCTCCACGGAGATGTTAGACTTTAATGTTCCGCAGTGTGGCATTAAATTTATGTATTTCCATAGTAACAAGCAGATGACCTTGCCAGACCAGGTTTCAGGTCAGATCTGTGGAGAGGTGAGCATGCTCACAATAAAAATACCTGTAACTGAACAAACTCAAGAGGACTTCAGCTCATACAGTGGAATATTCCAGATAAAGATGTGTCTGTTATTAATGTTCATATCTTGATTTACAGACACAATAGTGAAATCAAAACCCCAGGATCATGTAGAGGGTTAATACGAACATTTAAGACCAAAATGAGTCTGACAGCAGCAGGTACAGAGAGAGGGGACACAGTTTTTACATAAAGCCAGATGCTCACTTCCTGTTTGGAATGGCTAGCAGATTAGCTATGTCCCTGTATAGATACAGTCTATGGACACATAACGTTAGCTTGTGCGTGTTGCTAATGCTAACACTATGCTTTACTACATGTGCAGTGAAATGAACGGGACACATCAGCACATTTTTCAGACTAATGTTTTTCTGTGGGAAGAGTGGAAATTCCCTCAGGCTCCGAGGAACGGATCACCCTGATGCTCCGAGGATGAGCTTAAAACCACTATAGTCTTCATCACGCGGGTTTAGTCTTCATCACACGGGTTTAGTCTTCATCACACGGGTTTAGTCTTCATCACACGGGTTTAGTCTTCATCACACGGGTTTAGTCTTCATCATGCAGTTTCAGTCTTCATCACACGGGTTTAGTCTTCTTAAGGTGGGTTTAGTCTTCATCGGGTGGGTTTAGTCTTCATCAAGTGGGTTTAGTCTTCATCAAGTGGGTTTAGTCTTCATCAAGTGGGTTTAGCCTTCATCAAGTGGGTTTAGTCTTCATCAAGTGGGTTTAGTCTTCATCATGCAGTTTCAGTCTTCATCACACGGGTTTAGTCTTCATCGGGCAGGTTTTGCCTTCACACGAGTTTACTATACATTAGGTGGGTTTAGTCTTCATCACACGGGTTTAGTCTTCATCAAGTGGGTTTAGTCTTCATCACGCAAATTTAGTCTTCATCACGCAGGTTTAGTCTTCGTCACACGGGTTTAGGCTTCATCACGCAGGTTTAGTCTTCATCACATGGGTTTAGTCTTTATCAGGTGGGTTTAGTCTTCATCAAGATGGTTTAGTCTTCATCACACGAGTTTCACACGGCCGTTTCAGAGTTTCAGATGAAGGGTAGGGCAGATCTACTATTTTAGAAAGAAATGTCTAAACTTATGATCCACAAATGTTGAAGTTTTCAACGGTTACTCTGGAATGACCTTTGACCTGACAGCGGTCACGTCTCTGGAGCTAAATCATGGCTCCACTGTCTGATGAAAGTGTAGAACACACTTTTAAAAATCACTGTTTAATCTGACAGAAGAAGATGAACTTTGTGCCAGTTTTTGTTTCATGGGCCCAGGATAGGCCCAGGACTAAAGCAGGTCTAAACAAGGACTAAACCAGGACTAAACCAGGATTAAACCAGAACTAAACCAGGACTGAACCAGGACTAAACCAGGATTAAACTAGGACTAAACCAGGACTAAACTAGGTGTAAACCAGGACTAATCCCGGACTAAACCGGGTCTACATCAGGCCTATACCAGGACTAAACCAGGACTAAACCAGGACTAAACCAGGTCTAAACCAGGTCTATATCAGGACTAAACCAGGTCTAAACCAGGACTAAACAAGGTTTGTTTCAGGTCACACATCTTTAAACTCTTTCTCTTTCATTTACAGGTATTTTATTTTTTTGTGCTCTTAGTATAGCTGGCTCGCCCTTCCACAGATCTGTAACTTGACCTGTCACCACCTGCTTGTCTCCATGGAGATAAACTTGATGGCACAGTCACACAGAGGTACATTCTAGTCAAGCTGAAGCTCCAGAAAGTCATGCAATTCACCTTTAAATACAGAGTCTGTTTGTAAACCCAGTGAGACTGAAGCAGTGAGAATGAGGCTAAAACCATAGCTTCAGAGTTACTGAGATGCATTTTAGTGAAGTCAGTTTTTTATTTATGTTTAATTCTCTTAACTTCAGTACAAAGACTGTGTGAAGAAGTGGACTAAGTGAGTGTGATGTCACCACAGCTTCAGCTCCAAATGAAGCTTTTCTAGGCTAGCAGTTATTTATGTATTACCGCGAGTATCATAGCAACCAAAGAGCCAATCAGGAGTGAGGCTGTTGAAGGTAACACCCCTTCCCGCCTGTACCCTGGTTTAGCAGGGAGCGGGCGCTTAGCAATGCTGTCAATCAAACCTCTTGCTAACGCTAGCGGGAGCGACTTCAAGGAAAGAAGGTGACTGATTTGTCTGTTATGAATGTTCGTATCTTTCTGGTGCAGTGGCTCTATCCATTCTAAAGCAGGACTAAACCAGGACCAAAGCAGGACTAAAGCAGGACTAAACCAGGACCAAAACCAGGACCAAAGCAGGACTAAACCAGGACCAAAACCAGGACCAAAGCAGGACTAAACCAGGACCAAAACCAGGACCAAAGCAGGACTAAACCAGGACCAAAACCAGGACCAAAGCAGGACTAAACCAGGACCAAAACCAGGACCAAAGCAGGACTAAACCAGGACCAAAACCAGGACCAAAGCAGGACTAAACCAGGGCCAAAACCAGGACCAAAGCAGGACTACACCAGGGCCAAAACCAGGACCAAAGCAGGACTAAACCAGGGCCAAAGCCAGGACCAAAGCAGGACTAAACCAGGACCAAAACCAGGACCAAAGCAGGACTAAACCAGGACCAAAACCAGGACCAAAGCAGGACTAAACCAGGACCAAAACCAGGACCAAAGCAGGACTAAACCAGGACCAAAACCAGGACCAAAGCAGGACTAAACCAGGACCAAAACCAGGACCAAAGCAGGACTAAACCAGGGCCAAAACCAGGACCAAAGCAGGACTAAACCAGGGCCAAAACCAGGACCAAAGCAGGACTAAACCAGGGCCAAAACCAGGACCAAAGCGGGACTAAACCGGGTCTAAACCAGGCCCTCTCTGTGTGTCAGATGCCCTCCCTGTGTGTCAGATGCCCTCCCTCTGAGCTGAATCAGGATTTTGAAAATACTGTGAGCGTCTCTAAAGAAAATGTGACTTGCTGAGTGGCGCCTGAGTAGTTTCCCATTTCCTCCTGGACTCAGTCCCTGTGCAGCAAAGCATGATGGGATGGAATTTCCAAAACAAAGACAAACACTGGTGACCTCAGTGTGTGCGCTTCACACTGGGCCTCAAAACAAACCAGGCTACTGTTTAACTGGAGTCAACAAGAACTGATTCTCTGACCCTCTGCTCCTCTGACCCCCTCCTCTGCTCCTATGTTCCTTTGACCCCCCCTCTGCTCCTCTGACCCTCTGCATCCTCTGACCCCCTCCTCTGCATCTTTTGACCCTCTGCTCCTCTGACCCCCTCCTCTGCTCCTCTGACCCCCCTCCTCTGCTCTTCTATCGATACGCTTCTCTAACCCTCTGCTCTTCTCCTCTGACCCCCTCCTCTGCATCTTCTCCTCTGCATCATCTGAACCCCTCTTGTGCTCATCTGCATCCTCTGCTCCATCTGCCACAACATGCTTATTACATTTATACATCCTGAGTGATATTTTGACTGTGTACTAATATTATTACTACTGATGCTACTACTGCTACTGCTACTACTACTACTACTACTACTACTACTACTACTACTACTACTGCTGCTGCTGCTACTACAGTCCCTGACAAAAGTCTTGTCTCTTATCCATTTTGTAGAAACAAAAGCTTATAACCTGACTTTAAATTAATTGATTGGTCTTAGAAATGTCTCATATAAAAGCTAAAACCCTCCAAATTATGCTCAATATAGTAAAATAAATTTGCTTCACTGAAGAAAGATTGATCATTTAATGAACACAGAAAGGTCAGATTTTGGCAAGACAAAAGTTTTGTCGCCTACAGAAAACTGAACAAATAATTTACTTCAAATGCAAAAATATGTTGCATAACATCAGTGAATTAAGTAGTGGTGCTGTGAGATCCATATTAAATATCTTGTATGACTTCCATGAGCTTGAAGGACTGCATCCATGTGGTTCGACAATGATTCATACAATTTGTTGATGAAGTCATCAGGAATAGCAAAGAAAGCAGTCTGCCTCCCAGAGTTCATCAAGATTGTTTGGTTTTGCCTTCCATGCTTCCTCTTTCATTCTACCCCAGACATGCTCAATGATGTTCATGTCTGGTGACTGGGCCAGTCCCGGAGCACCTTGATCTTCTTCGCCTTGAGGAACTTTGATGTAGAGATAGAAGTAAGCGATGGAGCACCATCCTGCTGCAAAATTTGACCCCTTTTATGGTTGGGAATGTAAGAGGTGGCTAATACTTCTTGATATTTTAGGCTATTGATATTGCCTTCCACCTTGCAAATGTCCCGCACACCCCCATACTGGATGTAACGCCAGACCATGATTTTTCCGCCACCAAACTGTTTTCTGGGTGAATCTTGGATCCATGCGGGCTCCAGTAGGTCTCCTGCAATATTTGCGGTGGCTGTGATGTAATTCAACCGAGGATTCATCTGAGAAATCCACCTTCTGCCACTTTTCCAGTGTCCATCCTTTTAGCAGGCTGTGGGCCTTGGCAAATGCCACACGTTTTTTTAATTGCCTTTTGTTTAGTGCTGGTTTCTGTGCACTGATTCGACCATGGAGGCCATTTCGACACAGAATTCTACAAACTGTTCTGGTTGACACAGGGACTTGAGGTGACCAGGCCTGGTGGAGCTCTGCTGCAGTAGAAAAGGGGCTGGCCTTAGATTTTCGAATCAACAAATGTACCTCCCGAGCAGTTGTCTTGCGGGGTCTGCCGGACCTGGGCTTGTCAAAAACATCTCAAGCCTTTTAGATCTTTTTCTTATTCTTTGTACTTGACGCTGAGACACACTGAAGGTGTAAGCCACCTCAGCAATGGATCTGGTCTTCAGCCTCTTGATAATTAACGCTTTGGTCTCAGGGTGGATATATATATATATATATATATATATATATATATATATATATATATATATATATATATATATATATATAAATATATATATATATATATACTCCCACTATACTGTCACAATACTCTCACTATACTCTCAAAACGCTGTCACTACACTCTCACTACACTGTCACTATACTCCCACTATACACTCACTATACTGTCACTATACTGTCACTATACTCCCACTATACTGTCACTATACTCCCACTATACTGTCACTATACTTTCTTGTCACTTATTATTACTCAGATACAGACACATCCAGTCTATAACTTTACCTCTGACTCTCAGCTTTATCCAAGGCCAGAAACACTGTGATAACACTTATTTTCATATAAAACACTCTCCACACGTGATGGTGAGCTGCCAATGCTGCCACAGCTGCCCTGGGGCTGCCTGGCAGAGACTGCCATTCTGTGCCAGCAGCCTCATTTATATAAAAGGTAAGTGCCTTTACATGCTGCCAGCACTACTGCTCTTCTAAATACAGTTCAAAATATGTGTGTTTCATTTCAAGATGATTATCCATCAGATATCCAATCAGAAAGTGTTCCATGACACCCTTATTTGTACCTCCATAATGCATAAGAAACACCTCTATGTGTCGATCTGCAGGTCAAGGCTCTGGACAGGTCAGGTGTGCCTGTAAAACCATCCATCCATTTTCTTCTGCTTATCCGGGGCCAGGTCGCGGGGGCAGCAGTCTAAGCAGGGACTCCCAGACTTCCCTCACCCCAGACACGTCCTCCAGCTCCTCCGGTGGGACCCCAAGGCGTTCCCAGGCCAGCCGAGAGACATAGTCCCTCCAGCGTGTCCTGGGTCTTCCCCGGGGCCTCCTCCCGGTGGGACATGCCCAGAATACCTCCCTAGGGAGGCGTCCAGGAGGCATCCTGAGCAGATGCCTGAGCCACCTCAGCTGGCTCCTCTCAACTTGTAGGAGCAGCGGCTCTACTCCGAGCTCCTCCTGTGTGACCGAGCTCCTCACCCTATCTCTAAGGGTGCGCCCGGCCACCCTGCGGAGGAAACCCATTTCGGCCGCTTGTATCCGCGATCTTGTCCTTTCGGTCATTACTCAGAGCTCATGACCATAGGTGAGGGTAGGAACGTAGATTGACCGGTAAATCGAGAGCTTCGCCTTCCGGCTCAGCTCCTTCTTCACCACGACGGACCGATACAGCAACCGCATCACTGCAGACGCTGCACCGATCCAACTGTCAATCTCCCGCTCCATCCTTCCCTCACTCGTGAACAAGACCCCGAGATACTTGAACTCCTCCACTTGGGGCAGAGACTCACCACCCACCCGGAAAGAGCAAACCACCTTTTCCGGTCGAGAACCATGGCCTCGGACCGGATCTCTGGCTGTAAAACCATTGTTAAAACTGTGAAGGCCCAGCTGTCAGCGCCCCCTCTGGGCAGCTGCACATCACACAAGCAACCGAAACCAAAAGGTATCAAAATGACTATGCAACTCTGAGCACCGATTAAGAAAATAAAACTGGAGAAGGAAGTGTGTACATCACAGTGAGTGTGTACGTCAAGGTGGGCGTGTCACAGTGGGCGTGTACGTCAGAGTAGGCGTGTACGTTAGTGGGCGTGTACCGGTGTAAATGAAAATATAAGTGTCAGTACTCACTCTCGGCGGGGTAGAATGGCAGCATATCGATCTTGTGAACCTCTTTGGCGTAGTACTCTTCCTCGCTCCTCTGCCTCTCACACGTGGCCGCTCTCTCGTTGGCCTTCTCCAGCAGCAGGTCACGGGTGCTGTTGTAGATGGCCACCACATCCCTCGACACCTCCTCGGGTTCGGGGTACTCCTCGGGGGGGTGGCTCAGCTTCAGTTTGCTCAGGATCTGACCCTTGATGGCCTCGATACGCTTCTTCTTAAACTCGTCCATGTCCAGTGTGCTGCAGGTGGAGAGGGCAGCAGAGAGAGCAAGGAGGTCCAGAACGAACAGGACGAGATGGAGACTCGGAGTCATCTTCACTGTGAACAGAGGAAACACAAAACATCAGTTAGAAGAAAGACGATAATGTGAAAGAATGAGGACAGTGTGAAAATGAGGATGAGGTTGCGTAAATAAAACAGGAGAGCGAGAGCCAGGTCCAGCCAGATGCTCCCGCTGATTCTACGAGGAGAAGTCTAGTTTGGCTCTTTAGTGATGGACCAGGTCAGACAGAAATGATCCGGTTCATTTTGTGACTTTTTAAAGCAGTAGATCTGAGCAGGTTTCATCAAACGGACTGGTCTGGCCTGGTCCCAGCTCGGGCCAGTGCACAGCCGCTACATCCATCAGCGCTTTACAAGAATCCAAACGTCACTGTGTTTGGGGGTCTTCCCAGGGACTGTGGGCACAGACTGACAACCACGTTCCTGTCACTATGCCCCCAGGCAGCTGTGGCTACGTGCTGTTATTAAACTAATGAACTGTGTGAAATGAAAAGAGTTTTATAAGAGCAGTCATGTCGTCTTCAGATTCTTGCGCTGAGACTAGATTACAGCGAACTGAAACGCAAATGTTCAGATTATTTCATATTGTTACATAAAGCTCCAGTCACTTCATACTCACAGAGGGAAGAGGAACTATGACTTTTACTCGAGTAAGAGTACTTTTACTCTGTACTGTATATTACTATTACTGTTTCTCTGTACAACATAACAGTGTGGTGGCTCTGGCATTCAGAGTAACACTAATGTTTTTAAAAGTTTTAAACAGACCCTGCCTCCCCTCTCATGTGTCCTCTCATGTGTCCTCTCATGTGTCCTCTCTCTATGTGTCCTCTCTGTCCTCTCTCTGTGCCCTCTCTGTGTCTTCTCTCTGTGTGTCTTCTGTGTGTCTTCTCTGTGTCCTCTCATGTGTCCTCTTTGTGTCCTTTTAAGAGTCACAGTCCGGCCGCTCTGTCCTCTCTGTGTCCTCTCTCTGTGTGTCCTCTCTCTTTCCCTTCTCTCTGTGTCTTCTCTATGTCCCCTCTCTGTGTCCTCTCTTTGTGTCCTTTCTCTGTGTGTCCTCTCAGAGTCATAGTCTGGCTGCTGTGTCTTCTCTGTGTCCTCTCTCTGTCCCTTCTCTGTGTGTCCTTTCTGTGTCCGCTCTCTGTGTGTCCTCTCTCTGTCCTCACTGTCCTCTGTATGTCTGCTCTCTCTGTGCCCTCTCTCTGTCCTCTCTGTGTATCCTCCCTCTCTCTGTGTCCTCTCTGCGTCCTTTCTCTCTCTGTCCTCTCTGCGTGTCCTCTCTGCGTGTCCTCTCTCTGTGTCCTCTCTCTGTGTCCTCTCTCTCTCCTTTCTCTCTGTCCTCTCTGCGTGTCCTCTCTCTGTGTCCTCTCTCTCTCCTTTCTCTCTCTGTCCTCTCTGCGTGTCCTCTCTGCGTGTCCTCTCTCTGTGTCCTCTCTCTCTCCTCTTTTGTCTCTCTGTCCTCTCTGTCCTCTGTGTGTCCTCTCAGAGCCACAGTCCGGCCGCTGTGGCCGCGCTGTGGCTCAGTCCAGAGCCGCAGAGCCGCAGATCCTCCAGCGGCGCAGGCCAGGCGCATTATTACAACATGCGGCGAGAATGTGCTGCAATCGGACACTTTTGATCCAACCCGGGGGCGCGCTGGAGAACGACCGGAGCCAAGAGCCGAATCTGCGCCAGGGAGCGTTCACCAAACAGCCAAGTATTAACCAACGAACCGAGAACGACCGCGTTTCGTTCTTTTTCTCCCTCAGACGTGCACTCAACAGTTTGTAGACAGATTAAAACGCTCGTAAAAGGAAAGCAGGTTTTACGCAGTTTTACGAGCACTTAAAACTCAGAGCTGCACGGGGCTTCAGTGTGGGCTCCAGTGTGGGCTTCAGTGTTTACTAAAGCGCGGATTTAAAACGCAGAGCTACACGGGGCTTGAGTGTTTACTGTGCGCTGATTTAAAACTCAGAGTTACACGGGGCTTCAGTGTTTACTATGCGCTGATTTAAAACTCAGAGTTACACGGGGCTTCACTGTGGGCTTCAGTGTTTACTATGCGCTCAGTTTCAGTTCTGTTTAGCCTAAATATAGCGGGATTATCGGGGATATGTAGCCTACCTTCAACGTGGATATTTCCCTTTAGAATTCCACGTAACTGACAGATTACTGGCGCCTGTCCCGATCTGAAGTATTTCTCAAAACAAACAAATTCATATCCCACCTGTGTATTTCCAAGTCCGGGTGTGAGTTCTTATGAGCATCCCACGCAAAAATATTCTCTAAAAACTTTAAAAACTGTTTTCAGATTCCATAAATTTGTTCGCAATATATTCATCCAAACTTGCGTCAGTATCCAATGCGCTATTCCCAAAAGGCGCACGGCCAAGTGGTGTGCAAACGAGCGGCCAGAACGGTGCGTTGTTTTCGTGGAGGGTCCGAACAAAGCTGGGTCTATGAGGGGCGGCTGGTCCGAGCGTCCTGCGGGAAAAGTGACTCCTCCACCGCATGAGAAAACACGGAGAGCCGGCCAACCACTTCCACTACGATCCTCAAATCCTTAGTGTCTTGGCAAGAGGTACATCCCGTTTTACTCCAAGAAACCGCGTGGGAACTTGGGAAAAGTAAGAACACTTGAAGGGAATAAGAACTTATGAGAGATGAGATAAGGTTTTCCAGTAAATCCGCGTTTGAAGTTGGAAAAAAAAAGTCTCCCTCTGTGTGTATCCCCCTCACCCCATCTATCCAGGGCACGTTTCGCCTTTACGCGTGCCAAAAATGACTAGGAGATTCAAAACACACAAAAAACACGTGGGCTCTGGTTCTGTCCGCGGTCTGGCTGCGGCTCGTCCGGTCCCGGGTCCAGGGTCAGATGGAGGCAGCGGGATTTGCTTCGAAACAGGAGCCGCTGAACTTCGTGGAGGAGAGAGTTCGTTGTGCGCTTTGGGACTGCGCTGCATCGGCTAATGGTCCGACTGGCTCCCGGTTTGTGCAGCCACCGGGTCTTAAAGCCAGTCACATCCCACAGACTCAGAGCCAAGCCACAGAGGCCACAGAGTCCACAGAGGCCGCAGAGACCAGCCACAGAGGCCACAGAGGCCACAAAGACCACAACCACAGAGTCCACAGAGGCCACAGAGTACACAGAGGCCACAGAGACCAGCCACAGAGATCAGCCACAGAGACCAGCCACAGAGTCCACAGAGTCTACAGAAGCCACAGAGTCCACAGAGGCCACAGAGGCCACAGAGTCCACAGAGTCCACAGAGACCAGCCACAGAGTCTACAGAAGCCACAGAGTCCACAGAGGCCACAGAGTCCACAGAGACCAGCCACAGAGTCCACAGAGTCTACAGAAGCCACAGAGTCCACAGAGGCCACAGAGTCCACAGAGGCCAGACACAGAGACCAGCCACAGAGTCCACAGAGTCCACAGAGACCAGCCACAGAGTCCACAAAGGCCACAAAGACCACAACCACAGAGTCCACAGAGTCCAGCCACAGAGTCCACAGAGGCCACAGAGTCCACAGAGGCCACAGAGTCCACAGAGACCAGCCGCAGAGTCTACAGAGGCCACAGAGTCCACAGAGGCCAGACACAGAGACCAGCCACAGAGTCCACAGAGGCCACAGAGACCAGCCACAGAGGCCACAGAGGCCACAAAGACCACAACCACAGAGTCCACAGAGTCCAGCCACAGAGTCCACAGAGGCCACAGAGTCCACAGAGGCCACAGAGTCCACAGAGACCAGCCGCAGAGTCTACAGAGGCCACAGAGTCCACAGAGGCCAGACACAGAGACCAGCCACAGAGTCCACAAAGGCCACAGAGTCCACAGAGACTAGCCACAGAGTCCACAGAGACCAGCCTCAGAGGCCACAGAGACCAGCCACAGAGTCCACAGAGGTTACAGAGACCAGCCACAGAGCCTACAGAGGCCACAGAGGCCAGACACAGAGACCAGCCACAGAGTCCACAAAGGCCACACAGTCCACAGAGTCCAGCCACAGAGTCCACATAGTCCACAGAAGCCACAGAGGCCACATAGTCCACAGAGGCCACAGAGACCAGCCACAGAGTCCACAGAGGCCACAAAGACCACAACCATAGAGTCCAGCCACAGAGTCCAGCCAGTCTCACAGAGACCACAGGGTCCAGCCACAGAGTCCACAGAGTCCAGCCACAGAGTCCACAACCACAGGGTACACAGAGACCACAACCGCAGAGTCCAGCCACAGAGTCTACAGAGACCACAACCACAGAGTCCACAGAGTCCAAAACCACAGACAGAATGCCAAGCCACAGAGTCCACAGAGACCAGTCACAGAGTCCACAGAGGCCACAGAGACCAGCCACAGAGTCTACAGAGGCCACAGAGTCCACAGAGGCCAGACACAGAGACCAGCCAGAGAGACCACAGAGGCCACAAAGACCAGCCACAGAGTCCACAGAGTCCACAGAGGCATCAGAGGCCACAGAGTCCAGCTACAGAGACCAGCCACAGAGGCCACAGAGTCCACAGAGGCCACAGACTCCACAGAGACCACAGAGTCCACAGAGACCAGCCACAGAGACCAGCCACAGAGTCTACAGAGTCCACAGAGTCCAGCCACAGAGTCCACAGAGGCCACAGAGTCCACAGAGGCCAGACACAGAGACCAGCCACAGAGTCCACAAAGACCACAACCACAGAGTCCAGCCACAGAGTCAACAGAGGCCACAGAGTCCACAGAGACCACAGAGGCCACAGAGTCCAGCTACAGAGACCAGCCACAGAGGCCACAGAGTCCAGCCACAGAGTCCACAGAGGCCACAGAGGCCACAGAGTCCACAGAGACCACAGAGTCCACAGAGACCAGCCACAGAGACCAGCCACAGAGTCTACAGAGACCAGCCACAGAGGCCACAGAGTCCACAGAGGCCACAGAGTCCACAGAGGCCAGACACAGGGACCAGCCACAGAGTCCACAGAGGCCACAGAGACCAGCCACAGAGTCCACAGAGGCCACAAAGACCACAACCACAGAGTCCACAGAGTCCAGCCACAGAGTCCACAGAGGCCACAGAGTCCAGCCAGAGAGTCCACAGAGACCAGCCACAGAGTCTACAGAGGCCACAGAGTCCACAGAGGCCAGACACAGAGACCAGCCACAGAGGCCACAGAGACCAGCCACAGAGGCCACAGAGGCCACAGAGACCACAGAGGCCACAGAGTCCAGCTACAGAGACCAGCCACAGAGGCCACAGAGTCCAGCCACAGAGTCCACAGAGACCACAGAGTCCACAGAGACCAGCCACAGAGACCAGCCACAGAGTCTACAGAGACCAGCCACAGAGGCCACAGAGTCCACAGAGGCCAGACACAGGGACCAGCCACAGAGTCCACAGAGGCCACAGAGACCAGCCACAGAGTCCACAGAGGCCACAGAGTCCACAGAGGCCACAGAGTCCACAGAGGCCAGACACAGGGACCAGCCACAGAGTCCACACAGGCCACAGAGACCAGCCACTGAGTCCACAGAGGCCACAAAGACCACAACCACAGAGTCCACAGAGTCCAGCCACAGAGTCTACAGAGGCCACAGAGGCCACAGAGTCCAGCCAGAGAGTCCACAGAGACCAGCCGCAGAGTCTACAGAGGCCACAGAGTCCACAGAGGCCAGACACAGAGACCAGCCACAGAGGCCACAGAGACCAGCCACAGAGGCCACAGAGGCCACAAAGACCACAACCACAGAGTCCACAGAGTCCAGCCACAGAGGCCACAGAGTCCAGCCACAGAGTCCACAGAGTCTACAGAGGCCACAGAGTCCACAGAGGCCAGACACAGAGACCAGCCACAGAGTCCACAAAGGCCACAGAGTCCACAGAGACTAGCCACAGAGTCCACAGAGGCCACAGAGACCAGCCACAGAGTCCACAGAGGTTACAGAGACCAGCCACAGAGCCTACAGAGGCCACAGAGGCCAGACACAGAGACCAGCCACAGAGTCCACAAAGGCCACACAGTCCACAGAGTCCAGCCACAGAGTCCACATAGTCCACAGAAGCCACAGAGGCCACATAGTCCACAGAGGCCACAGAGACCAGCCACAGAGTCCACAGAGACCACAAAGACCACAACCATAGAGTCCAGCCACAGAGTCCAGCCAGTCTCACAGAGACCACAGGGTCCAGCCACAGAGTCCACAGAGTCCAGCCACAGAGTCCACAACCACAGGGTACACAGAGACCACAACCGCAGAGTCCAGCCACAGAGTCTACAGAGACCACAACCACAGAGTCCACAGAGTCCAAAACCACAGACAGAATGCCAAGAAACAGAGTCCACAGAGACCAGTCACAGAGTCCACAGAGGCCACAGAGACCAGCCACAGAGTCTACAGAGGCCACAGAGTCCACAGAGGCCAGACACAGAGACCAGCCAGAGAGACCACAGAGGCCACAAAGACCAGCCACAGAGTCCACAGAGGCCACAGAGTCCACAGAGGCATCAGAGGCCACAGAGTCCAGCTACAGAGACCAGCCACAGAGGCCACAGAGTCCACAGAGGCCACAGACTCCACAGAGACCACAGAGTTCACAGAGACCAGCCACAGAGACCAGCCACAGAGTCTACAGAGTCCACAGAGTCCAGCCACAGAGTCCACAGAGGCCAGACACAGAGACCAGCCACAGAGTCCACAAAGACCACAACCACAGAGTCCAGCCACAGAGTCCACAGAGGCCACAGAGTCCACAGAGACCACAGAGGCCACAGAGTCCAGCTACAGAGACCAGCCACAGAGGCCACAGAGTCCACAGAGTCCAGCCACAGAGGCCACAGAGTCCACAGAGACCACAGAGTCCACAGAGACCAGCCACAGAGACCAGCCACAGAGTCTACAGAGACCAGCCACAGAGGCCACAGAGTCCACAGAGGCCACAGAGTCCACAGAGGCCAGACACAGGGACCAGCCACAGAGTCCACAGAGGCCACAGAGACCAGCCACAGAGTCCACAGAGGCCACAAAGACCACAACCACAGAGTCCACAGAGTCCAGCCACAGAGTCCACAGAGGCCACAGAGTCCAGCCAGAGAGTCCACAGAGACCTGCCACAGAGTCTACAGAGGCCACAGAGTCCACAGAGGCCAGACACAGAGACCAGCCACAGAGGCCACAGAGACCAGCCACAGAGGCCACAGAGGCCACAGAGTCCACAGAGACCACAGAGGCCACAGAGTCCAGCTACAGAGACCAGCCACAGAGGCCACAGAATCCAGCCACAGAGTCCACAGAGACCACAGAGACCAGCCACAGAGTCTACAGAGACCAGCCACAGAGTCCACAGAGGCCACAGAGACCAGCCACAGAGTCCACAGAGGCCACAGAGTCCACAAAGGCCAGACACAGGGACCAGCCACAGAGTCCACACAGGCCACAGAGACCAGCCACTGAGTCCACAGAGGCCACAAAGACCACAACCACAGAGTCCACAGAGTCCAGCCACAGAGTCTACAGAGGCCACAGAGTCCAGCCAGAGAGTCCACAGAGACCAGCCGCAGAGTCTACAGAGGCCACAGAGTCCACAGAGGCCAGACACAGAGACCAGCCACAGAGGCCACAGAGACCAGCCACAGAGGCCACAGAGGCCACAAAGACCACAACCACAGAGTCCACAGAGTCCAGCCACAGAGGCCACAGAGTCCACAGAGGCCACAGAGTCCAGCCACAGAGTCCACAGAGTCCACAGAGGCCACAGAGACCAGCCGCAGAGTCTACAGAGGCCACAGAGTCCACAGAGGCCAGACACAGAGACCAGCCACAGAGTCCACAAAGGCCACAGAGTCCACAGAGACTAGCCACAGAGTCCACAGAGGCCACAGAGACCAGCCACAGAGTCCACAGAGGTTACAGAGACCAGCCACAGAGCCTACAGAGGCCACAGAGGCCACAGAGGCCAGACACAGAGACCAGCCACAGAGTCCACAAAGGCCACACAGTCCACAGAGTCCAGCCACAGAGTCCACATAGTCCACAGAAGCCACAGAGGCCACATCGTCCACAGAGGCCATAGAAACCAGCCACAGAGACCAAGCCCAGAGTCCACAGAGGCCACAAAGACCACAACCATAGAGTCCAGCCACAGAGTCCAGCCAGTCTCACAGAGACCACAGGGTCCAGCCACAGAGTCCACAGAGTCCAGCCACAGAGTCCACAACCACAGGGTCCACAGAGACCACAACCGCAGAGTCCAGCCACAGAGTCTACAGAGGCCACAGAGTCCACAGAGGCCAGACACAGAGACCAGCCACAGAGTCCACAGAGGCCACAGAGACCAGCCACAGAGTCCACAAAGGCCACAAAGACCACAACCACAGAGTCCACAGAGTCCAGCCACAGAGTCCACAGAGGCCACAGAGTCCACAGAGTCCACAGAGACCAGCCGCAGAGTCTACAGAGGCCACAGAGTCCACAGAGGCCAGACACAGAGACCAGCCACAGAGGCCACAGAGGCCACAAAGACCACAACCACAGAGTCCACAGAGTCCAGCCACAGAGTCCACAGAGGACACAGAGTCCACAGAGTCCACAGAGACCAGCCGCAGAGTCTACAGAGGCCATAGAGTCCACAGAGGCCAGACACAGAGACCAGCCACAGAGTCCACAAAGGCCACAGAGTCCACAGAGACTAGCCACAGAGTCCACAGAGACCAGCCTCAGAGGCCACAGAGACCAGCCACAGAGTCCACAGAGGTTACAGAGACCAGCCACAGAGCCTACAGAGGCCACAGAGGCCAGACACAGAGACCAGCCACAGAGTCCACAAAGGCCACACAGTCCACAGAGTCCAGCCACAGAGTCCACATAGTCCACAGAAGCCACAGAGGCCACATAGTCCACAGAGGCCACAGAGACCAGCCACAGAGTCCACAGAGTCCACAGAGGCCACAAAGACCACAACCATAGAGTCCAGCCACAGAGTCCAGCCAGTCTCACAGAGACCACAGGGTCCAGCCACAGAGTCCACAGAGTCCAGCCACAGAGTCCACAACCACATGGTACACAGAGACCACAACCGCAGAGTCCAGCCACAGAGTCTACAGAGACCACAACCACAGAGTCCACAGAGTCCAAAACCACAGACAGAATGCCAAGCCACAGAGTCCACATAGACCAGTCACAGAGGCCACAGAGACCAGCCACAGAGTCTACAGAGGCCACAGAGTCCACAGAGGCCAGACACAGAGACCAGCCAGAGAGACCACAGAGGCCACAAAGACCAGCCACAGAGTCCACAGAGGCCACAGAGTCCACAGAGGCATCAGAGGCCACAGAGTCCAGCTACAGAGACCAGCCACAGAGGCCACAGAGTCCACAGAGGCCACAGAGTCCACAGAGACTAGCCACAGAGTCCACAGAGACCAGCCACAGAGACCAGCCACAGAGGCCACAGAGACCAGCCACAGAGTCCACAGAGGTTACAGAGACCAGCCACAGAGTCCACAGAGGCCACAGAGGCCGCAAAGACCACAACCACAGAGTCCAGCCACAGAGTCCACAGAGGCCACAGAGTCCACAGAGACCAGCCACAGAGTCCACAGAGGCCACAGAGTCCACAGAGGCCAGACACAGAGACCAGCCACAGAGTCCACAGAGTCCACAAAGGCCACAGAGTCCACAGAGTCCAGCCACAGAGTCCACATAGTCCACAGAAGCCACAGAGGCCACATAGTCCACAGAGGCCACAGAGACCAGCCACAGAGTACACAGAGGCCACAGAGGCCACAAAGACCACAACCATAGAGTCCAGCCACAGAGTCCAGCCAGTCTCACAGAGACCACAGGGTCCAGCCACAGAGTCCACAGAGTCCAGCCACAGAGTCCACAACCACATGGTACACAGAGACCACAACCGCAGAGTCCAGCCACAGAGTCTACAGAGACCACAACCACAGAGTCCACAGAGTCCAAAACCACAGACAGAATGCCAAGCCACAGAGTCCACATAGACCAGTCACAGAGGCCACAGAGACCAGCCACAGAGTCTACAGAGGCCACAGAGTCCACAGAGGCCAGACACAGAGACCAGCCAGAGAGACCACAGAGGCCACAAAGACCAGCCACAGAGTCCACAGAGGCCACAGAGTCCACAGAGGCATCAGAGGCCACAGAGTCCAGCTACAGAGACCAGCCACAGAGGCCACAGAGTCCACAGAGGCCACAGAGTCCACAGAGACTAGCCACAGAGTCCACAGAGACCAGCCACAGAGACCAGCCACAGAGGCCACAGAGACCAGCCACAGAGTCCACAGAGGTTACAGAGACCAGCCACAGAGTCCACAGAGGCCACAGAGGCCGCAAAGACCACAACCACAGAGTCCAGCCACAGAGTCCACAGAGGCCACAGAGTCCACAGAGACCAGCCACAGAGTCCACAGAGGCCACAGAGTCCACAGAGGCCAGACACAGAGACCAGCCACAGAGTCCACAGAGTCCACAAAGGCCACAGAGTCCACAGAGTCCAGCCACAGAGTCCACATAGTCCACAGAAGCCACAGAGGCCACATAGTCCACAGAGGCTCAGAGACCAGCCACAGAGTACACAGAGGCCACAAAGACCACAACCACAGTGTCCACAGAGTCCAGCCACAGAGACCACAACCGCAGAGTCCACAACCACAGACAGAACGCCAAGCCACAGAGACCATAACCACAGACTCAGAGTCTAGCCACAGAGTCCACAGAAACCACAACCCCTGAGTCAACAGAGTCCACAGAAACCACAACCCCTGAGTCCACAGAGTCCACAGAGACTAGAGTCCAGCCACAGACTTCACTGAGTGCACAAGAGTCCACAAGCACAGAGACCAGAGTCCACATAGTCCAGCCACAGAGTCCAAAGAGTCCAGCAACAGAGTCCACAACCACAGAGTCTATAGAGTCCACAGAGTCCAGCAACAGAGTCCACAACCACAGAGTCCAGACTCCACAGGCCCAGAGTCCATAACCAGAGAATCGACAGAGTTCACAGAGTCCACAATCACGGAGTACACAACAGCCAGAGTCTACAACCAGTCTCACAGTCTTACAGTCTAAGTCCACAGTCTTGCAGTCTCAAAGTCCACAGTCCACAGTCCACAGTCCACAGTCTCACAGTCTCACAGTCCACAGTCTTACAGTCCAGTCTCACAGTCTCATAGTCCACAGTGTCACAGTCTCACAATCTCAGTCTCACAGTCTCACAGTTTCATAGTCCTGTCTCACAGTTTCATAGTTCACAGTCTCAGTCCACAGTCTCAGTCCACAGTCTCACAGTCTCACAGTCTCATAGTCCACAGCAACATTTGAGATAAAAACAAAACAAAAAAGTGTAGGACACATTGTATTTTGAGATTTTCTGACCCAAAGAACAGACTAATCTGTGCAGTTCTGTGACGGGAGAGTAATGTTACTGCAATATTTCTCAAGTAAAAGTACTGAAAAGTAGTGGTCCAAGAAATGACTCTTTGTGAAACGTAGTACTCAAGTAGGATTACTGTTACTTCAATCAAATATTACTCAAGTAGGAGTAAAAGTCAAATGATAGAAAAGTACAATTTATTTAAAAAGCTACTCACGTAAAATTAACTGAGTGAATGTAACTGCCCACCTCTGACAATGGACTAAACCAAGACTAAACCGGATCTAAACCAGGTCTAAACCAGGACTAAACCAGGTTGAAACCAGGACTAAACCAGGGCTTAACTGGATCTAAACCGTGTCTACGCCGGGACTAAACCAGGTCTAAACCAGGACTATGCCAGGACTAAACCAGGACTAAACCAGGACTAAACCAGGACTAAACCAGGACTAAACCGGATCTAAACCGTGTCTACGCCGGGACTAAACCAGGTCCAAACCAGGAGTAAACCAGGTCTAAACCTGGTCTAAACCAGGACTAAACCAAGACTACACTGAGTCTAAATCAGGACTAAACTAGGACTAAACCAGGTGTAAAACCAGGTCTAAACCTGGACCACACCAGGAATACACCAGGACTAAACAAGGTTTAAACCAGGACTAAACCAGGTCTAAACCAGGACTAAACCAGGTCTAATCCAGGACTAAACCAAAACTATACAAGGAGTAAACCAGGTCTAATTTAGGACTAAATCAGGCCTAAACCAGATCTTAACCTGGACTAAACCAGTTCTAAACCAGTTCTAAACCAGGATTAAACCAGGACTGAACCAGGACTGAACCAGGACTGAACCAAGTCTAAACCAGGACTAAACCAGGACTAAACCAGGTCCAAACCAGGTCTAAACCGGGTCTACACTGGAACTACACCAGAACTAAATGTAACTCCTTCCATCTAGGGCAGAGGTGTCCAAACTTTTTTGATCGAGGGCCACATCTCAAAACATATTCAAAGCGGAGGGCCACAGACCAGTGATCAATGCAGCGCGGTGCTTTTTACACAGCTTTGACGGAGCCGCTGTGTATTCATAAAGCTTGAAACACATTCATTTTAGGTCTGTATCACAATTGCAATGTGATGTTTGAGGTGATAGTGGCAGAAATAATTAAATTTGCTGTTAAAAGTACTGCTTATGATCAATTGGGCCAGTTCAGCAGGAGGCTTGAGGGCCAAGAAAAACTGGTCCAAGGGCCGCATTTGGCCCCCGGGCCTTAGTTTGGACACCCCTGATCTAGGGTTACCTTTACCGAGTCAGTGTTCGACCCTGATTGGCTCACTCCCAATTGGTTGACAAATAAATGACTGGAGCAGCTCTGTACCTGTCTGCTCCTCCGCCCATATGTTTTACTTTATTCCAATCTGTTCTGTGTGTCATTCAGCACAAGCTCCTGAGCAGCCTGTTCTTCTGTGTAAACAATAGCCCAACCAACTAAAATTACTATAGTGGTTACATTAACTAGGTCTAAACCAGGACCAAACCAGAGACAAGCGGGTGTCGGACCCTCCACCAGAAAAGTTACATAGTGCACCTTTAATAGATGATTAACACGTCATTCCCAAGGCGAGCCACACAGAAACACACGAGCCACAAGTGCATTTATAAAACTTTATAAACAGAGTGTTCCATAAACAAATCAAAATCACGTTCTGACAAGAGTCTTTAAAGTGTAAATTCCAGAGTGAAGTCCACATTCACTGGACTGTTCCACAGGGAGAGAGCGGCCCACGTTGACCCGCCTGTTCCACGGGGGAAGAGTGGCCCATATTCACCTGTTACGCAGGGAGAGAGCGGCCCACATTGTCCGTGTCCTGGTTTTGAATTTGATGAGGTCATAATTTCAGAAGGAGGAAGCGGCGGGATCCACAGACTGAGATTCAGAAACTCCTTCACATTTTTAATATTCTGGGTTTTGTTTCATGTGGGCCAGCCCAGATATTTTACACCATGAATTAAAAGAGAAAAGGCACATTCTGCTGTTGCCCATCCTCCAGCCCAATGTTACACTGGAGTTATTCTAGTCCCACTCTCTCTTGTCTCTGTCCAGTTTTCTCGCCTCTTCTTGGGTCCCCGTCACCTGTTTCCTCACCTCCATCTCTCCCTCACTTCCCCCTGCTCCCCCTCTCCTCCATCTCTCTCTCCTCAGTCTGAGTCGCTCTCCTCTTCTTGGGCTCCTCTCTCCTCCGTTTCTCCCTCTCTGTCACTCTCTTTGTCCCAGTCTTTCATTGAAGCTCCCATCATGAAGTCGTCTCTGAGCACGCTCCAGGACGGCGCCTCCTCCTCCTCCTCCTGCTTCACAGTCACTGTAGCCTGAGAACAGACATAATATAACATCATTTTAATCAGGCAACACTGACACCACGTGGACAAAAGGGAGAATTACACCTCAGTGAATAAGCAGCACAAATATGGAGATTGTGATTATTATTTGTGACTGAACTACGAACTGAAACAAATCCAACAATCTAAACTAGATATTTTGTTTTTTTGCAGAGGACATTCCAAAACTTCTCGTTCATTGCCATAGATTTTTTAATCTTTTTTTTGCATTATCTTCTATTTTAAACCACAAAAAAAACAAACAAAAAACACAAACACAAAAATAGACAGACTAACCAAAACAAACAGCACATGTAGAAAAAAAAGTTTATATTCAAATCCTCAAAGTAGCCACCCTTTGTTTTGTTATAATAATAATATTAATATTTTTTTATAAAAAAAAAATAAATAAATAAATAATAATAATAATATTACTACTACACCATGTTCTGGTGGTTCATTATTGCTGTATGTTGATATTCACAATAAAAAACTACGTTTATATTGAACCTAATCTTTCCTCTGACTCTGCGCCTCCTCTCACCTCCGGCTCCTTCTTGATGCTTCTCCTCGGCCCCTCCTCTGTCCTCCTCAAAACGTCGATGAAGTCTTTCTTTGACACAGATGACAGGATCTTGGCCTTTTTCCGCTCAGACCCGCCCACTTCTTTCACCTTCTCATCCATCGTTTTCTGATGTTTCTTTACAGCGTTAAACAGCTGCACCACCCCTCTGCAACAGAAACTGGAATTAGACAAGACTACAGCACAGGAAGTCGAACCCACAACCTCCAGTGAGAGAGGAGACAGGATAATCTCTCTGTCACAGAAAGAACATGTACACCCCACTCAGAGAGGAGGTTGTGGGTTAGACTCCTCATGTCTCAGTATAAGGAGGTTGTGGGTTAAACTCCTCATGTCTCAGAAGGTTGTGGGGATTTTTACCTGGTGGCGATCCTCTGCAGAGCCTTCTCAGCCTCGCGGTCCTTCACGACGTCGGGTTTGACACGACTCATCATCTCCCACGATCGCTTCTTTTCCAGCTGTTTCAGACACAAAAAAAGATCCGTGTTTGGCACATTTGACACTTTTTAAAGTTTCTTTTGGAAACAAAATTCACCTGCAGCTGAGTAATTGTGAGACAGAAGAAAAAGATCTCTCCATGAAAACAAAAAGTTACACAGTGCACCCATAAACTGTATATATAAATGGACCTAGTTAACATGCTATGCCCAGCTAGCTAGCATGTTAGCGTATGAACATGGGTGCGAAGTGGTTCCTTTGAACTCTGGCTCCAATTCACTATCTATTGCAGAACTGTGTCCCCTCTCTTTGTAACTGCTGCTGTCAGACTCGCCATTTTGGTCTTAAATGTTCGTATTAAACCACTCTACATGGTTCTGGGTTTTATGTAGCTATTTTTCACACCTAAATCAAGACATAAACATTAATAACAAACCAATCTGGTCCTTTCTTTCCCCGAGGTAGCTCCTGCTAGCGTTAGCAACACAGATTCTGTTTCAGCACAGACTCTATCACCCAAACCCGAGTCAGAGAAACACTGCACCTGTTTCCTCTTCTCCAGCTGCTCCTTGCGGTCCTTCTCTTTCACCTTCTGCAGATCTTTGTTCTTCTGGAGGATGGTGCTCTGGTTCTGGGTGGTGGGTTTGCTCAGGATTTTGGCCATAGCTTCAGCCCAGCCAGCATTAGCATTAGCCTCTTCATCCTCCTCAGGGTCGCCGGCCTCGTCCTCAGCCTCCTCTCCATCGCTGCCTCCATCTGCAACAAAGTATTATGATGAGTTTTATACTGGAGGAGCCACTTGCCTATTTTTGTTTATTCGAAGATCAGTTTGTTAATTTTGTTTATGAGAAATTAGTTCATCAGTTTATTTCTGGACTCATTGGCATTTTTCATATAAATATTGTCTTATGTGTTGCTCGTTGTGTTAGCTACTGTTTACATTAGCACCTTTTCCGTCTGGGACACACGTGGACGGGACACACGTGGACGGGACACACGTGGACGGGACACACGTGGACGGGACACACGTGGACGGGACACACGTGGACGGGACACACGTGGACGGGACACACGTGGACGGGACACACGTGCACTGGTTTAACGTTTTTCTGCGTAAACCCCATTTCCAAGGCACCAAAGTGATGATTTGAGTTCTGTTTAGTTTTACATTTGCTCAGTGCGTTGACAAATAGTCACTACATAAACTGTATCTCTTTCTGCACATGGGACAGATGGGCCATATTCACTAAAATTAATCTTGATATTTAGTTGGTTACCCCAAAATTTTACTTACTGCACCTGAAGATTTAAGATACATGTATGATAACAGCTGTTGTCTTCACATTTCTGTAGTTGTTTATCCAACATTTCATCCACAGATTGACAGATTAAGGGTCATTTATTTTTATTTTATTACTATTTACTTGGAGAGTCATCTCGACTAAATATACTGATTCATCGTTAAAGCTGCATAATGTGAATTTTTGGGCTCACCTACCGCCTTTTCTCTATGGAGACATTTTAGCTTTGCCTAGAATGTTCCACAATATAGTATTAATGTCTCTGCATTTATTCACATTTTGAATGACTTAAATATTGATAGGTCTTACCATCAGAGGCGTCTCCCTCCTCCGAGCCGCCGTCTCCCTCCTCCGAGCCGCCGTCTCCCTCCTCCGAGCCGCCGTCTCCCTCCTCCGAGCCGCCGTCTCCCTCCTCCGAGCCGCCGTCTCCCTCCTCCGAGCCGCCGTCTCCTTCCTCTTCAAACTCCTCATCGCTGTGGAGCTCTGTGTCTATAACAAACATGAGAATCACTTCAAACCAGCTCCACTGCCACAAAATCAACACAACATAAGAACCACAACAACTCATCAGATTCTGAGGATTCTATTATTACAACAATGTCATATAGCACATTTACATTTGTCTTTGATTAAGTCACTTTTCTGGTCGTGGGTTCATCACTTGCTTGTCTCTATGAAGATATTATTGTTTTGACTGGAATGTTAAACAGTATGGCATTAAAGCAGCAGACAGCACCAGGCCAAGGCACATGTCAGACCTTCACAGAAAGAATCACAGAAAACAAGAAAAAACACACGAGACGAGTTTAGTTTTTGTTAAGAAAATAAGTGATGAGATTGTAAAGTTATTGTGACACATTTCTTCCACAGTCACAGCCCAGTCCAGGCTGCTTCAGGCTCCACGGACACAACAGGGAATCTACATTTGGATTCGACCTGTTTAGATGGGGCTCTATTTCAGGGACAAACTACAGCGTTACAGTAACAACCACGTACGAGAATTAAAATTACATGAACGGGGCACTTTGAAATACAACACATGAAAACAGCCAATTATTTGAGTGAAAACATGGACAGAAAGAAACAAACCCAGACTGAAATAACGCTAATAAACATGCTAACTTTCTAACAAACACACGTTTACGTCCATCTGGCGTCAAGCACTGACTGGTCACGGGTGACGCCAGCTCCTCGCGGCCTGTCAAATGTGTGTGTCTTCTTTGTAAAAAAGAATAAACAAATAAATGACAAAACTCACCTGAGCCCCGCACGTGTGTTTCCACAACAGCTGCCATCGCGGACCAACTACGAACCCGCTCCGTGCAGGAACACAGGCCAGGACAAAGGTTCCGGGCCCGTCTGAATCTGTGACGAACCTCATTTTTGGAACATTTTACATTTTCCTTAACTACTGAATAGAAATTTTGAGGAAAAAACAAAAAAACAAAAAACAAGTATAGCTTTGCAACACATACAAAATAAAAACAACAATATTATGTATTAAGCACATTTCTTTTTGTTTATAAGACATTAAAACCTTGAAAATGAATATGATATATATATCTATCATATGAATATGATATATATATATATATAATATGAATATGATATATATATATATATATATATATATATATATGTATATATATATATATATATATATATATATATATATATATATATATATATATATATATATATATATGTGTGTGTGTGTATATCATATGAATATGATATATATATATATCTTCCATCAACATATGATGGAAGATATATATATAATTATGTAGCAAAAAAAGTTTAATATTTTTCATATTTTATATTCAAATCCTCAGAGTCTTTGTTTTGTGGAGCTCAAACTCTCATCCTTCTCTCAATGAGCTTCATGATGAAATGGTTTTCACAGCTGAGTCTCAGTGTCAAAAGTGCAAAGCAGGGATCAAATCAAAGGATGAAGGTTATTTAAAAAAAAATCTGAAATCTAAAACAGGTTTGGAGTTGTTTTCAGCTTATTTTTGTTTACTACATTCTCATTGTCACTCATAGTTCTGCTGCTTCAGTGAGAATCTACAAAGTAAATAATCCTGGAAATAAAGAAACAAATGAAAAAGTGTCCAAACGTTTGGCTGGTTGTGTAAATAAACATTATTATGTATATATTCGCCACAGTTAAAGTGTGCTGGGCTGTAAAATAATCATGTCAGACTGGTTTTACCACCTCCACGTGACTCGTTTCAAAGTCCCCTTCAGTTTCAGTTCTTTCACACTTTTCTCTGTAGCAATATGAGCTTCACACAACCTCAGACAGCAGGCGAGGATGGACAGACTGTTAGGTAACACGCTGACACTAATTCATGATTTTTAATTACATTTATTTATTTTTAAAAGCAGCAATATGTCACATTTAGTGTCAGGAAGTAGCTGAGTAAATGTACTGAACATACTTATTCTGAATACTTTAATGGACGTAGCTAACCTGTTAGCCGCCATGTTCCAAACAGAAAGTGACCATGGGCGCACTTCTACCTCCATCAACTGGCTCCAATTCACTTTCTATGCAAAAACTGTGTCCCCTCTCTGTAACTGCTGCAGTCAGACTCGTCATTTTGGTCTTAAAATGTTGCTAGCATTAGCAACAGGTTTGATTGACAGCATTGCTAAGTGGAAGAAGGAACCTTCAACACCCCTGCTCCGGATTGGCTCTTTAGTTGCTATGATACTCATCGCAATGCAGTTGTCTATCGCTATATCACAATTCACCTTTCGTAGTCTCGCTGTTTTGTAGATTTTTTGTGTGCAATTTTACACACTTTTTTACAGTGTATGAACGTGCGTTGTGTTCTGTGTCCTGATTGGCTGTCGGACTGTAGACCATTGTCCATCAGTCTCCTCCGTGCCGTGTCTCCTGTACAGTACAGAATGTGTTCAGACAAATTTACATAAATGTTGGATCGCAGTGTGACTCTGAAGTGCTGTATGTTTACAAGTTTTCTCCCTGACAAAACCCACAATGTCGATGAAACGTTCTGCACCGACAAAGACGCCTACGAAGGTTTGAACTTTGAGAGATTTTAAACAAGAGAGAAATGTGAGAAAATGTTAATGCCTGTGTGAGAAAAGTGTATAAAGTGTGTGGTGAGGGGTTTTACAGTCTTAAAAAATATAGAATAATTGTAAAACTTAGAGCTGACCACTTTGTGGATTTCGCCTATTGCAGATTATTTTTAGAAAGCAACCCCCGCGATAAACCAGGGACCACTGTAAATAAATATGGAACTTGGCTCCAAATTGGCCCCTATAACTGCCTTGATGAGCTTCATTTGGAGCTGAAGCTGTGGTGACGACACAAAGAACAAACATGAAGCTGCTTTTAAATCCTGTGTCATATTTTTACTCAATAATTTAAATGCAACTCAGAATAAACGTTTTCACAACACAGTCCTCTGACCGGACCATGTACCAGAATATGTTACAAAATACATTTAACTCATCACTGGTCACTTTTTTCAACTACCTGCTTGTCTAAACTTGTTTATCTCCATGGAGACAAGCAGGTGCTGCCATCAGACCAAGTTACCGGTCAGATCTGCGGTCAGAATGTGTTTTTCAAGGTATTTTTGAACTATAAAAACCTGTATTTGAATAAGTGACAGTTAGAGTTAGGTTAAATGCCATACTGTGCAACATTTTAGGTCAAATAATGTACCATTTTCCTTCTGTTCTTTAACTGTGCGGTGCAATATTGGAATTTCCCCACTGTGGGACTAATAAAGGCAGATCTTATCTTAAATAATAGACAAGAAGGTGGCAAACCTTCCACTGCAAGTTACACGGTGCTCCTTTAGATGTTTGTTTATAATTCTATGTCCTTCTGCAGAGCTTTTCCTTGGTGTGCCGATGAAGGTAATGGTGGCGAGCTACACGTTGAACTTGGCGGCAGACACGGCGGTCAAGATGGTGGACGATCAGTGGGTTCCTAAGGCTCACGGACTGTGCAGGGTGATTGGACTGGACGGGCTAACCACATTTCTTGGCTGTTTTGGACTTTTCTTAGCGTACCTGATCTGCACTTTTGGACTGACTGCTGGCGTTCGTACTTCACCCACACCCTCTCCCGGGACGTACTATTCTGTCAAGATGTCCGACACTATTTTGACGGGTTTTTGTGTATTTGCTGTAGGCGCCGCAGCCGGGACCTGTGCGTTCTTTCTTTTCCATATGTTGGTAACTCTGGGACATGAGGGTTTAATTTTAAGCGGCTTCTTCCTCGCAGCCATTTTACTCATGGAATACAATCACCAACGCTACAACGCACGCGTTAGCTCGCCACGGATGCTAGTTTTGTTTAGCCTTACTTTCACGACCATGCTCTTCGCTGTCCAAACTAGCTACAACTTTAGCAACGTCTCCACAATCTGCATCCTTCCTTCAGTCATTCTCCTCGGGTTTTCACTGGACAAAACCGCCTTCAAAAAACCAAGAGGCTCCATTATTTTAAGTATGATCTTAATCGTTCCTTTTACTGGCGTCGTGCTTGGCTTTGGCATTGACGAATATTACATCAAATATCCTTTAGCTAGCGAAACGGCTAACACATTGAATTCAGTTGTTTACAAAACGGTCTTGCTAACAGGCCTTGTCGGGACGGTCGCCGGTGCTTTGATAGCTTACTTTTGGATTGAACAGGAGGCTAACGGATTATCATTATGGATCTGTTGCCCAGCGGCGGCCATTTTGTACAATTTAGACATTGATTCAAAACATTTAAGCCTCCATAGCCTTTTGAATAACTCCCTTGGACCAGGAGGTGAACTTGGACTTATTACAAGTTTTGCAGCCCTTTCTGGTTTGTCTTTTGGACTCGTGCTCAAATACGCTCATATTATGTTACCGTTAGAACATATTTTTGTTATGCTTATCATCTTAGGCCTTTTATTTCACTACTGTTTAGTTCCATCTATGAACCTGTACATCCTGGCAGCTATGGCCTTATGCATAGGTGTACTTAGCACCATGGATCTAAACAACAGACTGGTTCCATTACAAGAAGCGGCCTGGGACTTTGCGATTTTGGCTAAGACGATGATGGGCGCGACCATTTTGGGACTGGCTGGACTCCTGACCTTGGCGCTGGGTGCTCCCGGGTTTTGGGGGATGCTCCTGGCATTCGTAGTGGTCATGTGGAAGGCATGCGTGGTCTCTAGGGAATAATGAAGTAATATTTTGTGTGGATAATTAAGACGACGGGCTTTTGATTTCTTTACAAATGTTGAAGTTTGAAGATTGAAGTTTGCAGCTTTGAGCCAAGTGCAAAAATGTGTGTTTCCAAATCAGGTTTGACCGGTCCAAGCTCCAAACCTCGACGTGACAGACGGCAGATTAGACTTTATCAGCAGCAAGAAGTGAGTCAGACGTTTCGAGGATCTTCTTGGACAAATGTGTAAATGTAGGTTCATCACTCCACACTTGCTTTTACTACACTGGAGCGATTCTGTGTGAAAAGTATAAAGTATACTAATATTTATTATACTTTTATATGTTTTATGCATCAATAATAAAACAGTATGTGTATGTACAGTATATGTGTTTGTTTTTTTGTTTAATGTATTTATTTATTTGACTGGGACAATGCATCTTAATGAACAGACATGATTCAGTATATGTGTGTATACTATGTGTATGTACTCTATATGTGTGTGTACAGTTTGTGTATGGGCACTTTGTAGCACTTGTACAATTGAAACCATTAACTTTAAAAATCCAGACTGATCTTTGTGTATTTTATACAGATTGATATGAGTCTGCTCCCTCGTCCTCGGGCGCGTCTCGAGCGCGGTGAAATGTGATCGTCCAATCAGATCCGTTTATTTTAGTGTCACGTGTGAAATGAAGGAGCTCATTGGTTACAAATAAAAATCAAATTTCTCTCTCCTCAGATGAACAGAGTTGAGTCTTCACTCACTGATTCTGCAAAAATCCTCCATGTTTTTCAGCCCTGTGGGATTTTTTTTTTCAGCCCTGTGGGATTTTTTTTTTCTTTTATTTTTCCTAATACATGCCTGTTCCTGATTGGCTAATTCACCTGTCAATCACATCCATGTGAAGTCAGGGAGATTCACTGGTGACTCACCAGACTCACATCTTCATAAAGTGTTGAAGTGTTGTGGATCCAGATGAACCCTGCGTCGCACTGCACAACATAAACAGACTAAAGTCATATTAAATTACAGGTGCTTAAAAACACCTTTAAAACCTGTGAGTGGCGCCGCAGATCCACTCTGACTTGACCTTGTCACCTTGTCTTCTCCGTGGAAACAAACAGGTGGCAAACCCTCCACTATAAAAGTTCCGTAGTTGAGCTTTAAGTGTATGCAGTTGTAACCACTATAGTATATTTATTGGTTGGGCTATTGTTTACACAGAAGAACAGGCTGCTCAGGAGCTTGTGCTGAATGACACACAGAACAGATTGGAATAAAGTAAAACATATTTGGCAAAAGTCAAAACATAAAGTGGCATACAATTTAATCGAATTACATTGAACAAAATTAACCATTTTAAAACAACAACAAAAAGAAGGGCAGTTCTTTGTCAAATATTTTGACTGTGTGAGAGTTCAGTTCATTCCTTTTTTTTTCTTTTTTTTTTTTTAAAGTTGTGTGACTTTGTAAGAGTTCAGTTTATTCCTTTTTTAGAATTCAGTTCAGTTCAACTATCGCAAGTTCAGTTTGTAATCACGCAAATCCATAATCCACAGATCGCGGAGCAAAAACAAAATAGATTAGTCCTACCAGCGCCATCAGCAGAGAAACCTCTGTTCAGTCCCATGAAAAAAACCTGACCTGAAAACAAGGTCAAAACAGGATCTCAGTTCAGTCACCGGTACCTTTCAACATTATATTCATAATAAAATTACAGTACAACAAAAATTAAAATATTTACGCTACACATTACAGCCACAATACCACCAGCAGTGAGCGATTAGATTAAAATATATATCGATTACATGGACAAAATGTATCAAAACGGGATAACAGTGCTGCCGAACTTAAGGTAACACACTAAAGTAACTTAGCACATGATGTTTCATTCATAACTTTAGTTCATAATTGACACAATTCAAAACAAACACAAAAATACTCGCATTATTAGCGGGGCTTCAACACGCGGATACGAGGAAATAAACCGCGAGTTAGTATACGCCAAACTCGGCACTAGCTTTGAATTTAGTGGATTTTAGTGATACATAGGATCGATTAAAAAAAAGAAAAAAAAAAAAAGGTTTAAAGCTGAGTAGTTTTCATCCAGTCCAAACGCCAGATGCACAGACACAGTGAGAGCGGAGTGGGAGGGGCGGAGGAGCAGGTGGGAGGGGCGGAGGAGCAGGTGGGAGGGGCAGAGGAGCAGGTGGGAGGGGCAGAGGAACAGGTGGGAGGGGCAGAGGAACAGGTGGGAGGGGCGGAGGAGCAGACAGGTGGGCGGGGCGGAGGAGCAGACAGGTACAGAGCTGCTCCAGTCATTTATTTGTCAACCAATTGGGAGTGAGCCAATCAGGGTCGAACACTGACTCGGTAAAGGTAACCCTAGATGGAAGGAGTTACACAGTGCCTCTCTTGGGTGGATCTGACGGTTGACCTGTTGTTGTGGGCGTGGCCTGTTTGAAGCGCATATCCCAGTGTCTCTGTCAGACTCTGAATCATACAAAACCGGCACTTTAACCAGAGGAGCTGCTTCTGCTGCAGAACATGCCACAAAAGATAAGTACGTCTATCTACTACTACCACTACTATTACTACTACTACTACTACTACTACTACTGGTGTATTTAAGGGTGTGTATTTAAGATGAAACTGGTTCTAAACCTGGACTAAAAAAGGACTAAACCTGAATCAGAACAGGACTAAACATGAGTCTACATCAGGACCACATCCTTAAGAACAGGACAGGACAGAAAGGGCGTAAAGAAAACTAAAACAAGAACAAGACTCCAACCTGCACCACAGAGAACCAAGGGTCTATTACACCATCGTACACCACCTTATAACAGCACTTGTGTCTGGGTTGGTTTTACACTGTCTTCGTTGTTGATTCTTGCTGTGGGTCAGTGTCTTCACGTGTTCAGTACAAACAGATTCAGATCTGAGGTGTGGAGGAGGCGCTGCAGGTTAAACCAGACATACTGGTTTGGTCACTCAGTCACAGGACGCCCCACACGCAAGAAAGGACACACACTCATGCACAGGAGTCTGGGTTCACACATGGAGCACGCCAGAAATGCAGATGTGGGTTCTTGTCAGATTTGGATGATAAACTGTTGTAAAAGCCTTTGTGAAGATGAGGCCAGTTTATTTGTATAACACAGAGTCGTTCAAAGTGCTTTACACAATAAGAAACACATTGACATCACAATACAACACATTTTAATCTTGAAAGTGAATTATTTGAGGTTCAACTTCACAGTCTCGCTGTTTCGTGCATTTTTTTGTGCAATTTTACATGCTTTTTTTTTTTTTTTACAGTGTATGAATGTACATTGTGTTCTGTGTCCTGATTGGCTAAGAGACTGTAGACCGTTGTCAATCAGTCTCCTCCGTACCGTGTTTCCTGTACACGGCGCAGTGGTCCCCCTTGTACTGAAAAAATCCGCAAAACAGCGAGACTGCGAAAGGTGAACCGCGATATAGCGAGCGACTACTGTACTTCATAACATCAGAGGCAGTATCCGTGACAGTATTTTAGTTTCACTGCGATTCGGGCTCAAGCCTCGGGGCCTAAACCCAGAAAGAAGCAGAGTGGAGCCGAGCGAGCCCAAGATAAAGATTACGCCGCTATTTTTGGGAGGAAAAATTATCTGGGAAAAAAAATCATCTCAAAAGCATTCAGGGATGGAGGGGTATCTTACACTGCAGTACTACAGACTGGCCACTAGTGCAAACTTTTGTCAGGTCTAAACTAGTAGCACCGTCTCTAGATATTTGAACAGCTCCGTGGCAGAGTTGTAAAGCAAATCCTGATCACAGCTCCGAACCAATTCCTGTTCATGATCTCTCATTTTCTCTTGCAGCGTACAACAGCCCCTTTTTGGAGGCCGCAGTGGGATTTGCATTGGGAGCAGTAGGGGGCAGTATTCTCGGCGCGACTGAAGACCCGGTCCACCGCTCCCTCTACGCCATGACTGCCCCCCAGAAAATGAAGCCTCTGATAGACGAAGCTCGCACCGTGGGTCCCCTGGGGCTCGGGAGTCTGATCGGAGCTACGGCGCTAACAACCGCCATGACATCGGTGGTCGCCGGGGTCATCCTCTCCGCCGCTGTTGCTTCAGTTTTCGTTGTTACGAGAAGTTGCAGCGGAGCGAGCCAAACGAACACTGCTGTGTTATGGGTAACCGCTGGACTCGCCGGGGTTTATGGGACTACGTCAAGCGGAGGGACTCTTGGAATTGCCATAGAGTTGATTGTGAAAAATTACGGCATGATGGGTCTACTTTGGGGGCTGAGCTTGTTTACTATAATAAAAATACCTTTCCATTTTATATTTAAAACGATGTTTCAGGCGGAAATGTGCTGCGGCCTGAACACGGTTTGGGAAAAAGAAAGGGAACGAATTGAAAAATCAGATTCTGAACAACGACAACGAGTGGCCGTGCAAATAGAGCAACAAATCTTGAGTCTGGAAAATGGAGACGAAACAGGAAGTCCAGAAAAACGCGAGCAGTGGGCGAGTGAGAAACGCCAGAGGGAAGAGCTAGAGAGGAAGAAGATGGCAACAGAAGAAGCTGAAATAGAGCAGCGTTCATTACAAGACTGGATCAACACCATAGTGATGAAACATATTGACTTTCTGGCGTTTTCCGGTATTCCAATGACTTTTGTAGCCATTATAACTTCCGTAATCGGCGTGTACGGATACGGTGGACATCAGATCGTCATACCGCTCCTGTTAGGGCTCGTGGCCATCATCGCATACTCTCTACTCAAAACCAGTGAGTTCAAATTCTGGATGCTGATTGGCTGCATGGGCATGATCGCTACGACTGTGGTGGCTTTGCTAACGATCCACGCGGAGCAGATGGTTGTTGGCGACGCCTTGAAGCTGCACAAAATTGGACAAAGTAAAAAAAAAACTGAAGTGGAAACACAAATGGACTTCCAGGCTTCCTTAGAGGCGTTGAATGCTGCGTATTTCGTGGCTAAAGTCTGTCAGCTTGGGTTGGGAGCTACAGTTGGGGGTCCACTGGTTCGACAAGGCGCAGGGGAGGCCAGGGTTATCGTTGGAGCGGCCATTTTGGGAGGGGTGCTGCTGCTCGTTGTAGAGGTGCTGGAGCCGGTGCTGGGGGAGGGGGGGAAGGCGGGGGCGATGCTGGGGGCTGTAGGGGCCACAGGGGCAGCTCTCGGGGCGGCCACGGCTCTGGCAGGTCGGTGGTCATCCTGGTTTGGGACGATAGCGACGTTAGCCGGGCTGGTGCTAGGAGCACTAGCTGTGGGAGAGTGGCATATAGTGAACATCGGGCTGCAGCTGCCAGTGGCCTATGTGTTTGCAATGACCAACCCATTTTAAAGTAGTTTCTATAGGTTTGGCAAATAAGCTCTAGAGTCATAATAACAACATTAAATTTGTAGTGAGGATGACCTGATTATTCTCAATTGCAGATTCACAAGCAAAGACCACGCCACAACTGGTATAAAGTAAAGATATTTATGATGATATGAACACATGTGGAGGGGGGTCTCAGGGCGGGGCTCTGGGTCTCAGGACAGGTCTTGGCTGAAAGATGAACAAGAAACACAGGGTATAAATAGGGCTTGTGGGCAATGGAGGAGCAGGAGGAGGTGGAGGAACAGGAGGGGGAGTCTTGGTCCTGCTCCTGGATCTCAGTCAGTCGTATTAACTCCATTTATTCATTCAGCTGTGTTGTTTAAAAATGTATTAGGCTCTGAAGTTAGCATTAGCGCCTCTGACCCGACCCACCCGCAGCTCTGCCCTCTGACCTAACCCTGACCTCTGACCTGTGACACACCTGCAGCTCTTTGACCTCTGATCTGACCCCTGACCCAATCACGGCTCTTTTACCTCTGATCTGACCCCTGACCCACCCACGGATCTCTGACCTCTGACCTGGAGGATGTTTCAGTGTGACTCTGTAAAAGCCTCACAAACTTTAGTGATCACTGCTTTGTCTTTCTTTGTCAGTTCTTAACTGTTGTGCACATTAAAGCTGCATTGTGTCATTTTTCTGTTGGAGGGTCCATCACCTGTTTCCATGGAAAGTTACTGTTTAGTTTGGAATGTCCCGTAGTTTGGCATTAAATGTATTTATCTCAATGGAGATAAGCAGATTTGTATGTATTTATTTTTGTTGCTATAAATAAGGGTGTAATGTAGACATTAAATGGCATACCGTGGAACATTTCAGGAAAAGAATAACATCTCCATGGAGACAAGGATGTGGCAGATTAACAACAAAAAGTTACATAGAGCATCTTTAAATGTATCATAAAAGTGTCTCTAACATCAAAACTGTGGTGTTTAAGGTGTGAACAAACTGTAACACAGAGTCTCATAAATAAACATGTGTTTTTTCATTCTTGGTGTTTTCTGCAGAGATCCTGCAGGGCGTAGGGTCATGTGACAGAAGAACTGACTCGTTAAAAATAACCCTGACCATCAGCGGTCAGATGTCTGGACTCGGCGTCTCTTTATGTTACTACTTTGTATATTTTAGATACAAACAGCTGGGCACTGGTGTATCCAGATCACCTCTAAAACAGTATTATTAATAAAAAACAGCACAACAGAAAATGTTTATATTTTTTCTATTTCATCTTCAAGTCCTCGGAGTCTCGTCCCTTTGTCCTTTTCCTTTGAGGAGCTCAAACTCTTGTCTTTCTCTCAGACTCTGAAACGGTTTTCACTTCAGCCTCAGGGTCAAGAAGCAACACAGTGCAAACAGGGTCAAAGGGTCAAGGATGTTTTTATTATTCATATTTAAAAAAATCTAAATCAGGTTTGGAATTATTTTGAGTTGATTTGTGCTTACTACAGTCACTTGTGTCACTCATAGTTCTGATGCTTCAGTGAGAACCTACAGAGTAAATAATCCTGGAAATAAAGAAACAGAAATGAGAATGTGTCCAGATTTCTGACTGCTCAAACATGTGCCTGGGCCTAAAGGAATATACAACTTTAAACGCTCTTCATAAAGTCAGTTGTTTGTCCACGTCTCACCTGAGGCACTTTAAGGATCATCTTTAAAAAGAGGGATTACTCCACCTGCACCACATGTCCTGCAGGTGGCGCTCCTCTCTGCACGTGTATGGAGCTCCACCTGCACCACATGACCTGAGTCACATGACCTGAGTCACATGATCAGCCCAAACCAGGAAGTGCCAGACCTGCTGCTGAACCAGGAAGACCAGGTAAGTCATGTGTTTGTGCAGTGGACAGAAGAGTGGACAGAAGAGCTGACTCTGCAGACGACAGGAAACAGGTGAGAGAGTTCAAATCAAAATACAACAAATACAATCACATGTGTGTTCACCAGAGCAGTGCACTTTTCAGACGAGCAGTGTACTATGACTACAGTACTACATTATATTAAAGTAACAGTACTTTTACCTGAGTAAAATACAGTGCATTGTAACTGGACTTGGTTTAGTCCTGGTTCAGTCCTGGTTTAGACCTGGTTTAGTCCTTGTTTAGTCCTGGTTTAGTTCTCGCTTAGTACTTGTTTAGTCCTTGTTTAGACCTGGTTTAGACCTGGATTAGTTGTGATTTAGTTTCGGTTCAGTCCTGCTTTAGTCCTGGTTTATTTCTGTAAACCAGAAATAAACCAGTCTAGTCCTTGTCTAGTCCTGGTTTAGTTCTGGTTTAGTCCTGGTTTAGTCCTTGTTTAGTCCTGGTTTAGTCCTGGTTTAGTCCTGGTTCAGTCCTGGTTCAGTCCTGGTTCAGTCCTGGTTCAGTCCTGGTTTAGTCCTGGTTTAGTCCTGGTTTAGTCCTGGTTTAGTTCTGGTTTAGTCCCTGTTTAGTCTCTGTTTAGTCCTGGTTTAGTCCCGGTTCAGTCCTGGTTCATGGGGTTGTTATCTCTACAGTCCTGCATGTTCCTGGCTGTTATTATGAGTTGCCTGTAGGTGGCGTCTTTTCCTCTCTGCTGTTGTTGCGGTGTCTCAGGGCAGTGTTCATGGGCCTGTTTGTCTCTGTTCCTTTTCATATTTTTGTTGAAATTCACCAAACATGAATAACACTGAATAATAACTGTGAGCTAAAGTGTTTGAATCTCACTCAGACCAGTCCATTCTGTTGTTGTGTTGTTGGGCAAGACGTTTGACCTTGGCCTTTTGTCTGACTGTGGTGTGACTGAAGTCATTAAAGTCCCATAATGCACTGCTCTCTGATGTGTTCTAATGTTTCCTCATCACAAACAGACCTGGAGGTGTATTTTGTTTCATTCACACATGTTTAAAACACAAAGCTGTGAACTATTAACTTGAAAACTACCACTTCATGACATCACAAGGTGGAACAGAGCATTTTGATCTTTGAAGATGTAGATAGACTAATAATAAAGTGTTACTCAAATGTGTGAATGAAACAAAACACAACTCCAGGTCTTTTTTTTTTTTTAGGAGGTTAAAGGTTTAATCTGCACAGGTGAGCAGTGTGTCTTTTTGTCTTTTTCTTTTTCTCCTCCTCCACCGTACAGTACAGTACGTACAGTCCTCAAAGTGTGTTTATCCACAGGTGAAAGAAAAGACCTCCGTGAACAGGAGAGTGTGTGTTTGTGTGCGTTCTTTGTTGTCATGGAGATAAGTTCTTTGATCAGCTGATGGACTCTGATGCTGTTTGGGGTGAATGATACTTGGTTGTCTCTCGCTATATCACACTTCACCTTTCACGGCCTTGATTTTTTTTTTTCCAGTGCAGTTTTACACGCTTTTTCACAGTATGTGAACGAGCACTGTGTTCTGCGTGCTGATTGGCTAAGAGACCTCCGTGCTGTGTCTCCTGTACAAATTTACATAAATGTTGGATCACAGTGTGACTCTGAAGTGCTGTATGTTTGCAAGTTTTCTCCCCGACAAAACCCACAATGTCGATGAAACGTTCTGCACTGATGAAGGCGCCTACGAAGGTTTGAAGAGAGAGAAATGTGAGAAAAGTGTATAAAGTGTGTGGTGAGGGGTTTTAGAGCCGCAAAACATATAGAATAATTGTTAAAAAAAAAAAGCTGAATACTTCACGGATTTCACCTATTGCAGGTTATTTTTAGAACCCCTGCGATAAACAAGGGACCACTGTAAACTAAACTAAATCTAGGGCCACTGGGGGGCGCTCTACAAAGCCACGAACATGTGTGAAAATGAACTAAAACTCTGCACTCTTCCACAGACATGATTGGGTCGACAGTGCCTGTGTCCCTCCTCTTCCTCCTCTCTCTCCTCTTCCTCCTTCCTCGGGTCCAGTCCAATGATAACGGTTTGGCGCGCACTCCTCCGATGGGCTGGATGGCATGGGAGCGATTTAGATGTGACACAGACTGTAAAGACGACCCCCAGAACTGCATCAGGTGAACACGGCTCCACCCACACTGAACACAGCTCCACCCACACTGAACACGGCTCCACCCACACTGTACATGACCATGACGATGTGACCGTGGCGCCGCTCTGACTGCCCTTCCCCTGGTGTCCACAGTGAGGCACTGTTCCGGGACATGGCAGACCGGCTGGCTGAGGATGGCTGGAGGGAGCTGGGGTATGAGTACGTGATCATCGACGACTGCTGGATGTCCAAAGCCCGGGACCCTGAGGGCCGACTGCAGCCGGACCCAGACAGGTACTGGCCTCCCTCTACGAACACTGTCTGAACTAAAGCTGCACTATGTCACTTTCCTGGTGGAGGGTCAGTCACCTGCTTGCCTCCACAGAGATGTTTTTGCTTTGCTTGGAATGTGCCACAGAATGGCATTATCCATCTCCATAGAGACGAGCAGGTGACAGTAGGACACCTACAATACAAACACCCACTGACAAATAAATACAAGATGCAAGCTTAATGCCACAATGTGGAACACAACATATCCATGGAGACAAACCAGCAAACGATCCTGCACCAGAAAGTTCCATACGGCACCTTTAATAAAACACACTGTATAAATGTCAAACTTTTTTTCAAAATTTTAGCTGTAGATTTGGTTCATAGAAAAGGCTTTATATTACAGTGATCTCTCGCTATATCGCAGTTCACTTTTCGCGATCTTGCTGTTTTGCAGTTTTTCCAGTGCATTTCTACATGCCTTTTTACAGCATCTGATGGTGCATTGTGTTGTGTGTCCTGATTGGCTGTTGGACTGTAGACCATTGTCCATCAGTCACTGTTTATATAAATGGACATAGCTAACCTGTTAGCCGCCATGTTCCAAACAGGAACTGATCATGGGCGCACTTTGGCTCCATCAACTCTGGCTCCAATTCACTTCCTGAGTGAAAAACCATGTCCTCTCTCTCTGTATCTGCTGCTGTCAGACTCATCATTTTGGTCTTAAATGTTTGTATTAACCCGCTCTACATGATCCTGGGGTTTTTATTTCACTATTGTGTCTGTAAAACAAGATATGAACATTAATAACAGACAAATCAGGCGCCTTCTTTCCCTGATGTCACTCCTGCTAGCGTTAGCAACAGGTTTGACTGACAGTGTTGCTAAGCGCTCGCTCCCTGCTAAACCAGCCGTACCTTCAACAGCCTCGCTCCAGATTGGCTCTTTGGTTGCTATGATACTCGCAGTCGGAATACTGAATATGGAACTCGGCTCCAAATTGGCCGCTATAACTGCTATCCTCAATGAGCTTCATTTGGAGATGAAGCTGTGGTGACATCACACTCACTCAGTCACTTCTTTACACAGTCTATGGTTCCTCTTTTGGGCCAGTCTTTGTTTAGAGCAGCATACACAGGATTCAGTATTTTTTAACCTGATTTTGTCCCAGTTTAGACCTGACTTGGTCCTAAAGAAGTGGACTGAGTAAGAGTGACCTCAGCACAGCGTTCAGCTCCAAATGAAGCTCAACGAGGCTAGCGGTTATAGTGGCTAATCTGGAGCAAAGTTATATATTACCATCAGTATCATAGCAACCAAAGCGCCTCAGGTGTCTTCTAAGAGGTATCTACAGTGAAGACCTTGAGCCCCATGGTCCTAAAGCCTAACCTCTTGTGCAGGTTTCCATCGGGGATCCGTCGTCTGGCTGACTACGTCCACAGCCGCGGCCTGAAGCTGGGCATTTACGCAGACATGGGCCGGTACACGTGTATGGGCTTCCCCGGGACCACACTGGACAGGATCAGAACCGACGCTCAGACCTTCGCAGACTGGGGCGTGGACTACCTCAAGTTCGACGGTTGCAACTCAAACGCTCTGGAGCAGCTGCTGGGTACCACAGTTTATATAGACGACTTTAGCATTAGCACCACAGTGTCAAAGGCATAGACTGTTTATATAAATGCACATAGCTAACCTGCTAGCTTAGACTGTTTATATAAATGGACAAAGCTAACCTGCTAGCATAGACTGTTTATATAAATGGACAAAGCTAACCTGCTAGCATAGACTGTTTATATAAATGGACAAATCTAACCTGCTAGCATAGACTGTTTATATAAATGGACCTGCTAACCTGCTAGCCGCCACTATTGTATTTCAATATTGTGTCTGTAAATCAAAATATGAACATTAATAACAGACCAATCAGGCGCCTTCTTTCCGTGATGTCGCTCCTGCTAGTGTTAGCAACAGGTTTGATTGACAGTGTTGCTAAGCGCCTGATCAGGATTGGCTCTTTGGTTGCTCTGATACAGATTCTAATGACCACACACCCACATTCTGACCATGCCTCGTGTGTCCAGGTTACCCTCTGATGTCCAAGGCCCTGAACGCCACAGGACGTCCCATGGTGTTCTCCTGCAGCTGGCCCGTGTACGTGGGCTCGCTGCCTCCGGAGGTCAGTCTGAGGCACTGCATGGCTAAAGCTCTGGACATGTGTGCTTTCCCTGCACACAGGGACCCCACACTACACTGACAGGGACCTCACACTGACAGGGACCCCACACTACACTGACAGGAACCTCACACTACACTGACAGGGACCCCACACTACACTGACAGGAACCTCACACTACACTGACAGGGACCCCACACTACACTGACAGGGACCCCACACTACACTGACAGGGACCCCACACTACACTGACAGGAACCTCACACTGACAGGGACCCCACACTACACTGACAGGGACCCCACACTACACTGACAGGAACCTCACACTACACTGACAGGGACCCCACACTACACTGACAGGAACCTCACACTACACTGACAGGGACCCCACACTACACTGACAGGGACCCCACACTACACTGACAGGGACCTCACACTACACTGACAGGGACCCCACACTATACTGACAGGAACCTCACACTACACTGACAGGAACCTCACACTACACTGACAGGGACCCCACACTACACTGACAGGGACCCCACACTACACTGACAGGGACCCCACACTACACTGACAGGGACCTCACACTACACTGACAGGGACCTCACACTACACTGACAGGGACCTCACACTGACAGGGACCCCACACTACACTGACAGGGACCCCACACTACACTGACAGGGACCTCACACTACTCTGACAGGGAGCTCACACTGACAGGGACCCCACACTACACTGACAGGGACCCCACACTACACTGACAGGGACCCCACACTACACTGACAGGGACCTCACACTACACTGACAGGGACCTCACACTACACTGACAGGGACCTCACACTGACCGGGACCCCACACTACACTGACAGGGACCCCACACTACACTGACAGGGACCTCACACTACTCTGACAGGGAGCTCACACTGACAGGGACCCCACACTACACTGACAGGGACCTCACACTGACAGGGACCCCACACTACACTGACAGGGACCTCACACTGACAGGGACCCCACACTACACTGACAGGGACCTCACACTGACAGGGACCCCACACTACACTGACAGGGACCTCACACTGACAGGGACCCCACACTACACTGACAGGGACCTCACACTGACAGGGACCTCACACTACACTGACAGGGACCTCACACTGACAGGGACCCCACACTACACTGACAGGGACCTCACACTGACAGGGACCCCACACTACACTGACAGGGACCTCACACTGACAGGGACCCCACACTACACTGACAGGGACCTCACACTGACAGGGACCTCACACTACACTGACAGGGACCTCACACTGACAGGGACCCCACACTACACTGACAGGGACCTCACACTGACAGGGACCTCACACTACACTGACAGGTTCTTGTGCAGATGTGTCTGTAGCGCCCCCTCTGCTTGTATGTTGGCTCAGGTGAACTACACTCTTCTGGGGGAGATCTGTCACCTGTGGAGGAACTACTACGACATACAGGACTCATGGGACAGTCTGCAGTTCATCCTGGACTGGTTCTTTACCCATCAGGACTTCATCCAGCCCGCAGCCGGCCCGGGACGCTGGAATGACCCCGATATGGTGAGGCTACTTTAGTTCAGTATAGTTTTTATTATAAATACAATCATTTTATTTAAAACAGCACAATAAGACCCCATGACATACAGGGACATCTGACACACAGGGAGGGCATCTGACACACAGGGAGGGCATCTGACACACTGGGAGGGCATCTGACGCACAGGGTTAATGTTTTTATTTGTAGAGTTGTGGTACTTTTAAACCTTTGTGATTTGGATTCAGTTGTGATTGATGTTGGTGTCCTGATGTACGCCCCCTTCAGCTCATTATCGGTAACTTCGGCCTGAGCCTGGACCAGTCCCGGGCCCAGATGGCGCTGTGGTCCATCATGGCTGCTCCTCTCATCATGTCCACAGACCTGAGGCAGCTGGATAACGCCGCTCGAGCCGTCCTCCAGAACAAGGTCGCCATCAACATCAACCAGGACCCTCTGGGCGTACAGGGACGGCGCCTCCTCCAGGTCAGGACGGGCACTGCAGGATTAGGAAAGAGGGATGTTAAAGTTGAGATTGAGGATATTGTTTCTATATGAAAACTGCCCAAAATATGTGATTAAAAATAGAGAAAAGAATGTGGGCGTGTGTCACATAAAGAGTTAATATAACAGTGACAATTCTGCACGTTTGTGGTTAAACTCGGACTGAGCATGAACATTTGCAAATTTGGAGTTTGTTCCATATTTGGAATTCTGACAGTATCATAGCAACCAAAGAGCCAATCAGGAGAGAGACTGTTGAAGGTAACGCCCCTTCCCACTCGCACCTCTGGTTTAGCAGGAAACGAGCGCTTAGCAACACTGTCAATCAAACCTGTTGCTAACTCTTTGTCTCTCTGTGTGTCTCTCTCTCTGTGTCTCTCTCTTTGTCTCTCCTGTCTCTCTCTCTTTAACTCTCTCTCTCTGTCTTTGTTTCTCTTTCTCTCTGTCCCTCTTTCTTTCTTTCTCTCTGTCTCTCTCTGTCTCTCTCTCCTCTCTCTCTTTGTCTCTCTCTCTCTCTGTCACTCTCTCTCCTTCTCTCTCTGTCTCTCTCTCTCCTTGTCTCTCTCTTTATCTCTGTCTCTCTCTTTGTCTCTCTCTCCTTCTCTATCTCTGTCTCTCTCTCCTCTCTCTATCTCTGTCTCTCTCTCCTTGTCTCTCTCTTTGTCTCTCTGTCTCTCTCGTTAACTCTCTCTCTCCTTCTCTCTCTCTCTGACTCACTCTCTGTCTCTCTCTCTCTGTGTCTCTCTCTCTGTCTCTTTCTCTTTAACTCTGTCTCTCTCTGTCTCACTCTTTCTGTCTCACTCTCTTTAACTCTGTCTCTCTCTCTCTCTTTGTCTCTCTCTCCTTCTCTCTCCTCTCTCTGTCTCTCTTTTTCTGTCTCTCTCTTTCTCTGTCTCTCTCTTTGTCTCTCTCTGTCTATCTCTCTCTTTAACTCTCTCTCTTTAATTCTCTTTCTGTCTCTGTGTGTGTGTCTCGCTCTCTTTAACTCTCTCTCTCTCTTTGTTTCTCTCTTTATCTCTCGCTGTCTCTCTCTCCTTCTCTCTATGTGTCTCTCTCTGTCTCTCTCTCTCTCTCTCTCTCTCTCTAGCAGGAGCGACCTCGGGGAAAGAAGGCGTCTGATTTGTCTGTTATTAATGTTCATATCTTGATTTACAGACACAATAGTGAAATAAAAAAACAGGATCATGTAGAGCGGGTTAATATGAACATTTAAGACCAAAATGAGTCTGACAGCAGCAGGGACAGAGAGAGTGGACATAGTTTCTCAATGTAGTCCACTGACCAGGAAGTGCACCCATGATCACTTCCTGTTTGTGACGCACCGCATATAAACAGTCTGTGGTCCGCTCCAACCACAGCTGCTCATTTGTATCACATGTTAAATGCAGAAGACTTGACTCCAAAACGTGTCCTTCGGAACAAAATATATAAATTATTTTCCCAGTGATAAATGCGATTTTGTTTCTTCGATTGTTGATCAGACTCCGCACGTTGCTTTATTCTGAATGTGAATTGAGTCTTTTCCACAGGTGTGAGTTCTAAACGATGCACACGTCTGCCCATAAGTGTTTAACTAGTTCTATTTTTAAACTTTCTCAGGAGAAGAGTAAAATCGAGGTGTACTGGCGCCCCCTGGTGGACTCGTGCAGCGCTGTGGTGTTCCTGAGCAGGAGGTCGGACATGCCGTACATCTATCACACGTCTCTAAGCAAACTCGGCTTCGACAAAGGCTCCTACCAGGTCTGAAATGATCCAAATGATTCTAGTGAAGGTGTGTGAGTTTAAAAACACAGTGGAGCACTTCCTGTATTGCCACATGATGACATCACAAGGTGGAACAGAGTGTTTTCAGTTTGAGAGAACGATTAAAGAGTCCACTCCATCCCTGAGGTGCAGTGCAATGCACAGTGCAGGTTTTTTTGTGTTTTTCAATGTTATAAAAACTTCCAAGATAAAAAAATAAAAATAAATAATTGAACTGTAGTCTGTCTTTGGGCTAAAAAGTTCCGCAGTGGGGCTTTACTTCAGTCTGGCCTGTGTAAAAAGATGAAAACGTTGTGTGTTGTGTCTCAGGTCTATGACGTGTTCGGCGGCTCCAGACTGAAGCCTCTCAACTCCACAGAGCCGATCCGCGTCTCCATTAACCCGTCTGGAGTGGTCATGTGGTACATCGCTCCGGCCAATAGGAACCCAGGACCCTGGGACCGGGACTGGGTCCAGAACCAGGTCCAGAAACAGGTACAGAACCGGATCCAGAACTGGGACAGGTCTGGACTTCACACCCTGTTATGAAGAAACATCTGAATTTAACTTTAAGTTTCAATCAAATAGTAAAAGGCTGTGTGCAGTGCAATGTGAACCAGCAGAGGGCGCTACAGAGACACTACAGTCAGACCAGCCAGGTCTGATCTGTCCTGGTTGAGTCCTGGTTTGGTCCCATTCTAGTCCCAGTTTAGCCCTGGTCTAGTCCAGAATTAGTTCTAAATTTGATCCCAGTTTAGTCCCCAAAGAAAGACTAAACCGGGACTAAACCGGGACTAAACCGGGACTAAACCGGGACTAAACCAGGACTAAACTGGGATTAAACCGGGACTAAACCGGGACTAAACCGGGACTAAACCGGGACTAAACCGGGACTAAACCAGGACTAAACATGGACTCGGCCTGGGCTCAGCCTGGGCTCAGCCTGGACTATTCCTGGACTAGACCAGGACTAGACCTGGATTATGCCAAGACTCACACTCGTCTCTGTTGTGAGTCCAGTCCCCACACAAAGGGAAATGTTTTATTATTTCATTTTATCAGTAAAACTCATGTCTGTTCAAGATTTCTTTTTTACTTTTATAGGCTGCTATTTTTGATTTTGAAATAAAAATCCAGGAACATGTTTTAAATGTTTAAATGTTTAAATATTTTTAATGTAAAGGTAAATGAGTTCATGGAGCAGTTGTGATGATTCAGCTGTGGCTGCTTTTAAATGTTTTTAAATAAAATAAACTTAGACTTGTCGAGTCTTTAATATTCTGGAAATACGAGGGAGTATAAGGGTCACTTAAATAAAAAAACAAAACATACGAGAATAAAGTCGTAGCATTTAGACAAAAAGTCGTAATATTACGAGAATAAAGTTGTATTTTTATGAGCATAGGCTGCTGTGTGTGAATGAGTGACCAGTGCGTTGTGCGTTATGAAGAATTTGGAGCATTTTGTCCAGATAAACTTTCAACTGGGGTTTACGCATGATGAAATACTGTGTCTTTTAGCCCAGCATCACCACACTATCATCAGTATAAGTACTTTGAAGGGACACTGCAAGTATTTGAGTTTAGTCAGAGGAACCAGACAGATTTGGAAGAAAATGCTTTATCTGAACCAAATGCTCCCAATTCTTCATAACACACTGGTCACTCATTCACGCACAGCAGCCTATATTCTCATAAAAATGCAACTTTATTTTCATAATATTACGACTTTATTCTCATAAAATTCTGCTGTTATCCACCCTCATTTGAAAAAACCTTCACTAGACCCTGAAAATCTGGCAAATTATCGGCCCATCTCCAATCTACCTTTTTTGTGTAAAGTTATTGAAAAAGTTGTCGCTGCCCAACTCCACAGTTATCTCCTTGCTCACAATTTGTATGAGAAGTTTCAGTCTGGTTTCCGGTCAGCACACAGTACAGAGACAGCCCTGGTCCGAGTCATGAATGATCTACTTATGACTATGGACCAGGGCTCACCATCTCTCCTCATTCTGCTTGACTTGTCAGCCGCCTTTGATACTGTGGACCACAATATTCTGCTCAATCCACTCCAGACTATAATCGGACTGTCAGATATCCCCCTTGGCTGGTTTCAGTCATATCTCTCTGAGAGAACAGAGTATGTGGCCTTAGAGCAGGCCAAATCACTCCCCCACACCGTCACCTGTGGAGTGCCACAAGGGTCGATTCTTGGCCCAACACTCTTTATATTTATTGATGATCTGACCGAGTGGGAGCATGTAAATTGTAAAGTTTCATTTCACTGTTACGCAGACGATACTCAGCTTTACATGAAAATGGACACCACATCCCCCTCAGCCCTTCCATCTCCTCTACACGCTTGCCTGGAGGAGATAAAGGCATGGATGGTAGACAACTTTATCCAGTTAAACAGCAGCAAAACTGAGGCCATACTCATCGGAACTCCCCACCAGATCCAGTCAACCTCCATTTCAAGTATTCTTGTCTTTGACCACAACATTCCCCTGTCCTCCTCTGTCACAAACTTAGGAGTCAAATTTGACTCACATTTATCATTTGAAAACCACATACGCCACCTTTCCAAAGTCTCCTTCCTTCACCTCAAAAACATCGTCAAACTCCGCCCCTCCCTCTCCCAGTCAGATGCTGAAAAGCTGATCCATGCCTTTGTCTCCTCTAGGCTTGACTATTGTAATGCCCTCCTCGTCGGGATCCCCGGCAGGAGCCTGCAGAAGCTCCAGCACATCCAGAATTGTGCTGCCAGGATCCTGACGAGGAGGCGCAAATATGACCACATACCCCCTGTTCTCCACTCACTTCATTGGCTGCCTATCCAGTCTAGGATACACTACAAAATCTGCCTCCTCACCTACCAGTGCATCCATGGAACTACCCCTGCCTATCTCACAGAGCTCCTCACCCCACATACGACCTCACGCAATCTCCGCTCATCCACCACTCACTGCCTCCACCAGCCCAGGACCAGACTCTCCACTATGGGAGACAGGGCCTTTCAGGCTGCTGCCCCTCGATTGTGAAATGCCCTCCCAGAGTCTCTGAGGGCACCACAAAGTGTCGAGGCCTTTAAAAAAAGGCCTTAAGACATTCTTGTTTAAAAAGTCTTATCAAGTTTTATGACTTTTTAACTTGTTTTTTACTGCTATTAATTATTTTAATGTCTGCAAATGTAAATGAAATTGTAATGTCTTTTTATGTTTATTACTTTCTCTGATTTATAATGTTTTTATATGTTTCTTCTGTGTCTGGAGCACTCTGAGATTTCTCTGAAATGTAAAGTGCAATACAAATTTATTACCATTATTATTATTATTAAATTACGACTTTAATGTCAAAATGGTACGACTTTATTCTCGTAGCGCCGCATCATTTATTTTATTTAAGTGACCCTTATACTCCGTCGTATGGAAACATGATGCAGTTGGACTTTTTAAAATCATAAATAATGATGTTCTTCTGGTTTATGTTTGTTTTTAGTGAAATAAACGTCTGAACTGTGGAACTGTCTCATTTGACTCTGTTTTTATTAGTTTGACTGCAGCTCGGCCTGGTGGCTGTTCCAGGCTTTCTCCACTAAGGGGCGCTGTAAGATAAACAATCTGCGTGTGACCGTGGCACAATGGTTAGTCTCCTCTCAGTGAGGAGGTTGTGGGGTAGAATCGTTCAGTAAATGAAATAATTATGAAACAAACGTTGTTCCAGCAGAAACAGGAACCACCAGGTAGTGTCCTGTCTGAGCATTCAGGACGTCACGCACTGGGGCTTTAATGTGAATACTGGAGGGGCAGAGGGGCAGGAGCAGTGGGGCAGAAGCTGAGGGGCAGGAGTAGAGGGGCAGGAGGAGAGCAGAGGGGCAGGGGGCAGGAGGGCAGGAGCAGAGGCAGGAGGGAGGAAGGGAGAAGAGAAGCAGGGGCAGAGGGGCAGGAGCAAGGGGGGAGGAGGAGAGGGGCAGGAGGGCAAAGGAGCAAGAGCAGGGGCAGAGTAACAGGGGGCAGGAGGAGAGGGGCAGAGGCAGGAGGGAGGAGGGGAGGAGAGGGGCAGAGGAGCAGGGAGCTGCATGGCAGGAGCAGAGGCAGAAGGGCAGGAGCAGGGGGCAGGAGGAGAGGGGCAGGAGTGGGGGACAGGAGGAGAGGGGCAGGGGGGCAAGAGGAGAGGACAGGACGACATCTGCCCCACAGATGTGGCTCGTACATAACCAGATTTTTACTGTTTTAAAAACACGAAAAAACAGGAGTTCATTACAAACAGTTTGGTCCAGAACATCCTCATCTCTCACCAGGATGAGTTTATAAGAGGAACATCCTCATCACTCACCAGGATGAGTTTATAAGAGAAACATCCTCATCACTCACCAGGATGAGTTTATAAGAGAAACATCCTCATCACTCACCAGGATGAGTTTATAAGAGGAACATCCTTAGACTTAGACTTTACTTTATTGTTCCCTTTCTACATACACAGAGGACGTCTGATATATACACAGATAAACACCAAACATCACACTCATAAACATACATTACAAAAACAGACCTTATCCTCATCACTCACCAGGATGAGTTTATAAGAGGAACATCCTCATCTCTCACCAGGATGAGTTTATAAGAGGAACATCCTCATCTCTCACCAGGATGAGTTTATAAGAGGAACATCCTCATCACTCACCAGGATGAGTTTATAAGAGAAACATCCTCATCACTCACCAGGATGAGTTTATAAGAGAAACATCCTCATCACTCACCAGGATGAGTTTATAAGAGGAACATCCTTAGACTTAGACTTTACTTTATTGTTCCCTTTCTACATACACAGAGGACGTCTGATATATACACAGATAAACACCAAACATCACACTCATAAACATACATTACAAAAACAGACCTTATCCTCATCACTCACCAGGATGAGTTTATAAGAGGAACATCCTCATCACTCACCAGGATGAGTTTATAAGAGGAACATCCTCATCACTCACCAGGATGAGTTTATAAGAGGAACATCCTCATCACTCACCAGGATGAGTTTATAAGAGGAACATCCTCATCACTCACCAGGATGAGTTTATAAGAGCTTTTCACAGGTCTCAGAGAAAAGTCATTTTGATAATTCTAAAAACAGAGGCAGAGACGGTCAGCCCTGTTTCTTGCCTGAAGCACTGCACACTGCATTCTTGTTATTGTAGAAAGAAACAAGTTGTAAAACATCAGATTTAGTTAAAGCCACAGTGTGGAACTTTTATCCCCAAAAGATTAATATTTCATTTTTTTATTGTAGTAAAAAATATGTGTCATCACTGTGAGCTGCTCGCCTCTCCACAAACCTGACTCTCATGTGGAGCAGGGCCTCCTCCTGCTTGCTGCCATGGAAATGTTGTTCCTTTGGCTGTAATATTCCACAGTGTGGCATAAAACTTCTATCTCCATGAAGAATGTTCCGGAGTTTGGCTTTAACTTTTTGTAGAATCAAAATAAAATAAAATAAATATGTTTTTGAATCATTGTGGAAATAATGAACAAGTTCCACCTCTGCTGTGTTGCCCTCTCCTCCTCCTCCTCCAGTCCTCCTCTCCTCCTCCTCCTCCTCTCCTCCTCCTCCAGTCCTCCTCTCCTCCTCCTCTCCTCCTCCTCTCCTCCTCCTCTCCTCCTCCCCTCTGCCTCCTCCATCTTGTCCTGGTTATAGTTGTGCAAATCTCAGACTCGTCTAAACATGTTCTTTTTATTTCTTCTTGTTCTTTTACACGCTCTTTGTTTTTATCAAGTTCATCTGCTCCAAACCCGGGCGGCCATGTTGGATCTGATTTACTCCTGTGATGGGAAAGTGCTCCAGGACCACACACTGTATATACACTCACCTAAAGGATTATTAAGAACACCTGTTCAGTTTCTCCTTAATGCAATTATCTAATCAACCAATCACATGGCAGTTGCTTCAATGCATTTAGGGGTGTGGTCCTGGTCAAGACAATCTCCTGAACTCCAAACTGAATGTCAGAATGGGAAAGAAAGGTGATTTAAGCAATTTTGAGCGTGGCATGGTTGTTGGTGCCAGACGGGCCGGTCTGAGTATTTCACAATCTGCTCAGCTACTGGGATTTTCACGCACAACCATTTCTAGGGTTTACAAAGAATGGTGTGAAAAGGGAAAAACATCCAGCATGCGGCAGTCCTGTGGGCGAAAATGCCTTGAAGAGCAACGTTGACTGAAATAACCACTCGTTACAACCGAGGAATGCAGCAAAACATTTGTGAAGCCACAACACGCACAACCTTGAGGCGGATGGGCTACAACAGCAGAAGACCCCACCGGGTACCACTCATCTCCACTACAAATAGGAAAAAGAGGCTACAATTTGCACGAGCTCACCAAAATTGGACAGTTGAAGACTGGAAAAATGTTGCCTGGTCTGATGAGTCTCGATTTCTGTTGAGACATTCAAATGGTAGAGTCAGAATTTGGCATAAACAGAATGAGAACATGGATCCATCATGCCTTGTTACCACTGTGCAGGCTGGTGGTGGTGGTGTAATGGTGTGGGGGATGTTTTCTTGGCACACTTTAGGTCCCTTAGTGCCAATTGGGCATCGTTTAAATGCCACGGGCTACCTGAACATTGTTTCTGACCATGTCCATCCCTTCATGACCACCATGTACCCATCCTCTGATGCTACTTCCAGCAGGATAATGCACCATGTCATAAAGCTCCAATCATTTCAAATTGGTTTCTTGAACATGACAATGAGTTCACTGTACTACAATGGCCCCCACAGTCACCAGATCTCAACCCGATAGAGCATCTTTGGGATGTGGTGGAACGGGAGCTTCGTGCCCTGGATGTGCATCCCACAAATCTCCATCAACTGCAAGATGCTCCTATCAATATGGGCCAACATTTCTAAAGAATGAATCAGCACCTTGTTGAATCAACGCCACATAGAATTAAGGTAGTTCTGAAGGTGAAAGGGGGTCAAACAACATATTAGTATGGTGTTCCTAATAATCCTTCAGGTGAGTGTATAAATGCACATATCTAACCTGGTAGCGCCGCGTTCCTGTTTTGGAACTGCTGCTGTCAGACTCATTTTGGTCTTAAATGTTCATATTAACCCGCTCTACATAATCCTGGGGTTTTTATTTCTCTATTGCATCTGTAAATCAAGATATGAACATTAATAACAGACAAATCAGGCACCTTCTTTCCCAGGGGTCAGCAACACTGGCAGTGTTGCTCAGTGCCGACTCACTGCTACACCAGTAGTGCGTGTGGAAAGGGGCGTTACTTTCTACAGCCTCGCTGCTGATTGGCTCTTTGGTGGCTATGACACTTGGGGTCAGAACTCTGCTCCAATCCGGACCCTGGACCGGACCCTGGACTGGGCTCCGGACCAGGCCCTGGACTGGGCTCTTTTCTGGGCTATGCAGCTGGACTACGGGTTTATTCCCAGCTCATGTGAGAAAGAGCAGAGGATTCCCAGGCTGCTGCTCTATTCATGGAAAAACGTAGGACTGAGAATAATATGGATCAGACCAACACTTTAAAGGAACTAAATAAAAGTATTTACATTAAAGCTACAGTATGTAACTTTCTGGAGGTGGCCTGTCATCCTCATGGCTCCATAGAAACAGAAAGTTAAAACCACACTTTGGAACATTCTCCATTGAGATAGGTTTAATGCCACACTTTGGAACATTCTCCATTGAGATAGGTTTAATGCCACACTTTGGAACATTCTCCATTGAGATAGATTTAATACCACATTGTGGAAGATTATAGCCAATGGAACCATGGAAACAAGCAGGACATAAGAATCAGGTGTGTGGAGGTGCAAGCCCACTCAGAGTGAGGAGGCTTGTATTTTAGTACAAAAAAAACAAAACAAAACAAAAAAACCCTTTTATTTTACTCTTACTGGCTTTTGCAATTTTTTTTTTTTTTTGCTTTCGCCATCTAATTATGAAGCATTTTTATTGGCTGTGAACCAGGAAGTACTCTGTTAGCATCATGCAGATTAAAATATCTCTCTTTAATATTGCATTAGCTCTTTATATTTTGCACATTGGCTCATGCTACAGGTGTAAAAGGTCAGAGGTCAGAGGTCAGGCTCCTCTCTCCTGGCTCCTGGATGTGTGCCTGAGGATTATTATTATTTTTTTTTTTTTTTCTTGTCAGTTCTTGGTGTCTTGGACATTGTGGGAGCCAGAGCCAGATGAACGGAACATCAGCTCTGGCTCTGTGTTTGGTCAGTCCAAACGGCTCTCCTCTCTCTGTTTGATCAGTCCAAACGGCTCTCGTCTCTGTGTTTGGTCAGTCCAAACGGCTCTCCTCTCTCTGTTTTGGTCCAAACGGGTCAGCGATGGCTCTGGGGACGGTTTGTTTCGTAACACTGAGGTTGCAAAACATTCAGCTCTGACGCAGCAGAACCACAGAGGGACGGACTCACAGATGGTGTGAAGCAGATGTTCAGGGAAGATATTCTAAATGTTGGAGGTTCAGTCCCAGCTCCAGTCAGTGCTTGAGCAAGACACTTGTCACTTTGACTATGTAAGAATGTGACTGCAGACCACAGACTGTATAAAGAGGAGGCTTAGTGAGGTTCACTATGTCCATGTACATACAGCCTGTGGTGTGGACTGCAGCCCTGGAGTGACCTGGAGTGATGAGAGGGAATGAACTCCAGACACAAATGAAATATAACTTTTATTTAACGTTTCTAATAGTGATCTATCCTTAATGACAAAAACATTGGACACAACTTCAAAAGTTATTTATTCATATTTTGATGTTGGTTCAAGATGTTTATCTAATCAGAACACAGAATGATCCTCACATAACTCTCTCTTTTGCTTTGCCAGGTTCAAAGTTGAAATCCAGTACTTTTAAACCTAAAATACCTCTGTCTGATCTGAAACCTAAACCCCAGCACCTGCAGCTCAGGGAGGCCTGTCCATAAACTGAGAGACACACCTGTGTCTCTATCTGGGGGTCAAGGCTCTGGACACAGGACAGGGCTCTGGACACAGGGTCATGGTTCTGGACACACAGGGTCAAGACTTTGGACACACAGGTCAAGGCTCTAGACACAGGTCAAGGCTCTAGACACAGGTCAAGGCTCTCTACAAACAGGTCAGGGCTTTGGACACAGGTCAAGGCTCTGGACACACAGGGTCCAGGCTCTGGATAGAGGTCAGGGCTCTGGACACAGGTCAAGGCTTTGGACACACAGGTCAAGACTCTGGAAACAGGGTCAAGGCTCTGGACACAGGTCAAAATTCTGAATTCCTCCTCCTCCTCCACCTACTCTACCTCCTCCACCTCCTACTCCTGACCTCTTCTGACCCCTCTGACTAGACTGAACTCATTTTTCATTGCAGCATTCCTGCTCCATGTTGATTTTTCCTACCAGCGTTCCTCTCTGTGTTGCTTTTTCCTCATAGTGTTCCTCTCCGTGTTTTTTCTTGCAGTGTTCTTCTCCATGTTGTTTTTTTCTCATAGTGTTCCTCCCCGTGTTGGTCTTTCCTCACAGCGTTCTTCTCCATGTTGGTTTTTCCTAGCAGTGTTCCTCTCTGTGTTGGTTTTGCCTCGCAGCATTTTTCTTCATTTAGATTTTTCCTTGCAGCGTGACTTTCCATGTTAGTCTTTCCTCGCCGTGTTCCTCTCCGTTCTTGATTTTTCTATGCAGCGTTCCTCTCCATGTTTTTTTCCTCAAAGCATTCACCTCTGTGTAGGTTTTTCCTCACAGCGTTTTTCTTCATTTTGATTATTCCTTGCAGCATTACTTTCCATGTTATTCTTTCTGTGTTAGTCTTTCCTTGCAGTGTTCCTCTCCATTTTTTATTTTTCTATGCAGCGTTCCTCGTCGTGTTGATTTTTCCTCGCAGCATTCCTCTCTGTTGGTTTTGCACATGCCCCTGTGTCTTCAACTCTTTTGGTCTTTATAGAGGTTTTGGTTTCCTGTGTTTCTGTCATTGCGTCTGAAGCAGGTGTGATGTACCAGCTCACAGTTCCTTTAGGATAGTGTAAACTTACGATCGTGACGTTGCTGTTCCTCCTCATGGGCCTCGGAAACAACAGGACTATGATTTTACAAAATATTGTGGCAACTCAGCTAATGGCCAGAGTCCGTTTGTTTACCGGTGCAAATGTAATAAACCAACAGACAGTCTTCTTGTATGTTTCGGTTTTATTTTACAGATAATTTCGGCGATGGAGTCTTCTGTAAGCATAGTGTAGTGAGGTCATCGAGGAGACCACCAAACCTCAGAACGTTCAAAACATGATGTGAGCCAATCTCGTCACAGGAAGTGGAGACTGTGTTTGAGTAAACAATATTTGTGTTGCCAGATTTGGACTGAAAGAGTTTAAAGTGTTTCCAGCATCTCCTGTAGTCCACAGTGTCTCCTGTAGTCTACTGTGTGTATGCTCTATTTATGTATTTACAGCTAAGACAACCCACTGTCTCCTCCTGGGGCCTATATATTCCTGAGTGTCAGGACCGACTATCATCATCTTCTTGAAACAAACCTCTCAGCTCAAGATGAAGTTGATTGTGTGGATTATCATTTGGGTTTTAGCTCTTTTTTGCAAACCTTTTTACGAACCGACACACCAGATACCCACACGGGATATATTAATCAATGCAATTGATTTCAAGATGTTGAATAATAACGTTGTATGTGTAAGTTATTTTAACTGCAATATAAAACTTGTCATGACCAATTCCTGTTATCCCTTTCTTGTGCTTCACTGTGTTATACCAACAGCCACCGGACTCAACATTTTACACTCCCACAGATGTGAAGGTAAGAGTCAAAACTAGTTAATATGAAGAGAATCACACACAGAATAGAAATATTAAATACCAAATGCACTCAACGACCCAAAAGCAATCTAATACAGGAAATGCACACTACTAAATATGTTCTGCTCTTCCAGCTTTACAGCCAACTTTGTATACTTTTGTCTTCTAGCCTGAATGTCTAACTGCTGCACTGCAATGCTCCTTTATGGAATTTTGCAACATTGTCCAGGCTGAATGTCCAGGTCAAACTGAAGAAACTACGGACATTCTTCAAAGTACTCGTGAAACATTTGACCTGATAAACAGAACATTGGCAGTGGACAATGTAAGTACTTGATTATTTTGTCAAATAAGGTAGCAAAAACAGAATCCATTGTAACTCTGTATTCCATTACAGGTTGAAAATGGTACAAATAATTGTTCTCGTGAGCAATGGCCAAAAACTCCTTATAATGAATTTCTTATGAATATTCAGACGCTGCTTGAGATGTTGAGTTCACTACAAATCTGAAGTAGCTTGACAAAATTTGCAGATTGTTCTGTTTTGCTGTATGTATTTGTAAGTTTAAGCTCTAAAACTGATTATTGTATGTATATATATTTTATTTTTTTAATTGTGCGCATATTTCATATTAATGTTGGGGTAAGTAAAAAAAAAAGTCAATGCTGAATTTTTGCATGGTATAGTGAGATTATTGACCTTAAAACCAAATATACATGAGCTGTGTAATCATTTCATCATAGAAATGTCCCCCATTAGAGAGTGTCATGCCCCCCACTTTCCCTTCTAATAGCAAGTAATGCAATTATACACAAAAAAGTTTAGTTCAGAGGTATTTTTAAGTATAGAATTATCCGATTCTCACAGATTTAACATTATTTTAGAGGAAAATGTTGCTGTTGTAATTGAAGTTTACAACCCAGCTCGTCTAGGGTCAGGGAAGGAACAAAAAACATATGGATAACGAGTGACATAAAGTAGTAATTTAATGTACAGGGTTGTAAAAGGCAGAATAACAAAAGTGACAAAAATATTTATGTAAATGTATAAAAGAAAATAACCTAAACTAAGAAACCAAAAGTCTAACAAATATCAAGTTTTGTGTCTCAGAAAATGGGTCACCTATTGAAAATGAGTGACTAAACTAAGGGTCACAGCAAGAAAACAAAACCACAAGTGTCCCACAACAAACACGAGACACATAAACCTACAAGCAGAATAGAAAGACAAAAAAAGGGGACACTAAAACAAAACTAAACTTGTGTCTGAACATGAGAATTTAACTAACAGAAAGTTACAAAATCAACAATGAATGGAGAAGGGTCCCAGAGTGCACCCTGTCCTCATCCCCTCGTCCAGCAGGAATCACTGTCCCAGAGCACCCCCTGTCCTTAGACCGTCCTCCTCGGCTAGGAAAAACTAAAAAATACCCAGTGGGAAAAAAAGAAACCTCGAGGAGAACCACAGTGTCTGTTGTAGTCCACAGTGTCTCCGGTAGTCCGCACTGTATTTCAGAGTAAAAGCTGTTCAAAGGCCCTTTATGACGAGAGAACAATCAAAGCTAGTTACATCCCCTGGACCGGCTTTACCAGGGCCCCACCCTGGAGCCATGCGTGGGTGGGTGCCTTTCCTCATGGAACATGGTGAGGCACAGCCCGAAGGAGCGACGTGGGGCCACGCTCCTGTTGACTCACCACCTGCAGAAGGATCTGTACGGGGCCAGTGCAGAGATCTGGGCGGCAGTCGAAGGCGTGGGCCTCGGCGACCAACAGGTGACTCCATTGTTTTCCTTGGGGACTTCAACGCCCACCTGGGTAACGACAGTGACACCTGGAGGGGCATGATTGAGAAGAACGGCCTCCCAGATCTGAACCTGAGTGGTGTTTTGTTATTGGACTTCTGGGCTAGGCACAATTTGCCACAGTTGAGCATAAGGGTGTCCATCAGTGCACATGGCAACAGGACACCCTGGGTCAGAGGTCGATGATCGACTTTGTTGTCATGTCATGTCTGACCTCCGGCCGCGTGTCTCGGACACTTGGGTGAAGAGAGAGGCAGAGCTGTCAACCGATCACCACCTGGTGGTGAATTGGAGAAAGCTGGACAGACCTGGCAGGCCCAAGCATATTGTGAGGGTCTGTTGGGAACGTCTGGTGGAGCTCTCTGTCAGGGAGGGTCTTCAACTCACACCTCCGGGAGAGCTTCTCCCAGATCACAGGAGAGGCTGGGGACATGGATTCCGAGTGGGCCATGTTCTCAGCCTTTATTGTCGATACAGCTGTTTGTAGCTGTGGCCGTAAGGTCTGCGATGCTTGTCGCGGATGGTGGTGGACACCGGCACTAAGGGATGCCATCAGGCAGAAGGAGTCCTATCAAGCTGTGTTGGCTTGTGGGACTCCTGAGGCAGCTAACGAGTACTGACAGGCCAAGCGTGCCGAGGCTTGTGTGGTCACAGAGGTAAAAACTAAGGGTTGGGAGGAGTTTGGGGAGGCCATGGAGAAGGACTATTGGATGGCCTCAAAGAGATTCTGGCAAATGTCTGACGCCTCAGGACACTGTTTACAGTGCGGGTGGAGAGCTACTGACCTTGACTGAGGATGTTGTTGGATGGTGGAAGGAATACTTTGAGGATCTCCTCAATCCTGCTGTCATATATTCTGAGAAGGAAGCCTGGGGACCTGAAGACGGACTTGTCCATCACCCTGGCTGAAGTCATTGAGGTGGTTGGCAAGTTCCTTGGTGGCAAGGCTCCAAGAGTGGATGAGATTCGTGCCGAGTACCTCAAGTCTCTGTAGGTTGTGAAGCTGTCTTGGCTGACATGTCTCTGCAAGGGGGATTGGAGGGTGTGTTCCAACTTCCGGTAAGGTCTATTCCCTCTCCATTGGGTCCTCGAGGGTTCATGGGAGTTTGCCCAACCAGTCCACATGTGTTTTGTGGACCTGAAGATGGCATTCGACTCCACCAGGGCTGCCCTTTGTTACCGGTTCTGTTCATTGTATTTATGGACAGAATTTCCAGGCGCAGCAAGGGGTGGGAGGGGTGATGCAGTCGCTGTATTGGTCTGTTGTGGTGAACAAGGAGCTGAGCCGAAAGGCTGGTCGATCTACGTTCCTACCCTCGCCTATGGTCATGAACTTTGGGTAATGACTGAAAGGACAAGATTGCGGATGCAATCGGCTGAAATGGGTTTTCTCCACAGGGTGGCTGGGCACTCCCTTAGGGATAGGGTGAGGAGCTCTGTCACATGGAGGAGCTCGGAATAGAGATGCTGCTCCTCCACATTGAGAGGAGTCAGCTGGGGTGGCTCGGGAATATGTTCAGGATGCCTCCTGAATGCCTCCCTGGGGAGGTGTTCATGTCTCACCGGGAGGAGGCCCTGGGAAAGACCAAGGACACGCTAGAGGGACTATGTCTCTCGGCTGTCCTGGGAACACCTTGGGGTCCCAACGGAGGAGCTGTAGGACATGTCTGGGGTGAGGGAAGTCGGGGTGCTTAGACTGCTGCCCCCGCGAACTAACCTGGATAAGTGGAAGAAAATGGATGGATTTTTTTGTTCTAGATTCATTCAAGTTAATTTTACATAAGTACAGTAATCCCTCTGCCCCTCCTCTCAGTAACTGTCCTTCTTTCTCTCTCTCTCTCCCTCTGTCTCTCTCTCCCTCTCTCTGTCTCTCTCTCCCTCGCTCTGTCTCTCTCTCACCCTCTCTCTCTCTCCTCTCTCTTTCTCTCTCTCTTCCTCTCTCTCTGTCTCTCTCCTCTCTCTGTCTGTCTCTCTCTTTCTCTCTCTTTCTAGTATCATGTGTTTTGTTTTATCAGGTGAATGAGTTGACAGAGTTTCTTTTCTGGGCAGTTTCTCCACCTCCTCTCTTCTCTTATCAGCTCTCTCAGGTGGTGGGACTGTGGGAGTAACAGTAGACTTAAGCCCTATGCTCCTCTCCTCCTCTCCGTCTCTCTCTGCCTCTCCTCTTTCTCCTCTCCTCCCCTCCTCCTCCTGTGGGATAATAGTAGACCTGAGCCCTGTTTGCTCTGGCGAGTTTTACAGAATCTGATGAGGCTGAATCAGGGAAATTGAAGACACATTTTTTTCATTCCAGTTCAAATATTCTTCCATTTCATGAGACCAGTTCACTCCAGGTCTCAGCAGCTCTCTCGCTCTTCTCTCTCTCTCTCTCTCTCTCTCTCTCTCTCTCTCTCTCTCTCTCTCTCTCTCTCTCTTTCTCTCTCTTCACTCCAGTTCTCAGCAGGTAGACAAGGGCCTTTTCTTCAGCAGGTGGATCAGGGCTTTTTCTGTGCTGTAAATATCCGGGGGGCAGCAGTCTAAACAGGGACTCCCAGACTTTCCTCACCCCACATGTCCTCCAGCTCCTTCGTTGGGACCCCAAGGTATTCCCAGACCAGCCAAGAGACATAGTCCCTCCAGCATGTCCTGGGTCTTCCCCGGTGCCTCCTCCTGGTGGGACATGCCCAGAGTTGTTCAGGGGGCATTCTGAACAGATGCCCGAGCCACCTCAGCGGCTCCTCTCCACGTGGAGGAGCAGTGGTGGAGGAAACTCATTTCAGTCCGGGATCTTGTCCTTTCGGCATTACCCAAATGGGTGAGTGCAGGAATGTAGATTGACAAGTAAATCAAGAGCTTCACCTTTCAACTCAGCTCCTTCTTCACCACAACACCATCACTGCGAACGCTGCACCTATCAATCTCACAGTCCATCCTTCCCTCACTTGTGCACAAGACCCCGAGATACTTAAACTCCTTCACTTCCAACAAGGACTCTCTACCCACCCGGACAGGATAAGCCATGTTTTTCTGTCCGAGAACCATGGCATCAGATTTGGAGGAGCTGATTTTCATTCCAGCCGTTTACACTCGGCTGCAAACCGCCCCAGTGTCTCCTGCAAGTTCTGGCTCGATGAAGTCATCAGGACATCATCCGCAAACAGCAGAGATGAGATCCTCTGGTTCCCAAACTGGACTCCCTCCCACCCCTGGCTGCCCCTATACATTTTGTCCATAAATACAATGAACAGAACCAGTCACAAAGAGCTTAAGTTTCCACCCCCGGAGCCTTGCAACTGAGGAGCTTGCCAACTACCTCAGTGACTTCAGCCAGGGTGAGTCCCCAGTCTCTGCTTCCTCCTGACCTGATGGTGGGATTGAGGAGATCCTCAAAGTATTCCTTCCACTGTCTGACAACATCCCCAATCAAGGTCAGCAGCCCTCCACGGTTCACCAGTGTTGGTGAACCGCTGCTTCCAGCTCCTGAGGCGACAGATAGATTGCCAGAATCTCTTTGAGGCCATCTAATAGTCCTTCTCCATGGTCTCTTTGAACTCCTCCCAACCTCGAGCTTTTGCCTCTGCGACTGTACAAGGCGTGGCACGCTTGACCCACCCGTAGTTGTCAGCTGCCTCAGGAGTCCCACAAGCCAACAGACCTCGATAGGACTCCTTCTTCAACCTGACAGCATCCCTTACTGCCGGTGTCCACCACAGTATTCTTGGGCCTGCCAGGTCTGTCCAGCTTCCCCCTCTGCCAGCGGATCCAATACACCACCAGGTGGTGATTGGTTGACAGCTCTGCCCCTCTCTTCACCCGAGTGTCCAAGAGACGTGGCCAGAGGTCAGATGACATGATGACAAAGTCAATGATCGACCTCCTGCCCAAGGTGTCCTCGTGCCACGTGCACTGATGGACAACTCCATTATGGTGTTTGTTATGGACAAACTGTGGCTAGCACATAAGTCCAATGACAAAACACCACTTAGGTTCAGATTAGGGAGGCCGTTCTTCCCGGTCATACCCTTCCAGGTGTCACTGTCACTGCCCACATGGGCATTGAAGACCCCCAGTAGAACAACGCTCCCAGGGACTCCAAGACGGCTGGGTACTGCACTGCACTGCAGAGTAAGAGATCTGTCCCCGACCTGAAGGAGCAGGGACACGACCCTCTCGTTCACCGAGGTGAAGTCCAACACGTGGTGGATGAGCTGTGGGGCAATAAGCCCATACTTGCATGTTCTCTCTGTGTCTGTGTGGAATTTGCATGTTGACCCTGTGTCTGTGTGGAGACAAATTTCCCTTCAGGGACAATCAAATATCTGAGCTTAAAGTACAGTGAACATCTACAGAATAATGATCTGGTTTCAGACTAAACTTTAATGTAAAACACAATGTAAGACACTGGTTTGTATAAATGAACACAATTTATAATTTTATTCAGGTTTTGAGTAATCCAGAAAGTTTCATGTCATGACGGTGTGAGAGTTCAGTGTTGCAACGCAAAGTACAAAAGTAAAAAAACACAAAAGTACAAGAGCAGTAGAACAATTAAAAACAAAAACATTTGACAAATGACAGATACACCAGGATACACACCTCACAGCCTCTCTGAGGTCTGCAGTATGAAGAGGAAGGAGGGCAAAGACAGGCCCCTGAGGTCTGCAGTGTGGAGGATGAAGAGGAAGTGTGTGAGGACAGACCCCTGGAAAGAGGCTCCTGGGGATGGGCCCCTGAGGTCTGCAGTGTAGAGGGTGAACTGCAGTTTTTAGCCTAATTTGAACTGCCTCACTCTTCAATGTGACATGGCCATTCAAAATACTGTTTTTGAATTGTTAATTGCCATAGCAACAGGCTTCATTTTTCATCACTCTGAAACTCACGGATAACCCGAGAGCATTGAGGAACTTGGCACAACTTCAGGGGGCACAAAATCCTCCTTTTCATAGCATCCCCCCACCCCACCCCTTCCTCCTAGCCACCTCAGGCTCTTCTCCCTGACCACGCCCCATTTAACCCAAAGCCGCGCCCCACTCCCCTTAAAGCCCCTCCCTCCTGCTGCTGTTCAAACATCAATGATTACATTCATCATATTCACAAAGCCCATTCAGGCCCGTGCGCCGTGTCCTCATTGGCTCTTGGGTTTGATGCCAACTGCCCTCCCTGCCACTCCTCTCCCCTCTCCTTTCTCTCCCTGTCTCCCCCTCTCTCCCTTCTTCCCCTCCTCTCTTCCCTCTCTCTTCTCTCCTTTCTCTCCCTCTCTCCCTTCCTCCCCTCCTCTCTCCCCTCTCCTTTCTCTTCCTCTCTCCACTCTTTCCCTCCCACCACCTCTCTCCTTCCCCTTTTTGCTTATCCTCTTCCCTCTCTTTTCTACCTCTCTCCCCTCCTCCTCTCCCCTCTCTTCTTCCCTGTCCTCACCCCGTCTCTCTCACTCCCTTTCTTCCTCCTCTTCTCTCTCCTCTTCTTTCTCTCCCCTCCGCCCCCTCCTGCTCTCCTCCTCCTATTCTCTATCTCCTCCTCTTCTCTCTCCTCCTCTTCTCTCCCCCTCGCCCCCTCCTCTCCTCCTGTGGCCTACGTGCCGTTTGCAGCATCCCGTCTGTCTGTGCCCGCTCCAGCTTGCAGCCCCCCCGCTCTGGAAGGTAACACCACAGAACCAGCGCCAGACACCCAGGGAGGGCATCTGACACCCAGGGAGGGCATCTGACACCCAGGAAGGGCATCTGACACACAGGGAGGGCATCTGACACACAGGGAGGGCAAAAGGACATTTTTGGAAGCATGTCTCTGTGGGCACTGCTCTCCCTCCTCCTCTTCCTCCTCTTCCTCCTCCTCCTCTTCCTCCTACTCTTCATCCTCCTCTTCTTCCTCCTGCTCTTCCTCCTCCTCTTCTTCTCCTCCTCCTTTTCTTCCTCCTCTTCTTCCTTTTGTTCCTCCTCCTCCTTTTCTTCTTCCTCCTCCTCCTTTTCTTCATCCTCCTCCTCGTCCTCTTCTTCCTCCTCCTCCTCCTCTTCTTCCTCCACAGACAGAACATGCAAGCTCCACATAAGCACAGGGAGAACATGCAAAGTGACTCTGCAGGTTTCTGAACTTTCTTTCTCAAACTTTCTGAAGCATTTCTGAGCTTGTGAATCTGTTGAAACTTAATCTGCTTAAAAACTCATCTCTTTCTTTGGTTTTGTTTGAATAACTTTTCAAGACTGACTTTTTCGAATCACAGCTTTACATGAACCCTGTGACAGCTGCAGGGGGCGCTCTGACTCAAATGAACACAGCTCTATACAGGTCCAGTCACTCCCGGCTCTGGGCAGTGAAAAAGAAACTTGTATCCTCAGTCCCAGTGGAGCGGCGCCTCTCCACAGACCTGATCTGTACCAGCCTGGTGGACTCAGCTGCTTGTCGTCATGGAGATAAGGTCAGTGCCATATTAGGTCGAGTCTCGGCCCCAGTTTGGTCCAGGGTTCCTCCTCACTGATCTTTTGCATCAGAGCATCCTCGTCATTCACCCCAGTGACTTTATAAGAGCTTTTCACAACTTTCAGAAACCATCAACTAGCATGCTAACGTGCACTTCCTGATTATCAGCAAATAAAACGCTTCATAATTTGATGCAGATTTATTTTGACCTCAAGAGCTGCTGCTACGACAGATGTGGACTGAGCAGGACACATTCTGACTTCACTGAAACAAGCGACAGAGTGAGCGATGTCACCGCAGCGTCCGGCTCCAGTGAAGCTCATCGAGGCTAGCTGTTTTAGCGGCGGATTTGGAGCTGAGATTCATATTTAGAATTCAGACCACGAGTATCATGGCAACCAAAGAGCCAATCAGGAGCGAGGCTGTTGAAGGTAACGCCCCTTTCTGCCCACATCACTGGTTTAGCAGGGAGATGGCGCTTAGCAACGCTGTCAATCAAACATGTTGCTAATGCTAGAGGGTGTGACCTCTGGGAAAGAAGGCGCCTGATTTGTCTGTTATTAATATTCATATCTTGATTTACAGATATAATAGTGAAATTAAAAAACCCTAGATCGTGTAAAGCGGGTTAATACGAACAACCTATAATCAGACTAAGCAGCTGTTTAGGGCCCCGAGGCCACTAGAGGGTCCCCAAGAGCCCATACATTTATATTGAAAATAATATATTATATCAAGTTTTATTGGACACAGGGCTTATGTGTTTGCACCAGCCTTAATGTCCCTCTAAAACAATTACATTTGTTTTATATCTATAGTAGCAAAATATCTGCTGCTGCTACATTTGTTTTTGAGTCGTGCAGAGGTGAGGGCAGCTATGTGTTTATACCGGTGCAAGGACCCGACATAATGTAAATATAAGCCCACTGTCGCCAACTGGAACACATTAAAATCCACCAGAAATGAAGAAAAAATATCTATAATTTGACATATAATAATTTGATCCCCTTATATGTTCGAGTTCTATTCTTGTGACTGTGGTAGTTGTGACATTCTGGATGTTTTTAGTTTGCTGTTGGTCATATAAACACAAATACAACTGGTCAAGGTGATGAGAGCAGAGTCAAAATGTTGAATTGGCAATAGATGAGCCAGGAGGCATCCACAGTTGAGGGCCCCAGAGACAAATTCAGCTTAGAGCCCCCTGAAAGCTAGGGCCAGCCACAGAAAGTGAACTGGAGCCAGAGTAGATGGAGTCAGAAGTGCACCCATGATCACTTCCTGTTTAGAACGTGGCGCTAGCAGGTTAGCTATGTCCATTTATATAAACAGTGTATGGCTCAAATCCATGTGGTCCCGTCGCTTTAAGAGCTCGTCCGTCTCATCTAAACTTTCCTCTTGTTATAATGTGATCATGTAACAGGTGCAGCTCAGCCCTGATCTGACTCTAACATGATTACGTCTGCCTCACCTTCACTGCGACGCGACGTGATCAGATTATACTCACATCAGATCTGTTTTCTCTGAAGGTACTGCCCCCGCCGCCACACGCCGCCAGCCCCACAGCACCACCCCCACTGCACCCCTCTGCTGTGTCACACGGACCCGGCTCGGTCAGTCGTACATCAGTTTGTCTCCAGAGGACGGCTCATTATGGAAACACTGATAAAACCGTGTGTTGTTTTGAGGAGCACACTGGACCTCGACACTGGAGAAGGTGAAGAGGAGGAGGCTGGTAGTTTGGCTGCTGCGGTAGAAAAAGGTGAGGGGGAGAAGTAGCTGAAACTGGAGGAGGAAGGAGGGAAGAAAGTGCATTTATAACCATCTTAGCAAGAAAAGAAATGGTTTGAGAGGAGAGTTAATCCGTCTTTTAACAAGAATGTGACCTCAGACATCATCTATCTCCTGTTTATAAGGTAAACAATAGGGCTAGCCAGTATGCTAATAGCCAGTATGCTAATAGGTGTGAGAGCCGCCATTAGAAGCCTGATTGATTATGCTAACTGTGACTCAGGCACATTGTAGCTCATTAGCCCTAGATAACAAACAGTAACTGTAAACAATCAGGTTTGTTAGCTTCAGTGTCGTTAGCTCCTCCTTCAGACAGTGTCCAGAAGCCATGGGACGATATTGATATTTAGCGTGACAATTCTCATGGCCAAAATAATTGCTATTAGTGATTATTTCATGACAATTCTTAAAGTTGCTTGACCGTTTAAAATGTTGTGGTTGTGAATAATTATGTTAATCTCATGAATAAGTTCCATGTTTAAAGACCTGTTATAGTCCTGTACTTTGTCATGAGTGAAAACAGCTACGATCTAGAGGAGAATATTCTGGATGAGCAGGGCCGTCAACTGAAATTTGGGGGCCAGGAGCAAGAAGTCTCACATGGGCCCCCCTTTAATACAAATTAAAAGGAAGAGAGTCCAATTCTGGGCCCCCTAAACCCTGGGACAACGGACCCCTTTGTCCCCCTGTCGACTCCCCTGTGGAGAAGTAGTTTTTTTTCCTGCACATTCTGGGGGTACAATGGCTCCCTCCAAGTGGCTCCTTCAACAAGGCTCCCTCCAAACAGCTCCTCCTGCTTGACTCTATGAAGATTCTATAGCTTTGCCTGGAATACAATATGACATTAAACTTTTTCATATACAAGTATTGATATTCTCAGTGAACTTCGGCTCACCTCTCCACAGATCCTACCTGTAGCTTGCCATAACACCCAAAACGTTACACAATGGACCTTTAAAGTTTTCACTGGCTGCAGTGAAGGTCAGAAAAAAAATCCGCACTCATTGTAAGGCAATTTTTTGGAGATTTTTGTGGTGGGAGCTGTATATTTCCCACAATCCCCTGCTGCGTGTTGGGCCGGGCTCAGAGCAGAGACAGTAAATCTAAGGCCACGCTGCATTAGACTCTGAATGTATGCGCCCAGTTCAAAGGCTCCTTGTGTCCTCAGCGCTCTCTGCTCTGATCTATGGAGACACATACAGGCTAGCCCCAGAGATGCTAACTTTATAACGTGTACGGGAAGCCGGAGTGGTCAGATTACCTGTCCGTGCTTGTGTTTTATGACCTAACCTCCAGAGGGTTATATAAGAACAGATACGCTCCATGGACTCTGTGTCTGTCGGCTTCATTTTGCTGCAGTGGCTTTGATTGGGATGAGTTTTAAGCTTTAAGTGTCTGAGGACAGGGGGCGCTCTGGGACAGTGGTTCTGCAGGAGGAGGTTCCAAGGATGGGGGCGCTCTGAGACAGTGCAGGAGGACGGTCTGAGGACAGGGGGCGCTCTTGGACAGTGCAGGAGGAGGATTTAAAGACAGGGGGCACTCTGGGACAGTGGTTCATGCAGGAGGAGGGTCTGAGGACAGGGGGCGCTCTAGGACACGTCTCCATTTGTTTGTCTGTTTCTGTTTCATTGTTGATTTTCTAACTTTCTGTTGGTTAAATCAATTCTCATGTTCAGCCCAAAGAGGCGACTGCTGTTGTAATTTTGGGCTTTACAAAAATGCATTTAATTGAATTGAAACAGGAAGTGCGCCCATGCTCACTTCCTGTTTGGAACACGGCTTCATCGACTGTGGCTCCATTTCACTTTCTGTGTAAAAATTGTTGGTATTAACCCACTCTACATGATCCTGCGGTTTGTATTTCACTATTGTATCTGTAAATCAAGATATGAACATTAATAACAGACAAATCACTCCATACGTTGCAATTTCTCCTTTCTCCAAAAACAAATAGGTCAGATAGTGTCTTTAATCAGCCCTATTGTGCTTGTGTCTCTATAGTTCTCATCTCTGCGGATAATTTTATTATAATTTCCACATTTTAAACCATAATATTCATCTAAAACGACTTCATAAAAGAAAGAAGTCTGGTGAATTCCGTGTTGGCGCCCCCTATAGATAGTGCACCAGTGGAGGTTAAACGGGCATAGATCGACAAAATGGCGTCTTGAAAATAAAAGATTAAAGATTACTCCAACATGAATCACTTTAAATACAACTTCAGAGGCTCAATGAGAAGAAAACCAATTAAAACATGATCTGAAACGTCCAGTTTGCCTTAGCCTGCCTTCACACAGCAGATCTATGTGAGTCCAGCTTAAACAAACACTTCACCTGACTAAAGGAGATATGGGAGAACCAGTGGCAAACAGCAAAAGGACCCACATTTTGAACAGTCTTCTGATAAGATGATTGTTTGTAATTGAAACCTGTGGTGGATGTATGTAAGGTGGAGGGTGGTCCCACCGCAGAGCCTGTCCATGCGCGGACCATGTGTGAGAGGAGACCCCGGCACTTCAAAGCCCAGAGAGAGTGAGCTCATATGAGGCCATTTTCACGTCCGCTCCCCCTGAGAAGCAGCTGTGGAGCATAACACATGGAAGTACACCCGCTGCCCGTCCGGATTTACCATAACACGCTCACATTGGCACCAAAACAAACCCAACATCTGCAGCGGACTTCCTCAGAGCAGATGTACAGCGACAACAAATAAAAAACATAAAACATGTTGTCCAAAGACGGCTCTAAATCTTGTGGAGATCTCTGGGAAAAACTGTCAGCACCAGAAGGCTCTGCACATTAGCAGCCCTGTAAACGAAGCGGGCTAAATGCTAACATGTGTCGGCTAATGTGCATGCTAAATTGCTAACAGCCGCGCGGGGATATGATTGTTGCTGGTTTCGCTCGGACACATGTGGACCGTCATTAGTTTTACATTTGCCAAATGATCAGATGTCAAAGGCGCCGGACCCGCCCTGGTGCCGGGAACCCGAAAGAATGTTTATGTAAACTGAGGACGCCCAGGTACGAGGAGCAAGAGGAGAACACTTTTATACCACTGTAAACTCTGAAGAGGCCAGGGTATGAGGAGCAAGAGGAGAACACTGTGAAACCATTATACGATGTGATGTGCAGTAGTTTCATTAGTGGAATGCAGCTGATTGTGTTGTGATAGTGCTCTGAAGGAGGAGTGACTGAACACAGAGAGCAAAGGGAGGGGAGAAAAATGAAAAGTGAAACTAATGAAACGTGTTAATACATAGTTTTGGGCCAATATCATTTTCAAAACAATAAAAGGAAACATGGAAATCTAAATATGTATTAATTGTTACATTTAATACCCCATAGAAGTAATACTCCCTCTTAACCTGTTCCCATTTGTCTCGTACTTGATTGGTTGTTAGATGCCCTGTGAGCCTCTGTGTGAATGTGTCAGTGATTTGGTTAAAGTTAAGGCACACTAAATTCAGGGTGTAAGTAATAGCTACAGCTGCGGTGGACTGACAGAAGCGAGACCGCCAATCTGCGCCATCGCCCTCTCCGAGCATTGCCCTCTCCGAGCGCCGTCACTTCCTCACTCACCACGTTCAGTCTGCGCCATCGCCCTCCCTCAGCATCGCCCTCTATGATCATCCCCCTCTACGATCATCACCCTCCCCCAGCATCACGCTCTACGAGCATCTCCCTCTACAAACATCACCCTCTACAGCATCGCCCTCTATGATCATCGCTGTCTACAATCATCGCCCACAATCATCACCCTCCCCCAGCTTTGCCCTCTACGATCATCGCCCTCTACGAGCATGACCCTCTACAAGCATTGCCCTTATGGGGTCATTATGGGGTCATCATGAGGTCATTATGGGGTCATTATGGGGTCATCATGAGGTCATTATGGGGTCAACATGGGGTCATCATGGGGTCCTTACTTCATGATGACCTCACCCCATGATGCACCTTGCATACTACTTACTGAGGCTTATTTAAAGGTCAGTCTGCATGTTCCTTCATGTTGTCCAGTAGGTGGAGGCTTAAACATATAATTTTGTCCGTGTGTCTTGTTGAAAATCTCCTCGTTCCTGTTGGATGTTTGGATGGAGTCGGCCATTTGTTCAGGTTTGATGCTTTTTTCCATTGCCGTGTTAATCCAGAAACTTAATCATGCTGATAAATTCTTATTATGTAAACCACACACAAGGTGTTGTTGTTCCAGCCTTAGATCTTTCTCACATATTTGTTTGATGAAAAGAACAGCTTGACTCCAGTGTCTTTCTATTTTTGGGCATAAATGCAAAATAAGAATCACATCTACCTCCTCCTCCCCACAGACAGGGCTGAGCTCTTTTAAAAACAGGCAGTGCTGTTCTGAAAAGTCAAATTCACATCTTCCAAACTAATGGCGCAGCACTAGTGTGAGCAGGAATCAATCTGTTGACCATCAGGTTTGTGGGCGGGCGCTCTCACCACTGAGCCACAGCCGGCCTCACCTCCTCTTATTGTACCAAACTTCTGTCTGAGGCTCATGGGATAGTCTCATTTAAAGTAGTGCCGTGATACTCAATGTCAATACTATTTTTAGTATCGATTAGTGTCTGATTCGATACTTTACCCCAGTTTAAACCTGATCCCAGGGTCTGTTCTGATGCAGTCTCAGGGACAGTGAGCTCATCTGGGAACCAAGAGACTCTTTGGTGCTCTGAGGGGAGGGGCTACAGACATAGTCCACTGTGATTGGCCAGAGTGTCGCCTTCTTGATCAAACTGTTTGATTGGATGCTCTGCTGTAATGACCTCTCGTTATGTAAAACAGTTGTAGAGACAGACTTTGAGGCTCCAGGGACCAGTCCAGAGCCGTGCGGCCTTCACTCAACCAAAACAGCACAATTAGGTTATGTTAAGGTTATTTAAAGAAGAAATGGCCACCTGCGCCACACCAGCGACCACACGAGAACATTTAAAGTTTAAAGACGAGTGATTCTCTAAAACTGACTTTTTGTATCTTTGTCTCATGTTCTCACGCTGCTCCTCATCAAAAACATGTGTGCAGAGGTTTTAAAAGTCCTCCATGCATGTCTGAGTAAACTAGAGATCTCTCCTTACAGTTAGCAGTACGAGTCTGTACGAGGCTCCACCCACAAGCCTACGTCACCAACGACAATTCTCCATACATATACAAAAACATGAAAAATACTGTACGCAGATGATGTGACGTGACAAACCTGATGTGATGTGCAGTAGTTTCATTTGCGGGATGTGGCTGGGTGTGTGGTGATAGTGCTCTGAAGGGGGAGGGACTTAGCACAGAGAGAAAAGGGAGGGGAGACTCAGAGCTTCAAAAACGAAAGTGAAACTTATAAAACATGGTAATATGTTGTTTTGAGGGAATATAACATATAACAGAACTACTCAACTAAAGGACAGAGGGAGGCTTATCCAGGGGTTTGGGGTCATCCAGCCGAGGGAGGTGAGGGTCCCGGTACCTGGCTGCTGCATTTTGAACTAGCCGAAAGTTTTTTTTATGGAGTTTTTAGGGCATGCAGCTCCTAAAGAGTTACAGTAATCTAGCCTTGATGTAACAAACGCATGGATACGTTTTTCAGCGTCATTTTTAGACAAGATTTTTCTGATTTTGTTGATAGTACGCAGGTGGATGAAGGCTGTTCTACGGGCTTGGTTTATATGCCATTAATACCCCATAGAATTAAATACCCCTGTCAAACTCCACGCAGACACGGGGAGAACATGCAGACTCGATGTGTGCACACGGGGGTTTGCGGTGGTGCAGACACATGTGACATCTCTTAGTCCTAATGCCGTTAATGAACAAGTGAATCAAATCAGAGCTCTGAACATCAAACAGGCCAGAGCTCACAGCCCCGAGGCCCTGGGGCTTTGGTCTGGACCCAAACCCATCTGGAACTCATCGAGAGGAGGAGGAGGAGGAGAAGGTGGAGGAGGAGGAGGAGGAGGGTCCTGCCTGAGAATACCACAGGCAGAACACAGGCAGAAATCATCGCTGAAAAAATGGCTCCTGACAGAATAAAATGAAATCCAAACGGGAATATGTTTGTTATTAAAGCAGAACTAAGTCACTTTCAGAGATAGAGCGCCCCCTGCAGCTCCCACGTGAGAATACACAATTTATAATCACATACAAAACATAAAACATTACCAAATACAAAAAAGAGCCACAGTTTTGCAGGAGAACTCTCTTCGGGTCGTGTCGGCCATATTGCAAGGCTGGTGTTTCTGCACAGAGACAGCAGAGGGCGACAAAGGGACGCTTCAAACAGCCCGGAAACACGTATGAAACACCACATGGACTTACAGAGATGTTTAACGAGGTAAAATGTTCCTTAGTGTAGATTTAAAGTTCATGGAGTGTATGACGACAGTAAAGTGTGATAAAGGATCAGAATTACCAGTGTTACAGAGGCAGCCACTCTTCCATCCCTTCCTCCTCCATCACTCCTCCTTCGCTCCTCCGTTGCTCCTTCATCACTCCTCCATTGCTCCTCCATCGCTCTTCCATCACTTCCTTTTTCATCGCTCCCTCCTCCATCACTCCTCCATTGCTCCCTCCTCCATATCTCCTTCATCCTACTTTCCACCTGCCTGCCCCCACCTCCCTGCCCCTACCGTCCTGCGCTCCACCTGCCTGCGCTCCACCTGGGCAGACGGGGCGGGGGAGTTGACACTTCACGGTCCATATGAAGGAGTTTGACTAATCCAGAATGAGAATGTGCTTTTTATACAGAGGAATATCAGCCCCCTCTGCATCCTCTGACCCTCCTTTCTCCTCCTGTTTGCCTCTGTCTGCTCCTGTCTGCCCTTGTCTGCTCCTGTTTGCCTCTGTCTGCTCCTGTCTGCTCCTGTCTGCTCCTGTCTGCCTCTGTCTACTCCTGTCTGCTCCTGTCTGCTCCTGTCTGCTCCTGTCTGCCTCTGTCTGCTCCTGTCTGCTCCTGTCTGCTCCTGTCTGCCTCTGTCTGCTCCTGTCTGCTCCTGTCTGCTCCTGTCTGCTCCTGTCTGCCTCTGTCTGCTCCTGTCTGCTCCTGTCTGCTCCTGTCTGCTCCTGTCTGCACATGTTGCATTGGCTTGGCCTCGTTCTTTCAGACGGACAAAGGCTCTTTCTCCACAGGAGCCGGATTGTCCTCCAGATTCAAACATCCACACAGAGGGAGACATACACACACAGAGGGAGACACACACACAGAGGGAGATATACACACACAGAGGGAGACACACACACAGAGGGAGACATACACACACAGAGGGAGACATACACACACAGAGGGAGACATACACACACAGAGGGAGATATACACACCCACACAGAGGGTGACATTCACACACAGAGGGAGACATACACACACAGAGGGAGACATACACACACAGAGGGAGACATACACACACAGAGGAAGACATACACACTCAGAGGGAGATATACACACAAAGATGGAGACATACACACACAGGAGAGCCGCAGACGTGGACCCAATGGAGCAAATTTTCAGAGCATTTGACCCAGATCCACAGGGTCAGGAGCAGTTAACCTACAGCTCAGGTTATGGTTTTTAATGTTTTCATGTTCTCACTGCTGCTCGGACACATGTGGATCTGTTTTTTTCAAAATGTGCCAGAAAAAAAATGTATTTGGAAAACATTTAAAAGTTGCACTGTGTAACTTTCCTTGTAGAGTCTGTTTGTCTCCATGGAGATCGAAAAACTGAATCTGGCAACTTATCTATGGAGAATCTGAGAGTAGAGTCCACTCAAGCAATGTAAGTGTGTATTTTAATAATTGTAAAATATATATGGGCATAATGCCATATGAGGGAACATTTCAGGCACATCTCCATGACGAAAAGCAGGTGGTGGACCCTGCACCAGAAAATGGTGCTCCTTTAAAAGTCATCCATTTCTGTGTTAAACTGCAGAATACCACACTTTAAAGCAGTCTGCATCACTGCCAATCCCTCAGTCTAGAGAAGTATCTTTTGCCCAGGGACACGGTGAGAGTATGCACAGGCCCGGGCGAGGATTGAACCCCCAACCTTCAGGACGAGCGCTGCACACTGGAGCAGAGGATGGTGAAAGGCAGGACAGGAGAAACAGTGAACCATCAGCTTCAGCAGCTTTTGATGACTTTTTTTTCTCATTCAAAAGACATAAAACTGTTTTAAACCCATTTAACCCATTTAACCCGAGAGCAGCAGTCTGAGCAGGACTCCCAGAATTCCCTCACTTCCAGCTCCTCTGGTGGGACCCCATGACTATCCCAGGCCAGCTGACAGACATGTCCTGGGTCTTCCCTGGGACGTCCTCTCGAGGGACGTGAAGAGGGAGACGTCCAGTACACATCCGGAACAGATGCAGGAGTCAAGGACCGGAAGAGTGAACACGAACCAATCACAACCATGAAGGCAACTGTGATTTTATAGAAATACATTGATCTACAAACACTCCTCTAAAACACACTCTACAAACACACTCTACAAACACACTCTACAAACACACTCTATAAACACACTCTATACAAACACACTCTATACAAACACACTCTACAAACACTCCTCTAAAACACACTCTATACAAACACACTCTACAAACACACTCTACAAACACACTCTACAAACACACTCTATAAACACACTCTATAAACACACTCTATACAAACACACTCTACAAACACACTCTACAAACACACTCTATAAACACACTCTATACAAACACACTCTACAAACACACTCTACAAACGCACTCTATACAAACACACTCTATACAAACACACTCTACAAACACTCCTCTAAAACACACTCTATACAAACACACTCTACAAACACACTCTACAAACACACTCTACAAACACACTCTATGCAAACACACTCTACAAACACACTCTACAAACACACTCTATAAACACACTCTATAAACACACTCTATACAAACACACTCTACAAACACACTCTACAAACACACTCTATAAACACACTCTATACAAACACACTCTACAAACACACTCTACAAACGCACTCTATACAAACACACTCTATACAAACACACTCTACAAACACTCCTCTAAAACACACTCTATACAAACACACTCTACAAACACACTCTACAAACACACTCTACAAACATACTCTATACAAACACACTCTACAAACACACTCTACAAACACACTCTATACAAACACACTCTACAAACACACTCTATACAAACACACTCTACAAACACACTCTACAAACACACTCTACAAACATACTCTACAAACACACTCTATACAAACACACTCTACAAACACACTCCACAAACACACTCTATAAACACACTCTACAAACACACTCTACAAACACACTCTATACAAACACACTCTACAAACACACTCTACAAACACACTCTATAAACACACTCTACAAACACACTCTATACAAACACACTCTACAAACACACTCTACAAACACACTCTACAAAGACACTCTATACAAACACTCCTCTAAAACACACTCTACAAACACACTCTATACAAACACACTCTATACAAACACACTCTACAAACACTCCTCTAAAACACACTCTACAAACACACTCTACAAACACTCCTCTAAAACACACTCTATACAAACACACTCTACAAACACACTCTATACAAACACACTCTACAAACACACTCTACAAACACACTCTATACAAACACACTCTACAAACACTCCTCTAAAACACACTCTACAAACACACTCTACAAACACACTCTACACAAACACACTCTACAAACACACTCTATACAAACACACTCTACAAACACACTCTACAAACACACTCTATACAAACACACTCTATACAAACACACTCTACACAAACACACTCTACAAACACACTCTATACAAACACTCTACAAACACACTCTACAAACACACTCTACAAACACACTCTATACAAACACACTCTACAAACACGCTCTACACAAACACACTCTACAAACACAGTCTATACAAACACACTCTACAAACACTCCTCTAAAACACACTCTACAAACACACTCTACACAAACACACTCTACAAACACACTCTATACAAACACACTCTACAAACACACTCTACAAACACACTCTATACAAACACACTCTACACAAACACACTCTACAAACACACTCTATACAAACACTCTACAAACACACTCTACAAACACACTCTACAAACACACTCTATACAAACACACTCTACAAACACACTCTACACAAACACACTCTACAAACACAGTCTATACAAACACACTCTACAAACACTCCTCTAAAACACACTCTACAAACACACTCTACACAAACACACTCTACAAACACACTCTATACAAACACACTCTACAAACACACTCTACAAACACACTCTATACAAACACACTCTATACAAACACACTCTATAAACACACTCTATAAACACACTCTACAAACACACTCTACACAAACACACTCTATACAAACACACTCTATAAACACACTCTATAAACACACTCTACAAACACACTCTACACAAACACACTCTACAAACACAGTCTATACAAACACACTCTATACAAACACACTCTATACAAACACTCTACAAAGACTCTATACAAACACACTCTACAAACACACTCTGTACAAACACACTCTACAAACACACTCTACAAACACACTCTATACAAACACACTCTACAAACACTCCTCTAAAACACACTCTACAAACACACTCTACAAACACACTCTACACAAACACACTCTACAAACACACTCTATACAAACACACTCTACAAACACACTCTATACAAACACACTCTACACAAACACACTCTACAAACACACTCTATACAAACACACTCTACAAACACACTCTACAAACACACTCTATACAAACACACTCTACAAACACACTCTATACAAACACACTCTACAAACACACTCTACACAAACACACTCTACAAACACAGTCTATACAAACACACTCTACAAACACTCCTCTAAAACACACTCTACAAACACACTCTATACAAACACACTCTATACAAACACACTCTACAAACACACTCTACAAACACACTCTACAAAGACACTCTATACAAACACTCCTCTAAAACACACTCTACAAACACACTCTATACAAACACACTCTATACAAACACACTCTACAAACACTCCTCTAAAACACACTCTACAAACACACTCTACAAACACTCCTCTAAAACACACTCTATACAAACACACTCTACAAACACACTCTACAAACACACTCTATACAAACACACTCTACAAACACACTCTACAAACACACTCTACAAACACTCCTCTAAAACACACTCTACAAACACACTCTACAAACACACTCTATACAAACACACTCTACAAACACACTCTACAAACACACTCTATACAAACACACTCTACAAACACACTCTATACAAACACACTCTACAAACACACTCTACACAAACACACTCTACAAACACAGTCTATACAAACACACTCTACAAACACTCCTCTAAAACACACTCTACAAACACACTCTACAAACACACTCTACACAAACACACTCTACAAACACACTCTATACAAACACACTCTACAAACACACTCTACAAACACACTCTATACAAACACACTCTACAAACTCCTCTAAAACACACTCTACAAGCACACTCTATACAAACACACTCTATACAAACACACTCTACAAACACACTCTATAAACACACTCTACAAACACACTCTACACAAACACACTCTACAAACACAGTCTATACAAACACACTCTATACAAACACACTCTATACAAACACTCTACAAAGACTCTATACAAACACACTCTATACAAACACACTCTTAAAACACACTCTACAAACACACTCTATACAAACACACTCTACAAACACTCCTCTAAAACACACTCTACAAACACACTCTACAAACACACTCTACACAAACACACTCTACAACACACTCTATACAAACACACTCTACAAACACACTCTACAAACACACTCTATACAAACACACTCTACACAAACACACTCTGCAAACACACTCTATACAAACACACTCTACAAACACACTCTATACAAACACACTCTACAAACACACTCTACACAAACACACTCTACAAACACACTCTATACAAACACACTCTATACAAACACACTCTATACAAACACTCTACAAAGACTCTATACAAACACACTCTACAAACACACTCTATACAAACACACTGTACAAACACACTCTGCAAACACACTCTATACAAACACACTCTACAAACACACTCTGCAAACACACTCTATACAAACACATTGTATAAACACACTCTACAAACACACTCTATACAAACACACTCTACAAACACACTCTACAAACATACTCTACAAACACACTCTACAAACACACTCTATACAAACACACTCTATACAAACACACTCTATACAAACACACTCTACAAACACACTCTGCAAACACACTCTATACAAACACACTCTACAAACACACTCTATACAAACACACTCTACAAACACACTCTACAAACATACTCTCTACAAACACACTATCAACAAACACTCTACAAACACACTCTTTACAAACACACTGTTTACAAACATGCTATCTACAAAAACTTATTTTAATTTGAGCATGTTTCAGTTTGAGTGTGTTTCAGTGCTCTGTTTCATCTGGTCTGTGTCTGCACTCTTTTCTACACTCTACATCTGCTGAAACATCTGTGCAGCTCTTCAGTCCTGAGCATTTTTCAGTTTGAGTATGTTTCAGTCCTGAGCTTATTTTGGTTTGAGCGTGTTTCACTTTGAGCATGTTTCAGTTTGAGAATGTCTCAGTTTGAGCATGTTTGAGTGAGTGTTCTGTTTCATCTGGTCTGTGTCTGTGCTCTTTCCCACACTCCACATCTGCTCAAACATGTGTCCTGCTTCAGTCCTGAGCATGTTTCAGCTCGGACCCTGAGGTTTAATGCAGAGAATCATTTCATGTTTAATGAAAACGAGCTGCACATGTGACTCTGAATTTGAATGGTTTGATTTTCAAACTGAATCATTCGTCTGTTTGTTGGCTCATTAAAGGATTTGTGTTAAAGCTGCACTTTGTAACTTTTCCCAAACTTGTAAAATCCAACCTCCGAGGACGACTGGAGCTCTTTAAAACAGCACTTTCATATCTCCATGGAGACAGAAAGTTAAACCCAAACACTGGAACATTCTCCATGGAGACAGTTACGCATTAGCTCTGTGAATGTCAGGGTCATATTTTTCAAGGTAGTGCAATAAAACAAACTATATGTATATATATATATATATTTATATATTTATATATTTATATATTTTTTTAAATTTGTTTTAATTGTTGAATTGCATAATTTTTTTTAGGCTGAAATCCTGAAACTGTCACATGGTCACATTTTTATACAACACTTTGGGTCAGTAGATCTGACCACTGAACCAATAAAATGTATGTTGAGAACAGGATTTGAAGCACCAACCTTCCAGTTAGTGGGCAAACATTCTACCAACTGTCGCCCTGTGTGGTGTGGTACTTCACTAACACATTCTATAGTAAAAATACAATGCGCTGGACCCCTAAGTATGATCAGATAGTCAACTCCTCAGTGTGGTGGTCAGATCCTCAGTGTGATGGTCAGATCTTCAGTGTGATGGTCAGATCTTCAGCGTGATGGTCAGATCTTTAGCGTGGTGGTCAGATGTTCAGCGTAGTGGTCAGATCTTAAGCGTGATGTTCAGATCTTCAGCGTGATGTTCAGATCTTCAGCATGGTGGTCAGATGTTCAGCGTGATGTTCAGATCTTCAGCGTGATGTTCAGATCTTCAGCGTGGTGGTCAGATCTTCAGCGTGGTGGTCAGATCTTCAGCGTGGTGGTCAGATGTTCAGCATGGTGACCAGATCTACAAGGTGGTGGTCATATCTGCAGAGCATGCAAGAACTGAAGAACAAGAGGGAACAAGCAGATCATACAAGAACTGAAGAACAAGGAGAACCAAGTAGAACATGCAAGAATTGAAAAATGAGGGAAACCATGCAGAACATGCAAGAGCAGAAGAACGACTTCAATATTGCTGCTTCTGTCTGTTTAAATGTCTCACATTCCTCTAATCTCTGATCTGTTCTAATGTTTTTTCATCACAAACAGACCTGGAGTTGTGTTTTGTTTCATTCACACATGTTTAACACACAAGCCCTGCATATGTAGGCTGAGTTTTTCTCTCAAACGGAAAACACTCTGTTCCACCTTGTGATGTCATGTGGTAATACAGGAAGTGCTCCACTGTGTTTTTAAACTCCACGCGCCTTCACTAGAATCATTTGGATCATGTCAGCTCCTGGAGTTGCCCACCTCTACTGAACTAAAGGTAAAAGGAGCTGTTCACTTGAAAACTACCACTTGATGACATCACAAGGTGGAACAGAGCATTTTAAGGTTTGGAGATGTTACAGACTAATAATAAAGTGTTATTCAAACATGTGTGAATGAAACAAAACACAACTCCAGGTCTGTTTTTGAGGAGGAAACAGCATTAGAACATGGATTAAAGCTCACAGGGGTCAGTTTTGTGTCATATAGGGCCTTTAAAGTGCCACTCTGAATAATCCCCTTGTTACATAAGAGCTGTGTAGGTTCATTCATAAATCAGCGTGAGAAGCGTCTGTGTTTACATGCTGTTGGATTAAAGAAGATTATGGCACAGAATCGGCCTTTGCTCAGGTACAACGTGTGACAGGAGGAAACAAATGGTGGTCTACAGAGGGTAAAGGTCAAAAATACAGAAAGAACTGAGGTCAAGGGTAAAAAATAATCATGGAAATACATCTTTAAAATGAGTGTTAAAGAGGAGGTATTTTACTTCTATGGGGTATTAAAGAGGAGGTATTTTACTTCTGTGGGGTATTAAAGAGGGGGTATTTACATCTATGGGGTATTAAAGAGGGGGTATTTACATCTTTTATAGATTTATCTGTGAGGTTATATTTGCAGAGTTGCTGTTATATCCAATATTTTGAGCATGTTTCCACTTTGAATATTTTGTTTTGAATTGATAATCGCTATGGTAACAGTCCTAATTATTCATCATTCTGAAACCCATGAATTCATGGTATTGAACTTATCCAGTGTTTTTATCAAGAAGACTGCAGTAAAATGATTAACGGAGTGTAAAATTGAGATGCTTAATGCAAAATACTACTATTACTATTACTATTACTACTACTACCATTCACTGAACTACTGCTGAGAAAGTCACAAGACAGTATCCCAGAATAGAGGTTCTCACGCTGATGAGCAGACAGACAGAGATAATGGGTTGAATTGATTATAGTTTAACCCGTTTATCAGAATCAGGTTAAACTCTTTGAAGACCTCTGGCCGGGCTCGTCCTGGCCTGTGATTGACAGCTGTCAGTACAGTGGAACATGTGGAAGCAATACTTTGTTATATAATGGCCCTACATTGGTCCACTTGTCTGGTCTCAGTTTCTACGAGGTTTACTTTAATGTTCATAAAACTGTGTCCTTATCTATTGTTGATCGTATATAAGGGGTTATGGACAGGGCTTCCAGATTTCCACACAACAACAAGCGACAAAGACTTTGAAAAAAAGACCAAAACAAAAGACCTGGGCCCCGCAAAAAGAGTAGAAGTATCAGGTTAAATACTGCGTGTCACGAGGACCAATGAAATCTGCATTTCATTAGCATATTTCCACATAGTCTGTATATATAAATGGACATAAATGGACATAGCTAACCTGCTAGCCATCACGTTCCAAATAGGATGTGATCATGGACGTACTTCCTGCTTCATCGGCTCCAATTCACTTTCTATTGAAAACTGTCACTCCTCTCTCTGACAACATTTAAACATTTTACAAACATGAGGGAAATTTCACCAGAGAACACATCTGTGTTTACTAAAGTATGTCTTTGTGTGTCAGTGCTAATGCTAATGCTAACTTCTACTAAAAAGTTATATGTAATATAACAGGGGGCTCTGGGACAATGGTCTCTGCAGGAGGGGGTTTAAGGACAAGGGGGCGCTCTGGGACAGTGGTTTCGGCAGGAGGAGGGCCTGAGGACAGGGGGCGCTCTGAGACACCTCTCCATTTGTTTGTCTGTTTCTGTTTCATTGTTGAAGATCTAACTTTCTGTTCATTAAATCAGGCTAGACAGTCTTTTTTATTGGTGAATATGTTCTGCCAATAATCTAAGTCACTTCATCACGTCTGACACTTTGGCAAGGGACGGCCTTGAATATCTATGATTTGAGGAAGTCCCTTAAGAGAATCTTGTCTGAAATGAAGAAGCTACTGGGAAAGGCGAAAACATATTCACTCTTAATGGTTGTCAAGTTGACAGATGTAAATCTTTTGCTAAAAGTCTGTAGAGCGACAGAAACTTAAGGCAAGGTGAGTATATTTGTAAAGCACAATTCATACATAGAGTAATGCAAGAATAAAAAAGTCATTACAATACAATACAATACAAACAAATCCAAACATAAATCAGGGGATCCTACTCCAGTGGTTGGTGCATTGTTCTCTCACACCACCAGTCCACAGCCTCCTCATACTGTCGCTCTGCTCAACTCAAACTGTGGCTGAAAACAAACCCGTCATGTGGCCATTGATAATAAATGTTTTTAACTTTTTCTTATATTGTATGAATCTTCTATTTCTTTATCCTGTTGTTACCAGTCTAGGGACTAGGGATGTAAATTGATCTGGTAGCTATAATACGACATATTTACATTGATTTTATACAGATGCTCATTAAGTGTCAAATAATAAAAACAACAAAAAATAAATAAAATAAAAACAAGCATTTGGAAGTCTCAAGTTTGAACCAACTTACTATACAGTGTTACACTATACAGTGTTCCATAGCTATATCACGGTTCAGTATTCGTGGTCTCACGGTCTCGTGGATTTTTTTTGGTGCAGTTTTGTTTGCTTTTTAGCTAGCAGGTGTGCGCCGGCATAATTAAGTTGGCTCTAGTTTGTGGCTGATGTCTTTCTACTTGTTCCGGATAATGATGTTGCTTTGTCGCTGGAGCACAGTCTCTGATTGGTTGACACTGCACATCGAATGGTAAAAAGTTCAGCTTTTTCAAATTTTGGATGTGCAAACAGAGTCTCACACCTGAACTTCAAGATTCGCCGCATCAGTGCCAGATTTACGCTGCTCTGATGTTTGAAGATGCACCACAGAAACGCAGCGCGGCCAAAATGCGCGTCCACTAGAGTTTTGGCATGTAAACAGAAAGAAGGAGAAAAATAACATAAGGATGACAGCAGCAATACATTTTTAAAAAGGATGCAAAAAGAGTTGTAACTGCAACAAGACCATAATGCGGCTGGAGTCTGCTTCAGCTTTGTGGATCAGGAAAAAGATGAGACATTACAGGAGAGCAGAGCCAGAATGAAGAGGCGCGGTCAGAGAAAGAGGCGCGGTCAGAGGAAGAGGCGCGGTCAGAGGAAGAGGCGTGGTCAGAGGAATTGTGAAATATGCGTGAGTCACGGTTAATCATTTCTGATGTGTCCAACCTCGTAGATTGATCAATGAAATTAAATTAAACTTACAGTATTTCTAAAAGCTGTCATTTTTATTTACATTACAGGATAGTATTTGGTTTCGTTCTATAACACTGGGCTTATTAATTTAAATCTACGGTTTGAAGAAACAAGAGAGAAATATGAGAAAATGTTAATACCTGTGAGAAAAGTGTATAAAGTGTGTGGTGAGGGGTTTACAGCTGCAAAACATATAGAATAATTGTAAAAAATAAAGTTGTCTACTTTGCAAGTTTTCTACTTTATTGCAGGTTATTTTTGGAATGTAACCCCCGCGATAAACGAGGGACCACTGTACACCAGTTTTAATGAGGTTGCCTGATAACGACACACAGTGTTTAATCAGAATCAGAATCAGAATCAGAAGACTTTTATTGCCATAGTCTGTGAACACAGTTCACAAACTAGGAACTTGCTTCGGTGAAAAAGTGCTTCATAAACACACTGAATAAATACAAATACAAATAAGGGCATGCACAAAGTTAAAAAGATATGCTTAAAAAATCTAATGAAATACTTAAAGGGAGAAAATATGTACAACAGCAGCATCAGAACAACAGTGCAAAGTGGCTTATTAAAGTGACCGGTGTTATAAAGTGTCCAGTTTAGTGCAGATATTATAAAGTGTTCATGAGATAAACAGCAGAGGGAAGAAACTGTTCTTATGGCGAGAGGTTCTGGTCCCAATGGACCGTAGCCTCCTGCCAGAGGGAAGTGGCTCAAATAGTCCATGTCCAGGGTGAGAAGTGTCAGCTGCTATACGGCCTGCGCACCCCCGAGTCCTGGAGACGTACAGGTCCTGTAGAGATGGAAGGCTGCAGCCAATCACCTTCTCAGCAGAGGCACAATGCGCTGCAGTCAACACACAAACATATTCATAGTTTACTGAACAGTATCCTGTCTCCAGTTCAAGTCAAAACTAACATGGCGGAAGACTGAGAAACAGCTCGTGTACTTTCAGAGTCAGAGTATACTGTTGTAAATTACTTGGAGGAAGTTGGCGTTCATTTGCAGTCATGAGCACAGGCTGTTCATGATGAGGTCCAGTATTGATCTCAGAGCACGTCCTGTACGTGTTGATTTATGTTGTTTATGGTGATTTCAGATTGAGCTTGAGATTCAGATTCTGCCTGTAATATTTCAGTGGCTCAGTTGGTAGAGTTCCGAAGGTTAGGTTAGGGTTTGGGTTAGGGTAGTGTCGATTGAACATTTATGTCTTCTGTACTGTACAGGAGACACGGCTCGGAGGAGACTGATGGACAATGGTCTACAGTCCAACAGCCAATCAGGACGCAGAACACAATGCATGTTCATTCACTGTAAAAAATACAAAAAAAAACAAAAAAACATGCAAAATTGCACTAAAACAATCTGCAAAAGAGTGAGGCTGGGTGAACTGCAATATAGCACGGGACTGTATAGCAAAATATGATAATACAAAATGATCATATATTATCGAGTTATAGGTGAAAAAGTGGGCCATAACAGTTAACCATTTATATACTGATATTATATTAAATCTTTTGAGGAGGCCTGGGGGAAGACCCAGAACACTTGGGGTCCCACCGGAGGAGCTGGAGGAAGTGCCTGAGGTGAGGGAAGTCTGGGAGTCCCTGCTGAGACTTCTGCCCCCGCGACCCGGCTCCGGATAAGAGGAAGAACATGGATTTATCTTATTCCATAATTAATACAGAGCATTCTACTGTGATTTTCTGTTATTAACACACACTGAAAAGTTATTAATTTTATTAATTTTTCAGTGGCTCAGTTGGTAGAGTGCTGATCCGAAGGTTGGCGGTTCGAATCCTGCTCTTGACAAAGATGTCATTGGTAGAGCGGTCAGGTCCACTGAGCCACACATGTTTCACCAACCTACAAAGATGTCTCAATAAAATAAAATAAAATACTCACCTTGCCTTAAGTTTTCGTCGCTCTACAGACTTTTAGCAGAAGATCTTTCGACTTGACAACCATTAAGAGTGAATATGTTTTCACCTTTCCCAGTAGCTTCTTCATTCTCTTAAGGGACTTCCTCAAATCATAGATATTCAAGGCCGTCCCTTGGCAAAGTGATATTCACCATACATTCACATACATATTCACCAATAAAAAGGTTGTCTAGCAACCTTCGAGAGCTTTAAAAATCACTGCTCCTGCGTCTTCTCCTCCGGGAAGACACAGGAGTCCTTGTGTCTGTATGGAGGCCTGTCTTAGCTCCCTCTGCTCCTTCGCCTCCTGACCTGCTCCTCTAAGCTCTGGTTGCGTTGTCTCATCTCCTTTAGTTGCTTCTGAAGTTGCTTTCTGAGGTTGACTTGCTCGTTATAGTAGGCCTTGCGGTCAGCTCTCCACTGACCAAGCCTCTCCTCATAAGCTCTCTTCAGCTCCTGCAGTTGATCAATAGTTTGGTTCTTTTGGACAATTTCCTCCAGTAAATCTTGCCTCTGCTCTCTCACCTCCTCCAGCTCTTTCTTGCAGTTGGAAAGGTCGACATTGATCCAGTCCATGGCTATTTCAGCCTCTTTCATGGACTCCACTAACCCTTTCTTCACTCACATCTTGGAGGTTTTGCTAAAGCTGTACAACTTCCCAGTGCATGTCCTGACAGGTATTGCGCCTGCATTTTTGCATCTCCTCCTGCAAAACGTCATTCTTTCTTTGGAGCTTGTCCCTGGTTCGATCGCATATTTTCTTCAGTGCATCCTTTAGGCTACTGACCTCCTGTGTCTCTGCCTCCAGTTTCAGCTTCAGTTGCCCGTTCAAATGCCTGGTTTGCTCCAGCTCTGCTCTGCACACGCTCAGCTCTGCTTTCAAGTTCTTGTTTCCCCTTTCCCCACCGCAACCACAAAAGTTTTAAATGACATTTTCTCAGCCCTTGATGATAAGCAAGATTGTGTATCTCTATTTATTGATTTAACTAAAAATTCTGTGGATCATGGAGTCGCCTTGAAGCATCTGAAGCAGATTGGATTTGACAATGCTACATGTAGTTGGTTCCAAAATGATCTTTCAAACAGAACCCAGGCAGTAGTAGCCGATGGTTTTAAATCAGATTTTTTTAACTTTAAGTAAAGGAGTTCCCCAAGGCTCAATTTTGGGCCCCCTACTTTTTACTATTTTTATTAATTCTATTGGTCACAATTTAAAAGAAAGCCACATACATTTACATGCAGATGATGCTGTTTTGTATGCAAGTGCTCCCTCTGCTTTTCAGGCACTTTTAAAACTGAAACAAGATTTTAATGAAATCCAAAAGTCCCACATAAATCTTAAGCTGTTTTTGAATGCAAGTAAAACTAAGTATATGACTTTTTCAAAAAAAAAAAAACATTTCAGTAACATGCAAGCTACAAATCTATTTACTGTAAATGGTCGACCCTTAAAAACATCTTGGATTTTGGCTTGATGAAAACTTATCCTTTAAAAACATATCTCTGAATTATGTAACAGTTTAAAATCAAAATTATAATTTTATTACAGAAACAAAATATTGTATCCCAATGAGTTACAGAAACGAAATAGTGCAAGCAGCCTTCCTCTCTGTACTGGATTATGTGGATGTGGTGCAGACTTCAGCCTCTGCTTTGAGACCATTGGATCCTCTATTTCACTCTGCCCTTCGTTTTATTACAAGTGATGGATTTGTAACTCATCACTGTTTCTCTATGAAAAAGTGTGTTGTCCATCACTGTTTGTTAGAAGAGCACACACTGTATGAAGTTTATCTATAAGGGATTACTTCAAAAACTGCCAGAATACTTCACCTGCGTGTTAATCATTGATACTGCAACATTTACCAGATCACATGACTGTATAAGGCTAAGGACGAGCCGCACCAGAAACAGATGGGAAAGAGGCTTTTAGCTGTTTTGCTTCACAAAAATGGAAAACACTCCAAGGAAAAGCAAAACTGGACACGTAGATGAAACAGTTGCAATTTAATAATCTGATAATAAAGTTTTATACACACACCTGCACTTGTTTTTGATGTTTTATATGGACTTATTTGATACAATTTGTTTTTTTCAGTTTGTATTGTATTTTAAGCAGAACGTCCATGAAAAAGAGAGCCCAAGTGCTCTCACTGGGTCCCCCTGTATAAATAAAGATACATTTAGTTTAATTTAAATTTAAAGGCTAAATTCAAAAATGTTAAACCTGATGATTTCTATTAATGACAAGACTAATTCACTTCTCATATTACAACAAAAAATGTAAACTTTTATTCAGTTGCCCCCATTTGAATGAAATTTTATTGGCCTATGAAATGTGATGTCAACGGAAACACAGCAAAAATTTTAAATAAAACTGGAGGCAGGTCAGAATTTGCTCTGTGCACAACTGGAGAGAGATCAGACAGTGGACAGGGAGCTCCAGGTGGGTTAGGGGTCAGGGGTCAGAGGTTAGGTTTAGGGTCAGGCAGTGGACAAGGAGCTGCGGGTCACTGACAACATGTTAAACACTTTACATGCAAAAACTCTAGTGGACGCGCGTCTTGGCCGCGCTGCGTTTCTGTGGTGCATCTTCAAGCATCAGAGCGGCACGAATCTGGCATTGATGCGGCGCATCTTGAACGTTCAGGTGTCACACTCTGTTTGCGTCTAAAAGGTGAAAAGGCTGAACTTTATGGCATTCGACCAATCAGAGACTGTGCTCCAGCGACACAGCTCAGGCAACAACCCAACAACAGAACATGGACTTTCATTCACAAAAAGTCCTCTGTAGTAACATTAAAGTATGAACCCAGCCCCACCCCCTCCTCCTTCCCCTTCCTCCCCCACCCTCTCTTCCTCCTTCTCCTCCTCCTCCCCTTCTCCCCTCCCCTCCTCCCCTCTCTCTCTCTCCTCCTCCCTCCACTCCCCCCTCCTCCTCTTTCTTCCTCTCCCCTCTCTCTCTCTCTCTCTCTCTCCCCTCTCCCTCTCCTCCCCCTCTCCCCTCTCCCCTCTCCCCTCTCCCTCTCCTCCCCTCTCTGATTGGCAGAACAGTCCAGTGGAGGTGCAGGATGAGGAGACATCTTGATGTGAGTGGTTTTGAAGTCCTTAAAGCTGCTGGTGAATGGAGCTGAGGAGCTTAAAGTCGAGCTAATCTTGGGATCAAAGCGGCTTTACCTCTGGGCCCCTCCTCGATCAGACGGATTTCACTCACTTTACTTTTCTTTATGGCGTGAAGGCCCGTTTTCACTTATACCATAAACAAATGAATAGGCTGGATTCATGTGACACCGGAAAACACCTTGAATTTAAGAATAAACTGGACGACTGGTTAGAATTCAGTATTAGAATTTCCATTTTAGCTGTGAAATGCAGAGGCTTTGACCTGGTTTCTGGTTCAAATCTCTGCACTGAGCCTATCCACATCAAACTAAAACTGGTACAAAGTTCATCGTCTCCTCTGTCAGTGTGTTTGCTGGTTGTTTTAGTGCTACACAATCCTTTCAAACTAAAATGAGCCACTCCTCGACAAAGTGGACCCTGCTCCTGTTCTTCCATAGAGTAGAAAACAGGGAGTTCAGGTCTCCAGGTTCTCCGTGATCTTTCCTGGAAGCAGGGGAGGTGACGGCATTCCTTGGAGCAAATGATTTCTGTTCAAGTGGAATTATCCTCCCCAAACGGCAGCTCTACAGAAGGTGAGTCAGATACAGGAAAACCAGGGAAAACCAGGGCTGTGTGTTATCCCCCTGACCACCTGGAAGCTCCTGAACGTAATCACTAAAATGTAAAATTTCAATCTTGACTTAGAAGAACCCGTCAAGGCTCTGGGTGTGGAAAAAGTCCTCGTAAAGTTTAACCCCAAAGCTGTTCTGTGACAAATGTTCAGAAACTGGTATTCTCAAGATACAACGTTTTGTATAAGCAGCTCAAAATAAGTCCACTGTGTCTAATTATAATGGATTTTATTGTCCCAAACTCAGGAAGTGCACGTTTAGCATGTTAGTTATTGTCGGCATTACCTCAACAGCAAACTCTGGCCTCTGAAAACCTCTTATAAACTCATCATGGTGAGTAATTATGATGCTCTGAATGCACTGAGGAACAACTTTGGACCGAACTGTTTAAAATGAATAGTATTTTTTATTTTTTTTTACATTTTAAAACAGTAAAAATCAGATAAATGCTGTAAAAAAAAAAAATGTGTCGCTTTCCCCATTTAAAAGATGTAATGTTGTGATTTGAATTGCTTAATCGCTATGGCAACAGACGGGGTTGGAGAGCACAGGTGAGGCCAGGTGAGGGGGGAGGGGGGACAGGTTTCACATCTGCCCTCTACAGGTGAAAAAAAAAAATCAAATAAAGTTTCAGATGGAAGCTTTAAAAAAGGTTTCCCTCCACATGCTGGTATGGCACCATACCAGCATGTGGAGGGAGACCTTTTTTGGCTCCGTTTGGCGCTCTGGCTGTGACGCTGCAATCCTGCGGTCATAGTGAAAGTGGTGAGTCAGGCTCTGATCTGTGTCCAGACGGGAGGGTCAGGGAAGGAAGCGGTCAGTGCGGTCGAAAGCCCAAACAAACAGCAGTGGAGATAAACCTGAGTCACTTTAAAGACGAGGCCTGTCTCTGACCCAAACAGTGTTTTCCACATTCCACTGAAAATATTATTTGTGGAAGAAACGCACCAGGCCTGCTCCATGATGATGTCACGGGCTCCATGATGATGTCACCAGCTCCGTGATGATGTCACGGGCTCCGTGATGATGTCACGGGCTCCATGATGATGTCACGGGCTCCATGATGACGTCACCGGCTCCATGATGATGTCACGGGCTCCATGATGATGTCACCGGCTCCATGATGATGTCACGGGCTCCATGATGATGTCACGCGCTCCGTGATGATGTCACGGGCTCCATGATGATGTCACGGGCTCCATGATGATGTCACCAGCCTCACTCACGCTAAAAGCAGCTGCTGTGTGGTGTGCTGCTCACGGCTTTAGAAAATACTCTGTGAAATCTGAAACTGCACAAAAAGGAATGTTTCTCCAGTGGTAGAACGTGACAGAGAAAAAACTAGTAAAGTACTTACTATCTGTACTTTACTTAAGTACATTTTACACTGTGTACTTTTTACTTTTACTTCAGTACATTTGAGAGCAGTATCTGTACTGTCTACTAAGCCAGGACTAAACCAGGACTAAACCAGGACTGAACCAGGACTGAACCAGGGCTAAACCAGGACTAAACCAGGACTGAACCAGGACTGAACCAGGACTAAACCAGGACTAAACCAGGACTGAACCAGGACTGAACCAGGACTGAACCAGGGCTGAACCAGGACTAAACCAGGACTGAACCAGGACTGAACCAGGGCTAAACCAGGACTAAACCAGGACTAAACCAGGACTGAACCAGGACTGAACCAGGGCTAAACCAGGACTGAACCAGGACTGAACCAGGACTGAACCAGGACTGAACCAGGACTGAACCAGGACTAAACCAGGACTGAACCAGGACTGAACCAGGGCTAAACCAGGACTAAACCAGGACTAAACCAGGACTGAACCAGGACTGAACCAGGGCTAAACCAGGACTAAACCAGGACTGAACCAGGACTGAACCAGGGCTAAACCAGGACTAAACCAGGACTAAACCAGGACTGAACCAGGACTGAACCAGGGCTAAACCAGGACTAAACCAGGACTGAACCAGGACTGAACCAGGACTGAACCAGGGCTAAACCAGGACTAAACCAGGACTAAACCAGGACTGAACCAGGACTAAATCAGGACTAAACCAGGACAGAACCAGGTCTAACCCAGGACTAAACCAGGACTAAACCAGGACTGAACCAGGACTAAACCAGGACTGAACCAGGACTAAACCAGGGCTAAACCAGGACTAAACCAGGACTAAACCAGGACTGAACCAGGACTGAACCAGGACTGAACCAGGGCTAAACCAGGACTAAACCAGGACTAAACCAGGACTAAACCAGGACTAAACCAGGACTGAACCAGGACTAAACCAGGGCTAAACCAGGACTAAACCAGGACTAAACCAGGACTGAACCAGGACTAAATCAGGACTAAACCAGGACAGAACCAGGTCTAACCCAGGACTGAACCAGGACTAAACCAGGACTGAACCAGGACTGAACCAGGGCTAAACCAGGACTAAACCAGGACTAAACCAGGACTGAACCAGGACTAAATCAGGACTAAACCAGGACAGAACCAGGTCTAACCCAGGACTAAACCAGGACTAAACCAGGACTGAACCAGGACTAAACCAGGACTGAACCAGGACTAAACCAGGGCTAAACCAGGACTAAACCAGGACTAAACCAGGACTGAACCAGGACTGAACCAGGGCTAAACCAGGACTAAACCAGGACTAAACCAGGACTAAACCAGGACTGAACCAGGACTAAATCAGGACTAAACCAGGACAGAACCAGGTCTAACCCAGGACTAAACCAGGACTAAACCAGGACTAAACCAGGACTAAACCAGGACTGAACCAAGACTAAACCAGGACTAAACCAGGACTAAACCAGGACTGAACCAGGGCTAAACCAGGTCTAACCCAGGACTAAACCAGGACTAAACTAGGTCTAAACCAGGACTAAACCTGGACTAAACCAGTGTTTGAATTTTGTGCAGATAAAACCTAGAACCTTCTTCCTGAAGATGTGAGACAGGCCTCTACTTTGACTGTTTAACTCCAGATTCTGTTTTGTTTAGTTGCTGTGACTGAAAGGGTTTTATTTCACCTCTTCTTTTTTAATGTTGCTTTTATGATGTTTATTTATTTGTTTGTTTGTTTTTTTGTGATTTTGTTGTGGCCTTTTCGAGCAGAAGTCTTGTTGAGTCTGGTGTTCACCTGTCTGTGCTCGTCCTTGATGCCAAACGCGCCGATATTCCTGATTCCCTCGTTGAGGAAAATCAAATTAACCAGATCTAATCTCAGCTCTGCGTCGTCTGGTTTGACCTTTGACCTTGTTGGCGTGCGTCTCTTTTAAATCAGATCTCACCTCCATCTCTCCCTGTGAGGAGGTGGAGCCGGCACTGAGCTCGCCTGGAGTCTGACATGTTTGATGGATCGATGCAGAACAGGAGGAAGATGAGGAAAGAAGTAGGAGGAGAGGAGGAGACGAGGAGGAGGATGAGGAGAGGAGAATGAGGAGAGGAGGAGGACAAGGGCAGAAGGAGGACGAGGAGAGCAAGAGATGAGGAGGAGGATGAGGAGAGAAGAAGACAAGGAGTAAAGGAGACGAGTAGGAGGACAAGAAGAGGAAGAGACGAGGAGGAGGACGTGGAGAAAAGAAGGACAAGGAGGAGGACGAGGAGAGAAGGAGACGAGGAGAAGGATGAGCTGTGAAGGAGACGAGGAGAGGAGGAGGAAGAGGAGTGAAGGAGACAAGGGGGAGGGTGAGGAGAGAAGGAGACAAGGAGAAGGACGAGGTGTGAAGGAGACAAGGAGAGGAGGAGGACGAGGAGTGAAGGAGACAAGGAGGAGGACGAGGAGGGAAGGAGACAAGGAGGAGGATGAGAAAGAGACAAGGAGGAGGATAAGGAGAGAAGGAGGACAAGTAGAGGAGGAGGACAAGGAGAGGAGGAGGCGCTCACAGAGGAGCACCACAGCGTGAAGAACAGAGGGGGACTGGACAGAGGGGGACAGAGGGGGACTGAACAGAGGGGACTGGACAGAGGGGGACTGGACAGAAGGGGGACAGAGGGGGACTGGACAGAGGGGACTGGACAGAAGGGGGACAGAAGGGGACTGGACAGAGGTGGAGTGGACAGAGGTGGAGTGGGATCAGCTCACACTCACAGGTTTATTTGACCTCTGCACATTATATTATAAAATGGCCCATTTCTCAGTTTTTAGTTGTAAATTTGAATTGATCAGATTCATTGAACCATTACATAAACATGAGGAGAACATGCAAACTTTGAATTCTAACCAGGGCTCAAACCTGAAACCTTCCAGCCCTGTGGTAAGTCTTAACTACTTCACCACAGTCTGTCAACCACATCACACAAGCATTTAACACATAGACACAGACCGGGACTAAACCAGGACTAGACCAGGACTAGACCAGGACTAGACCAGGACTAGACCGGGACTAGACCGGGACTAAACCAGGACTAGACCAGGACTAGACCAGGACTAGACCAGGACTAGACCAGGACTAAACCTGGACCCAGACTGGGACTAGACCAGGACTAGACTGGGACTAAACCAGGACTAGACCAGGACTAGACCAGGACTAGACTGGGACTAGACCAGGACTAGACTGGGACTAAACCAGGACTAGACCAGGACTAGACTGGGACTAAACCAGGACTAAACCAGGACTAGACTGGGACTAAACCAGGACTAGACCAGGACTAGACCAGGACTAAACCAAGTCTACATCTAAACCCGGACCTAGATCAGGACTAGACCAGGACTAAACCTGGACCCAGACTGGGACTATACCAGGACTAAACCAGGACTAAACCAGGACTAAACCAGGACTAAACCAAGTCTATATCTAAACTAGGTTCAAACCAGGACTAGACCAGGACTAATGTTTAAAGATTCTGTGGAATTGAGTCATGGATTATTTAAGAGATGTGAAACACAGAGACGTGAGCTAAGCCACATAGACCCAAGACCCAAGAGTCCTGAGTCAGAGCACCTGGTCTAGAGCTGGTTTGGATCTGGTCTGAACCAGACTTGGTTTGGATCTGGTCTGGACTGTATGTCCAGTCACAGACTCTGGTCAACAATGAGGAGATAAATATCACAAAAGTATTGCAGAAACAAGAACTGACTTTAAACAGAATTCAACCTGAAACAAAAAAACGGGTCCTGTGTTTTGAATTTTGTGACTTTATGACTTTATTATTGTTGTGAGTCTAACGTCACTTTTACACTTAAACTAAACTGTAAACAGAAAAATATAAAATGAATGAAAAAGTCTAAGTGAGCTCGGCCTTGTCAGCTTGAGTCATGTGACCTTCATAGGCTTGAGTCATGTGACCTTCACAGGCTTGAGTCATGTGACCTTCATAGGCTTGAGTCATGTGACCTTCATAGGCTTGAGCCGACTCTTCTTTCAAATTTTTGTGCATTTTTACATCAACGATGAACCAACACAAGAATCAGAACCGAAGCAGATGATACGACAAAAGACAGAATTAAAACAGTTTCATGGAGGTAAACACACTCCTTTGACTTCTATCGTTTAACTAAATACAGAAAGAGCGAGCCTTGTGAATGGCTCTTTCAAATGAGCCGAGCCAAAAGATTCAGATCCCATGAAAGAGCCAAAAGAGCCGTCATTAGTAGGTTTCGACAGGATTCACACTGAATAAGGACAAAAATATGAAGCAGAAAACACATAGAAAAACACATTATAAACTCATAGAAAAACACAATAAAAATATAGAAATATACTTTATAAAACCACAGAAGTACACATCATAAAACCATATAAAACCACATTATAATCAGTGGAGGCCCTGAGTCCAAACATTCGTCTGGGTCTGGTCATTTCAAACACAAAACCTCTATTTTCACATTTCACAGCTCACATTTATCCTTCAAAACACACAGCTTCAGTTCTCACGATGTTTGACTGCTGCTGACACATTTAAACAAATAAGCAGTGAAGCCAGCCCCATAGAAAAGAATACAAGAATCTGTTTATGTCAGAGATTATGTAGTAATAAATATGATAAATATAACAAATGATCCTCGCTGCATCGTTTCATCGTTCCATTGCTCCATCACTCCATTGCTCCAACGTTACATCGCTCCATCGCTCCATTGCTCCATCGTTACATCGCTCCATCACTCCATCGCTCCATCGTTACATTGCTCCATCGCTCCATCGCTTCATCGTTACATCAGTCCATCGTTACATTGCTCCATCGTTCCATTGCTCCATCATTCCATTGGTCCATCACTCCATCACTCCATCACTCCATCGCGCCATCGTTCCATCGTCTCATCATTCCATCGTTTCATCGTTCCATTGTTTCATCGTTCCATCTTTTCATTGTTCCATCGCTCCATCGTTTAAACACTCCATCGGTCCATCAATCCATCATTCCATCGTTTCATCGCTCCATTGTTCAATAGCTCTATCGTTCAATCATTCCATCATTTCATTGTTCCATCATTCCATCTTTTCTTTGTTCCATAGTTCCATCGCTCAATCGTTTAATCACTCCATCGGTCCTTCAATCCATCAATCCATCATTCCATTGTTTCATCGCTCCATCGTTCTATCGCTCTATCGCTCGATCATTCCATCGTCCCATCGTTCCATCGTTTCATCGTTCCATCATTCCATCACTCCATTGTTTAATCACTCATCGGTCCACCGGCCTATCGTTCCATCATTCTATTGTTTCATTGCTCCATTGTTCCATCGCTCCATCGTTCCATCTTTCCACCGGTCGAGGAGACAGAAGGAGAAGAGACAGAGGGAGAGGAGAACAGAGGGAGAGGAGAACGGAGGGAGAGGAGACAGAGGGAGAGGAGAACAGAGGGAGAGGAGACAAAGGGAGAGGAGACAGAGGGAGAGGAGACAGAGGGAGAGGAGAACGGAGGGAGAGGAGACAGAGGGAGAGGAGAACGGAGGGAGAGGAGAATGGAGGGAGAGGAGAACGGAGGGAGAGGAGACAGAGGGAGAGGAGAACAGAGGGAGAGGAGAACGGAGGGAGAGGAGACAGAGGGAGAGGAGAACAGAGGGAGAGGAGACAAAGGGAGAGGAGACAGAGGGAGAGGAGACAGAGGGAGAGGAGAACGGAGGGAGAGGAGACAGAGGGAGAGGAGAACGGAGGGAGAGGAGAATGGAGGGAGAGGAGAACGGAGGGAGAGGAGACAGAGGGAGAGGAGAACGGAGGGAGAGGAGAACGGAGGGAGAGGAGAACGGAGGGAGAGGAGAACGGAGGGAGAGGAGACAGAGGGAGAGGAGAACGGAGGGAGAGGAGACAGAGGGAGAGGAGACAGAGGGAGAGGAGAACGGAGGGAGAGGAGACAGAGGGAGAGGAGAACGGAGGGAGAGGAGAACGGAGGGAGAGGAGACAGAGGGAGAGGAGAACGGAGGGAGAGGAGAACGGAGGGAGAGGAGAACGGAGGGAGAGGAGAACGGAGGGAGAGGAGACAGAGGGAGAGGAGAACGGAGGGAGAGGAGAACGGAGGGAGAGGAGAACGGAGGGAGAGGAGAACGGAGGGAGAGGAGAACGTAGGGAGAGGAGACAGAGGGAGAGGAGACAGAGGGAGAGGAGACAGAGGGAGAGGAGACAGAGGGAGAGGAGACAGAGGGAGAGGAGAACGGAGGGACCATAGACTGAATAGGTTTAGTAGGGAGCACAATAGTGAAATAAAACCCCCAGGATCATGTAGAGCGGGTTCATGGGGACATGGCTTTTACACAGAAAGTGAGTTGGAGTCAGAGCGGCTCCATGTCCAGATCCACGTCACACTCACTTTGTCCACTTCTTTATACAGTCTGTGGTTTGACCCATTCTTCAGTGACACTGGGTCAAAACTGTGAGGAGCAGCAGGGGACACATCATTTGTCTTGTTCTGAGTTCTCCACAGCACGAGGACTTGACCTATAATCTGAGCCTGTATACAAATAAAACTCCAGTTGCATTGTAAAAACACACAGGCAGAATGAACTGTGACAGCACAAAGACGGGACTTTTTCAGATTATACAGATCAAAAGTGGAGCCGCCAAAAACGATCACCCAGAAACCATTTAGGCCTCACATTTATGAGAGAAAAATGGTTTGAGGGTCTGGAACAAACTGAGAAAAACATAGACAACAAGTCCATGATCCACATGACAGAACTCTGTGTACTGACCTGTGATTACACAAGACACATGCGGCCATTTTGAAATCTGAGATTTAATTCAACCAGAAAAACGTGCTAACCTAAAGGAGGGGTCACCTAGAGGCCCGGAGACTCCGAAAACCAAGGAACAACACTCTAACACGGCAGAAAGCCCCAAAAGGTTAATTTAGCCTCATTTATCTGATGAAGTTTGTGGTTTATCACTTCTAGACATTTTTGTTGTGTTCTTGTGCAAGTCCACTTTTGTCCACTTTTGGTCACTTTTGGTCACTTTACACTTTATACACAACAATGAAGATGGTGTCTGAGGTGTTGATTTTGGTCGGTGGGTGGGTGGGTCTCCTCCGTGCCGTGTCTCCTGTACAGTACAGAATGTGTTCAGTCAAATTTACATAAATGTTGAATTAACACTACAGCAGAGCAGCATCAGCACGAAGAGGCACGATCAGAGGAACTGTTAATGTTTGTCTAAGAAAAGTGTATAAAGTTTGTGGTGAGGAGATTTAAAGCCTTAAAACATAATAATTGTAAAAAATAAAGCTGACTACTTCACAGATTTCGCCTATTGCAGGTTATTTTTAGAACGTCACTGTCACTAGCGTTAACGACAGATTTGATTGACAGCTTTGCTAAGCGTCCCCTCCCTGCTAAACGAGCGGTGTGGGCCAAAAGGGACGTTACCTTCAACAGCCTCACTCCTGATTGGCTCTTTGGTTGGTATGATACTCACGGTCAGAATTCCAAATATTTAATTCTGCTCCAAATTGGCTTCTATAACTACTAGTCTTGTTCCATCGCTCCATCATTCCATTGTTCCAAATCGTCCTCTGTAAAGGTACCCTCGATGAGCTTCATCTGGAGCTGAAGCTGTGGTGACACACTCACTCAGTCATGTCTTTAAACAGTCTGTGCTTTATCCTCAGTTGTATGTGTAATACAAACACAGATACACAGATATTTGTACATTTGGACTCATCTCTGACTCTAAGAGTCTCTTTCTGTGTGGTCAGTCGTCATTTAAACCAAAGCTCTGACCTTATGCATTCACCATCATAATTATTCACCACGATGAGTTTATAAGCACTTTTCTCAGCTGTCAGAGACCAGGGTGAGTTTACTGTGACTGTAAAGTTAGGAACATTTAGTATGCAGTGCAACTCCTGATTATGGGCTTTAGAATGGACACAGACAGAGTGCAGCAGACGTATTTGGACCTGAGGAGCTGCTTACACAGTGCAGTAAGAAGGACTCTGCTTAAGTACACTGAATATGAAATGGGTCACGGCCCTTTAAACCAATACAAGCTCACACGTCTGTGTTCACTTTTGATAAGCTCTGTGTGAAGTGTTTGTGGAGCTTTGTGTGTGAGCTGCTTCAATATTTACTTTCCTTCAATTGTTGCTGTTATAAAGAGTGGAGTGGGTCAGTTCAAACACAGCACTTTGTTTGGGTTTTATCAGATAAACCGGGTTAGTGTTGTTCACATTTGCACATTACAGAACATGTGACACGGGCCACGTCTGTGGAGGTGAGATCTCTCTGCAGCCCCTTGACATCAGCACATCGCCCCGGGCCTCTGTCACTCCACTGGGTTCAGTTTTTTCAGTTTCTTTTAGTTCTTTTCATTTTAGATCTCTGGTCCTACCCTCACCTATGGTCTGGGTTTAGTCCTGGTTTGTTTCTGGTTTAGTCCTGATTTAAACCTGGTTTAGTTCTGGTTTAGACCTGGTTTAGATCTCTGTTCTTACCCTCACCTGTGGTCATGAGCTTTGAGTAGATGGTGGTTACAATCAGTTAAATGAGTTTCCTCCGCAGGGTGGCTGGGCTTAGAGATAGGGGGAGGAGCTCAGTCACATGGGGGGAGCTCGGAGTAGAGCCGCTGCTCCCACAAGTGGAGAGGAGCAGCTGAGCTGCCCCCTGAACTCCTCCCTGGGGAACTGTTCATGTCCCACCAGGAGGAAGCCCTGGGACTATGTCTCTCGGCTGTCCTGGGAACGCCTTGAGGTCCCACCGTAAGAGTCAGAGGAAGTGTCTAGAGTGAGGAAAGTCTGGGAACCCCAGATAAGATGAAGAAATGGATGAATGTTTTTAAATCTCTTGTTACGCCTTATTTGACTGAACGACTTAAGGTCCATCAGCCTCTGCTCTAGTCCCCAGAGTCCAACTCAGCCAAACTGAGTCCCAAAACTGACTTTGTAAAGTGTCTGAAGAGGTGAGTCTGAGCCTGGATTTAAACCAAAGTTATTTTTATTTCACTGTTGAATATTTGTGTTTTTATCTTGTGTTGGTTGGAAACACTTTGGTCACCTTGAGTGTAGTAAAATGCTCATAACAAGAATAAATGTTTTTCAGAATAGTGATTTAAACACTGTCATTAAGTAAATGCAGTTTAATGCTTTACTGTGGAACATGTCTTGTCTTTTATTGGACCACTACTTTGTACTTTCATTAAATATCAGGTCATGTCATACGACTAAACTGTGTTTAGCAATAGTATATTGCATACTAAACACAGTTCACTGCTATAATACTCCCTACACCCCTCCACCCCTAAAATAATGACAGCACTTTTCTTGGGCAACCTTTGCGACAACCCCACCCACATTTATGTTGTGTTTCCCAAATAAAGATGTTGTGTGACACGTGTGACCTCTGTGACGTGTGTGACCTCTGTGACGTGTGTGACCTTTGTGACGTGTGTGACCTGTGTGACCTCTGTGACGTGCCTGACCTTTGTGATGTGTGTGACCTGCGTGACCTTTGTGACATGTGTGACGCATGTGACCTGTGTGACCTCTGTGACCTGTGTGACCTTTGTAACGTGTGTGACCTGCGTGACCTTTGTGACATGTGTGACACATGTGACCTGTGTGACCTTTGTGACGTATGTGACCTGTGTGACGTGTGTGACCTTTGTGACATGTGTGACGCATGTGACCTGCGTGACCTTTGTGACATGTGTGACGCATGTGACCTGTGTGACCTTTGTGACGTGTGTGACCTGTGTGACCTTTGTGACGTGTGTGACCTGTGTGACGTGTGTGACCTTTGTGACGTGTGTGACGTGTGTGACCTTTGTGACGTGTGTGACCTGTGTGACGTGTGTGACCTTTGTGACGTGTGTGATCTGTGTGGTCTGTGACCTGTGACCTGTGTGAGTCACATATATGTGTGTGCTCATGTGTCAGAGATGACCTGAGGATGTGACACTGATCTTATCTGGACGTTTACATGGAAGCCGCCATTTTCACTGGGGTTGTACTATTTTGAATGGGGCTGATCTTGACAGTAAATAGTTCTATCAAGAGCCATTTTAAAGCTTCAGAGAATCGTTCTGTCAGGACTCAGAGCCGTTTTAAAGCCTAAGAGACAAGTTAACCTACTTTTTTCATCATCAGATTTTAGCAGCAAAACCTTTCTCAAATTGTCCATTGAAATGAGTCTGATTCTCAGTTCAGTCATCACAGAGAGCCGTTTGGATTATTCTGAAGCTAAAGGGGGCAGGGCCCAGTCAGGTCAATAATTAAACAGACTAATCTCTGCCTTTGATTTACACAGCACCTCACAGCACATACTCAAGGCACATAAAGAGTATAATGGTGCATTATGGAACTTTTGGAATGCAGGGTCTGCGGGCTGTCTCCATGGAGACATTGGTGCTTTGGAATGTCCCACAGTGTAGCACAGGTTTCTCATTCTGTATTTTGTAAACAAAAGAAAACACATACTAACCCAGAGGGTGGAAGTGACCCACAACTGAAGCTCTGATCTGTTGAGGTCAAAATAAGTCTGCTGTGTAATGTCTGCATCGGAAAATAACCCGGCAGTGCACTATTAGCATGCTAGTTGTTGTGATAGCAAAAGTCTAAATAATTAGGATGCATGAGGTAAGTGAGGAATAACTTCAGACCAATGCAAACCACTTAAAATTAGCTACTTGTCTTAATGACTGACAGGGGGACTAAAGTCTCAGACTCAGGTGGAACATTTGAACAAAGTTTATTTACAGTCACAATAATATGACTGAAGGTGGACAGAGCAGACAGGTGAAAGCGGGGTTGTGTGCAGTCGTCTTCGAGCGGAGTGGGGTCAGAGATGAGGAAGTCTGTACCGGTCGAGGTGAGCTGGGTGACCATCCACCACCCGGGCAGGAGGAGGGGGTTCGACCACAGGGCATAGGTCACTTGAACGAACGGGTTAGAGCTGTGACACATGGAGCGTAGGCTGGATGTGGAGGGAAGGAGGTAGTTGAAGGCGTACTGCAGGTGGATGGATAAATTGGGTGATTTTGAAGAGACAAGAAACAAGGAGAGAGTTTCCGGGAGTCTCTTTTGAGAGGGATATTTTTTGATGAAAGCCAAACTGACTGACCTGGCTGATATTGCATTATTAGCATTAGAGTTAGCATTACAGTGATCATAATGTGATCCTTAGACTCTTTCCATGTAACGCCTGTCTAAACTGCATTAATAATATGACAAAGGCACGCTACATGACTGTTTTTATAAATGGACAAAAAACTAACAAAAAAGACAAAAAAAAAAAAAAATTGGAAGTGATCATGGACACACTTCCGGCTCCATTGGCTCCAATTCAATTTCTGTGTAAAAACTGTGTCCCCTCTCTCTGTCTCTGCTGCTGTCAGACTCATTTTGGTCTTAAATGTTCGTATTAACCCGCTCTACATGATCCTGGGGTTTTTATTTCACTATTTTGTCTGTAAATCACGATTTGAACATTAATAACAGACAAATCAGGTGCCTTCTTTCCCCGAGGTCACTCCCGCTAACGTTAGTAACAAGTTTGATTGACAGAGTTGCTAAGTGCCCGCTCCCTGCTAAACCTGCGATGCGGGCGTTACCTTCAACAGCCTCACTCTGGATTGGCTCTTTGGTTGCTATGATATTAACGGGCGGAATTCCAAATATGGATCTCGGCTCCATATTAGCCGCTAGAACTGCTAGCCTCGATGAGCTGCATTTGGAGCTGAAGCTGTGGTGATGTCACTTTCCTTTTGCTCACGTCTTAAACAGTCTGTGGTTTATCCTCAGTCGTGGGTGTAACACAAACAGAGATAAGCAGATATCTGTATATTTGTACATGTGTACGTTTGGACTCATCTCTGTTTGTCTGTCTCTGCTGTGGTCAGTGCGTCGTCCAGATCTCTGTGATATGGGGTCATTTTTTCAGCAGTGATCATCTGGACACTGTTTTTGAACTTCAGACATTTCAGCTCCGTCCAGAAGCCATTTTCAAATCGATCCGTGCCGATGAATGATGTTTCAGCTTCTGGACAGAGCCGGTTTGAGTTCAGAGATGACCACACTGCTCTCTACTGCTCCTCTACTGGACGAATGAGGGACGACACCATCTCCGTCCAGTTGTTTTGTTAAAGTTTATTTTGAACCTTCTCTACAAAACAACTGAAAGCACGAGTTGCGTTTTGGATTCACCTTTTTTTTTATAATCCCTAAAACATCTAAAATTTTGTTTTACTCTGGCACTGTTACGCTTTCATTCGGTTTACTAAGAGTACTGTTACTTCACTAAAATCAAAAGAGTAAATTGAGGTGTTTGATCATTTGATTTAGGCTCAAACTGCACAAAATCAGAGTATAAATATAAACTCAGCTCTGCCCAGAACAAACGTTTTTAATCCATGTTGGGTCTTTAGGTTATATTTTAAATTTCCTTTTTCCCCACAACTGACTCTGTGACCTTTAATCCAGGTTCTAACACTGTTCCCTCCTCAAAAACAGACCTGGAGTTGTGTTTTGTTTCGTTCACACATGTTTGAGTAACACTTTTTTATTGGTCTGTCTACATCTCCAAGCTCAAAATGCTCTGTTCCACCTTGTGACATCATGAAGTGGTAGTTTTTACCTTTAGTTCAGTAGAGATTGGTAATGCCAGGATTCCTGAAATGATCCAAATGATTCTAGTGAAGGTGTGTGGAGTTTAAAAACGCCGTGGTACTGCAGTACTCTGTGGTGAGTCATGTGATCTGCGGCACTTCCTGTGTGTAAAGGGGGATCCTGGAGCATGTGATCTCCGGAGCGTTTGCGTCACTTCGCTCTGATTCGGACTCGCCGCACGTAAGCCTTTGTTATGACAGTGAAAGGGAGGGAGACTCCACGAGGTTACGCAACGTCCCACGCTGCCGTTCAGCTCAGAGAGGGAGAGAGCTGAGTCACGCTAACCTGAAGCATGACTCAATCTGCATCTTAATACGAGACTTACATGCAATGGAAGATGTACGTGTGCAACATGGGGATTCCAGGAAGTGGCCGGTACCATGCGGCGCTGCTCTTCATCACGTTGTGGCTGAAGATGACGAGGAATGGGAACATTTGAGGCTTTTTTAATGTCGGATAATGACAGTGTAAACACGGCTGTGGTGTAAAGAAACAAGGATTCAAAAGTAAACAACATTCATCCCTGGACCACATCTCACGGGTTTACGAAGACTGATCGCAGACGCAGCTGGAACACATCCAGACCTCCCTCACCCCAGACACTTCCTTCAGTTTATTTTTGTAGAGCCCAAAATCATGACAGCAGTCGATTCACAAACGTGTGAATTTAACCAGTAGAAAGCTAGAAAATCAGCGCTCGGTCAAAAAAAGGGCCTCCTCCCAGTGGGACCAAAGAACAGAAAGTCCCATTTTCCCCTATGTTTTTTCATACAAATATACTGTATAAGCAACACTCAAGGTCAAACTAAGCCAGCTATGTACTATCCGCATCATAAACAAAAACATTGTTATTGTCTGTGAATTAGGAATTGTGCTGTTTGCATGCTAGTTGTTGTTACCATTACTGTGATGTTAAAACTTCACTCTGGTCGATGAAAGTTTTGAAAAGTGCTTACAAACTCACCGTGGTGAATAACTAGATGCTCAGAGTACATAAAGTAGGTGAGGAATAACGCTGGAGCAAACCGTTTAAAATGAAATAATTCTGTTTTTCACATTTTTAAAACAGTAAAAATCAGGTCCAGTGCCTTTAAAGGAAGCAGTTTTAGTGAACAAAGTTTGAACGAGTCTGGCAGTGATTTATGGGCTTCAGAACTGATCAGATCCTACAATTCTGGGAAATTCAAATTCCACATTTTCCTGGATTCAGAGGCAAAAATCTTTTGGGCGACAGTGGCTCAGTTGGTAGAGTGTTTGTCCTCTATGGTGTAAAAGTGTTGTATAAACATGTGACTGTTTATCGTTATGCCAATGATGGAAAATTCAACTGAGTTTTCCATATCACGTGTTTTTTAAAATGATCCATGAGGGAGTGTGGTGGGAGCCACAGCTCTGGCTCTGGCTCTGGCTCAGCTCCATGTTGGGGCAGAGGGCTGGTCACAGCTGATGGGATCCAGCTGCTCCATCTTCAGACGACCTCTTTTCTTCTTGAGAGCTACTTTGAAATATGGGTCAAAGTTCAGCTGCACTGTCCATATGGAGCTTGTGTAACTGGACTGGGTTTGAGAGCAAGATGTTTAAAGGGAGCGGCAGGGCTGGGTCTGGGTGCACTCTGGTTTAAAGGGAGCAATGAGATTGATGTTAACCAATAAGCCTCTAAATCGTCTTATAATGTCCCATTAAAGGCCCACCCTGGTTGGAGAATATGCGGTTTGAATTTTCCAGGATTGTAGTGTCACAGGTAGAAGTCCTGATGAGTCCATCTGTTAGACTCGTTCAGAGCATTTCTGCTCTACCTCATTGTTACTGTTTTAAACAGTTTGCAGTGTTCAAAAGTTATTTCTCACTTACGTTTTGCATTCAGACGGACAGCTTCATCAGTATTATGGAACTGATTCCTGATCCAGGTTTCAGTATTGGTGCATCGGTCTTGATCCTGGTCTAACCAAAGAAAGGCGCCCATACATTTCTCAGGAAAGCAATAATTTTGTGCCCTTTATAAATACAATGCCTAACAAAAAACAAAAAAACAAAAAACAAAGTTGCCACCTGGATTTAACTAAGCACATAGGTTGGGGCTGCTGCAGTTGGTCCGGTCTAGGTTCAGCAGAATGAGGTCAGCTGACACCTGAATATACTGAATGACCAGGTTATTCCATCAATGGATTTTTTCTTCCTTGATGGAACGGGCAGATTCCAAGATGACAATGCCAGGATTCATCGGGCTCAAATTGTGACAGAGTGGTTCAGGAGCATGAGACATCATTTTCACACATGGATTGTCCATCACAGAGTCCAGACCTTAACCCCATTGAGAATCTTTGGGATGTGCCGGAGAAGCTTTGTGCAGCGTCAGACTCGACCATCATCAATGCAACATCTTGGTGAAAAATTAATACAACACTGGATGGAAATGAATCTTGTCACAATGCAGAAGCAAAATCGAAACAATGCCACAGTAAATGTGTGCCGTAATCAAAGCTACAGGCTACAGGCGAAACAACCAAATGTTAGAGTGTGTGAACTTTTTTTTTAGTGGCGACTTTTTTTTTGGCCAGGTAGTGTATGTAGATCATCAATTTACATTTTGTTCATTTGAAACCACGACATTGATTTAAAAACACCCCAAACCTGCAGGCCAAACCCTCAAGCTCAGGTTGTCCAGCTCAGTTCGTCCAGCTCAGGTCGTCCTGACCAGGTCCAGCTGTATGGTTTGCGGTGGATCTCTACAGCTGCTCTGAGCTTAAACAGCCGGCAACCTGAAGCTGGTTTGTTTTGTAGTGAAGGTGCTTTAAATCTCTGAGGTGGATCAGACAGTTCCCATAAACCTGAAGGTCTGCGGTTTGCTGCTCCAACCAAGACATGCTGTTGTTATGCCCTTGGGCAAGACACTTCACCCACCTTGCTTATGTATGAACACGGGCAGTTGCTACGATACAAATATGGACCTGGGCTCTTCGATGAGTTTCATTTGAGCTGAAAGCTGTGACATCACACTGACTCTGTCCACTTCACTGTCTGTGGCTGCAGACTGCGCAGGTCATGATGCAGGTCCTGGTTTGATGAAGCCATCAGCACAACATCTGCATCATCGTGAGTCAGTATTACTTTCCAAACCCGTAATTTGTTCCATCTGTGGATATAGTGACCAGCGCTTTCACACAGGCCACAGCGCAACAGCCAAACTCACAGTAAGACTATGGGAATTTAACCAAGCACCTTCTGGCTGGAGCGAGAATAGAGTGAGGAGGATAACATGGAATGTGCTCATGAGACTGAGTTTACATTCGGTTTGGACAGAGACAGGGTTAAGCTCTGGGGAGGTGTTCAGAAGCTGGTCCTGGTCCTGGTCCAGTCCTGGTCTTGGGTCAGTGCTGGTTTGGTCGGGGCTGGTCGTGGTCCTGGCCTAGTCCTGGTCTTAGTGGTCCAGGACTAGGCCAGGGGGGTCTAGTCCAGGTCCGGGCCTGGTCCTGGTCCAGTCCAGGTCCAGTCCTGGTTTTGGGACACAAGATGATCTGGTCCTGGCCCAGTCCTGGACACAGGGTGGTCCAGCGCTGGTCTTGGAACACAGGGTGGTCTGGTCATGGTCCGGTCCTGGTCCAGTCCTGGTCTTGCGACACAGGGTGGTCCAGTGCTGGTCTGGTCCTGGTCCAGTCCTAGTCCAGTCCTCAACAAAGGATGGTCCAGTTCTGGTCCGGTCCAGGTCTAGTCCTGGTATTGGAACACAGGGTGGTCCGGTCCTGGTCCAGTCCTGGTCCTGGACACAGGGTGGTCTTGTTCTGGTCCGGTCCTGCTCTGGTCCTGGACACAAGGCAGTCCGGTCCTGGTCCTGGTCCAGTCCAGGTCCTGGTGTTGGGACACAGGGTGGTCCTGTCCTGGTCCAGTCCCTCTCCGCTCCACACGCTCCTTGTGTTTCTATGTCCAGAGCCTGAAAACAGCATGAGGTCACATGTTACGAGTGTCCTCATAAACCCAGAGCAGAGACGTGTGACTGACCCCAGCCCTGATGAAGTCATTGACCCCTGACCTCTGACCTCACGTCCGGCTCAGATTGAGACCTCAGCGGGACCAGTTTTACAAGACTTTTACACGTCATTTTCCCTTGTTTACTTTCTCCACACGAAAACATCAGAACTCTGACGCTTCACGTGAAACAGAAACAGATCCACCATGTGACTGCTTTAAGTACAGTACATGAACCGTCTCCATGGATACAGTCCCATGGCTCTCCTCCAGACCAAATAAGAGTCAGGTTTGTGGAGATGCAAGCAGGTTTTTCTGTCTTTTTCAGTGCAATAAAAATAAGGCTTTCAGCTCAGTTATGTGATGGGTCCTCCACCTGCTTGTCTATGTGGGAATGTGGTTCCCTTGGCTGTAATTTTCCACAGTATGACATTAAACTCATCTCCATGGACAGTGATCAAAAGTACGGTCCTAGCGTTTCATTTCCATGCCGTCTCCTGAAAGTTACATAGTGTTGCTTTGGACTCCTGTGTTTCTCAAGCTCTGTTCACGCTCGCTCCTTGTTGAGAGCTGGAGCGGCGGCAGCGGCTCATTGATCACATGACCTTGGTTGACCTCTGACCTGTGGGGTCGCGGCCTGTCGTTTCACACATGGCTGTGTTCAGAGCGGAGGCCACACACAGACACACTCATTACACCTTTTACTCTGGTTTCCTGAAAGTAAACACAGCTCTGCCGCAGAACGACACTCCCAACTTTCCGATGTTTTAAAGGCGTGTAGACTTCTGAAGAGGATTGACAGGCATATTAACCAATCAGAGAACTGCATGGTCTGTTAGCATCAAACAAACATGGGAACTTACAAAGATGAATGAGAAACAACGAAGCCTTAAGCCGAATCAGTGGACGAAACCCCGAACGGTGATTCAGCAGACAAAACCAAATTAGCGGACAAGACCCTAAATGGCGAATCGGGGGTTGAAACAGAATCAGCGTATGAAACCGACTCAACGGACGGAAACTATTCATTTATTAAGATAACATTTGATCCAAATCAAGTGTATTTCTATATCACATTTAAGACAACCTGAGCTGACCAAAGTGCTTCAAGTCAACGCAAAACAAATCTACAGATAACACGATACACAGGAAAAGTAAAACACCTGACACCGTTTAGCCAAAGCTCGGGGTCAGAGCCAGAGTTGATCCCTTCTCTCCAGCTGTTGAACTGTAATAACCCCACGCTAAAGGCCGCGGATCTCGTCTGTTTGTTACTCTAATATGATTTATTCTTTGACAGGGATCGGTCATATTAAACCTGATGACATAACGCTTGTCTCCGCTGAGGCCAGACGTTCCCATCCCCGTCTCCAGAGCTGTAAAAGTGCTGTAAACATCTGGAGAAACATATGTGTGCTCCTCTGCCCACCCACCCTCCAGCCCAACACCTCATCAGACTCTCCTCAGGAAACAGCCCAGTCGCTCTGTAAGATTTGATGTGTCGGATTTTACATCTGTAGCGAGAATCAGGGGGGACAAGACTCTGGGTAATAATGCTTTTCATTTTTATATTTATATTTTGCATATTTAAATGCACTTTACAACTGTGTATATGCACCACAGACTGTGTGAAGAAGTGGACTGAGTGAGTCTGATGTCACCCACAGTGTTCGGCTCCAAATGAAGCTCATCGAGGCTAACAGTTATAGGGGCCAATTTGGAGCAGAGTTCCATATTTGGAATTCCGACCGTATTAGTATCATAGCAACCAAAGAGAAATGGTTTGAGAGGGGAGTTAAAGAAGCTATTTTTGTTAGGAGAGACAATCCTTCCTTGAACATGAATGGGGGCCTTAGACATCATCTATTCCCCATCTATAACTCCATCCTCAAACCCAAAGCAAACAAAGGAAAGAAAGAGAACAATAAAGCTAGCCAGGATGCTAATAGGTGTGAAAAAAGCCATTAAGAGTTGAATGACTATGCTAAGTATGTCTCAGGCACAGTGCACACTTAGTGTAGCTCAATAGACCTGCCCTACAAACATAAACTGTAAACAGTGTTTCAGTGCAGTTAGCTCCTCTCTTCAAACAGATATAAGGCAGTGTCCAGCAGTAATTTGACCAGAACTGAAGAAGCGCCTTGCATGAGCAGCCAAACATCTTCACTCTAACAACTTTTTGTTCAGTTCGCAGTTTTTCTTTTGCTATAGCAACAAGAGCCAATCCAGAGCGAGGCTGTTGAAGGTAAAGGCCCTTTCCGCCCGAACCACTGGTTTAGCGGGGAGCAGATACTTAGCAATGCTGTCAATCAAATGCTAACGCTAGCAGGAGTGACCTCTTGGAATGAAGGCACCATTTAAGACCAAAATGATGAGTCTGACAGCAGCAGTTACAGAGAGAGGGGGCACAGTTCTTCAGTGTTACTCTGGGCTCATACTGCACATGGTGCAGCTCTGGTCCAGTGGCTGTGAGTATTCTGTATAGTATAAAACACAAGAGGAGCTCAGAACACAGTCTGTGCAGTGAGATGGAGCCAGTGGCGACACAGAGCTCCAGATCAAATCTGTTGGATTCTATATTTGCTGGACGCCGGGACTGACAGCAGCTTTTTCCCTTAATAAGTAAATAGTTAGTGTGAACATGTGGTCTCGCTCGTGCAGCTTCAAAGGTGGTGACGCAGCAGCAGAGCCTCTGGTTCTCGTGTGAGTGTCACACCGCAATAAACCGGTCCCACACAGGAGTCACAGCTGGACCAGGTGCAGCCTGCGTCAGGCATAATATGAATTGGAGCCAGAGTTGATGGAGCTGGAGGTGTGCCCATGATCACTTCCTGTTTGGAGCGTGGTGGCTAACAGGTTAGCTACGTCCATTTATATATACAGACTAAAATGTGTATCTGCACAAGTACTCTGGAGGCATATTTCAGTTAAGGTTAAGGTAAAGGTACACTTGATCCTGGTCCTGACCCTGGTCCTAACCCTGGTCCTAACCCTGGTCCTAACCCTGGTCCTAACCCTTTCAGAAACATCAACAGAAATCAAAGAAAAACTGAACATATTCTAATATTCATATTTTAATCATAATTTTAATGATAAATTCTTTAAAGTTGTTTTTGGACATGGCAACAGCATCTCAGATGAACAGGAAAACAGTCTAAAAGTGGGTTACCATAGAATGTTAAGTCACACCCCCTTACATAATGCAGCATTTAAGGAGTCTCTTTTGGTCTTGATCTGAATGAGCGCCATTGGTCTGGTCCAGTCCTGGTCCAGTCCTAGTCCAGTTCTGGTCCAGTTCTGGTTCAGGTCCCTCTACAGGAAAAGGAAACGTGCTACAGGCCATTGAAGGTCTATGGAGCATCCAAAGGCCAATGTGATGTGTGTGTGTGTGTTGGTGGTCGGAGGGGCCACTTGGCAGCCTTGCTTCCCTCAGTCTGCCCCAGGGCAGCTGTGGCTACAGTAGTATCTCACCACCAGTGTGGAGTGAGATATTTCTGGTGGAGGTTTAGCACCTGTTTGTCTGCATGTAGATTTTATAGTTTGGCCTGAAATATTGCATAGTATGGCTTTTAACATATCTGCAAACATGCAAGCATTCATGCCTCTCCATAGATCTAACTGATGGGCTGATGGCGTCACCTCCTCATCTCCATGGAGAATAGTTGCATACTGTACGTTTAATATTACTCTTCCACTTCCAGACACAGTAGCCACAGCTGCCCTGTGGTCAAAAAAAGGCTGCCAATCAACACAAACAAAACCAAACAAAACCAAACAAACCAAACAAAAAACAAACAAAAACAAACAAAAAACAAACCAAATAAACCACACACACACAAAAAAACAAACAAAAAACAAAACAAAAAACAAAACAAGCAAACAAAACCAAACAGAACAAAACCAAACACCTGCATTAAAAACAGGAGCAGGTCTGATTATAAATGTTTATCTTGGAGCTGCACATCACACAAAATGACAACGCGACACTGCCGAATCGACTAGAACAGGTCTATTTTGCAGAACTGGTTTGATTTAACAATGAACAAATGCAGAATAATGCTCTACAGATGTTATAGTTTAATCCTAAATACTTGTTAAACATCTCCGTCTGCCTGAGGCTCTCACAGTCTCATGTCTAATCTTCATCTCATCTACATTTTGCCTTGGTCATATTTCTCCGCGTCTCCGTCCTTATGTTTCTTACTCTCTCATTGCTTTAAGTCATAGAGTGACGACACAGACAGACAGGACTCATTTCATGTCGTTAAAGTTGACGGAGACATGATAGAAGCCTGGGAAAAACGCTCCGCAGGAAATACAGGAAATCGTGTAATCAGCCTGGACCAGCCCTCAGTAATGCTGTTCATCTGGAGAGCAGACGCAGAGCAGACAGAGCAGACAGAGCAGACAAAGCAGACGCAGAGCAGACAGAGCATAAAGAGCAGAGGCAGAGGAGACAGAGCAGACAGAGCAGATGCAGAGCAGACACAGAGCAGACACAGAGCAGACATTATATCATTATAAACATATTCACAAAAGGTTCATTTCTTTCAACTTGTAGTGCTGATACTTTTTCAAATGAGTTTCTAGATTAGCGTCTTGTTTCGTTGCTGTTTCGAGGCCTGCTCAGTGTATTTATTTATTTATTTATTTATTTTCATGTGAGTGTAATTGTGTGACAGATGTTTCCAAATCCAGATTCTGTCCAGAGTTCACATTTTAAACAAGCCCACGTGTGTATGATGTGTATGTGTATACGTTTTTGCATTGCCTGGGATATCCCGTAGTGCAGCATTAGGGGACCACAGCAGGTCAGGTTTTAGGACAGATCTGTGCATACATGTTTTCAAGGAACTTTTGATAAAAAATAACAACTCCCATAATAGCACAAACACACATTAGACAAGTTTAATGCTGCACTGTGAAACATTCCAGGCAAATAGATCACATTTCCATGGATACCAGCAGGTGGCAGAGTCACCTGCAGAGTTGTTCTTTTAATGTTCTCTCAAACTATTTCAGTGATTCTCAAATTTGTTTACAGCAAGAACCAGATGAGGCCGAGTCTAAAACAGCATGATTCCAGATCTAAACCAGTACGAGGTCAGAACCACAAAACTGCCCGTTATAAACATGCACAAACAAACGAGACATTTGGATTCACTTCAGTCTAAATGCAGCAAACATTTTGAACCGCACACGCCACAGTTTGAGATTCACAGAGTTTGTATGTTGTTTGTTCCTTCACGAGTCCCTGTTTCAGAACGGCTCTTGTGTTTACTGATGAAAGGCCTCTTCTCTGAGCGGCGTCTTTCTTCTCATTCAGACTCTGTTTCTGGTGCAACGGGAGCAAGGGGTTAATCTTGAAGTATTTAAAACAGGACAAAGACGTAAACCGAAGCACTCGCGACCTCTGACCTCTGCGGGGGGCTTCATACGGACATACAAGCCTTATGTGGAAGATAATTAGACTCATTTAAACTGGACGCAGGAGTTAGAGAGGATGTTTAGAGCAGGTCCCACTCTGCTGGGGGCCGCAAGGAGGTGAACGGGTTTAACAACAACAAAGGTAACTCGATGGTGCAGTGGTTAAGCGTCACCCCTCATCCAAAAGGTCACCAGTCTAATTCTCGCAGTGTGCAGGATCTGTGTGGAATTTCCTCTGTGTTTACATCATCTCAAAACTGTCCACAACAAGTTAAAGCCTCAATACGTGAGATTTCTGGCACCTGTTTCCATGGGGATTGTCAAGGAAAAGCCATACTTTGGACCAACCCAGGCAAAGCAATCACATCTCCATGGAAACAAGTAGTTACGAGTCAGGTCTGTGGAGATACAACACCACCGCTCACATGTTTTTTGTCAGTGTCTACATTTATGACAACAGTGAACAATAAAAATTTTAGAGCTAGACTCGGGCCTGTCACATTCAGTGTTTTATTTTGCGTTGGTCTGAGTGTGACTCTCAGGGAGGCGTGGGTCGCGTCACCTTTCGGCCCGTGTGACTTCAGACACTGATTATCCTCAGTTTGTAATGAAAAATGATGTGGTGATGTGGCGTTTGTGGCTGTTTGTTTATTGTAGTTGTACCTTTTCCCATCTGATAAAGCCGTTTTGCTCTAAACTCTCATGAACTCATTCTCACGTCACAAACGACCCTCACCTCGCGTTTGTTTTGGTGATTCAGTTTCTCAATGATCGTTTCAGTAGAATGTGAATGATTCTTATCAACAGCACAGGCAGCACATGTATACAGACATATCCCACACGTCTGCTCCTCTCTGTGTGTCCTTCATGAACCACTGTAACATCAGCCTCCGAAGAAAATAAACCGACTAGCTAAGTACGGAGCAGCAGCTCTACTCCGAGCTCACTCCAACATAACTTTATAAAGAAGTGTGACCTGGCAGGAGCGATCTCTGGGAAAGAAGGTGCTTGATTGGGCCGGTATTAATGTTCATATCTTTATTTACAGACACAATAGTGAAATAAAAACCCCAGGATCATGTGAAGCAGGTTAATACAAACATTTAAGACCAAAATGACGAGTCTGACAGCAGCAGTTACAGAGAGAGGGGACACAGTTTTTACATAGAAAGTGAATTGGAACCAGAGTTGATGGAGCCGGAAGCGCGCACATGATCTTTCCTGTTTAGAATATGGCGGCTGGCAGGTTAGCGATGTCCATTTATATATTTCTATAGAGTTTGTGGCGACAAACTTCACGTGTCTTGAAGGAAACATTCATAACTGTTGTCGGTTCAGAGGACGATAGCTGTAGTGACTATTCCATTCAGTGACGTTCTCATGGTTATATAAGCCCCTATTCTCCTTCTGGACATGAAGTTGTAGAATGCCGTGACTGCTATGTGTTTGGGGACAGAAGACCCAGAGTTCAAAGGTCACAGGAGGAGTGACAGTGACCTCACAGCTCGGTAAATGTTTCCATGTTTGATACAGGCTCATAAAGAGTGTGCTTCTTACATAAGTTTATTTGATCTGGAACTATCAGAGTGACAAATGGAAGGTCAGGGAGGGTCACATTAGAGTGTTCTTCCTTTGGATGTCAACCATTTGGGACTGGCCATAGAGCGCACGTTTACAGTACGGGATTAATGTTCTCCTAATGTGATGTAAAAATCCAACCAAACCCAGAGGAACACGGAGCAAAACCACAACATCTTAAAAATAATCATTATTCCACAAAGCTGAAGCTGTCAGAACTAAACCTGCTGCTACAGTGAGGTTCATAAACTCTGACTCTAGAGCAGTTGTGTGAAATACAAACCCACACTCTCTATGGGACTGTATCCTCTAACACTCGCTAACAGGCGCTAACAGATGCTAACAGCTCATTCACAAACCCACAGCAAAGTGTCAACAAAAACAGTTCTGGTGTGAGTTTTGGCTCAGGTCCGAAGGGGAAGTTCAAATGTAAACTCAGCACCTCGGACAAGCTCGTTTAACGTTTCACTTTCACAACACAACTTTTCACATGGGCTGAGGGATTTTTTTTCACCGTGTTCGTGGAAACATCCTGACTAAAGTTTTCGAGTTCAAACTTTGGCTTTGAGAAAACAGACTGGACACATAGAGAACAGACTGGACACATAGAGAAAGCAGACTGGACACATAGAGCAGACTGGACACATAGAGAACAGACTGGACACATAGAGCGCAGACTGGACATATAGAGAGCAGACTGGACACATAGAGCGCAGACTGGACACATAGAGAACAGACTGGACACATAGAGCGCAGACTGGACATATAGAGAGCAGACTGGACACATAGAGCGCAGACTGGACACATAGAGCGCAGACTGGACACATAGAGAACAGACTGGACACATAGAGCAGACTGGACATATAGAGAGCAGACTGGACACATAGAGAGCAGACTGGACATATAGAGCGCAGACTGGACACATAAAGCACAGACTGGACACATAGAGCGCAGACTGGACACATAGAGAAAGCAGACTGGACACATAGAGAGGAGACTGGACCCAGAGACGAGCTTTTATTCTGATTGGATGAGGCTTTATTTGACAAGTATTGTGACAGGGCTGATGAAGAGGAGCGAGCGTGGACTCCTCAGTGTGGGTCATTCTCAGGAGGGACACATTCACACAGAGGAGAGCAGGAGCCAGTGTCAGAGTGAGAGCGGGAGAGAGAGGGAGGGAAAGAGAGGGAAGGAGAAAGGGAGAGAGAGACAGAAGGAGGTAGAGAGAGAAGGAGTGTCTGTCTGGTTTTGGGCAGATTACATCAAGTTTCAGACTCTTGTTTGAGTTTATTCAGCTCAGAGCAGCACCCCAGAGACGGAGAGGCAGAGGAGGAGATGAGGAGGAGACAGAGGAGGAGACAGAGGAGGAGACAGAGGAGGAGACAGAGAAGGAGAGAAGGAGGAGAGAAGGGGGAGATGAGGAGGAGAGAAGGAGGAGACAGAGAAGGAGACGAGGAGGAGACAGGAGGGAATGAGGAGGAGACAGAGGAGTCGATGAGGAGGAGACATGGAGGACAAAAGGGAATAAGGAAACAGGTGTCCACACAAACTTCACCTCTGCAGACAGATGTCTGTGATCAGGGCAGTCCTGTGTGATGTCACATAGTACTTGTGTCCACTGGAGGCAGTCCTGTGTGATGTCACATAGTACTTGTGTCCACTGGGGGCAGCACACACTCAGTTTGTCCCTGTGCAGGACAGAACGTGCAGTAAAGCTGCCAGAGCAGGGTCAGAAGCAGATCACTTTAAAACACCACATAAACAGTTTAAGAGTGAACAGAAAGCTGGATTTTGTGATTTGTTCCATTAAAAAACTAAAAACAACAAAAGTAAGTCATCAGCTCTGGGATGGACCTGTTTCAGATGTCTGTTTCAAATGTGGCCCCAGGGTGGAATAAGTTGGGTAACAGTTTGTTTGGAGGCAGCTGTGATTTTGGCCTCTTCAAAAATAAACAGATTTGAATTATTATTATTATTGACAGAAAAACATTTGAACCTGTGGCTTTACATCGGGCCAAAGTTGTGAAACGTTGATGAAACGGAGCCGTCATCTCTGAGCCGCGTCCAGATCCACGTCCAGCTCATGTGTCTTCACTCAGACCCAGGGAGAACATGCAAACTCCTCACACAGAGGCCTCACATGGTCTGGGAATCAAACCCCAGACCTACTTTCACAGTTGATTTAACCTCACCTAAAAACCCTGTTGCACAAGAGGCTTTTGGCTCCAGAGTGTGATCATCTCCAGGGGGGATGCCGCTCCACAGATATGGTTTTTATGGAGGAGAGTTTTAGACCTGTACTTGTACTTTTAATGGAGTATAATTCTAGACATCTAAGTGTAACAAGCTACAAACCATAGACATATAGAGCATGCACAGATCACCATGGTGATGATACATGTTACACATAACAGCATCGCTTGCTTTGATTGGCCAGAGTAGATTTGGAGATTATAGTTCAACACAACTGAATTCAGCAACTAAAACGAGAGGCAGCAGAACTTTGAACTTTGTATTTTTTATTTATTTGACTTTAAATCATTATTGTGCTTGTTTTTCTATGGTTCTCATCTCTGTGCATCATTTACAGATTTTAAATCACAATAGTCGTCTAAATCCACTTCAGAAAACTGCAGTGTCCTGTGGGAGATGATGTCGCCGTAACTGTGACGTGTACGTCACAGTGTACGTCACGTAGGCCTGTACGTCACGTGACATATGAGAAGAAACAACTAGAACATGGTTAAACATCTGAACAGTTTGATGTTTTGACAGATGTTTTTTTTAATGGCCCTGTGTTTGTCTCATGGAGATAGATGAGTTTAATGTTATTATGAGGAACATTATCGGATGAACAACATCATCGTGGCATCAGTATCAAGTATCAAGTCTATACCTTAATATCAAGACCCTTGTACTTGTAATGAAGTACATTTTTATCCTTTTGACTGGGGTCTCGTCTCAGTTTTACCTGTGTCCTTTGTGTCTTTATTGTCGTTATTTGGGTCAAAGTTAGAAGCGGCTCAGACTTCCTCAGACTTCCTCCTGCATTTGGCTCGCGGCTGCCAGCTCTTGTTTAATAACATTACTCTTAACGTAGACCAGATGTTAGCGCTTAGCCGCGGATGTGTCCGTGCTAACGTTTAGAGACACATAGGAGCGAGTGCGTCAGAGGGGGCGTTCATTGTTCTCGCTGTTACGTAAGAATTGGTCGTCCCATGGTGAAGGGGCGGGACAGCAGAAGTCCCTGACTCACAACTCAATTAACACGTCATTATCTAGAGCTGGATACAACAACACGATGTCATTAACACGACATGGGTCTGTGAGAGCAGCCGCAACGTGAAGAGAGCAGAACATAGACAGTTTATATAAATGGACTTAACTAACCTGTTAGCCACATCTGAAAGAGGAAGTGATCATGGACGACTCCATCGACTCTGGCTCCAATTCACTTTCTGTGTAAAAACTGTGTCCTCTCTCTCTGTATCTGCTGCTGTCAGACTCGTCCTTTTGGTCTTAAATGTTCGTATTAACCCGCTCTACATGATCCTGGGTTGTTTTTTTTTATTTCACTAATGTGATTGTAAATCATCATATGACCATTAATAACAGACAAATTAACAACAGGTTAATTGTCCGCTCTGTGCTCAACCAGCAGTCCAGCAGTGTGACCCCCCTCTGTGACCCACTCTGTGACCCACTCTGTGACCCACTCTGTGAGAGTACTGTTACTGTTACACAAAGAGTACTGTTACTGTTACTGTTACACAAAGAGTACTGTTACTGTTACACAAAGAGTACTGTTACACAAATAGTACTGTTACTGTTACACAAAGAGTACTGTTACTGTTACACAAAGAGTACTGTTACATGAAGAGTACTGTTACTGTTACATAAAGAGTACTGTTACTCCAATAAAAATATGACTCAAGTAAAAGTGTGCTGCTAGAAAAGTACTCGAGTAAATATGCGTCAGGGACGTTGTGTAAAACCATCAGCCCCGTAACATGATGGAGTGTTCAGGTGTGCAGATGTTACATAAATGATTACATATTAAACAGATCGTGCCAATGATTACAAACAGTGACGTAACAATCAGTGGTGGGCTGGCAGGGCCAGCAAGGTCTTCTCTGCTGTCCTAAACATGCTCAGAAAAGTGAATTTATTTTATTTTATTTTCATAAATATGTAAACTAAAATATTCTCTAATTTCTGTTCTCTTTATGTCCTATTATATCCACTTTGCTGAGTGGTCTCCCATGTTGGCTTCCAAGTAAACAGAGCAGGACCCGTCCACTGTAAGACACAGACAGATTCTGCATTTCAGAATCAGAATCAGAATCAGAATCAGAAGACTTTTATTGCCATAGTCTGTGAACACAGTTCACAAACTAGGAACTTGCTTCGGTGATAAAGTGCAACATAAACACACTGAATAAATACAAATACAAATAAGGGCATGCACAAAGTTAAAAATATATGCTTAAAAAATCAAATGAAATACTTAAAGGGAGAAAATATATACAACAGCAGCATCAGAACAACAGTGCAAAGTGGCTTATTAAAGTGGCCGGTGTTATAAAGTGTCCAGTATAGTGCAGATATTATAAAGTGTAAATATTATAAAGTGTTCATGAGACAAACAGCAGAGGGGAAGAAACTGTTCTTATGACGAGAGGTTCTGGTCCCAATGGACCGTAGCCTCCTGCCAGAGGGAAGTGGCTCAAATAGTCCATGTCCAGGGTGAGAAGTGTCAGCTGCTATACGGCCTGCGCACCCCCGAGTCCTGGAGAGGTACAGGTCCTGTAGAGATGGAAGGCTGCAGCCAATCACCTTCTCAGCAGAGCGCACAATGCACTGCAGTCTCTGTCTGTCCCTGGCAGTGGCCCCAGCGAACCACACAGTGATGGAGGAGGTGAGGATGGACTCAATGATGGACGATGGATGGTTTCAGGGCTAGCTAGAAAGTCTTACGCTGAACTGGACATGTGCGTGTCCTGTGATTGGATAATAAGCCCTGCTAGAGCCGCAAAGGCGGCAGTTTGCAGAATGTCAAACTAAATCTGGAGATCCAACAGCTCTTGCTGTATTTTTAACCCATAATGGTCAAAGGAGGAGAAGAGATTGATCTGACTGCAGATATACTTTCCACGGCATTTTCAAGACAGGCCTTTCACGAAAAGCTGGATATTATGAGAAGATGCCGGCAAACTCCTGTGCTAGCTAACCTGTTGTAGCAAGGAGGAAGGGTTTGTCCGTCATTTCCAGACGAACGACTATGAACGTACCTGTGGCTCAAAGCTTCTGAGAAATGCTGCAAATTGTACTGTTGTGGTACGGCTGGGTACTTAAAGCTAAAGTGTGGGGGAGCACCTCTGAGCTGCGGAGCGGAGCTTCACAATGAAAAAGTGAGTTTATAATGTGAATAATTGTGTGGCGCATTGAAGTCACCTCATTTAAAACTGCACTAAAGTTCGTTCAATCTCAGCTGTGCCACATTTTCAGTTATTTGCTGCTGTGTAGCCTATTATCAAAAAATGCAAATGATTTGTTTACTTTATTTTCAAAGAATAGTGTTTTTTTGTTATTGTCTGGTTGGTGTCTTTTATGAAACGGCGACATTGTGCAGTTTATTGGACAGACTTGTGTAAGCTCACATACCATAATTTTGGTGGCATTTTATTTGGCATCTTTATTTTTTATTTTTGACAGTGTCTGTGAACTTAGTTTCCTTCTCTTAATTGTGAGTGCAGTGCATCATTATTGGGTTTAAATGCTCCTGAAATTAAGTGTTTCTTGACTAGCCTGTATTGAGATGATTTTGTAATGTGTAAGTGGGACGTCACTGAAGGCCCAAGGGTCAAATGCACAGCACGCCACTGGTAACAACCCAACCCACAGCACAGACCAGCATAACCCCCAGGAGTGACCACATAACGGGCACATAATCTGGAACAATCTTTGATTTGAATCCAAGCTCCTGTTGTGATTATTGTTAAATGCTGTGTCCTGTTTCCAGTACAAGGACGACCTGTACTCTTGTTGTGCCAGACGATACATGTGTGTGATGTGTGTGTATGTGTGTTTATTTGTGTGTGTGTGAGACGTGTTTTAACTACTGACACGAACAAGTCTTCACTGATCAAAACGATACTCTCCCTCAAAGCAACAAAAGCAGTTTATGTGACTTCACAACATGAGGAAGAGCAGCTCTGCAGTGTGTGTGTGTGTGTGTAGGGGTGTGTGTGTGTGTGTGTGTGTGTGTGTGTATGTAGGTGTGTGTGTGTGTGTATGTGTGTAACAGGTCATATTGTGTTGTCCTCCCTGATTTATGAGCTACAATTACTGTGTCTATCCACACAAAAACAGAGCTGGCTCCAGGTTCAGTGTTTTTTTGTGTCGGTTTAAATAAACAAAAGAGATTTTTATAGCGTCACACAGTGGTGCCATTGGTGCCAGTGGTGTGATGTTTGCAGCTGCTGAGGCGATGAGCAGGAGGCGTTCTACAAACATAACATCATGTTTTCTAAAAGGATTTGGCTTGTGCATGAAAAAGAGAATAAAGAAAATATAAAATACTGATCCAGGAATTGAACCATGGGACATGTGCACTGCTAACGGATGTCATAGCTAACCTGCTAGCACACACTGTATATATAAATGGACATATTTAACCTGCTAGCACACACTGTATATATAAATGGACATATTTAACCTGCTAGCACACACTGTATGTATAAATGGACATAGCTAACCTGCTAGCCGCCACATTCCAAACAGGAAGTGATCATGGACACACTTCCAGCTCCATCGACTCTGGCTCCAATTCACTTTCTGTGTAAAAACCATGTCCCCTCTCTCTGTACCTGCTGCTGTCAGACTCATCATTTTGGTCTTAAATGTTCGTATTAACCCTCTACATGATCCTGGGGTTTTTATTTCACTATTGTGTCAGTAAATCACGATATGAACATTAATAACAGACAAATCAGGCGCCTTCTTAACAAGAGCCCGCTCCCTACTAAACCAGGTGTGCGGGTGGGAAGAGGCGTTACCTTCCACAACCTCGTTCCTGATTGGCTCTTTGGTTGCTATGAGCCTGTCAAACTGAAGCAGCTCTTGAGGCTGTGCACTGTCTGCGTCTATCTCTAATGCACTTTAATGGAGTGCGTGGTTAGCATGCTAGTTGTTAGGCCTCTGAGAACTGTGGAAAGAGCTTTTAAACTCATCGCTGTGAATACTTAGGATGCTCTTAATGCAAACAGTCTCATAACAATGATATGAAAAGTTTGTGAAGGTTCATCTCTCATTGGTTATGGGTTTATTTTTATTTCATACAAACTTCTACAGACTCCACCCCTCTGTGACATCAGCGTGTGGCGTGTCATGAATGCAGTCTGTTCTGGTTCTTGTGAATGCTTCCTGTAAATATCTCAGTGGGACAGAGTGTGAGCAGGTGTTCAAAGAGAGAAAAGGACTGGGCGTGTGAGCTCACCTGTAATTACCCATGAGTCATAGCGAGGAGACTGGAGGCCAGAGGCGCGGCCGAGCTAATGGTTTGTTTGGACGCGTGGAGCCAGGAGCAGAATCCTCTGGGAAAAGAAGAGTGTGCATAGTCACAGTCACAGTCACTGGTGTAGCTTTAATCCATGTTCTAATGCTGTTCCCTCCTCAAAAACAGACCTGGAGTTGTGTTTTGTTTTATTCACACATGTTTGAGTAACACTTTATTATTAGTCTGTAACATCTCCAAAGCTCAAAATGCTCAGTTCCACCTTGTGATGTCATCAAGTGGTAGTTTTCATGCGAACAGCTCAATTCCAGGATTCCCGAAATGATCCAAATGATTCTAGTGAAGGTGTGGAGTTCAAAAACACAATAGAGCACTTCCTGTATTACCACATGATGACATCACAAGTTGGAACAGAGTGTTTTTTTCAGTTTCAGAGAAGAACTCAGTCTAAATATGCAGAGTTTGTGTGTTAAACATGTGTGAATTAAACAAAACACAACTCCAGGTCTGTTTGTGATGACGAAACATTAGAACAGATCAGAGAGCAGTGCATTATGGAACCTTTAAAGATAGACTGTGGAACTTTCCTGGTGAAGTGTCCACCATCTGCTTGTCTCGTTCAGATATTATTACTCTGTCTATAATGTTCTAACCTGGCATTCGGGAACAACTCTCACTGAAACTATTTGTGAAGAGGTGGAGAGTCATGATGTATACTTGATTCTGATTGGTTGAAGCGTTGCAACAGCAGAATAAGCCAAAAAAGAAAAGAAAAAAGCACAGACCTGTTTCCTGTTCAAAAATGGTCAAAGCACTGACCTTCTAAACCAGGGGTGTCAAACACATTTTCACCGAGGGCCACATCAGCAAAATGGTTTGTCTCAAATTTGCAAAGATATAAAAAATATGTCTGTGTAACTGTGTAACTCCTGATAAACTGGCATTTTAAGACAGTCATACATTTAAATTTACCTTGTTGCGGGCCGCATAAAATGTCTTGGCGGGCCGCATTTGGCCCCCGGGCCTTGAGTTTGACACATGTGTCCTAAACGGTCACTAAAAGATGCTGAAGGTTGCCTGTTGTTGTCATGTTTGTTTTAGTTCATTTAGGCGTCTCACCTTTGGCCGCCTCACAAACCCCTATGCTGCTCTGTGATTGGTCCAAGAGCGTCACCAGCATGGATCCTCACGCGTCTGTGAAGTACACGCTTAATAAAATTCCACTGCAGGGGCGTCAAACTCAAAATCACAGTGGAACAAAATTAAACATTGAGACAAATTCACAAGCCAAAGTCAATATTTATTTAAAATCTGACTGCACCTGATGTGTAATATTTAACCTTTTCATACAGAAACAAACTTTAGTTTTGCTTAAACACAAAATCTGGAACAAGTCAAGCTTGATATTACAGAGTGAAATTAAATTTGAAATAAAAGATAAAAGAGTATAAGATAAAGAAAATAAATGATCTCTCTCTGTAGTAATTAGTTTGTCCAAGGTGACTAGTAGCTTGGTTGTTAAATGAGCAAAGCATTCTGGGATTTGTAGTATTAGTGGTACATGACCTACATATCAATGGGCCAAATATAAATGACATATGTTTTCTACTGTATGGCTTTAAACTCAGCTATTTAAAAGCCGCCTGGCAGGGTATAGGTCAGATCTGTGGAGAGGAGCCCTGTTTATAGAATGTGTTTTAAGGTATCGTTCATGAAGACATGAAGGTGGTTTGTCTTCACCAGGACAGTTTAAGTGCACCTGAAAGACTAACTGGATTAACTACAGTACTGGATTTAGGAAGAACACAAACTGTACGTGTTGAGCAGCTCACCCTCACATATTTGTGTGACTTTTTACTTTTCAAATGTTCATGCTTTCATTTGCCATGTCCAATTATGTAAGAAAACCTTGAATAAACAATCGATTTTGCATGTTTATTCCATAGACTATATGAAGAAGCAGAGTCACTGACAGCGTTCAGCTCCAGTCAAATGAAGCACATCAAGGCTAGCAATTATAGCGGCCAATTTGGAGCAGAGTTCCACATTTGAAATTCTGACCACGAGTATCATAGCAACCAAAGAGCCAATCTGGTGCCAGGCTGTTGACGGTAACGTTCCTTCCCGCCACTGCTCGTGTAGCAGGCAGTGGACAGTTAGCAACGCTGTCAATCAAGTCTGTTGCTACCATCTATCTATCCATTTTCTTCCACTTTTTCCGGGGAGGCAGCAGTTTCAGCAGGAAGGTCCAGACTTCCCTCTCTACACACAAACTTCCTCCAGCGTTCCCGAGGCATTCGAGAGACATAGTCCCTCCAGCATGTCCTGGGTCTTCCCCGGCGTCTCCTCTCGGTGGAACATGCCCAGAACACCTCCCCAGGGAGGCGTCCCGGAGGCATCCGTAATAGATGCCAGAGCCACCTCAACTGGCACCTCTCAACTTGGAGGAGCATCGGCTCTACTCCAAGCTCCTCCAGCGTGACCGAGCTCCTCACCCTCTCTCTAAGGGAGCGCCCAGCCACCCTGCGGAGGAAACCCATTGTGTATCCGCGATCTTGTCCTTTCGGTAATTACCCAGAGTTCATGACCATAGGTGAGGGCAGGAACATAGATTGACCGGTAAATCGAGAGCTTTGCCTTTCGGCTCAGCGCCTTCTTTACCACAACAGACCGATACAGCGACCGCATCACTGCAGACGCTGCACCGATCCACCTGTCAATCTCACGCTCCATCCTTCCCTCACTCGTGAACAAGAACCCGAGATACTTGAACTCCTCCTCTCTCCACCAAACCAAAAAGGTGAAACCACTTTTTTCCGGTCGAGATCCATGGCCTCGGATTTGGAGGTGCTGGTTCTCATCCCAGCTGCTTCTCACTCGGCTGCAAACCGCCGGGTCGTGGCTCGATGAAGCCATCAGGACAACATCATCCACAAACAGCAGAGATGAGATCCTGTGGTTCCCAAACCAGACCCCCTCCGGCCCCTGGCTGCGCCTAGAAATTCTGTCCATAAATACAATGAGAACCGGTGACAAAGGGCAGCCCTGGTGGAGTCCAACATGCACTGGGAACAGGTCTGACTTACTGCTGGCAATGCAAACACAGCTCCTGCTCCGGTCATACAAGGGACCGGACAGCCCTTAGTAAAAGGACCCGGACCCCATACTCCTAGAGCACCCCCCAAAGGACACCACGAGGGACACAGTCGAACAAAACACATGTGGACTGGTTGGGCAAACTCCCATGAGCCCTCGATGGAGCTTATAGAGCTGGTCCAGTGTTGTACAACCGGGACGAAAACCACACTGCTCCTCCTGGATCTGAGGTTCGACTATCGGTCAGATTCTCGTCTCCAGTACCCTGGAATAGACCTTACCGGGAAGGCTGAGGAGTGTGATTCCCCTGTTATTGGAAAACACCCTCCGGTTCCTCTTTTTAAACAGAGGGGCCACAACCTTGGTTTGCCAGTCCACAGGTACTGTCCCCGACTGCCACGCGATGTTGCAAAGGTGTGTCAGCCAAGACAGCCCCACAACATCCAGAGTTTTAAGATACTCAGGATCTCATCCACCCCCGGAGCCTTGCCACCGAGAAGCTTGGCAACCACCTCAGTGACTTCAGCCAGGGTGATGGACGAGTCCATCTCTGAGTCCTCAAACTCTGCTTCCTCCTCAGAAGACGTGACGGTGGGATTGAGGAGATCCTCAAAGTATTCCTTCCACCGCCCATCAACATCCCCAGTTGAGGTCAGCAGCTCTCTCTTGCTACCATAAAATAAAAAAACCCAGGATCATGTAGAGTGGGTTAATATGAACATTTGAGACTAAAATGACGAGTCTGACAGCAGCAGTTACAGAGAGAGGGGACACAGTTTTTTACATAGAAAGCGAATTGGAGCCAATGATCATTTCCTGTTTGGAACGCAGCAGCCATTTGTATGTACATTCTATGCTTTATCTCTGTGTTTAGGTGGGTTTTCTCTGGGAACAACATGGAGCTACTGTCTCATCCTCCAGCTGAGATAGTCCTGACCAAGACCAGCTCAAGTTCTGGAGATGGGACCCTGGGTGCTGCACTGCAGGTCCCACTGCTCCTGACACCCAGCGGTACTGAGGGATGGATTAAATGCAGAGGACAACTTTGTACCTTGACCTTAAATCTTGAGCGAGGTTTGGTCAGGACAGTCTTTTGTGGATGTTTTTCGTTGCTGGGGCAACCCGAGTGTCCGTGGAAAACCGCTCAGATGCTGCGAGAACATGCAAAGACCTCACATTGCCCGATATTCAAACCAGCCACCCTCTTTTTGTGAGGTATGAGTGCTATCCTCACTGTGCCACCCTGTACAAATATACTGAGTTATATTTATTATGATTAGTGCCAAAGAATGTGGTGTGCTGGAGCTGCTGGTGCCGTTGGAGCTGGTCCTGGAGCACATTCGTCTGTGGGAGAGCGCCGGAGGAGATGGGAGCTCACGTGGTTCCCCAATTCTGTTTGTCAGACTTATCTTCTGATACATGAGAAAACCAGAAAAATATGGTCAACACAAACAATCCCAAAGAGATGCATGCTGGGAAGTTTACATTTTATCCAAGAGGAAGACCAAGGTTTCATAAATACATGGACTTAGATATGCTCCGGTCGAGTGCGAGTCAGCGGGAAAGTCCCAGAGACACAGGATCAGACACCAGAAAAGAACTTCACCGAGTACATCAATGAATAACCAGGTCTAAACCAGGTCTAAACCAGAACTAAACCTGGACAAAACCAGGTGTAAACCAGGTCTAAACCAGGTCTAAACCAGAACTAAACCTGGACAAAACCAGGTGTAAACCAGGTCTAAACCAGGTCTAAACCAGTTCTAAACCAGTTCTAAACCAGGTCTCAACTAGGACTAAACCTGGACAAAACCAGGTCTAAACCAGGTCTAAACCAGGACTAAATCTTGACCATACCAGGTCTAAACCAGGACTAAACTAGGATTTAGACACTTCTGTGCTCACATGCTAGCATGTTTGTGCACTCACATTCCAGCGTATTTGTGCGCTCACACGTTGGCGGGTTTGCGCACTTACATGCTAGTGTGTTTGTGCGCTGATATGCTAGCGTGTTTGGGCTCTCATTTGTTAGGATGTGTGAGGCGCTGAGGTGCTGATGGCTCTGCTCTCAGAGGTCGTCATTTAAGTGATTTTAGAGGCGACTCAGGCACCTGTCCAAATGAAACCAGGAAATGTGCAAATTAGACCAAGAAATGTGCAAATGAAACCAGGAAATGTGCAAATGAAGCAGTTTTAAGCACAGACCACTGCCGAGGATGGAAAGGAGGAGGAGATGTGTGGTAAATCCTGAAAGAGGGGGTTTTACTTTTATGGGGTATTAACTAAAACACATAACATATTTGGATTGTCCTGTTTCCTTTTATTGTTTTGAAAATGTTATATTCACCGAAGACAATGACTTCAAATATTTTGTAGAGCTAAGTGTCACTTTCATTTTTGACGCTCTGAGTCTTCCCTCCCTTTTCTCTCTGCGCTAAGCCCCGCTCTCTTCAGAGCACTATCACCACACAATCAGCTACATCCCACTAATGAAAATACTGCACATCAAAACTAAACCAGGACAAATCCATATCTAAACTAGGAATAAACCAGGACTAAATCAGGACTGAACCAGGACTGAACCAGAACAAAAACAGGACTAAACATGGACTACACCAGGACTAAACCAGGACTAGCCCAGCTCTGGAGGGGGGAGGGTCAGATCTGGGCATCCAAACCATCTAATGAACATATGGTTTAGGTCATCCACACCTGCTCCTCACTGCTCTCACTGCTCTCACCGCTCCTCACCACTCATCACTGCTCCCTCATCGCAAACTTGACACAGCATTAAAGCTGCACTGTGTAACTTTCAGGAGGGGGTCTGCCTCTGCTGCAAGATTCACCACAATCAGAGCAAAATCACAGACTTATGATCATAAAGGATGCAAATTATGCAGTACCATCATCTCCTCAACAGATGAAAAATCTCCTGCACTAAAACTTCCAATCCTGTGTGTCAGATGCCCTCCCTGTGTCTCATGGGGTCTTATTCTGCATGTAAACACTAACCCTGTAGTTTATATCTGTACAAAACTGTCCTGAATGTGATTATTGTTTGTCAGTTCAGACTTTTCTTTTCTCTTTTGTGTCAATTCTTCTGGTTTAAAATGTGAACTTTTAACAGAATGAATCTATTTTCAATTAGATATAAATATCCCTTTAAAAAACTCATAGAAATAAAATGTCCCTCTTTAAATTATCTCTCCTCTTTTTAAACAGGCCTCTCATCCTCTGACCTCCTCCAGCCCCAAATCATAAAACACTTTTATACAGAGACATAACTCATGTATGTGTTTGTGTGTTCTGGAGCAGGTGGAGGTGGTTCAGGTGGAGCTGGTCCAGATGGAGCTGGTTCAGATGGAGTTGTTGCAGGTGGAGGTGGTTCAGATGGAGTTGGTTCAGGTGGAGCTGGTCCAGGTGGAGCTGATTCACGTGGAGTTGGTTCAGGTGGAGTTGGTCCAGATGGAGGTGGTGCAGGTGGAGGTGGTTCAGATGGAGTTGGTTCAGATGGAGGTGGTTAGGGTGGAGCTGGTTCAGGTGGAGTTGGTTCAGGTGGAGCTGGTTCAGGTGGAGTGGGTTCAGATGGAGGTGGTGCAGGTGGAGTGGGTTCAGATGGAGGTGGTTCAGGTGGAGTTGGTTCAGGTGGAGCTGGTTCAGGTGGAGTTGGTTCAGGTGGAGTTGGTTCAGGTGGAGTGGGTTCAGATGGAGGTGGTGCAGGTGGTGATGGTGTGTTTGTTTTGACTCACAGTGAAAGTGCGTCAGTCTTGAAGCAAACTGCAACTTTCAAATGTTTTGTCAACAGCAGAATCCTCCTCCTGGTGTGAATCCTGTCCCAGCAAACACTGGAGCCACCTCGTGATGTCATCAGGTGGAACTCAAGAGAGGAAAAAATGATTTTACTTTCAGACATTTATATATCTTCACAACTGCCACTCAACTGTCTCAGTGTCTCCAGGTCCCTCGTCTCAGTCCGAGCCCGACTTCTGCACTCACTTCTGGGTCACACTCTCTGCACTCAGCTCCTCCAGGACCAGCAGCCTCAGGTCCCCGCTCTTCCCAGAAATCGCACTCCGTTCCTGGGTAGGTGAACTCCGGCTGTGGCCTGTGTGTCTGCTGCTCTGGGTCAGTCTGAAGTTCCGGGTCACGTGACTAAACACAAAGGTCAGGGGTCACCGTTTGGAGACTTAAACAATCTTAAAACATACTCTGCAAAATCCTACAGCTAAAGTGCACTGCGGAACTTTTCTTGTCTGTGTGGGGATGTTATTTCTTTGCCTGTTATGTTCCACAGAATGGCATAAATTTGTCTCCACGGGGATGAGTACATGATATCACCAGGCCAAGTTACAGATCAGATCTGTGGGGAGGTCATCAAAAAGATTTTATTTATGTATCAAATCATAACGTGCCGCACAGGAGCCACACAGGAGCCGCACGGGAGCCGCACAGGAGCCACACAGTGGAGAGGTTCTTGAAGAGAAGATGATAAACTTTGTCTGAGTTTAATCCTCCAGGGAGAAGAGGAGCCGTGTCCCAGAGGAGCCGTGTCCCAGAGGAGCCGTGTCCCAGAGGAGAAGCTCGTACTCTGGGTCCGCTCTGTCTGCCCACCCCTGGACCACCCAGATCTGAGCCAGGCTGAACTCCGGCACCGCCATGGGAACGGCCGACAGGAAATGAACTATATTTACAGACAAAGCTCTCTCTGAGTTTTCTTCTACATAAGAGAGAGCGGCGGCTTTAGTCCAGGAATGTGTCCGGCAGCGTGAGGCCGAGGGGGCGAGGCCGAGGGGGTGAGGCCGAGGGGGCGAGGCCGAGGGGGTGAGGCCGAGGGGGTGTCACAGTGGGGCAGCAGACTCATCGTGTCCTTTGACAAGACCCTTCAACTGCATTGCCTCACGTGAACGTAGTGTGTGAGTGTTGGTGGAATTGGGACGGGCCGATCGCGCAGATTAGCAGCGTTGGCTCTGTCAGTCTGTCCCAGGGCAGCTGCGGCTATAGAAGTATCTTCACACGATGTTGTTCCTCAGACGATGTTGTTTGCATGTTCTCCCTGTGTCTGTGTGGAGTTTGTATGTTTTTCCCAGAGAACAAATTTCCTCACTGCATCTGGGGAAATAGAAAAACAGAGTGATTGTAGAAATTAAAAAGTCTAATAATAATAATAATAACAATAATAATAATAATAATAATAATGTTATGGACTCATTTACCTTCATAACTTCTAAAATAATCCAGATTCCTCTATTCTCTGATCTGTTGTAATGTTTCCTCGTCACAAACAGACCTGGAGTTGTGTTTTGTTTCATTCACATGTTTAACACACAAATCCTGCATATTTAGGCTGAGTTCTTTTTTCAAACAGAAAACACTCTGTTCCACCTTGTGATGTCATCATGCGGTAATACAGGAAGTGCTCCACTGTGTTTTTAAACTGCAAACACCTTCACTAGAATCATTTGGATCATTTTAGACCTGTAAATGCCAATCTCTACTGAACTAAAGGTGAAAGGAGCTGTTAACGTGAACACTACCACTTCATGACATCACAAGGTGGAACAGAGCATTTTGAGCTTTGAAGATGTTACATATAATAAAGTGTTACTCAAACATGTGTGAATGAAACAAAACAACTCCAGGTCTGTGTTTGAGGAGGGAACAGCGTTAGAACATGGATTAAAGCTCACAGGGACATGTGTCACACTGGACCTTTAAATATGTCTGATCTAATTTAAAAAAAAGTGATTTTTTTTTCTGCTGTTATCAAGTCAGATGAGTTAGGAAACATATTATCTTTTGTTTTTAACGATGAGAGTGAAGCGTCTGTGAACCCAGTGGTAGATAGATGTCCAAAGTGGGTCAAGTAAATCAAAGGTACATATTAAAATAAATGTAGATGAACAGAGCGACTGAAGCTCCCAGATTCAGTGATTTTCCAGTTGGTCCAGTGTCTTTTTGTAAACATTTGGGGACAGGTTTTGGCAGTAGTAATGAAAGATGATGACTTAAATACTGAGATGTCATGAGGTCTGAACTAAGGAGAGCACAGACTGTGTAAAGAAGTGATTGAGTGTGACTCCGCCCACAGAAGAACTCATCCAGGCTAACAGTTATAGCGACTAATGTGGAGCGGCAGTTTCTCAATGTAAAGTGAACTGGAGCCAGACGATGGAGCCGGAAGTACACACATGATCACTTCCTGTTTGGAACAAGGTGGCTAGCAGGTTAGCTATGTCCATTTATACATGCAGACTATGCTAGCAGATTAGCTATGTCAATTTACATATACAGTCTTTGTGCCTTTGGGCAAGACATTTTCCTCTGTGTGTCTGAAAAACTGATGTTTTTGTTGAAGAGGTAACATTTTCACATTTTGAACATTCTAATTACTCATCAAGCTGAATTTATAAGCACTTTTCACAACTGGTGTTAAGTTTTGCCATCACGGTAATGCTAACAACAACTAGCACGCTAACAACACACTTCCTGAGCTGTTTATACAATAAATCAAGACATTTTAAAAACATGAAAAAACTGAGTAGAGGTCCTTTAACATGACCCATGCTCCCACCTGCCAGGGTCCAAGCGCTAAACTGAAGGACTACTGTGACTACACTGGGGTTAAACCTGGACCAGTGCAGGACCAGCCCAGGACCAGCCCAGGACCAAACCAGGACCAAACCAGGACCAAACCAGGACCAAACCAGGACCAAACCAGGACCAAACCAGGACCAAACCAGGACCAGGATAACGCAGAGGTCCTAATTTGAGTGTATGTTTGTGACCCTCTTGGAGGCATTATGTAAGTGTTTCCCCTGGACCAGGTCTGTGATGCTCTGTGTCTGTGGTTTGTTTTCTCAGAGAAGGCTGAGGACGCAGCCGCTCTGTGGATGACGTTTTAGCATTTAGTTTTTACTGTGGGGAATTGAACCGTCAGCAGAAACGGAGCAAGAGGAGGATTGTGTTTATGTTAGTCTTCAATTAAAAGCGAAGTGTCTCTCTGGGCCTTTGGGGGTGTCCAGCGTCACCAGGGTCACTCCCTGCTCCTCAGACGGATCTGATGAGCGACAACTCCTCCAGGCAAAGGATGGAGACTAAATATTGATGTTACTCAAGAGGAAGGAGGAGTCAGAGCCACTCAACTAAGAGCCAGAGGAAGGCTTATCCATGGCGGGGTGGGGGTCATCCGGCCAGGTGAGGGAAGGGAGGGTCTTAAACCTGGTCTCAAATGTACAGACTGTATTCCTGTTAAGAGCCTGGCTCCTGCATTTTGAGATAGTTGAAAGCTTTTTATAGAGTTTTATAGAGTTTTTAGGGCATGCGGCTAGTAGAGTTACAGTAATCTAGCCTTGATGTAAAAAATGCATGGATAAGTTTTTAAGCTTCACTTTTAGGCAAGATTTTTCTAATTTTGGAGAAATTCCACAGGTGGAAGAAGGCTGTTCTACAGGCTTGGTTTGTATGTGCTGTGAATGAGAGCTCTTGGTCAAATAAGACTCCAAGGCTCCTTACAGTAGAGCTGGAGGCTACACTGACACTGTCCAGAGTGACTCTGGTCAGATAGAGAGCCTTGCAGGGCTTTTTTTTCACAGGGCTTTGTCTCACGGGGCGTTTGTCTCACAGGCCATTTGTCTCATGGGGCGTTTGTTTCTGTGTTTGCTGCATAGAGAAGAGCATCTGAGACATGAACATGGACTTTAAAAACACAGAGGAGCTCCTTTGAATGAGGTAACATCATGAGACCACACTGAATGATGTAATACACAAACATGGCTGAAAGCTCCAGGCCCCAGTGCTTACAGTTTTCCACTCGAAGGTCAGCAGTTTAATTCCTGCTCTGATCAGTGTGTCATTTTGTTGTGTCCTTGGGCAAGACATGTCTCCCACCTCGTGTGAGTGATGTGCAGTGGTCAGACCGACACTTTCAGCTCACGAGGCTTTGAGTCATTTCAGTCGATGGCCCAAAGTTGTACAGATTTTTATGGAACAAGTTTAATCTGTCTTTATTTAAATACACTTTATATAAATATGATCTGCTGGGGTTTACGGTCCCTCTCTGCTGGGGTTTCCTGGCTGCTGCTGGGGGTTACTGTCCCTGCTGGGGGTTACTGTCCCTGCTGGGGTTTACTGTCCCGCCCTGCTGGGGTTTACTGTCCCTCCCTGCTGGGGATTGCTGTCCCTGCTGTTATTTCGGTCACTCTTCTGTACGTGCCTCCAGACATAATATTTGAACTCCTATCAGACTGTTAGCATTAGCATTAGCATTATTTGCTGCAACCTTCACGCTTCACTGGAGTCAGTGCGTGGTCCTGGAACTTAAAGTGCACTTAAAGGGGAGGGACGTGGCCAAACATACAGGGCTTATCAAAACATTTGGCCGTATAGAATAGGCCGAGCATGAAACATTTGTGATCTGTTCAGAGTAAACAACGCCGATGTTTTCAGAAATGAACATCGATGTTTTGGTCAGTCTCATTAAACAAAGCTTTAATAATCTCATCCAATTTAACCATTTGTTTTAGACTTGGTTTAGACCTGGTTTAGTCCTGGTTTAAACCTGATTTAGCCCTGGTTTAGTCATGGTTTAGACCTAGTTTAGACTTGGTTTAGACCTGGTTTAGTCCTGGTTTAAACCTGGTTTAGTCCTGGTTTAAACCTGATTTAGCCCTGGTTTAGTCATGGTTTAGACTTAGTTTAGTCATGGTTCAGACCTGGTTTAGGACCTGGTTTAGTCCTGGGTTAGATCCGCTTTAGACTTGGTTTAGTCCTGGTCTAGTCCTGATCTAGTCCTGGTCTAGTCTCTGTTTTGACCTTGTTTCATGCAGTTTGTTTTGAAGACTTCATGGGTCGAGCAAAGACTCACAGCCTCATGACTTTGGATTATTCATTAACTCTGTGCATTTACACAGAGAACAGCCCTCGTGGTGTGTTCAAGGGCATGAACATGAGAACAGTGCTGCAGTGGTGCGTTCAAGGACATGAACATGAGAACAGTGTTTCCTCATGAGAACAGTGCTGTCGTGCTGTGTTCACGGACATGAACATGGAACTGTGCTGCCGTGGTGTGTTCAAGGATGTGAACATGCAACAGTGATGTCGTGCTGCTATTGGCATCCTGGCTAGCTGTTTTGTTGTCTTTGTTTCCTTTGTTTTCTTTGGGTCTGAGGGTGGAGTTATAGATGAGAGATAGATGATGTTTCAGGCCCCCATTCATGTTCAAGGAAGGATTTTCTTTCCTCACAAAAATTGCTTCTTTAACTCCCCTCTCTATACATTTCTTTTCTCTGGCTCAGATCTGAACCTCACTATCTTCAGAGGAGTGGTTAGTGTCTTTGAGATGTAGATGCACAGCAGACTGGGGTCCTGAGCTGCTCTCTCAATGGTGTTGGTACATTCTCTTATGGAGTGGCTGTTTAGTTTCTCCAGTGTAACGCTCACTGCACTCTTCACTACACTGAATGAAGTAGACACATTACTTTGTTTATGGCTCTGGGTTTTGTTCTTTGGGTGAACCAGTTTTTGTCTTAAAGTGTTTATCATTTAAAGTATAAAATAACATAGTACATTCATTCACAGAGACACCTGGTATGGCCTCGTCTGGTCTGTGTGTAGACCTGTTTTCTGCTTTGATATATATCAGACCATAAACCATTCGTACAGTCGTAAATATGAAGACGATGAGGTCATGAGGGATAAACACACAGATCCACTCAGACGCTCTGCTGTCAAACACATTTACACCAGGTCTAAATCAAAAAACAGGTCTGAGCATCACTTAGGCCTGTATATATAGATTAGACTGTATATATCAATGGACGTCGCTAACCTGCTAGCCACCGCATTCTAAATAGTCAGTGATCATGGGCGCACTTCCAGCTCCATCAACTGGCTGCAATTCACTCTCTATGTAAAAACGGTGTCCCCTCTCTCTGTATCTGCTGCTGTCAGACTCATCATTTTGGACTTATGTGATCCTGGCATTTTTATTTCACTATTGTGTCAATAAATCAACATATGAACATTAATAACAGACAAATCAGGTGCATTCTTTCCCCGAGGTCGCTCCCGCTAGCGTTAGCAGCAGGTTTGATTGACAGCATTGCTAATCACAACCAGCAATGTGGGTGGGAAGGGGCGTTACCTATAACAGCCTTGCTCCAGATTGGCTCTTTGGTTGCTATGATACTCGTGGTCAGAATTCCAAATATGGAAATCTGCTCCACATTGGCCCCTATAACTGTTAGCCTTGATGAGCTTCATTTGGAGCTGAAGCTGTGGGTGACGTCACACTCACTTAGTCCACTTCTTTAAACGGTCTGCAGTCCTGCTCCTGTCTTTGTGCCGCACACATCACAGCATCACTACATTAAACATGCCATAAAACAGGGCAATTACACAAAGAATATAAAGTACACAGCTATATCGACAGTTTTTCCCCCAAAGAGTAAATTGCAAGAACTACACATGGATGAATAAACAGACGGATAGAGAAAGAGGTACCGTTGAAACCAGAAGTTTGCACACACTATATAAAAACTGTTGTTTGAACAGGTGAACGTGGCACCTTCAGGCCTCTGGAAATGACCAAGACTTGTGCAAGTCCACAGTTTTCTTCCTGATATCTTGGCTGATTTCTTTTTACACAAAGAAGTAGTGTGTTTCAGGTGTGCTTCAAATACATCCATAAGTGTGTCTCTAATGAACTCAAATATCGCCAGTAAACTACTCAGAAGCTTCCAAAGACATGACATCATCATCTGGGTTTTTGCAAACTCTTTAAAGGCACCATAATCTTACTCTATGTAAACTTCAGTGTATACTGTGCACTATTACTGACTGACTGTGAAGTTAATCTGTCAAAATCCAGTTGCACATGTAATTCGAATGTTTACACTTCCTGTTTGCACATTATATCGACCATCTTTGTTCACTGTTTTTACTACAGTTGCACAAATACTAATGTTGCACATTATATGTACATAGCATATAGCCTATATTTGTCATAGTCTATATTCTGTAAACATTATGTTTCTATTTGATTATATTATTACATGCTTCTCTTTATCTTATTATTTATCTATTTTATACCAAATTTTTATATACTCTTGGTATCCAGTGTGGGAAGCAGAGTAAGAATGTCATAGCACAGGGAAACGTGTTTCTTTACTGTGCATCTGACAGTAAAACTTTTCTTAAATGTTGAAACTTCTGACTTTGAAGAAGGTCATGAAATATTGTGTTTAAAAAAATACTTTTCTCATTATTCTGGCATTCAGCAAATAGGAATAATTGTGTTAATCCTAACTGACCTAAAACAAGAAGAGTTTAGCCTGATTTCATGTCTGACAGTGAGAAAAAAAAAGTACGTGTCTTTTTATGTAGTGTATGTAAACTTCTGGTTTCTGTAGAAAGAAAGAGCAATTTTCTGCCATCTCTCTCTCTGTCTGTCTCTTTCTATCTTTTGGGTTTGTGAGGGCTTTAGGATTCACTGAGGTAGATTCAAATCATTACATTCTCCTTTCACAGTTTAAGTGAGGTCTCTGCTGAAGGCCTCGTTCACAGTGACGAGGCAGATGGAGCTGTTCTGTGTCTATAAACTGATGAGACGAATGGTCTGTGCTTTGATACGCCCTCGCCGCCTTTTACTGTTATGGGTTAAACATGTTATGACTGAAAATACCACACAGACAACATGTACTCGAAAACAAGAAGATGAAGAGCTGAGCCAATGGCACAACACCTAAACATACCACAGGGCCCAGGAGGGCCTCACAGCAAGTAGGCCTGAGGCCCAAACACCAACCCTCCACCAGGACACAGGGACCAGGAGAGATGAGGCCCAAACACCAATGTGGTTGCATGTCTTCAGTCAAGTGTAGCCGTGTGTCTGTCGTCACGTGTCTGTGGTCATGTGTCTTCAGCCGTGTGTCTGCAGTCACGTCTCTCTGGTCGTGTCTTTCTGTTCGCACCTCTCCGGTCGTGTCTCCCCAGTTGCGTCTTCACCGTCACGTCTCCCCGGTCGCGTTTCCTCGGTCGCGTCTCTCCGGTCGCGTCTCTCTGTTTACGTCTCGGTCGCATGTCTTGGGTCGCATCTCTTCGGCCGTGTGTCTGTGGTGACATGTCTTGGATTGCGTCTCTCTGGTGACGTGTCTTGGGTCGCATCTCTCTGGTTATGTGTCTTGGGTCACGTTTCTTTGGCAGTGTGTCTGTGGTGACATGTCTTGGATCGCGTCTCTCTGGTGACGTGTCTTGGGTCGTATCTCTTTGGTTATTTGTCTTGGGTCGCGTTTCTTCGGCCGTGTGTCTGTGGTGACATGTCTTGGATCGCGTCTCTCTGGTGACGTGTCTTGGGTCGCATCTCTCTGGTGACATGTCTTGGGTCGCATCTCTTTGGTGATGTGCCTTGGGTCGCATCTCTCTGGTTATATGTCTTGGGTCGCGTTTCTTCGGCCATGTGTCTGTGGTGACATGTCTTGGGTCGCATCTCTCTGGTGACGTGTCTTGGGTCACATCTCTTCGGTCATGTGTCTGTGGTGAAGTGTCTTGGGTTGCATCTCCCTGGTGACGTGTCTTGGGTCGTATCTCTCTGCTGACATGTCTTGGGTCACATCTCTTCAGTCGTGTGTCTGTGGTGACGTGTCTTGGGTTGCATCTCCCTGGTGACGTGTCTTGGGTCGTATCTCTTTGGTGACGTGTCTGGGTTTGCATCTCTCTGGTGTCGCATCTCTCTGGTGACGTGTCTTGGGTCGCATCTCTTCGGCCGTATGTCTGTGGTGACGTGTCTTGGGTCGCGTCTCTCTGGTGACATGTCTTGGGTCACATCTCTCTGGTGACGTGCCTTGGGTCACATCTCTCTGGTGACGTGTCTTGGGTCGCATCTCTTTGGGCATGTGTCTGTGGTGACGTGTCTTGGGTTGCATCTCTGGTGACGTGTCTAGGGTCGCATCTCTCTGGTGACGTGTCTTGGGTCGCATCTCTCTGGTGACATGTCTTGGGTTGTATCTCTTTGGTGAGGTGTCTTGGGTCGCATCTCTCTGGTGACATGTCTTGGGTCGTATCTCTCTGGTGACATGTCTTGGGTCGCATCTCTCTGGTGACATGTCTTGGGTCGTATCTCTTTGGTGACGTGTCTGGGGTTGCATTTCTCTGGTGTCGCATCTCTCTGGTGACGTGTCTTGGGTCGCATCTCTTCGGCCGTATGTCTGTGGTGACGTGTCTTGGGTCGCGTCTCTCTGGTGACATGTCTTGGGTCACATCTCTCTGGTGACGTGTCTTGGGTCACATCTCTCTGGTGACGTGTCTTGGGTCGCATCTCTTTGGTCATGTGTCTGTGGTGACGTGTCTTGGGTTGCATCTCTGGTGACGTGTCTAGGGTCGCATCTCTCTGGTGACGTGTCTTGGGTCGCATTTCTCTGGTGACATGTCTTGGGTCGCGTCTCTCTGGTTACGTGTCTTGGGTCGTATCTCTTTGGTGATGTTCTTGGGTCACATCTCTTTGGTGATGTGTCTTGGGTCGCATCTCTCTGGTTACGTGTCTTGGGTCGCGTCTCTTTGGTGATGTTCTTGGGTCACATCTCTTTGGTGATGTGTCTTGGCTCGCATCTCTCTGGTGACGTGTCTTGGGTCGCATCTCTCTGGTGACGTGTCTTGGGTCGCATCTCTTTGGTGACGTGTCTTGGGTCGCATCTCTTTGGTGATGTTCTTGGGTCACATCTCTCTGGTGACGTGTCTTGGGTCGCATCTCTTTGGTGACGTGTCTTGGGTCGCATCTCTTTGGTGACGTTTCTTGGGTCACCTCTCTTCGGCCATGTGTCTGTGGTGACATGTCTTGGGTCGTGTGCCTGATCTGACTCAACACTGTCATAATCCAAGAGTGTCCACACTTTCCAAACTTCTTTGGTGAAAAAGATTTGAGGAATGTGTTTTTGTTACTCATTGCAGCCTCTGGCACATCAGGGTTTGGGGCTTAAAGCTGATATTCCATTATTATGAAAGATCCAATCAGAAACACGTGAGGAGGCGTGGTCTGAAGAGTACTACTCTTGTTACTATGGCGATGGTGGCACTATGTAACTTTCCTGGTGGAGGGTATGCCACCTGCTCCAGGATGTTATTGCTTTGCCTGGAATGTTCCTCAGTGTGGCATTATACTGAACTGTATTCATTCAGTTACAAGTGTGTTACTGTCCACTCATAGTAAGGTTATGATTTATTGATAAAAACACAGAAAAAGTGACATAGTGCAACTTTAAAGACCTGAGGGGCAGTGGGATAAGGATTTACACACCAGCTCTAAGGGTCGCACATTCCAATTTACTGTTTTTGTGTCACTGGCAAGACACTTCATTCACATTTCTCACTCAAGTTACAGTGGCCGGTAATGACAGGAAGGGCATCTGACGTAAAAGCTCAGTTAATTGTGCAAGTGTTAAATTGCACAAACTGGACGTGTTTGTAGTGATATCGTATTTTTCTGTATAATTGTGAAATAGTGTAAATCCAGTTCATAAATCTTAAACGTCTTCACTCTGATGCCTCTGTCGTTCTGATGCCTTTGTCGTCATGTTGAGCAGATGTTTTTGTGAACAGGAAATCTCACTTCCTCTGTCCTGAAGAAAGTGCGTGGTGCGATTCCCCGGAGCCTCACACTGTAGTAACACGCCCACATGATCCCTGTGTGACTGTACGCTCGTAGCACACTCTGACTCCTGCTTGAGTAATATTTTTATTGAAGTAAAAGTACTTTTGCTTGAGTAAAAGTTGTGGTTGCTCTTCCTACTGTGAGCAAGACTAAAGTCACTTGAGCTTTATGTTGATAAATGAAATGATCTGGAGCAGCTCCTTCTGATCTGATTTAGTTTGGATCATTTTTGTGTCAAAATCACTACATTCTGGATCCACCGTTCATGTTTGTCCTAAAATGGGATTCCATGTATTTTCCCATTTGAGCAGGTTTCCCAAGTGTCTGTGTGTTTACTTTTCTTTATTACACAGGACAGTTTCTTCAGGTTGGGGCAGATGTTGTTTTCTACTCCATCAGAATGAGTTGTCTGGCCACAATAGTCAAGAGTAGTAAAGCTCTGCAGCATTTGTGGAGCGTCCAGACAGAACCATATCCCAGTCCACACATCGTCCAGGCAGAACCATATCAAGGTCCAAACTTTTTTGAATGAGAGAAAGTGATTTTTTTCCAGAGTTGTTCCAGGTTTCCATGATCTGTCAGTGTGGTCGGGAAGAGGCAGAAACTGACACATTTTGAATTTTTTTTTTACCTGTGGGCGGTAAATTTTAAGTTTCTAGTAATGGATATTTTCATTTGAATAATAATAGAATTTTAAAAATGCTTCATCTAAAAATACAGAAAGAAAAAAAAACTAGACGAGGAGAGATTGTACGTCGCTCTCAAATCCCTAAGAGAACAGGGTCTGCCTCAAAGGTTTTTACGAATTTAAGGCCCTCGGAACGCCAAATGGAAAAAGGCTTGCCCGATATGGATGGAGTAAAGGCATTGTTCTGACATAAATATTTGGCATATTTGGCATAATATTTGGATTGAATTTCTTACAACAATACTCTGGCTTATTGATTTAAATGTAGATATTGGTTTGGTAAAAAGCAGAGAAAATAATAATGGGTAAGGTTTAGTTAGTGCAATGCAAACTGTAACCACAAGGGGGAAGACTTAAATGGTCCATTGTTTGGGAATCCCATTTTGCAGAAGGTCAGTGCTTCCATGTTTGATGCCCAGTAATATTTTTTAAACACAGGATGACCTGGACCTTCATTTGTCTAAACCCAGGATTTTCATCTATGTTAAATATGTTTTAACCACAAACAAAGTTAAAATAACAGAATCAAACCTCTGAAGGGATTGGAATCGGCAGGTTTTGTAAAAGACACATTTACGAAAAGAGATCAGTTTATTTCATAAGCTGACATACTGTAAAATGACTCTACATATTTAAGATTCTTATTTGTGGGTTGGTTAAAGTGAGACGTACATCGTAAAGGTAAGACTGTCAAAGATAAAACTGTCAGATGAGGCTTTGAAACGGGGCTGACCTCTTAAACCTACAGCCAAGGCTCAATCACTGTGTGAAATAATGAGGACAAAGAGAGTCTCCTTGTCTCACTCCCCAAACAAAGCTTTTTCTTATTGTGTTGTTGGTTTTAATATATGATTTTGGCACAGAATAAATCATTTTTGATCCATTTTATGACATTTCCCCCAAACCCAAATGGTTCATAACATAAGTAATCCCACTCAATGGAATTAAAAGCCTTGTGTCTAGTGTCAAGATGGCTGCTGTCTGACTCCCCCAACAGTCTGAGACTGTGTCTCAATTCGACAGTTGTACACTTCGAAGAACTGTTCGAAGTACCCGGCTGAAGAAGGGTGCTCCTCTGTGCAGCCTCTGTCGACCGCAAAAGTCGTGCCGAAATGGGCCAAGCCTACACCGTAGGCTGTACGTCAAGGTGTCGTCGTCACAGGCATTTATTTCTGTATCGATTCAATGAAGTAAGGAATTTGAATAATGTTTTAGGTGATTTGTTTATTGTAGCTAGTATTACATAGCTTGAAGGAAAAATACCTTGTTTCTCCCGTAGAAGAAGTCATGCGTGCTGCATGATGGAATATAGCAGTGTGCGAAGTGCGCTCAGATGCACACTTCATTCACAGCCGATCTCCATGGAAACGCTGGAAATGCAGGGCACATTTGTCAGCCGCGTTCGTGGAGTGCATGAAATGGGACAGGCCTTAGTGCGCCGGAAGTGATGTAAGTTCTCTTACGAACACAGTTCACAAACTAGGAACTTATTTTGGTGATAAAGTGCAACATAAAACGTAAAAAACACTGAATAAATACAAATACAAATAAGGGCATGCACGAAGTAAAAAAAAAGATATGCTTAAAAATCAAATAAAATACTTAAAGGTAGAAAATATTTGCAACAGCAGTATCAGAATAACAGTGCAAACATGACTTATTAAAGTGACCGGTGTTATAAGGCGTCCAGTTTTGTGCAAATATTATAAAGTGTTCATGAGACAAACGGCTGAGGGGAAGAAACTGTTCTTATGACGAGAGGTTCTGGTCCCAATGGACCGTAGCCTCCTGCCAGAGGGGAGTGGCTCAAATAGTCCATGTCCAGGGTGAGAAGTGTCAGCTGCTATACGACCTGCTCCCCCCGAGTCCTGGAGACGTACAGGTCCTGTATAGATGGAAGGCTGCAGCCAATCACCTTCTCAGCAGAGCGCACAATGCGCTGCAGTCTCTGTCTGTCCCTGGTAGTGGCCCCAGCAAACCACACAGTGATGGAGGAGGTGAGGATGGACTCAATGATGGAAGTGTAAAACTGCACCATCATCTGGACTGGCAGCTCACGTTTCCTCAGCTGCCGCAGGTGGAACATCCTGTGCTGGGCTTTCTTGATGAGGGAGCTGATGGTCGGCTCCCACTTGAGATCCTGGGTGATGCAGGTGCCCAGGAAACGGAAAGAGTCCACAGTGGTGATGGGGGAGTCCGCCAGGGTGAGGGGAGGCAGGGGGGCTGTGACTTTCCTGAAGTCCACAATCATCTCCACTGTCTTCTGGGCATTAAGTTCCAGGTTGTTGCTGCTGCACCAGGACACCAGCCGGTATACCTCCCTCCTGTAGGCAGACTCATCGCCGTCCAAGATGAGTCCAATGAGGGTGGTGTCATCTACAAACTTAACCAGTTTGACGGAGTCGTGGCTGGAGGTGCAGCAGTTGGTGTACAGGGAGAAGAGCAGGGAAGAGAAAGTACACAGCCCTGTGGAGATCCTGTGCTGATAGTCCGAGTGTCCGAGACATTCTTCCCCAGCCGTACACGCTGTCTCCTGTCCATCAGGAAGTCAGTGATCCACCTGCAGGTGGAGTCAGGCACGTTGAGCTGAGCGAGCTTGTCCTGGAGCAGAGCAGGGAGGATGGTGTTGAACACAGAGCTGAAGTCCAGGATCCTGGCGTAGGTTCCCGGGGAGTCCAGATGCTGGAGGATGAAGTGAAGGGCCAGGTTAATGGCGTCGTCCACAGACCGATTGGATCTGTAGGCAAACTGCAGAGGGTCCAGGAGGGGGGAGGTGAAGGAGTTGAGGTGGTGCAGGACCAGGCGCTCAAATGACTTCATGATTTGTCTTGCCTTTTCTGTAGTGAGACGATGTTGAAGAGGCTGAGAGAGCAGGGCATAAACCATCAACACGCCAATAAGAAGTCACTGGAAAAAAGCCAAGAGTGTAGTGCTCAAAGTGATAGAGCAGGAGTCTAACCCATAACCTCCTCATGACAGGGAGGACAACCACTCTGCTACAGAGAGAGACAGGAGATATCTGGAGTCTAACCCACAACCTCCTCAGAGGAAACAGACTGATCCTTGCACAGCTTATTACACAGACCAGACAGGAACAAAGCCATGTCTTTATAAAACCATTTTTATGACAATTTCCTTTTTGAATTATGATTTGAAACTGGGTGAAAGTTGACTGGGTTCATTTGGAAACTCTTTGAAGGCGTTGGTGCTTAGACGTTGGCACTTGGAATTCGATGGTAGATATGAGTGGAAGGAGAGGTTCAAGAGGCTCATGATTCTACTGCTGTATTTCTACTTTGTGTGTGTGTGACTAAACACCTAACTCCGCCCACAACCATATTTCAAATAGAGCTGCTAAACTGGGCGGGGTCTGGAGGACTAAAGGGGAGAGCGAGAGGGGAGGAGAGGTCTGGAGGACTAAAGGGGAGAGCGAGAGGGGAGGAGAGGTCTGGAGGACTAAAGGGGAGAGTGAGAGGGGAGGAGAGGTCTGGAGGACTAAAGGGGAGAGCGAGAGGGGAGGAGAGGTCTGGAGGACTAAAGGGGAGAGTGAGGGGGAGGAGGAGGGGTAGAGTAGAGGGGTATCTAGAGATATATGCAATTGGTCTAACAGGTGTCCACACTTCAGACTCCGCCCCTGCAGTCAGACGTTTGTAATCAGCTATAATCTGGGCAGTCCTGTGTGATGTCATTTAGTACTTATTGCAGTGGCCACTGGGGGCATCACACACTCAGATTTACAGAGTTTGTTCTAAAATTGCCAAAAAAATAGGAAATAGGACACTGCTATTCAAACACCAGTTGAAGCGAGGCTCATGTACCGCATTCACACTTGACAAGGCCTGAAGTGTCTTGCCCAAGGACACAACACCGTCATTCTAAAAACTACATATGAACTGAGAAAACAGTACACTTCCAGTAATAACATGTGGGTCATCATTTTAAACTAGAAAAAGATGCTTTATGTATCTGGAAATACGTCTGAGTAACTCTTTCCCTGTAACAGACACAAGGAGTACTTGATAACATTCATTAGTATGTCATAGATTCAAGTGTGAGATAGAATGTCTCCCAGAGATTCAAAGTCCCCCAGGTAATTAGATTCAATAATCAGAATTTTCGCCACATCTGGAATAAACATGAGTGCTGCTAAAACCTACTTCTACTCTATGATCATATCCTACATAGACTATTGTTTAACTACTTTGTCTCTTATCTGGCCCACAACAATTAAAACTATTGAAAACCTCTATAAAAGTGGCCTAAAAATACTTGGTAAAAAACCCATTTCCCACCATCACTGTCACGTTCTGAAAAAGCAAAGACTATTGGACTTTAACAACACGGTCAACCTTAAAAGAGCTTGTCTAATTTATAAGGTCCTACACTCCCTCACACCACCACCTTTAAAGGAGAACATTAAATATAAAGACAATCTAGCAAGGACCACGCGAGCTACCACCAGAGGTGACCTGCTGATCCCCCACAGACAGACCACCTTTGGTCAGAATGTATTATCTGTCCAAGATGTGACCTGTGGAATAGTCTCTAAGCCTGAGACAATGTCCCATGTACAGTTCTTTTAAAGCTCAGATGAAAAACTGGTTATGGTCAAACCAAACATGCATCATCTGTCATGATGCCTGCATTTTCTGTCTCCCTGTGTGCTTTCCCCTCCCTCACCTGTCTGAGCCTGGAGTTGGGCGGAGTTCCTGGCTCCTCCCCCGCGCACCTGGAGCGCATCAGCACAATTACCTCCACCTGCTGCGGAGCATAAGTGGAGCCAGGACCAGACACTCGGGGCGAGATCTTCTGCGTATCATCATCCGATCCTGTCACCTGCACTGCTCCAGCTCCCGCACTCCCAGCTCCGCTCCCGCCTGGCTTCCCCGACCTGGTATGGTACTGTTTCCTCCTTTCCCTGGCTCTGGTCTACTGGTCTTTGCCCCTGTGGCCCATGTTCCCGGATCCCGGCTCGTCCTCTGCACCTCGCTCTGCTCCTGGATCCTGCCCTGGACTCTGGTCCTGTTCCCCGCTGGATTAATTATTGTGTTTGAACTGAATTTCACCATTTTGTAAATAAACACTGTAAATCTGCCCCCGAGTCTGCACGTCTTTGGTCCACCCAACCCCACCGGTTACAACATCATCTATAGTAGCAATGTGGTTTTAACTGTTCCATAGAGACAAAATATGAACGGGGTGGGTATAAAATCTAAATGTCTTGAATGGGCCAAACTGACTGAAATAATGGGATCTGTGTAATGAGTGTAATGTGCAACCATAGGAAGTGTGCAGTGAATGTAATGTAGTGTGCAATTTTTAACTTGACCCTTTTGTGACCCCAGCCCCTGCGACAACAGGTAGAAATTAGCCTTTGGCTATAATCTGGTATGTTTACATTCATGTTGAATCATGCCTGCTCATCAATATGCATAGTCCCAGTCAAATAAATCAATCAATAAATAAATAAAAGTGGACAGATTCAGTACAAGTCCACTACAACTACTACTAAAATAAGTGCAACTACTACAAATTTTACGACAACTACTACTAAAATAACTACAACTACCACAAGTACTATTAAAATAACTACAAGTACTATTAAAATAACTACAACTACTACTAAAATAACAACAAACTACTACTAAAATAACTACAACTACTACTACTAAAATCACTCATCCATTAGAATACTCATTGCCAATTATTATGAAGTCTATGTTCAAACTTGTCCTGGTTTAGTCCTGATGTAGACTTGACTTAGTCCTGTTTTAGTCTTGATGTGGACTACTACTACAGCAACAACAACTACTGCTACTACTACCACTACTACTACTGCTACTACTACTACAGAAGAATCAGCAATACCAAATCACAATTGCCAGGTTCACTGTGGTGTTTGACTGTTATTATGAGAGATGGTTCACTGACACATGGGAGGTGGAGGTCATGGGGCAGATAGCACAGATTGACTGCCACACTTCCACTCTGTCCCAGGCAGGTGTAGCAAGAAGTTTACCACTATTAAGGGTGGAAAGTGAATGGGCCTTGTAATATTTTTTCCCCGAGTAAGTTTGTCTGTTCAGATACATCATATAAGCAGCTCCATCCATCCATTTTCTTCCGATTATTCCTGGCTGAGTAGCCGGCGCAGCAGTCTAAGCAGGAACTCTCAGACTTTCCAAGGCATTCCCAGACCAGCCAAGAGACATAGTCCCTCCATCGTGTCCTAGGTGTTCCCCGGGGACTCCTCCCGATGGGACATGCCCAGAACACCTCCAGGGAGATGTGTCCAGGAGGCATCCTGAACAGATGCTCGAGCCACCTCAGCTGCTCCTCTTGACGTGGAGGAGCAGTGGCTCTACTATAAGCTTCTCATGTGTGACCAAGCTCCTCACCCTATCTCTAAGGGAGCACCCAGCCACAATGCATGAACCCATTTCGCTCCATCCTTCTCTCTCTTCCACTTGAGACTCTCCACCCTCCTGAGAGGGCAGGCCACCTTTTTCCAGTCGAAAACCATAACCTTGGATTTAGAGGAGCTGATTCGCATGGTCGTCAGCTGCCTCAGGAGTCCCACAAGCCAGCAAGCCTCGATAGAACTCCTTCTTTAGCTGGACAGCATCCCTTATTTCTGGTGTGAAGACATGCGGCCAGAGGTCAGATGACATGATGCAAAGCTGATCATCGACCTCCAACCTTGGGTGTCCTGGTGTCATCGTGCACTGATGACCCTCTCGTTCACCGGGGTGAACTTGCGGCAGGCTGAACTAAGCTAAATAAGCCCACACCAGCTCACCGCCTCTCCCTGCGGGCAACACCAGAGAAATGGAGAGTCCAGCCCCTCCCGAGGAATTGGGTTCCAGAGCCTAAGCTGTGTGTAGAGGTGAGGCCGACTATATCTGGTCGGTTAAGCCCAACCTCCCGCAAAAGCTCAGGCTCCTTCCCTTACAGTGAGGTGACATTCCATGTCTCTAGAGCCAATCTCCATGTCCAGAGATCCGGTCGTTGACGTTTCCACCTTCGACTGCCGCCCAGATCTCACCAGTCTTTCACGGATCCTCCCGCAGGCGGTGGGTCCACGGGAGAACGGGCCCACAACGTTCCTTCGGGGTGAGCCCGGTCAGGCCCTGTGGGGAAAGGACCGGCCATCAGGCACTCGCTGTCAAGCACCCACCACAGGCCTGGTTCCAGGATGAGGCAACTGACCTTGATTTTGTCCGCATTATGAGGACTGACCCATCCCCCAGGACCTGTTTGCCATGGGTGTCCCTCTCAGGAGCATGAAGCCCCTGACTACATAGCTCCCAGGATCATTCAGGCACTCAAACCCCTCCGCCACATTAAAGGTTCAAGGAGGGGAGAAGCAGCTCTTGAGGTCAAAATAGGTTCACTGTGTACTCTGTATCTGAAAAGTATTTTACTGTCTGATAATCAAGAAGTGAGTGTTTGCTTGCTAGTTGTTGCTTTACTGTCATGGAAAAACTCTGCATTGGTCCTTGAAAGTTGTTGCTTATAAACTCATTGTGGTGAATAATTAGGATGCTCTAAATGCATAAGGTCAGTGAGGAACAACTCTGGACCAAACTGTTTGGTGTTGTTCTGTTTGTGACGTCTTTAATCGGGTAGAGCGTCTTTAAACCCTGTGAAGCCCTTTAAGACGTGGTGTTATTCTGTTAAATAGACTCTTTGGAATCTGTGTGGTAAATGACCTCTGCCATTATAGCATCATACTGGAATACCCCCCACTGCCCCCACAGCGGTACAGTCACTGACCACTCATAGCCACGAGGGGGCGCCATGACGAAACAGGAGTGACACGCACCTCTCTAGAAACTAACTGGTCACTGCATCAACATAAATCACACTGAAGATACTGTGACTCAAGGCCACGCAAAAGTAAACTAATGTGTTACACGCCTAAGGTTAAAGGTCATACATCACACACACTGACCCCTGTGAGCTCCATGTTCTAACGCTGTTTCCTCCTCAAAAACAGACCTGGAGTTGTGTTTTGTTTCATTCACACATGTTTGAGTAACACTTTATTATTAGTCTGTCACATCTCCAAAGCTCAAAATGCTCTGTTCCACCTTGTGATGTCATGAAGTGGTAGTTTTCAAGTGAACAGCTCCTTTTACTTTTAATTCAGTAGAGATTGGCAATTCCAGGGCTGAAATGATCCAAATGATTCTAGTGAAGGTGTGTGGAGTTTAAAAACACAGTGGAGCACTTCCTGTATTACCACATGATGACATCACAAGGTGGAACAGCGTTTGAGAGAAGAACTCAGCCTTAATCTGCAGGGTTTGTGTGATAAACGTGCGAATGAAACAAAACACACCTCCAGGTCAGTTTGTGATGAGGAAACATTAGAGCAGATCAGAAAGTGGAGTCATACGTGAACTTTAAAGTTCACATTTTTCCCCCAGGAGGGACACTCTGCATCTCCTCTGCATTTGACCCGTCGTTCAATATCACATACACACATGTTACACACATCATACACACATCTGGGCCTGTGGTTTGGCTTCTTGATGATGACATGAGCTGACTAAAACACAACTTTCTTTTTCTCAATAAAAGTATTTGGTAATACTACAAGTACTTTATCAGGTTTTTGTCACATTGTGGGGACCTGTATCTGCACACACGCTGATATCACGTGGACATCAGGGGGACGTGGCCGTGACGTCTTTTAACTCTTTTATTTTTACATCAACAAGGTGGTTTAAAGTTCAGATCTGCTTAGAAATGCTTATGGTTAAAGTTTAGGTTTGGAGGTGCTTCTCCACCTGGATATCGACATTTCCATCACAGCCGACACTTCGATTAACTCCATTACTTAGCATCAAAATGGAGTTAATCAAAGTATCGGCTGTGATGGAAGTGTGCGACTATACTGATACTAACGAACAGACTCGATACTCGATACTGATCCCAATACCACAATGATAATGTAAAACTCACTTTGGATAATACACTGTGACTAAACCAGGACTAAACCAGGACTAAACCAGGACTAAACCAGGACTGAATAAGGACTAAACCAGGACTAAACCAGGACTAAACCAGGACTAAACCAGGACTGAATAAGGACTAAACCAGGACTAAACCAGGTCTAAACCAGGACTGAATAAGGACTAAACCAGGACTGAATAAGGACTAAACCAGGACTAAACCAGGTCTAAACCAGGACTGAATAAGGACTAAACCAGGACTAAACCAGGTCTAAACCAGGACTGAATAAGGACTAAACCAGGACTAAACCAGGTCTAAACCAGGACTGAATAAGGACTAAACCAGGACTAAACCAGGTCTAAACTAGGACTGAATAAGGACTAAACCAGGACTAAACCAGGTCTAAACCAGGACTGAATAAGGACTAAACCAGGACTAAACCAGGTCTAAACCAGGACTGAATAAGGACTAAACCAGGACTAAACCAGGTCTAAACCAGTACTGAATAAGGACTAAACCAGGACTAAACCAGGTCTAAACCAGGACTAAACCAGGACTAAACCAGGTCTAGACCAGGACTAAACCAGGTCTAAACCAGGACTAAACCAGGACTAAATAAGGACTATACCAGGACTAAACCAGGACTAAACCAAGACTAAACCAGGACTAAACCAGAGTCCATGTTTTTTTTTTTTTTTATATATATCTGTGTAATCCCTCAGTGTCAAGTAGGTTTATAGTGGTCCATGGTCCTGGTTTAGTCCTGGTTCAGTCCTGGTTCAGTCCTGGTTTAGTCCTGGTTCAGTCCAGCAGGTTCATCGTGGTCCATGGGTGTACACTAGTCTATGTGTCTTTATAAAGAAAAAAAAGTTCATTTCTGTCAATGGGGACTTTTTTAGTATCGATTCTTGCTCAAATGAGTATGTAGTTTACGATCTGATTTTGAATATTCCTGACAACCCTTTTCCAAATCCAAAGGGGAAAAACACAGACACACACACAGTCAGTCAGAATGATGACAAATAACAACCGTCACCATAGTGATTAACCATTCCAGACTATTATATCTTTAGAAAAAAAAATAAAAAATCTTTAGAATATCTCCTCCATAAAGTACGTGTTCAGCGACGCGCAGTTGGCCCCGCCCTCGCCACGCCCCCCTGGTTCACAAGACCTCACTCTCCCCAGGCAGCTCCGAGAACGAATCAGACACGGCTCAAGGCTGAACAGAGAGGAGCCGAACCAGCGTCCTGTTAGCACCGCGCACACGAACCAGAGAGCGGCGTAAGAAGACGCAAAAGGGACGTGCCACGAGAGAGACGCGCCACGAGAGAGACGCACAGAGAGAGACGCACCGAGAGAGAGACGTGCGTAAAACGCTTCCACCGCAGCCTGCAGCTCCTCGGAGGGGCTTGTGCGTAAAAGTTCCCAGCTGGTGCGTGTGTCAGCGCGTCGGGAGGCTGTGTTTGGATTTTGGAGCCTATCAGCGCGTCTTTGTTGCCGGATGGAGGACGCACGGTTGGCTCGCTGAGAACACGCCACATGTGTCACAGTATAATGGAGATTCACCGGCTTTAGCACAAACCCATTTTATCACCAGAGTCTATTTTTTGTGTTGCATTTTGAAGATTTTTTTTTATTATTATTATCATTATTATTATTATTAATATTATTATTTCCTGGAGCGACCTGCTGAAATCCGAACATCGAGAGGAATTACAATCATGAACTTTGTCTGTAGTTTGGTACAAATCCTTCTGGCTGCGGTTTTTCATCTCTCCACTGTAAAGGCAAGTCTCGCGCCTCTTATGCCAATTTCTATTAATACGTGCGCCCTGTTACACTGGCCCTATTTCAATATCTCACAGACTTTAACACGTGCTCTGCTCATTATCAGTCTGGTTACAACAGTTTTATGACAGCTCTTTCCTATCATCTTCTTTTCCAGCCTCTTCTGGCTGTTCTTGGTTTAAGTCAATCATTACAGCCTGGTACACGATGTTTCGTACTGTGCCTCTTCTCTGGCAATATTTAATGAGACTTTAGCAGAATTTGTAATGCGCACTTTCTTGTTCTGCGCTGGTCATGCAAAGTAGGCGCCAAACGTGAGCCCCAGGAGATTCAGTTTGGCTTTGAAAGAGTCGCATTTAAATTCAGCCCCGGTTCTTTTATGTGACACAGTGTCAGTGCCAAGCTCGTTGTGCACAATGCAAAACTCTTAAAGTGGCTATTTTAGAAAAGTTAACCCTGCATTTTGGATAATAAGTGAGCCGACTTTTCCAGTGTTGTGTGTTGTGTGAGGATATTACCAGGTGTGAAATCTGGTGCTGGTTGTATCAGTTTGTTTTGTGCTTTTGTGTTAAATTCGCGGGGTTTTGAATGAGGTCTCGCCGGGGCCAAAGAGCGCCTTTCTCTGCCTGAGTCATCGCTGTCTCCGGCTCCGGTTCAGACCCGGGTTTCTCCTGTCACACACGCGTAAGGAAGGATGCACATGGCCGCGCACGTACCCACTGCTGCCGCTGCACGCACGTGCACGGTACACGTACACCGGCGCACGCGCACGGTGAGAAACAGGAGCCGGTTTCTCACGCAATAACAGCGCGTGTTACAGCAGCGGCACAGAGCCGCACAGAGCCGCACAGAGCCGCGACACAGAGTCTCAACCCAGAGCCGCACAGAGCCGCGTGAGGTGAAGAGAGACCCCCGAGAAACTAGCCCCACAAAACACAGACATAATCTGGTCTGTCCTTCACAGGAAACTCACAAAGTCCTGGTTTAGTCCTGATTTAGTCCTGGTTTAGTCCTGGTTTAGTCCTGGTTTTGTCCTGGTTCAGTCCTGGTTCAGTCCTGGTTTTGTCCTTGTTCAGTCCTGGTTTAGTCCTGGTTCAGTCCTGGTTTTGTCCTGGTTTAGTCTTGGGTTTGTCCTGGTTTAGTCTTGGGGGTTTTTCTGATTTTGTCTTGGTTCAGTCCTGGTTTTGTCCTGGTTCAGTCCTGGTTTTGTCCTGGTTTAGTCTTGGGTTTGTCCTGGTTTAGTCTTGATTTTTTTTCTGATTTTGTCTTGGTTCAGTCCTGGTTTTGTCCTTGTTCAGTCCTGGTTTAGTCCCGGTTCAGTCCTGGTTTTGTCCTGGTTTAGTCCTGGTTTAGTCCTGGTTTAGTCCTGGTTTAGTCCTGGTTTAGTCCTGGTTCAGTCCTGGTTTTGTCCTGGTTTAGTCTTGGTTTAGTCCTGGTTCAGTCCTGGTTTAGTCCTGGTTTTGTCCTGGTTTAGTCTTGTTTTTTTTCTGATATTGTCTTGGTTCAGTCCTGGTTTAGTCCTGGTTTTATCCTGGTTCAGTCCAGGTTTAGTCCTGGTTTAGTCCTGGTTTAGTCCTGGTTTAGTCCTGGTTCAGTCCTGGTTTAGTCCTGGTTTTGTCCTGGTTCAGTTGTGGTTTTGTCCTGGTTCAGTCCTGATTCAGTCCTGGTTTAGTCCTGGTTCAGTCCTGGTTTTGTCCTGGTTTAGTCCTGGTTCAGTCCCGGTTTAGTCCCGGTTTAGTCCCGGTACAGTCCTGGTTCAGTCCTGGTTCAGTCCTGGTTTTGTCCTTGTTCAGTCCTGGTTTAGTCCCGGTTCAGTCCTGGTTCAGTCCTGGTTTAGTCCCGGTTCAGTCCTGGTTCAGTCCTGGTTTAGTCCTGGTTCAGTCCCGGTTTAGTCCCGGTTTAGTCCCGGTACAGTCCTGGTTCAGTCCTGGTTCAGTCCTGGTTTTGTCCTTGTTCAGTCCTGGTTTAGTCCCGGTTCAGTCCTGGTTTAGTCCTGGTTCAGTCCTGGTTCAGTCCTGGTTTAGTCCTGGTTCAGTCCTGGTTTTGTCCTTGTTCAGTCCTGGTTTAGTCCCGGTTCAGTCCTGGTTTAGTCCTGGTTCAGTCCTGGTTCAGTCCTGGTTTAGTCCTGGTTCAGTCCTGGTTCAGTCCTGGTTTAGTCCTGGTTCAGTCCTGTTTCTTACATAATGCTGATGGCTGCAGTTAAACACTGTAAAACTTGATTACTTCTTAATGAGGCTCTAATCGTCTGTGAGCCGTGAGTCACTTTTACGGCTCCTTTTACGGCTCCTTTTACAGATCGCTGTGGAGCGACAGGGTAGTGGAGGTTAGAATGGCACAAACTGGCAGCCACATGTGCAGTCATTCTGCCCCAGGGCTGCTGTGACTGCAGTATAAATGAATGGAACATTCAAGGCAAAACACTTCATGGACACAAGCAGGAGGTGGACCCGCCACTAGAAAAGTTACACAGTGCAGCTTTACGCAGAGGTGGAACGCAACAAAGTAAAAGCACTCGGGTACTGTACTTAAGTACACTTTGTGCATTTTAAAATGTATACTTTTTACTTTTACTTCAGTACATTTGAGAGCAGTATCTGTACTTTCTACACAACTACATTTTTGCACTGCACTGAAAAGTAAAAGTATTTTCATGATTGTGTGAGACCTGCTGAAAAGACTTTATTTTTAACACACAGAATTTGAGCAAAACAAAAATGTGCAAATAAAAACAGGTAGAAATGATCGATTGATTTGTTCTGTTGCAGCTCAAATCTTTATCAAAGTCACCACATTTGAAGCTTCATAAGACTCAGAATCTGTGAGAGATTCTTTTACTTTTTACTCTTTCAGCACATTTAAGTAACACAATGGAGTGCTTCTTCTAACAGTTTAACTTGAAAACTAATTGATCCTTTTGGGCCGAAGAAGATGCTGTTACCATAGCGACCTGGCTTCATATTCCCTTGTGTGGCTTTTATTGTGAAAGGGCTTCAGGTGTGTGCTGCGACTGACAGATCTACTTCTTGTCTCTGCACTTGTTGAACTTTGAGATTTACATAGAAATGACCCACTTAGAATTGACACTGTGTAAAATGAAACCGTTCAGGCTCATTCAGACTTGTGCAAAGTGTGGTATTTTCAACGAGTAAACCAGAAAGTGAAACTAAACCATATCTGAAGGAGCAAGAGCCGTTTTACTGTTTACTTGAGTAATATTATTTGAAGTACTATCTGAGTACACACCCTCAACGCAAGAGTACGCACCCTAAACTCAAGAGTACACACCCTCAACGCAAGAGTACTAACCCTAAACTCAAGAGTATTAACCCTAAACTCAAGAGTACTAACCCTAAACTCAAACATACACACCCTAAACTCAAGAGTACACAGCCTAAATTCAAGAGTACACACCCTAAACTCAAGAGTACTAACCCTAAACTGAAATGTACGCACCCTAAACTTAAGAGTACGCACCCTAAACTCAAGAGTACGCACCCTAAACTCAAGAGTACACACCCTCAACGCAAGAGTACTAACCCTAAACTCAAGAGTATTAACCCTAAACTCAAGAGTACTAACCCTAAATTCAAGAGTACTAACCCTAAACTCAAGAGTACTAACCCTAAACTCAAGAGTACTAACCCTAAACTCAAGAGTACTAACCCTAAACTCAAGAGTACACACCCTAAACTGAAATGTACACACCCTAAACTCAAGAGTACACACCCTAAACTCAAGAGTACACACCCTAAACTCAAGAGTACACACCCTAAACTCAAGAGTACACACCCTAAACTCAAGAGTACACACCCTAAACTCAAGAGTACTAACCCTAAACTGAAATGTACACACCCTAAACTCAAGAGTACGCACCCTAGACTCAAGAGTACGCACACACTTTAAGTCTTACTGTAAATGTGTACTTGTATTCTGACATTTTTAACGTGAGATCTGGTGTTGGTCTGTTTCAGGGTGCCAGCATTAAGGCGATGGACAAGAGCCAAAACGAAGGTGAGCCATTTTCTGTTCATTTCCACAGCAGGTGTATGAGCACGCCCCCTAGTGGACACAGAGATACTACTACTACTACTACTACTACTCCTGCCACCACTGCTACCACTACCAACACCACGGCTACTACTAAAAATCCTGTAACTCCTTCTCTGCTGCTGTTTAAATCGCTAGGATACAGTTAATGTTTTAGCCTGATTTAAACCCCAGGCCTTCGTGCAGACGCTGTATTGATGAAGCCGTGGCCTGGTCACAGTTCACGCCTGTAGACAAAACACGACATGATGAAAGGGTGACGTAACCACGGCAACAGACTGGACAAAACAAACGTCTGACCATAGCGACAGAGCGTACAGTGGCGTCCAGGGGTCAGATGTTCCATAGTGCAGCTTTAGTGTCCAGTGGAGTTTTAAAAGTTCTGTTCAAAAGTGAAAGTGAACATTTATAAACAATAAAACTGACCAAAACATCGACAATTAGATTTTAAAGGCGCAGTGTGGAACTTTTCTGATGGAGAGCCTGCTATATGCTCATCTCCATAGAGATGTTATTGCGTTACCTGAAATGTTTCACAGTATGACATTAAAGTTAACTCAAAAAGACAAGCAGGTGAAGCTACCGGACCAAGTTACAGGTCGGATCTGTGGAGAGGTGGCCCTCCTTTACTTTGCAGGCTTATGAAGGTATTTTTTGTAATTAAAACACATCTGTAAAAAATGCAAGATTACAGTTAACTTTAAACTTATAATTGTGAAATATTTGTGCCTGAGCTTTGATAAATTAAAGGGACGGCCTCTGGATCTTTGCTAAAGTGTAAATTATAAACTGATCTCACTTATATTTACATTTTATATTTATATTTTGCACTAATACGTTTGTAAGACCCGTCCGTCACGTCTGAGACAGATTCAAGTTGGGACTTCCCCAGTGAAATCCCAGGGAGACGTTATTTATGTAGCCGCTAACCTAAACATTGATGAAACTAATTGGGCAGCGCGTCCCCCGATAGCCCGCTCGGGTGGTGGGCTTCGGAGGGGGTCAGAGTTCAAAGGTCGTCTTGGCGCCACACTGCTGAGGTCGATGAGGTTTGGAACTATCCACGGGTCAGGAGACAGCCAGGGGTCAGTCCAAACCTAAGCCCAAAACGGAGCATGATTCTGGGATGTGACGCGCAGGAAAACAAGGGTTATGGAAGAAGTGAAAGTGAGAAGATACTAGTACTACAACTACTACAACTACTACTACCACTACTACTACAACCACTACTACTACTATTTGTCAAATGAAGTCCTTTTTTTCTTCAGGATGAATAATATTTCAAATGATGATCTGAACGTTCTCTACCTGCACAGCAAAGGACACTGTGTTTCAACACTTACATAAGTAACAGATGAACTGGGTTACAGAGTGTTACAGGTGGGGGTTGGCTGGAGTGGGGTTGGTTACAGATTGGGGCTGGCTGTAGAGGGTTTAGTTGCAGTGGGCTGGGGCAGATTGGATGGGCCTTAGTCCTGGTTATGGTTTGGTTGGAGTGAGTCCGGCAGGTTGGGGTTGGCTGGATTGAGGTTGGTTGCAGATTGGGGCTGGCTGTAGAGGGTTCTGTTGCAGTGGGCTGGGGCAGATTGGATGGGCCTTAGTCCTGGTTATCTGATAGTCTAAGCTCTTTACGTCAGCGCTTTGCTCTTCACTTAATCAGGATGAGGAAATATCACTGATGAGTGCGGCGTGGACTCCGGCGCTCAGGCTGTAGGTACAAGATTCAAACGCACTGGAACAGGTTTATATGTGAAATCATAGAAGAAACAAAAACTGGCGCAAATTTTAATGCCACACGAAGGAACTATTTGTTACTGTAGCATCACAGACTGGCAATTTCAGCAAAGCAAATCTACTTTTCTGCAGCTAACCAACTCTGACGTTAGTAACTGCTGCTCTTTCAATCAGCCCCAGTGTGCTTGTGTCTCTATAGTTATAATCTATGACACTCGTGGATCATTATGTTATATTTTATCTCCGATTATGGAAATAAACCTGGAGAAGGAAGCGCGTACATCACAGTGGAGGAGAAAACGGGGATAGATCGGCAAAATGGCGTCTTGAAAATAGTCGATTAAAGTTTACTCAAACGTGAATCACTCCAACTACAACTTCAGAGGCTCAGTGAGAAGAAGCGACTAGAACACTAAAGTCCTTTTAAAGTGTATTTTTATATTTGAAATGGCCTATATTTTAAACCCCATTTGTGTCGTTGCAGTGGTGCCGTTCTTGACCGTGTTTCAGAAGAGTGTGTGCAATCCACGGGAGATGTTAGTGGACGTGTACTCGGAGTACCCTGAGGACACAGAGTACATCTACATCCCGTCCTGTGTGGTTCTGTCGCGGTGCGGAGGCTGCTGCCAGGACGAGACCAGGGAGTGTGTCCCCACCCAGACCCGCAACGTCACACTCGAGGTAGGCTTCAGGACATCTGTAGACTTTATTTAATTTCAGCCAAGCAGTGATTTGGGATTTTTGATTTTCTTCAATAACAAAAACTCTTTAACCTTTAAGCGAGCGCTGGTGTCTACAGCTGTGTGTCCAGTGCCTTTGTGGACTTGTGAAACATTCTTTGAGGACACACCGCTGTTGTTCTGTAACTAGATTCTTCTCTGTGGTTTGGAGCTCCGCAGGTGTTCGACCGAGAGCCATTTCAATTCTGCTGTTTACCCACACATCTGTTTACTCTGCAGCAACAAAACCTCCGAAATATTCACAAAATCTGCCCCAAATGTCCCAAACTCGGGCGGAGAAGGGAGGATGTTTTGGCTGTGGCTCCAGGGTCACGAGACAACGGCAGACGAGTTGAGCTGAGGTCATATGAGTCAGAGTTTTGTAATAACTGTTGTGTCGTGTTTTTGATTTCAAGGTGATGCGCTCCAGACCTTCGGTATCGCAGCACCCACTGCACCTAAAGTTCACAGAGCATACGAGGTGTGAATGCAGGTACGACTCCACAGCGCAAACTCCTTATTCACAAAAGTATATGTCACAAAAGTCATGGAAAATAAAAATAATGTTCCTTTTGTTGTTTCTTGCAGAGAAAAGCCTGGCCTAAAAACAGCCAAGAAGCAATAGTAAGTCGTTTAAGTTTGTCAGTGTGAATCTGGTTTTGAGTCATGTGACTGGAGGTGTGGCACAAAGTGGGACTTTTTTTTTAAAGAAGATTTAAATGAATTTGCTTGTGCTGATCTAGTATATGCAAAACTTTGTCCAGTGAAGGCAAGATAGACAGGGCTGTTGTGGTGTCCTTGAGCAAGACACTGCAGTCGGTCGTGCCTGATGTGAATGTGTTTGTGGAAGGAGTGAATGAAGAGTGGACTCAAACTCACATCATAATTGTTATAGTAAATGTCAGTTATAATTATGTTCTAGTTTGGGCTTTTAAAGTTAGTCCGAGTTCAGTTTTGGTTTAGTTCTGTAGTCCTGGTTGAGTCCAGGTTGAGTCCAAGTTGAGTCCTGGTTGAGTCCTGGTTCAGTTCTGGTTTAGTCCTGTTTCAGTCTTGGTTCAGTCTTGGTTCAGTCCTGGTTCAGTCCTGGTTCAGTCCTGGTTCAGTCCTGGTTCAGTCCTGGTTCAGTCCTGGTTCAATCCCTGTTTAGTCCTGGTTCAGTCCTGTTTCAGTCTTGGTTCAGTCCTGGTTCAGTCCTGGTTCAGTCCTGTTTCAGTCCTGGTTCAGTCCTGGTTCAGTCCTGGTTTAGTCCTGGTTCAGTCCTGCTCCTGTTCTTATCTGCAGATCTTCCAGAGTCTGTGGACCAGGACAGGACCACCCGCGGTTCACTCGGCCTCAGTTCCAGTTGCACTTTTACTTTAGCGCTAATCTTAGCCGCAGGTGTCACGCCGCTAACCTATTTTTATTTTTAGTGCTTGTAAATAGAGCCTGGAGCTGTGGCGGCTTCTTACGGTCATGAAGGAGCCGCTCCGTCTCTGATCATCTGAATATTACAGATTGCACACAGACTCCGGGTCCACGCGGCTGGATTTTCAAACACAAAAGCTGCTGTCTTAATCATATTTATGCTGCTCCACGCTTCTTCTTCTCTCCTGCCATTTTGAATATAGAAATGGAATGCTCGTCTCCATGGAGATGTTATTGTACACGGTGTGGCATTATACTTGTGGATCTTTCATTTATACAGTTACAGTCTTTTCTTGTGCCTGTTAGATCCTAAATGCTCAGGTATAATTCCGTAACACTTTACACATCCAGAGATGGACATCCAAAGGCCCTGAGTCCAGCCCTGAGTCCAGCTTTTAGTCCAACACTGAGTCCAAGCCTGAGTCCAAGCCTGAGTCCAGTCTTTAGTCCAACACTGAGTCCAGCCCTGAATCCTGCGAGTCAGACCAGGCTGTGAAGGGTTGTGGAGGTCAATGTTTCTAATAGGATCAGGTCAGGTGGATGTGGCTGTCTGTCCATGTGCACGTATACACCACAGACCGTATACAGAAGTGACTGAGAGACCCACAGAATTCAGCTCTAAATGAAGCTCATCGAGGCTAGAGCAGTTATAGCGGCGAATTTGGAGCCAAGTTACATATTCAGAATTTGCGACCACAAGTATCATAGCAACCAAACAGCCAATCCAGAGCGAGGCTGTTGAAAGTAACGCCCTTCCCCTGTTGCTAACGCTAGCGGGAGTGAAAAGAAGGCGCCTGATTTGTCTGTTATTAATATTCATATCTTGATTTACAGACACAATAGTGAAATAAAAACCGCAGGATCATGTAGAGGGTTAATACGAACATTTAAGACCAAAATGATGAGTCTGACAGCAGCAGTTACAGAGTTGATGGAGCCGTAAGTGCGCCCATGATCACTTCTGTTTGTAACGCGGCGGCTAGCAGGTTAGCTATGTCCGTTTATATATAAAGCACATGCTATACACTAGTGTTACTACGGTTTCTGCTGCGGAGCGTAGCCGTCATAAAGAGCACAGTTTTATCTGCCTCGAGCTCATCTAATCCACAAGACACGCCACAGTGACCCAGAGTCTGAATGACCCCATGACCTTTCACCTGTTTAAGGGAGCACCTGAGTCACCACTGAAGCTTATGTAAGAGGAATTGAACCTTTAGAGTACTGTGTCAAGTACAAGAGGACAGGACTGACTAAATGGAATAGAAATAATAAGTCTGTAAATGTCCTGGTTTTTGAACCATTTGAACTTTTGTGGATATGTTTAATGCTATAATATGGGACATGGAAACCGGTAGCTAGCCCTCCACCGGAACTTTCGTTACATTTATGTTCACAATTATCCCGGTTTGGTCCTGTTAAAATCTTGAGACTTTGGTCCTGGTTGAGTTCAGGTTTAGTTCTGATGTAGGTTTGGTTCTGGTCCAGGGTCAGTCCTGGTGGAGTCCTGGTTTGGTTCCTGCTTTGGTTCCCAGTTTAGTTCTTGATTTGGGCGTTCTGAGTGACTTGTGAAATGTCGAGTCTGGCTGTGTCGAGTCCGGCTGTGTCGAGTCCGGCTCTGTTGAGTCCGGCTCTGTTGAGTCTGTGTTCACATAGCCGCACTTATATTGTGTATTTTCATTTTTTGTGGATATCATTCAGTTATTTTTCATAACTATTTGGTCTGCACTTATCATGTTATACTTTTAAAGATTCACTACATTCACTTTACTGGCGAGGACATCTCCATGGAGACGTGATGCTTTGGCTGGAATCTTCCACAGTATGGCATTAAACATGTCTATTTTGCATTTATATAATTACATATGTTTTTATTTCTGTGAGCAGGGTCGCCTCTCCACAGATCTGATTTGTAACTTGTTTTTTTGACACCATCTGATTTTCATAGCGATAGAGAAGTTTAATGCCATACCGTGGAACATTCTAGGCAATAGTAAGTTGTATGAATATTTTTGAAGGACAGCTGAGTCTTAAACACAGAAAGAGATGAATGTCCGTTGTCCAAGTTAAGGGTCGTTTTATTGTCACGAGGGAATTGTGTCAGATGCCCTGTGCATTTGACCCATATTTTCATGCCACTGGGTTAGCGATATCAAACTGAAATCATGATCTGGTTTTAAGAAAATGGTGATATTAATCTTTTGGCTCATGGCTCAGTCGTCGTCAGAAGAACCTCGGCTGCAGGATTTTGTGTGTTTTCTAGTTGGACTGAGCGACTGTGAATGTGTGGATGTGTTAAAACAGGTAGAAAAACAATAAATACATGTCCATTTTTCTCTTGACTATTTCTTTGATCTCGCTGAAGCCTGAGGAAACCTGTTGTTAGGCTGTTAGCGCTTTAGCATTAGCTGTTATGGAGCTAGCACTGTTTCTCGCTGCGCTAATCTCAGGGATGTGCGTTCTAAAGATGTTGCACGCTTAGGGTGACCAGACGGCCCCACTGACCCGGGACAGTCCCAGTTTAGAGCCCTGTTTCCCCAGATTTATACCACTGATTTGTCCCAGTTTAAACAAGAAATGTCCAAGTTGTCCTTATGTTTGACCAGGCAACAGTAAACAGGGGAATATATTGTCACTTGTTTGGCTAAAATACCGAAAAAACGTGCTTGAAAATGAGCATAAGGCAATAAAAAGTCCCTCAGATTCTGGCTCCCCCGCCCAGGTGTGATCCCTAGCTGTGGTCCCGCCCGGGTGTGGTCCTCCCGGGTGTGGTCCTCCCGGGTGTGGTCCCCCCCGGACGTTGTCCCCCTGAGCGTGCTCCGTGCTGGCGTGGCCTGTGTGTGAGCTTAGCCTCTCTGTGTCCTCTCTGTTTGCAGCCAGTGTGGGCCTTGCTCTGAGCGGAGGAAGCGTTTGTTCATTCAGGACCCTCTGACCTGTTCATGCTCCTGCAGATACTCTCAGTTAGACTGCACGGCCCGAAAGCTCGAGCTAAACGAGCGCACATGCAGGTGTGTGCCTCCTCTTATGTTTCACTCTGTTTCAGCTCTGTGTTTCAGCTGTCTTTCACTCTGTTTCAGCTCTGTCTTTCAGCTCTGGGTTTTAGCTTTGTGTTTCAGCTCTATGTTTCAGCTCTATGTTTCAGCTCTGTGTTTCAGCTGTTTCAGCTCTATGTTTCAGCCCTGTGTTTCATCTCTGTGTTTCAGCTTTATGTTTCAGCTCTATGTTTCAGCTCTATGTTTCAGCTCTGTGTTTCAGCTCTGTGTTTCAGCTCTGTGTTTCAGCTCTATGTTTCAGCTCTGTGTTTCATCTTTGTGTTTCAGCTTTATGTTTCAGCTCTGTGTTTCAGCTCTCTGTTTCAGCTCTGTATTTCAGCTCTATGTTTCAGCTCTATGTTTCAGCTCTGTGTTTCAACTCTATGTTTCAGCTCTGTGTTTCAGCTCTATGTTTCAGCTCTGTGTTTGCGCTGTCCTCTGCTTCTTCTTCCTCTCTTTCACCTGCACTGTAAACATAATATCTGCAGGAGTTTAAGTCGTTTGAATTCAGAACTTCACTGATATGAAAGTGGTTTAGCAGCATAGACATAGTAGCAGAAGTACTAGTGACCTAATAGTAGTTGTAGTAATAATAGTGAGTTGGACCCCATGTGACCTCGGCCCATGTGACCTCAGCCCATGTGACCTCGGCCCATGTGACCTCCTGCAGAGGTTATTTTACAGTGTGGTGACCGCATGATTGTCGTGCCGGTGCTTTTGCTTGTGTTGTTGTCGTCTTCGTGGCTGTGGGCTCCCTTGCTTCCTCCCTCGTTCGCTGTCTCATTCCCTCCCTCCCTTGCTCGCTGTCTCGTTCCCTCCCTTGTTCGCTGTCCCGTTCCCTCCCTTGCTCCCTTCCTCATTCCCTCCCTTGCTCGCTGTCTCGTTCCCTCCCTCGCTCGCTCCCTACCTCCCTTGCTGTCTCGCACCCTCCCTTGCTCACTCCCTCGCTTTCTGTCTATTTTCCCTCCCTCCCTTGCTAGGCTGTCTCGCTTCCTCCCTCCCTTGTTCCCTCCATCACCTGCTCACTCCCTCCCTCGCTGTCTTGTTCCCTCCCTCTCTCCCTTGCTCGCTGTCTTGTTCCCACCCTTGCTCCCTCCCTCGCTCCCTCCCTCCCTCCCTCGTTCCCTCCATCACCTGCAGTTTAAGTGTTGGTCGAATCAGAAATGCCACAGAATGAATGAGTGAGAATGTGCTGTACCCCGTTACCATATGGTCACTGGTTTGGATGAAACTCCTCTTCACGACACGCACCAGTCCAGAGGCCGAGCGGCGCCAGTGAAAACCTGGATGTTAAAGAATTTAGTTCTAATACAAGAACCCCAGGCATTTCAGAACATGTTTGAAGAGGCCTAAAAACTACAGGGAGGGCATCTGACACACAGGGAGGGAATCTGACACACAGGGAGGGCATCTGACACACAGGGAGGGAATCTGACACACAGGGAGGGCATCTGACACACAGGGTGGGCATCTGACACACAGGGTGGGCATCTGACACACAGGGAGGGCATCTGACACACAGAGACTCTTCAGGGTTAGCTATTTTATCACCACAAATGTTTTTTCTTTGTTACATTTGTGAGTTACTCAACTGGGCCAAAACAAAGAAAGTTTCATTCAAGCCAATACAGTCTAAAGTAGCACTATGTAACTTTTCTGTCGGGGTGTCTGCCTGCCACCTGCTTTCCTTGAATGTTCCACAGTATTGCATTAAACAGGTGCGTTCTTATTGTGAGTCTGACACATAGACCACATCCAAACTGGGACTAAACTGGGACGTCATTTGGAACTAATTCTGGATTAGACGAGGACCAGGACTAGACCAGGACTAGACCAGGACTAAACTAGGACTAGACCAGGACTAAACCAGGACTAAGCCATCACCAGACCAGGACTAGACAGGACTAAACCATGACTAAACTAGGACTAAACCAGGACTAAACCAGGACTAGAACAGAAGATCATCGTGATATCAATACTGTGGAATATTGCAGGCAAAGCAGAGGCATTTCCATGGAGACAAGCAGGTGGCAGACCCTCCATCAGAAAAGTCCCATAGTGTAGCTTTAGTATCTGCTGGTTGAGCTGAGGCGGTGTGGACTTGTGCAGAGTGCGTCTCTGAGTTCTCTGAAGACGATCAGATACAGTGGTTTAGATCATGAGTTCAATCTGACACTCTGGGCAGAACGTGAGTCAGATGGGTTTGAATGTGGTCAGATAAAGTCCATTAAAGTGACCACAGGCATGAAAGGACCAGGTCAGACTGACAGACGTCCCACCTCCCAGACCCTGTGAGTGGGATCCCAACAACGCCACGAGCTCCAGCGTCTCACACACGCGAACATGTGATAAACCACTGTCTGTCTGTACAACTGTCCCTTTCATAACGTCAAGAAGACAGGAAGAGACTCAAAGGGATTAAACAACCAGATTTTAATGGTCCCATAATGCACTGCTCTGTTTAAAGGTCCCTGATCTGTTTTAATGTTTCCTCATCTCAAACAGACCTGGAGTTGTGTTTTGTTTAATTCCCGCATGTTAAACACACAAACCCTGCAGATTTAGGCTGAAGTCTTCTCTCAAACTGACAAAAAGCACTCTGTTCCACCTTGTGATGTCATCATGTGGTAATGCAGGAAGTGCTCCACTGTGTTTTTAAACTCCACACACGTTCACTAAAATCATTTGGATAGTTTCAAGAATCGTCAATCAAGAATTGTCAATCTCTACTGAACTAAAGGGAAAAGGAGCTGTTAAATGGAAAACTGACACTTCATGACATCACAAGGTGGAACAGAGCAATTTGAGCTTTGGAGATGTTACTCAGACATGTGTGAATGAAACAAAACACAACTCCAGTTCCATTTTTGAGGAGGGAACAGCATTAGAACACGGTTTAAAGCTACAAGTCAGTCTTATGTCATATGGGACTTTTAACCTCTTTAACCATTTTGGGCATAAATCTCAGGAATCAACAGATTTACTGAGCATTTTTTGGTTTGTTTATCAAATTAAACCAAAGATCATAATTGTTTGTTGAGATCTTCTGTCCATAATGTTCAAACCAAAATGGACACCCTGAGTTTGTTTTGTAAATTTCGTATAATTTGCACTAAAATAAAAAGATTTGAAAAGGTCCTAAAAAAAAAAAAAAAAAAAAAACTTAACAAAAATTCCTAAACTTCAGAATTTCCCAGTTTTAAAAGTGACATGAGTCTTCAAGGTTTTCACTGGCGCCATGACACCTGTAGTCTCTTTGTTTGTGTAGCTTTTTGCCTCAGAGTGTGTGAGGCTTTGAGTGTTCTGCTGTGTTGTTGTTGTTGTTGTTGTTGTTGTGTTGTTGTATTGTATTGTTGTATTGCTTGTTGCTTGTTCCTCAGTTTGGTTCAGTCCATAGCATTGGTTCTCAAACTGCAGTACGCACACCTTTTTATTTATTTAATCCTGATTTATTTTGGGGTTTATTGACCAGAGACCTGGTTTATTCCTGGTTTATTCCTGGTTTATTCCTGGTTTAGTCCTGGTTTAGTCCTGGTTTAGTCCTGGTTTAGTCCTGGTTTAGTCCTGGTTTAGTCCTGGTTTAGTTCTGATAGAACTTAAAAACACTCTTGGTGTGAACAGTTTTGAGAACCACTTGTCTATAACGGCATCCTCCCAAACAGAAACAGCCTTTAGAGTTAACAAGCCCCCTCCTCATCTCACCCCCCATTTGACCTTTTGACCCCTGCACTTCCGCGACCCCTGACCCTAGCGGCCCCCCACACGGATACAGATTTGGCGCAGCACACTTTGCCGTGGAGTGACCTGATGTAGTGCTCCAATTGGCTGCTTCAGGTTCAGGAGACCACAATTTAAAACCCACAACTAATCCCAGTGCTAGTCCCACTGCTAATCCCAGTGCTAGTCCCAGTGTTAGTCCCAGTGCTAGTCCCAGTGCTAGTCCCAGTGCTAGTCCCAGTGCTAGTCCCAGTGCTAATCCCATTGCTAGACCCAGTGCTAATCCCAGTGTGAATCCCAGTGCTAGTCCCAGTGCTAGACTCAGTGCTAATGCCATTGCTAATCCCAGTTCTAGTCCCAATGCTAGTCCCAGTGAACAATTAGCCTGAGTTATAATTTCAAACCTAGCAGGAACCCAAAGACGCACAGCTCCCCCTTCCAAACCCCAAAATCCACCTTCCTCGCCTTCCTATCTCGTACACACCCCTCTGCATGTTTTTAAGGCTGAATTTAGTCTAAATATTAGCACTCAATTGATACTAAATTAACATGCTACTTGTTGACGCTAGGCTAACCCGCTAACCCTCTTGTTTCCCCTCTGTGCAGATGTGAGCGGCCGCGGAGGTGAGACAGAGACACTGAGAAGGAAATCTGCCACAGCACTTTGAAACGAGGATCATTCCTAAAGGACTCAGGCGGCGGGAATGGGACCTGCTCCACTTTAAACATATGTACATAACCCTGGTACATCCTCCACAATGTGTTTGCTGCTATGTACGAGATGTAAGAGGACACGTTTTATTATGTTTATTTATAGCAACGAATGCGCCGCGGGCGTGTGATCCATGAGTAAAGAACTGTTTATCAGAGACTTTATCTTTTCTTCACTGGATGCTGGTCTGCTGTGGATCAAAGGCTTCACAGAGAAACGAAAAACAAACTTTTAAACTCGACGCAGTGAAGCCCATGTACTTGAACTGAAGGCAGGTCCTAGGGCGGCCGTTTGGGACGCCCTCTGGACTCTAGGGGGCAGTGTGACGCGGCCGGGCTCTTCCTGTGAGGGGCCGGTCCAAGTTCAGCTGCTCTGATGAAGATGATAATGTGAAGATGATGTTTTTCCCAAAGGCGCAACACCAGGAGGAGGCGAGGAGGAGGAGGAGGCCGTTTCTAATGCAGTGGAGACAAACGCGAACATGCTGCTAAAACACTTATGTTTAAAGACACAGTGTGTAACTTTTGAGCCCAAAGTTTGACTAAAATAATAACGTGTTTTGTAGCAGTGAACATATGCGTCCTTCCAATGAGCGGGCTTGCATCTCCACAAACCTGACTCTTACTTGTCCTGCTTTTGCAGTATGACAAAAAACATATCTATCTCAATGGAGAATATTCCGAAGTATAGTTTTAACTTTGTGTTTCCATGCAGTCCTGCAGGTGACACCTCCAGAAAGTTACATACTGTAGCTTTAAACACCAGAAATCATTTTGTGGTTGTCGAGGAAACAACCGTAGTTTTCTCAGAACTCACTTTTTCAGTGTGAATTTCCAAAGTGATCTGTCACTCAAACAGAGCCAGGGTGTGACCAATCAGAGCGCTGTATCTTACTGTGTTCAACCAACACAGCGCCCCCTGACATCAGCCCTCCACACTGCATTTCTAACTACTTCCTCCTTTAGCTCCGCCTCCTCTGCGTGACCCCGCCCACACAGGAAGAACTGATATGTTTGAGTTTGTTTTGAGGTTCATTTCAGACCAGGCTGTTTAAAGGGATGTGGCTGTGGGTAAATACGGAGACACTCGACACGCTGATCATAACGATTGATCCGCTCAAAAAACGTCCTATTTTTATTTTATTTAAACTCTTCCAAAGAACGACCCGTGTGACCCGTACTCCATGTCCCTCGTTCACTACATTTATTTATAATCTTTGTTCAGTATTGTTTAATTTATATTCAGTGTTAAAATTATTCGTCCTCCATTTTGGATCTGAACCGTCATGCCGCCATTTTGACTGAAAAGTTTGTGACATTCCTGAAGCTTTTAACGCTGCAAAAAATAATTTGTTAAAATGGTTTGATTCAGAATCTGAATCTTGATTTGACGAGATTCTAGATTTATTCATGAAATGGTTTAGAATTTTTAAGACATTTGGACAGTTTTTTTTTTTTATCTGAGTTTTTTTTATTTATTCGTATTTATTTTAGAAGCACACTTCATTATGAAAAAGCATTACTGTCTCTGAAGTTTCCATTTGCCTCATGAATCTATAAAAGGACGTGACAAACACAGGTGTAGATACAGACCGAGTGCGGCTGAATTCAGACAAAATGTTCAAAACAGGTTCAGAATTCAACTCATTTAACCCATAGATGTGATTTTTTTGCAGTGTGTAGACGGGGGCTGTGGGTGGATTGTGGGGCCTTTTTGACCCCCGCCTTGACACCCCCAAACAGGTGGGGGCAGCCTGGGTCAGTGTGACAAAACAGAACATGTGGTTTTGCACTTAAAGGCCCACGTCATGGACACGGCACTGCAAAAAACAGACTTGAATTCTGAACCTTCAGTGCAGTGATTTTAAATTTAGATTTATTCTGAGATGTATTCTTTAATATCTCACACTTTTGATTTGAGAAAAAAAGAGAAAGTTAATATTATTCAGGAGACACACTATGGGACCTGGTTTGGACCCAGTTTAGTCCTGAATTGGTTTTGTACTTTAGACCTGGATTAGTCCCGGTTTAGTCCTGGTTTAGACCTGGTTCAGTAATAGTTTCATAGTACTAGTGAAAAGCAGTTATCTGGGCTCTTAAGTAAACTCTGCTCAAATCAAGATGATTTTTATGAATTCAACTATTTAAAGATTTTTGCGGTGTAAAGCTGGACTTGGGCTTGAACTTGGTTTAAGACTTGAGTTCGGACTTGGTTTAAGACTTGGGCTCAAAGTGAGAGGGAGGCAATGGGACTGGTCTACAAAATAAAAATAAAAATCACCACTATTTGTTACAGTACATGACCTGTGTGAAGTGACCAGGACATGTGTGTAATGACCAGGACATGTGTGAAATGACCAGGACCTGTGTGTAATGACCAGGACCTGTGTGTAATGACCAGGACCTGTGTGTAATGACCAGGACGTGTGTGTAATGACCAGGACCTGTGTGTAATGACCAGGACCTGTGTGAAATGACCAGGACCTGTGTGTAATGACCAGGACCTGTGTGTAATGACCAGGACCTGTGTGTAATGACCAGGACCTGCGCCACCAAGAGACAAGGACTTTTTAATTTTATCCACAAAACACTTTAGATAAAAGGAGATTTTACTTATTTTACATTCACATATTTATTACAATTTCAAAAACACATTTTTCTGAATTTATTTTAAAATCTGAATAATTATCTTTGATTTTTAATGAAACACTAAAGCCTTATATTACCTCAGACTCAATGATTTTACCTGTGTATCTTTAGTTTAGTCCTGCTCCAGTTCTACTTTAGTCTTAGTCTTGGTTTTGGTCTTGGTCCAGTCCTGATTCATTCCTGGCCAAGTCCTGGTCCAGTCCCGGTCCAGTTCTGGTCCCGCTGCCCCCTGTCCAGAGCCTGGTTCACTGTGATCAGTCGTGGCCTGAACATTCTCGTTGTATTTAAATTCTATTGTACAGACACATTTTGTTGGTTTATTGATATATTTATTGGTGCTTTAAAGATTCTATGTTTTTTCATTAACTCTGGTTGTTTTTAGTCTAATAATAAACATATTTATTTAATATATCTGAAGTCTCTGGGTTTTTATGAGAAAGTTAAATAAATAATTAAAAAATGATTTCAACAGTGTTTCAAAAGAAGCTCATTTACAACAGATAAACTTAATATTACACGAGGAGTCTAACCCACGACCTCCTGGTGAGAGGGCAGAGGAGGATAACCACTCTGCCACAGCACACACTCGCATTGTGCCGGTTGATTATGCACTTGAATGTAATCTTTCCTCATTCAGGTTTATCTCCCTCTTCACTCTGAGTCTGAAAAGAGGTCTAAGGCTGATCTAAACCTGGACTTCCCTGTACGTGTGGACTCGTGTGTTACAGCAGGACCGGATTTCAACAGGATTAGAACTGGACTTGGCACCGCAACGGAAAAAGGGTTTATATATTGAACCATGGTAACCAGCTGATTGACAGAATTCAATTCAATTCAATTCAATTCATTTATTTTTGTAACGCCCAAAATCACAACAACAGTTGTCTCGAAGGGCGTTCATGTTTTGGTTGATGGGGGAAACCGGAGTACCCGGAGGAAACCCATCCAGACACGGGGAGAAACATGAAAAACTCCACACAGAAAGGCCTGGTGACCCGGGGATCGAACCAACCTTCTTGCTGTGAGACATGAGTGATGGCACTCAGTCACCGTGCCGCCAAGACACAAAAAACAAAACAACAGGAAGAATCGGAAGAGCCGGTTCGTCTGGGTTTGAGGTGGTTTTGTAGTTAACCCGAGTTCTGCTGAACCATTTGGGAAAAGTATCAAATTGTAATTTTTCTGACAAATATAATCAGATTTATGATTTTTGTTTTAATGATAAGATTCTGTTCAAAGTCAGATTTTAAACCAAAAGAACTGAGAAAACAACTGAAATCTGACCTGACAAACTAAAACAAGAATCACATTAGAACAGGTTTGTACAGATCTAAACTACAGGGTTAGAAAGGGAGAGCATCCAACACACAGGGAGGGCATCTGACACACAGGGAGGGCATCTGACACACAAAGAGGGAGGGCATCTGACACACAAAGAGGGAGGGCATCTGTGTAACACACAACCTTATACAGGTGTGTAAAAGCCTTATGCGGGCATGTAACGACCTTATACAAGTGTGTGACAGCACTATACAAGTGTGTAACAGCATTATACAGGTGTGTAATAGCCATATGCAGGTGTGTAACACACATCTTAATAAAAGTGTGCAGCACACTTACACAGGTATGTAACAGCCTTATAGAGGTGTGTCAATGCCTTATATAGATGTGCAAAACACAACCCTATACAGATGTGTAACACATAACCTTATACAGGTGTGTAATAGTAGTATACAGGTGTATAATGCTATTACACAACTGTTATGTGTTACACACCTTATACGGGTGTTTAATACATAACCTTATACATGTGTGTAATAGCATTATACAGGTGTGTAACAGCCTTATACAGATGTGTAACACACAGGCATGTAACTATTTAAAGAGGCTTCTAACAGCATTATACAGATGTGTAACAAACAGGCTCATACAGGTGTGTAACACACAGCCTTACACAAGTGTGTAACACCCAGCCTTTTACAGGCAGCCTTGTACAGCTTTGTAACATCATTAGAAAGGAGTGTAACAGCCTTATACAGATGTGTAATAACTGTATACAGGCCCAGGTGTGTAACACACAGCCTTATACAGGTGTGTAACAGCCTTATACAGTTCTGTAATAGCCTTATACAGGTGTATAACACACAGCCTTACACAAGCGTGTAACATGCAGCCCTATACAGGTGTGTAACACACAGCATTATGCAGGTGTGTAACAGCATTATACAGATGTGTGACAGCATTATACAGTTGTGCAACAGCCTTATGCAGGTTTGTAACAGCATTTTACAGGTGTGTAACACAGCATCATACAGGTGTGTAATACACAGCATTATACAAGTGTGTAATACACAGCATTATACAAGTGTGTAACACAGAGTCTTATACAGGTGTGTAAAACTCTTGTACAGGTTTGTAACACATAGCCATTTACAGGTGTATAACAGCCTTGTACAAGTGTGTAATATTCTTATACAGGTGTGTAACACATAACCTTGTACAGGTGTGTAACAGCCTTATATAGGTGTGTAACATTCTTTTACAGGTGTGTAACAGCCTTATACAGGTGTGTAATATTCTTATACAGGTGTGTAACACATCTGCAGCTGAGATGATCAGGTTCATGTCACAGAGCAGACACAGGGGGTGCCTCTGAGCCTGATCCTGATCATTGGGCCCCTCAGGAGAGGAATGCTGCAGATCTGGCCCCAGATTATCTGGACGTGGTTCATGAGCTGAATGACCACAGGACTTTAGACTGGTACTCAGCTGCTATGGAAACCAAAGGCCCAGGGAGAGGGGATGAAGGGAGAGGGTGGAGGTGGCGAGGGGATTTTGGAGAGAGGGGACTGTGGGGAGAGGGGCCTGTGTGGAGAAGGGCCTGAGGGGAGAGGGGCCTTTGGGGAGAGGGGCTTTTGGGGAGAGGGGCCTTTGGGGAGAGGGGCTTTTGGGGAGAGGGGCTTTTGGGGAGAGGGGTCTGTGGGGACAGGGGTCTGTGGGGAGAGAGCCCTGTGCGGAGAAGGGGGGTGAGGGCAAAAACACTGAACAGCAACATTTGAAATGTACAATTTAAATATAATAAGTATTTATAATAACAATCTCAGTTTTAATCTCCTTAATTAATGGTCAACTAAAAAATAAACCGTTTTTCTTTTCGAGCTGCCTCTGGCCAGACAGCAGCTACCCTCTGACCACCGACTGTATTCAGTGGTCAGAGGGGGTTATTGTGTTCATACATGGGCATGCTGGGAGAAGTGTTAAGCCCAAGGACATAACAACAGGTTGGACCTGGGATCAAACCGTTAACCTTATGGATATGGGGTGAGCTTTAAACACTGCACTTCACTGGAGTTCTGATCTGCTGCTGCCACCTCCACACTCCTCTCCCTCCTCTCTCTTTCTTCCCCCTCTCCTGCTGTGTCCCTCCTTTCTCTCCACCTCTTCCTCCCTCCCTCCTCTCCCTCTCCTCCCTCCTCTATCTCCTCCCTCCCTCCCCCCTCCCTCCTCTATCTCCTCCCTCCCTCCCCCCTCTCCTCCCTTTTTTCCTCCTCTCTCCTACCTCCTCTCCTCTTTCTCTCTCTCCTCCATCCTCTCCTTCTCCCTCCCTCCTCCCTCTCTCCTCCCTTCTCTCCTCCCTCTCCTGCCCCCTCCTCCTCCCCTCCCTCCTCCTCTCTCTCTCCTCCCGCCTCTTCTCTCTCTCTCTCCTCCTCCTCCCTCCCTTCTCTCTCTCTCCTCCCTCCCCTCCACTCTTTAATCTCCTCCCTCCTCCTCTCTCTCTCATCCCTCCTCTTCTCTCCCTCTCTCCTCCTCCTCCCTCCCTTCTCTCTCTCTCCTCCCTCCTCTCCACTCTTTAATCTCCTCCCGCCCCTCTCTCTCCTCCCTCCTCTCCTCTCTCCTCCTCCTCCCTCTCTTCCCTCTCTCTCCTCCCTCCTCTCCTCTCTCCTCCCTCCTTTCCTCTCTCTAATCTCCTCCCTCCTCTCTCCTTCCTCCTCTCCTCTCTCTCTTCCCTCCTCTTTCTCCTCCCTCCTGTCCTCTCTCTCTCCTCCTCCTCCCTCCCTCCTCTCTCTCTCCTCCCTCCTCTCCTCTCTCTCTCCTCCTCCTCCCTCTCTTCTCTCACTCTCCTAATCTCCTCCCTCCTCTCTCCTTCCTCTTCTCCTCTCTCCTCCCTACTCTCTCCTCTTTCTCTCTTATCTCCTCCTCTCGCACTCTCTCCTCCCTCCCCTACTCCTCTCTCGCTCTCCTTCCTCCTCTCCTCCTCTCTCTTTCCTCCTCTCCTCTCTCTCTTATCTCCTCCCTCCTCTCTCTCTCCTCCCTCCGCTCCTCTCTCTCCTCTCTCTCCTCCCTCCTCTCCTCTCTCTCTCTCCTCTCCTCCTCTCTCTCCTCTCTCTCTTTCCTCCTCTCCTCTTTCTTTCTCGTTCGGACCGGTGCTGTGTCACGTTGTTATTTTTAGCCTGGTCCAGAGCTGTTGACAAGTGGAAAAACTCACCTGACGACAGCACAGTCATTGGGATATTCCGCAGTATGGCTTTAAACTGATCTATCTTCTACTTATACATTTTATTAGTAAAAAAAAAATCAGGTGTCACCTGCTTGTCTCCGTGGAGATGCTTATTTCCATAGTGTGGAACATTTCTGGTTAAAAAAAATAAAAATAAAACAAATCTCTTTAGTTGAAGAGTTAAATTAAAAGGACAAATGAGGTTAAAAATGAGCCCCCCAGGGACCTCGAAAGGACCTCCCAAGACCCCCACTCCCCCAGGCTCCCCTCCAGATCCAGGTTTGGTCAGGACTGTATCTCAGCTGGAGGATTGTTCCTGGGACGTTTGGTTTTGTTGTTGTTTGGTTCAGGTCTGAGTTTGCAGGTGTGTTATTGGTGGTTGTAGAAAGTTGCCACAGAATGTGAGTCAGGTCACCCAGAGGCAGATAATTAAGTTACTCTTTTGTCCATTGTGATTCTGAGTTTTTACTGAACAAGGAACAAGGAAGACGGTGCTCTGACCCAAACCTGAGCTCACTGCACAAACATTTGATCAGGTTTACTTCCTGCTGGGACCTGATCTTTTCAAATGAACCAACAGAATCAGAGCTGACGGTTAATGAGAGAGTACGTCATCTTCAGAACGATCAGGACTCTGGTTAAAGGGCTACTGTGTAACTTTTCAGCTTGTTGTTATGTCTAGAATCTTTCGCAGTGACGGGTTAAACAAATGTATTTAATGAATTATTAGTGGAAATACATGCATTCTTATAGAGGGGACTCTCCGCAGATCTAAACTGTAACTTGGCCAAGTGGTTTCAACGGTTGGTTCTGGATTAATGCCATGCCAACATTTCAGGCAAAGCAATAACATCTCCATGAGTGAAGGCAGGTGATCAGAAAAGTGACATAGTGCACTTTTAATCTGATTGGCACCTGTACCACTACTGATACTCTGCAGTGCACTCTGGGGGTGTTTGGCATGTATGTCTAAGGTGGAATGTAGACAGGTAACACTGGGAAATACACCTTAAACTGTCATCGATCTGAGGCCCGTACCCTCTACTTTACAACTCTACAGCAACGTACATGTTTGTGCATCTCCCACACAAACGATCTACACATCAAATGAAAGCTACGGCTCTCATCTTTCTGAATATGCAAACCATTTTTTACCTGCAATCACCACAGTAATGACAGAAAATGTGTTTTTTTTACAGATTAGTCAAAAATGTGGATTTGGACTTCATTTAACTTTGAGCGCTCTGGTTCTGTCAGACATCAACATATTCACATGGTGGTCTCATTCATTCTGTACAGGTCCAGAGAATATAATACAGTCAAGAAATTATGTCCAAATAAATAAGATCCTCCATGTCCGATCTGCTGCAGGAAAGTATTCCAAACGTGAAGTCTGCTCCGTCACTTTTTTGCATTTCTTTTGTCGATTTCAGGCATAATAAACTTCTCACTGTGCCAACTTTGCTTCTCAATGCTAACACATTTGTGATTGACACTAAGGTTGGCCAATAAAGAGGGGTTGTGGGTTATTTAAGCCATGGTTTTCTCTAAACAGACAGAGTTTGACAAGTGCTTAAACGAAGCAGAGTAAATCCAGGACTTCATTCGTAATTCGCGCTTGCAACAGTTTTGAGTTCTAAACATGACGAAACGGACAAAACAAGCAAACATCGAGGAGACTGTGGATGTTTGTACAAGTTATACTAGAGACATCTCGGACCAAGAGCGGCTTGTGGCAAAGAGTGAAGATTCTGCGGTGGAGCCAGGAGTAGAGGACCTTATTTTCTGATGTCGTGTTGGGCGTCACTCAGACAAAAGCAAGTAGTGTTTGAGCGATAAACTCTAAATCAGTTCATTCTCTCTCTTTTTGCTGTTGGCTTCACTCTGATGCCTCACTCTGATACCTCAGCTTCACTCTGATGCCTCGCTCACTGTAGACCTGAGCTTCAGTGATCAGAGGAACAGACAGACCTGAGCTTCAGTAATTAGAGGAACAGAGAGACCTTGATTCTCGTGCATATTCCTGTGTAGTGTCTCTGGGTAAGAAACTTCACCCCTTCTGGGCTGGTGGAAGGGCATCTGGCATAAAAATCTGCCAAACAATCCCCATGTGTCTGTTCACTCTGACATCTGCTGCAGAGCACAGGCCAAAACATGTGTATTTAATGAGAACAGGGTCACCTCATCACAGATCTTACCTGTAACTTGGCCTGGTGGCATCATCTACTTGTTTCCATGGAGATATTCAAGTTTAATGTCATACTGTGGAACATTACAGGAAAAGCAATAAGATCTTGATGGAGACAAACAGCTGGTGGAACTATCTTAGAAATGAAGAAGCCTCTGACCTGTCCAGCGAGAACCAAACAAGAAAACTTGACAAAGACAAGCGGGTCTGGAACCGTACCCTGTCACCCTGAATGCAGAGGGCGTGATTGACAGGCGGATTAACCAATCAGAGAGACGTACACTCTGTTCAGGTAAAAGCAAACATGGAGGAGTAAAAAAGAAAACATATATGCTTGACCCTCGCGAGGTCAAAATAGGTCAAGTGTGTACTGTCTGCATCAAATTATACAGCATTTATATGTCAGAGAATCAGGAAGTGCAGATAACATTCTAGTTGTTGTTAGCTTAAGTCTGTTCTTGTTGAGAAAAGTGCTTCTTAACTCATTGTGAATAATATAGATGCTCAGAATTCATAACTTTAGACGATTTAAAATGAACTAGTTTTGTTTTTGAGACACGAAAAATCAGGTACAGCAACTTTAATTATAGACCACGCCCCCTGCTCTAGACCACGCTCCCTTCCCTATCTAGACCACGCCCACTCCCCCCCGCCCGTGTGGGGTCAGAGCAGACTTCATGCTGAGCTGTTGAAGTGTAAACAGAACAACTGTGAGATCCCAGTGTAAAGTTACTGATGGAGACATAAACAGGTCCACACCAGCGGACATTTATATCTGAGCTCTGACCAGGACACAAACAGCTGACAACAGAGGACGGAGGTACAACGCCACCGAGACATGAACAGCTGAGGAACAAAACACCACTGAGACACGAGCAGCTGAGGAACAAAACACCACTGAGACACGAGCAACTGAGGAACAAAACACCACTGAGACACGAGCAACTGAGGAACAAAACACCACTGAAACACGAACAGCTGAGGAACAAAACACCACTGAGACACGAGCAGCTGAGGAACAAAACATCACTGAGACACGAACAGCTGAGGAACAAAACACCACTGAGACACGAACAGCTGAGGAACAAAACACCACCGAGACACGAACAGCTGAGGAACAAAACACCACCGAGACATGAGCAGCTGAGGAAAAAAACATCACTGAGACACGAACAGCTGAGGAACAAAACACTACTGAGACACAAACAGCTGAGGAACAAAACACCACTGAGACATGAGCAGCTGAGGAACAAAACACCACTGAGACATGAGCAGCTGAGGAACAAAACACCACCGAGACACGAACAGCTGAGGAACAAAACACCACTGAGACACGAACACCTGAGGAACAAAACACCACTGAGACACGAACAGCTGAGGAACAAAACACCACCGAGACACGAACAGCTGAGGAACAAAACACCACCGAGACACGAACAGCTGAGGAACAAAACACCAACAAGACACGAACAGCTGAGGAACAAAACACCACTGAGACACGAGAGCTGAATAACAAAAAACACTGAGACAGAAAACATCTGAGAAACAAAACACCACTGAGACACGAACAACTGAGAAACAAAACACCACTGAGACACGAACAACTGAGGAACACAACACCACTAAGACACGAGAGTTGATGAAGAAAACACCACGAGATATGAACAGCTGAGGAACAAAACACCACAGAAGACTACCGCAACACGAGCAGCTGAGGAGAGAGGGTGGAGGAGCAGGATATCACTGAGACTGTCGTAACCAGCGGGGCGTAAGGACCAGAGTAGCGAGACTCACAAAGTTTTATAATGTCTTTAATCTCAATAAGTGTTCGTAGATCCAACGTGGCTACAATAAATGTTCATAGCAATCAAAGTTCATAGAGATCAGAGTTCGTGGGTCAAACGTAGCTACAATAAATGTTCATCAAAAACAAAGTTCATAGAAGTGTTCATATAGATCAGAGTTCATAGGTCCAACGTAGCTGGGGAGCGTGGGTGCGGGTTCGTGAGCGTAGGGAGACACAGTGCACGGCAGTGAGGATACAGGACATACCAGGGCGGAGGTGCGGGTGCTGGGGTAGTCCGGAGCAGGTTCTGGGACGGATATCTGGAGCAGGACAAAAGGATTCCAGTGAGGCACAGAGGACGAGCATGAATCAAAAGTACAAAGCCAAAAGTATAATCACGTGAAACACGCGGACGTTCCGGCGCCGAGTGACTCGTCCGAACCCCTCTTATCCACGGCAGGTGGCGTTGATTGCGCTGATGGGGAGCAGGTGCACGTGGGAGGAGTCCGGATTCCGCCCCGCTCCGGAGACAGACAGGTGAGGGAGGGGGGAAGACGAGGACACGAGGAGAGCAGAGCAGGGACCGTGACAGAGACACAAACAGCTGAGGCAGACAGCATTAACATGGACAGCATCTAGTGGTGATACGTGAGAATACAGCGGGGGCAGGTTACAGATGTAGCTTTAAGGTTATTTTTTCGCACAGGCAAAGAAAAACGAAGTAATATGACTCTTTGAAAATGCACAAAACATTTAGCCTGTAGAGGGCGCTGCGTCAGGTCTGATGCAGGAGAATTACCAGCATGTTACCGGAATGTTGGACCAGTTTGACCCTGGGCCTCCTCAAAAGGGCCCGTAAAAGTGAAAGTAAAAGGGACAGTTAAAGTAGAAGTAAAAGTAACTCTGGGGCAAGTCCTTTTCCAAAAAAAAACAAAAAACAAAGAGTTGTAATAACAAGCAGAATGAAAGTGTTTGATCTCAGGCGATGACGAGACAGAGATCACTCAGAGATAGAGCGTTTGACAGACTTGGGCCAAAATAACAACTTCAAACTTTACTGTTCACTGTAAAAAAAACTTTGGTTAATGATCATCTGGACAGGCGTCTGGAGTGAGCCGGATCAAACGGACTAAGTTACACTATGAATATGTTAAAGACCTGCAGCCAACTCAAACACAGCAGTAATGTGAGCTAATGCTATAGGTGGTTTATATAAATGCACATGGCTAACCTGATACTCACAGTCCAAACCGGAAGTGAGCATGGGCGCACTTTTGACTCCACTGACTCTGGCTCCACATTATCAGAACAAAGTGCCACATGCTGTCGGCGCCCCCATGGATAACTGCACACAAGCTAACGATTAAAATGAGTTTTTAAGACAACAGATGGATTTTGAGTTGATAAAAAGTTTATGTGGACGCGTATGTCACAGTGGGCGTGTCACAGTGGGCGTGTCACAGTGGGAGTGTACTGGTGTAGGTGAAAACAGGAGTAGATCAGCAAAATGTTGTCTTGAAAATAAGAAAACTTAACACACAGCACTGAACACAGCACTGAACACAGAACTGAACACAGAACTGAACACAGCACTGAACACACAGCTCTGAACACAGAACTGAACACACAGCACTGAACACACAGCACTGAACACAGAACTAAACACACAGAACTGAACACAGCACGGAACACAGAACTGAACACACAGCACTGAGGCTGCTGGCTGCACTGCTGCTTTTGCTCTGGGTGGTTGATGAACTTCTTTGCAAATGTGACCTCCAGACGTCTTTGCCACACCTTAGCTACACCTGGCCTACAGCAGGGACTCTCTTTTAACCTTGCAAAATACGATGTGTACCATCCCGAGTGGATCACCTGAGGAGTTGTTAAGGATATCCACAATCAGTGGAACTACAAGGCGGTGGAGAAAGGTTCTGCATTGACACAGTTGTTCCTAAGAAGACCATTCAGCATTTCTCAAATAACAGCCATACATAACCATTTTTATAACCATAAAATCTGTGTTAATGAGAAGAGGCTTGTATATTGGGACAAGGACATAGAAGTAAATAAAATGCTGAAACAGGCAGCTTTTAAGTCCCATAACAATAGAAAAATGTGGGACTAAATGAAAAAAATGAGCCTCATGGCAGCAGCCAAGGCACAGCTGATCACTATCACTGATGAGGAATGTGCTCATGATCTTAATGACTTTTTAAGCAAAATAATTATGATACAGCTTTAACATTTGAATGTGATGATTTTGAATGCTCTGCTAAAAGTAGAGCGATATTAAAACCATCAAAGTGTGTTCCAACAGATCAGCTGGTCCAGATGGTCGTCTGCTTTTTTAATCAGGAGCTGTGGACAGGGTCCTTTCAGTCTCCTGTTGAAAATGGTACTTTTTGACCTTTAGAAAAAATCTAAAAGAGTACTAATTCTGTCTGTTGGACCTGATCTGTAAACATCTGTAATCTCCTGGGACCTATGCAAGGGTCTTATTTGCAGGTTTTAGTTCTGCATTTGACATGCCCCAATCTTCTTGTCCAAAAACTATTTGACCTGAATGTAAGCCCTGCACTTGTGAAATGGTATTACTCTCTCTTCACAAATAGATTGCAGCAAGTGAGGCTCAACAGTACTTTATCTAAAGCCAAAAACTGTAGTACAGGTGTGCCACAAGGGGCAGCACGTTCACCTGTTCTGTTCACTCTGTATACAAATGAATGCTGGAACAGTCAGCCAGGCCTTCTTTACAATGATGACTGTATCTCCACCTGCCATAAAGAGATAAGCTCTTTTCTGTCTTGGTGCAATGAGCATCACTTAATGTGAACAAAACTAAGGAGATGGTTGTCGTAAAGAATGGTGGATCAAAGATACAGGAATGCTGGTTAGAGGAGCTGGTAGTAGGTTGCTAGGTTGGAGGCGGAGGTGTACGGTTGGTTCAAGAAATGGGATCACAGAGGATACACTGATGAGAAAACTGAACGATGACATGAAGGATGACTTGTAGAAACACAAGAAGATGACATGGCGATCTGGCAGCCTCTGTAACAATCCTCAGCTCCTTTGTACTCCAGAGGTGGAGGCTTGATTGCAGATCAGATGGTGGTGCCAGAGTCTCCGCCCAGCTCCAGGCAAGGACACAGAAGTAAGGGAAGAAAACAGCACACAACACACAAAAACCCCCAAACTCTGACAATGGTGTTTGACCCGTGACCTCTGCAGACTCATGATCATTGAGGGTAGACAAAGAGAGCAGGTTGCGTCCTTTAAATATTTGAGTGTGTGTACGGACAACTTGTTCAGATGGAATGTACATGTTGATTTTCTTTGTTCAAAGTTGTTCCGGAGGCTTCACTTTTTTAGGAGACTTAGGCTGTTCGGTGTGAGTCTGTGTAATCCCTTAGTCATCCAGCTCTGATCCAAAAACTTCAAATCTGTAACTGGACAAAAAGTTCTAGGAGTGAAGACATTTGGCTGCTCAGCTTAAGCAGCTTGGATGAGCAGCAAAACATCTTCACTCTCAGCAGTCCATTTTGCATCTTCTTGATGTCTGTCTCTGTCTGTAGTGTGAAGTGTGAGTGCAACTGTGTTTTAAACTACGGGCAGTGAGCTCAAGACAAATAATAAAGTTTATCTTAACGGTTAAAAGCTCTGAAAAGTTGATTTTAACATATTGGCGGCACATCAGGTGAGCGTGGGCCAGGTGGGCTGATGTTTTGGGGCTGTTGTGTTATTTGGGTCTCTGCCACTTTCCACTTATTGAAATTCTTTGGAAGGAAATTATCCTTTGAATAATTTTTTCAGAAGCCAGATGAATCACTTTAATTTCAGACCTCTTCTCTGGAACAAAAATGCACGTCATCAGTATTAAACATTGTGATTTATTATGAAAGAAATGCAAAAAGAATTACATCAATATTGTGTCTGGCTTTGAAGAATGGGTCAAATGCAGAGGTTGCACCTTAACCTTAACCCCTTAACATCTTTCATGTACTGAAGTCAATGCAGTGATTGTTGTCTCAAGCATAAAAACACTTGAGTTTGAACCATTTTAAAAAACACATTTCAGCATCATTTGAACAGTTATTTTTGCCAGTACTCCAGAGATAATAATACTTTACCTGGAATGTTCTGTAGTATGACATTAGCCTCATCTAATTTGCATGGAATTACACAAAAGAGTTTCATTGCAAAAAAAAAACAAAAAAAAAACCAAACTGTAACTGGACACCTACTTGTCTCCGTGGAGATAGATAAGTTTAATGGTTTACTGTGGAACATTCCGGGCGAAAAACTGGCATCGCCATTGAGTCAAGCGATGGACCTACATCCACCACCAGAAAAAGTTAGAGAGTACACCTTTAACTGATCTCAGTCCTGCCAAACCAAAACCAAATCATGAATATTCAGATTTTTATTGACCCTCCTGACCCTCACCCCGTGTCACATGACCTGCCCCGTGTCACATGACCTGCCCTGTGTCACATGACCTGTCCTGTCTGAGGAGCACACTGTAAAAATTTAACTTTGGTTAATGATCATATGGAGAGGCATCTGGAGACGCGTCTGGAGTGAGCCGGATCAAACGGACTTAGTTACACTATGAATATGTAAAAGACCAGCAGCCAACTCAAACACAGCAGTAATGTGAGCTAATGCCATAGGTGGTTTATGTAAAATCACACAGCTAACCTGCTAGTCACGAGTTCCGAACAGCAACTGCGCATGGGCGCACTTTTGACTCCACTGACTCTGGCTCCATGTCATCACAACAAAGTGCAGCATGCTCTTGGCGCCCCCTATGTATAGCTGCACATCTCACTAGCGAGCTGCCCTTTTTTTTTCATTTGTACCAAAATGACTACGCAACGCTGCCGAATCCTACGGGTATCAATCCAGAAAGCTGGAGAGGGAAGCGCTTACATCACAGTGGACGTGAAAACGGGATTAAATAATGTCTTGAAAATAGGAGATTAAAGATTACTCATACCTGAATCACTCCAAATTCAACTTGGGGTGAGTAAATGGTGAGGGAAAATACAAATCATTTCTGCAGAATAGGTCCAGGTAGACGTGATCCAGGTGGGTTGATGTTTCACAGATGTTGTGTAATTTTTAAAAATGAAATTAACCTTTGAATATTTTTTTCCAGAAAACAAATGAATCACTTTGATGAGCTTCATGTGAATGTTCTCAGGGATAAATAGGAACCTCTTTTCTGGAATAAAAATAAGGCAAGTTTATTTGTACAGCACAATCCGTACACAAAGTAATTCAAAGTGCTTTACAGAATAAGAAATACATTAAAATCACAATACAAGGAATCAAAACATAGATAATCATCATAAACTGAACTTTAAAAACAAAGAGAAGAGGCAGAATAAAACCCTTTCAGTCACATGCACAGATAAACAGAACCGTTTGAGTCTGGACTGAAACATTGTCAAGGAAGACTGTTCCAAGTTTTAGCTGTGCAAAACTCAAACGCTGATTCCCCATTTTTAGTCCTGGTTTAGTCCTGGTTTAGTCCTGGTTTAGTCCTCTTCATGTGAGATGGTTCATGTGGCTCTAACATGTGGGAGATGTTCTTTGGTGCTGGTCCATGGAGAGACTTGTTCACACAGAGCTGCTTTAAAGTCTATTCTCTGAGCCACAGGAGCCAGAGACCTGAGCCACAGGACACATGTGTGAAGTACTTCCAGGTTCTAGGCAGAACCCGAGCAGCAGTGTTCTGGATGTACTGCAGATGTCTTTAGGCTCATTTGGAGAGGCCAGTGGGCAGGACGTTACAGTAGTCTAACCTACTGGAGACAAATGCATGGATAAGTCTCTCCAAGTCCGGATTTGACACTATACCTTTGATTTTTTTTACATGTTTTTAGATGACAAAAAGCTGCACATGTTATTGATCTGATGATGTTATTGGTTTGATTTGAAGGTCTTAGAGAGAGACTAGAGGTCACTGCTGACACTTTCTCTATGTTTCAATGGGCCAAAAATTAGTGTGAGTGAGTTTAGCTTGAGAAAGTTGGTTCATATTCACCTGCTGCAGTGAGACATAGTTTCTGTAAGAGGATCCCATGATCGACAGTGTCAAAGGCAGCACATCGAGGCAGCATGTAGATAAACTCAGACTGGTGACGATCTCTTGGACAGTTTTGCCAGTTACAGGTGCAAAGTGAGTCAGCTCTAAGTGTCTAGGGGGGTTTAGGGTTGTTATTTGCATCGTGGAATTTATGGTATTTTTAATGCCCCAAATCTTGCCATTAAAGAATACTACAAACTCACTGCACTTAGATGTGGAAATTAGTTCTAACAGGAGCGGAGCCTGGAGGGTTTGTTAATCTGTTTATTCTTGCAATCAGGACATGAGAGTTGTTACTGCAACTTCAAATTATGTCAGAAAAACACTTCTCCTTTGTTCTATATAATCTGTGGTTGCTCCTGTGCATATTTTCTCTGTAAATCTCATAATGAACCTGGAGCTTATGCCATTCCCACTCAACCCTCTGGCACTCCCTTTTCTGTGCCCTGTCCAAGTCATCATTCCTCCATGGCGCTTTCTGCTCATCTTTAACCATTTGAACCTTCATCAGGGCAATGGTGTCCAGAACACAAGGCATTTTCAAAGTGCATCATTTCCATGAACAGGGCACCTGTTTTATCATTTATGTGTCTCCTTCAAACAACTGCAGGGCCAGCCACTGGTTTGGGAATAACAGACATGTCAAAAAAGACACAGAAATGATCAGACAGAGCAACATCCACCACAATGACATTTGAAATATTTACTCCTTTTGTGATGAGCAGGTCCAGAGTGTGTCCTCTGTTGTGGGTGGACTCGCTGAAATGCTGAGTCAGACCAAAGGTTTCAAGGACAGAACTGAGCTCTTTAGTGTTTCTGTCAAACACATTATCCACATGTACATTAAAATACAACTGAAAGCATCTCAGTAAAATCATCAATAAAACTCAGACAGTGCTGGGGAGGTTTGTATATGAATAAGTAGAGTATGGAGGGGGATTGTTTTAGCTCCATTTTAAAAGAAACATACTCAAAAGATGAAAACACCCCAAATGACAATCTGTGAGTGACTAAATTATCTCTAAAAAACACACAGACCTCCACCTTTTTTGTTTACTTGTTTCAGATTCAAATTTGAAGTTGGGTGGAGTTGATTCCACTAGAATTGCATCACCTGTGTTTTTGTTGAGCCATGTTTCAGTTATAAACATAAAGTCAAGATTAAAAGAAGAAATAAAATCATTAATTCAATATGACTTGTTACATAAAGATCTGACATTGAGCACAGCAAGTTTCAGATTAGTTTCAGTAGGTCTGGATGTTATGTTCTTACAGAGAATGTGAACTAACCTTCTGTTGATCCCTCTACATGGTGTAACTGCAGAGCTCATCTACGGTCATGAGCTTTTGGTACAGACCAAAAGGACAAGATGGTGGATTCAGCGGTCAAAATGAGCTTCCTCCACAGGTGAGGAGCAGAAGGAAAACCTGGGGAGGAAAAGGTAAAACCAGTGCTTTGGCTGAGGTCTGGACACTTGTTTTTGTTAGACACTAGTTCATTATTTCTATGACAAAGATATGTTGTCTGATTATCCAAACGTTACAGTTACAGGCCTCGTCTTTCTAGTCTTCCTCATCTTTGTTGTTCAGCAAACACTTTCATTACATAAAGTTTATCTTTGTCAGGTGTGCTCTGGCCCTGCTCCAAACTGAAAAACTGTCAAATGTCTGCACCAGTCCAGACCTGTCCCAGCCCAGGTCTTAAAGGGATTTTCCACTGAACTGTGAGCCGTGCTGAAACCAGGAGTGGTGCCTTCACATACCATAGTAAAACTGCAACACCACAAGAATGAACCAGAGGAGGAACAGAAACTGGAGCCTGGGAAAAAGTCAGAAATGCAAAATAATGAGAACACATGTATGGGAATTATCCCTCTGCATTTGACCCATATATCATTCTGTTCTGATTCTGGACCCCCCTGCAGATCTGGGTCACAGGAGTACCTATCTGGAGGATTACCCTGCTGTGTATTTTAGACATGCACACGAATACAATTTTACAAAACAACAAAGATAGAGGTTTGTCAAGCACGGCTGTGTAAAGACTTTTGTTTATTTCAGCGACGAATGTTTTGATTGAAAACCTTTCCTCTTAAGCAGCCATATTTGTTTTGATACGGACCATGTGAGTCCCTGATTGGCTAATCCACATCTGAACATGGGCAGATTCACTGGTGACAATTATATAACTTTTCTGATGCAGGATCTGCTGTCAGCTGCTTGTCTCCGTGGAGGTGTGTTCCACCATAAAGCATTTAACGTATACTGTGCTTTGTAAATGCTTAAATGGCCTGATGATGTCATCTTAAATGTCATGCTGCAAAACATTTCTGACATGGCATCGTCATCTCCGTGGAGACAGGCAAGCGGTAGACCCTTCACCTGAAAAGTTACACTGTGTAGCTTTAGTTACTTCAGAGTTGGTCCATGAGAAGGTTGAACCCACAGTTTTATTCATGTTGAAGTAATAAAGAGTGATGTAAACAGATGCCCTCCCATCGTTGTGTCTCTGGTACAGGACAGTCCGAGGTCAGTGACTGAGGGCTCTTCTACTGACCTCAAGAAGTGACCAAGGGCTCTACTAATGACTTCAAGGAGTGACCGAGGGCTGTACTGCTGACTACAGGGAATGACCGAGGGCTCTACTACTGACCTCAGGAAGTGACAGAGGGCTTTACAGCTGACTTCAGGGAGTGACCGATGGAGCTTCTACTGACCTCAGGGAGTGACAGAGGGCTCTACTACTGACCTCAGGGACTGGCTGAGGGCTCTACTGCTGACCTCAGGGACTGGCTGATGGCTCTACTGCTGACCTCAGGGACTGGCTGATGGCTCTACTACTGACCTCAGGGAGTGGCCGAGGGCTCTACTGCTGACCTCAGGGACTGGCTGATGGCTCTACTACTGACCTCAGGAAGTGACCGAGGGCTGTACTACTGATCTCAGGAAGTGACCAAGGGCTCTACTGCTAACCTCAGGGACTGGCTGATGGCTCTACTATTGACCTCAGGGACTGGCTGATGGCTCTACTACTGACCTCAGGGAGTGGCCGAGGGCTCTACTGCTGACCTCAGGGACTGGCTGATGGCTCTACTACTGACCTCAGGGAGTGACCGAGGGCTGTACTACTGACCTCAGGAAGTGACCGAGGGCTGTACTACTGATCTCAGGAAGTGACCAAGGGCTCTACGGCTAACCTCAGGGACTGGCTGATGGCTCTACTATTGACCTCAGGGAGTGACCTTAGGCTGTACTACTGACCTCAGGGAGTGACCTAGGGCTGTACTACTGACCTCAGGGAGTGACCATAGGCTGTACTACTGACCTCAGGGAGTGACCTAGGGCTGTACTACTGACCTCAGGGAGTGACCGAGGGCTGTACTACTGACCTCAGGGAGTGACCGAGGACTCTACGGCCAACTTCAGTGAGTGACCGAGGGCTCTATTACTGACCTCAGGAAGTGACCAAGGGCTCTACTCCTGACCTCAGGGAGTGACCTTAGGCTGTACTACTGACCTCAGGGAGTGACCTCAGGCCTTACTACTGACCTCAGGAAATGTTTGTGTAAAGATTGTAAAACACATGGAAGACTAAACGCCAATGGACCAAACTTGACACACCCACAAAACAATAAACCATTTACAAGAACTGAATGAACAAGCCCCGCCCACCCAGCTGTCACTCAAACCTACTATCATAACAGCACATGTAAGTCAATGGGCTTGTGTTGCTACATGAAACAAACGTTCCTCTGGCATCTGAAGCATCTCCGCCAAACAAGTGGATTAAGTTCCATTTCCACTCGAAGCCGGAGGCGTTTAACTTCAAGGCGTAGTTTCAAAACAATCACACGGAAATGGACACGCCCACTTAGACAAGACTGCAATGTTACATCATCTCAACAAATGCATGCACATAGGATTATATTTGAACTACTTTTTAACTTTATAAATATAAATTATGTAAATATTTAGGGAGTGGTTTACCTAAAAGTTCTTTGCTAAAAATGTGAAGTGTTTTGCTCATAATTGTACATCAACAAGGATTTTAGCTGCATTTACAGACCAGATTACTCACTGTTGTAAAAGTCACTCTCACACGTTTGTCTTGAAATACAATTTGACTTTAATGTTTGGAGCTCAAACAGTGCAGCTGAAACAGTGCAGCTGAAACAGTGCAACTGATTGGCCGTTTGTCTGGTGCTGTAAAGTTGCATCATGTGAGGTTCAGTTCAGTGTATTCATCTTAAGGACATACAGAGTGTCCAGAAAGTCTCTTCACAGTTTTAAAAGTTAATTACAAAGACAAGTGATAAGATACAGTGGTCCCTCATTTATCGCAGGGGTTATGTTCTAAAAATAACCTGCAATAGGTGAAATCCGAAATTATTATATATGTTTTGCAGCTGTAAAAACCTCACCACACACTTTATACACTTTTCTCACACAGGCTTTAACATTTTCTCACATTTCTCTCTCGTTTAAACACTCTCAAAGTTCAAACCTTCGTATATTAAATCCCTCTTCCTTGATGATCTCTTTAAATGTGTTCTTCACATGCAGAGAAACACAGCGTTTCTGAAATCTGTCGGTGCAGAACGTTTCATCGACATTGTGGGTTTTGTCGGGGAGAAAACTTGCAAACATACAGCACTTCAGAGTCACACTGCGATCCAACATTTATGTAAATCTGTACAGGAGACACGGCACGGAGGAGACTGATGGACAATGGTCTACGGTCCAACAGCCAATCAGGACGCAGAACACAATGCACCATCAGGCGCTGTAAAAAAGCGTGTAAAATTGCACAAAAAATATCTGCGAAACAGCGAGACCGTGAAAGGTGAACCACGATATAGTGAGGGATAACTGTATATTAATTACATTTGTTCTATTGACCTGGATTGAAGGGATGGACCAATCCTGTTTGCACGACATTCATCTGACATCACACCTCTCGATTTGTCTCTATGGGGCTGTGTTAAAGACATCGTGTATCAAACTAAAGCCAAAGGTACACATGTGATTGAACCATCGATGAGACTCTTCTACAGCGACAGGGCAACAAATCCTGTCCCGTCTTGATGTGCTTCGTGTGACTGATGGAGCCCATACAGAGGCGGATTAAATGAGGTCAAACTTTGGAAACCTCTGAGTATAATAACTCTGATTAATATCTGATCAACTGCCTTTGTAATTCAACTTTAAAACTGTAAAGATACTTTCAGGACACTCTGTATATTTGCATAGTGTGGGTTAGATGTGCTTTTGGTCACATTGGGGCGAGTCACAGGAGCCGACCACAGGCTTTTCCTTGATAAATAGTTAATTATTGCATGGGCCCTAATAATGGGACACATAAATATTAACTTACATTCACTGTGGTACATTGACTGAAAGAGTCACCATCGATACATATCTTGGGTTTGACTTGATGAAAATGACTAAATCATATCTCAGAATTATGTAACAGTTTAACCCAGGCAAACCCAGGCAACCACCAGGAGAACATGCAAACTCCACACAGAAATGTCCCACTCAGCCCAGGAGTCGAATCCAGGACCGTTATGTCTCTTCTTTGTCTCTTTATCTAAAAGGGCCTGTACCTGGTTCCTGTAGTGGAGCTGTGTCCTGGGCCTGGACACATGTGTTATATAAACAGCTCACTGTGTCCTCTGTGCTCCAGAGATCAGCATTATACTTATACTTTATACTTATACATTATACTTGTACATTATACTTATACTTTATACTTATACATTATACTTGTACATTATACTTATACATTATACTTGTACATTATACTTATACATTATACTTGTACATTATACTTGTACATTATACTTGTACATTATACTTGTACATTATACTTATACATTATACTTATACATTATACTTACTGTTATCATGAACGTCACAGCAAAGTGTTCAAAGTGCTTATAAACTCATAGTGGTGAGTAATTACGAAGATCGAAATTGTGTGATCATCCAAAAGATGGAATGGACGTAGCTAACCTGCAAGCCAAGACTAAACCTGGACTACACTAGAACTAAACCAGGACTAAACTAGAACTAAACCAGGACTAAACCTGGACTAAACTAGAACTAAACCAGGACTAAACTAGAACTAAACCAGGACTAAACCTGGACTAAACTAGAACTAAACCAGAACTAAACTAGAACTAAACCAGGACTAAACCTGGACTAAACTAGAACTAAACCAGGTCTAAACCTGGACTAAACTAGACCTACACCAGGACTAAACCTGGACTAAACTAGAACTAAACTAGA